>NC_059163.1:39667812-40283646 GCF_019923935.1 Bubalus bubalis | reverse complement strand
CCTAGGAGTGGACTTGCTGAGTCACATGATTACTATATTTAACATTTTGAAGAAGTGCTAAACTACTTTCCAAAGTGGTTGCACAGTTATATGTTGCAAACATTCTTGCATTCTCAACTATATTTGTTACTGTCTTTTTTCTTTTAATCAATCTGGTCATAATGAAGTAGTATCTCATTGTATTTTTTTTTTTTTTTTGCTACTCAGTAGTTTATTTTTGGTGATCTATTTTAAATATAGTAGTTTGTACATGTCAATCCTAAACTCCCAATTTTGACTTACATTTCTCTAATGCATTATCTTGAGCCCATTTTTGTGTATTTGGTTATTTGCATATCTTACTTGAAGAAATATTATTTAATCATTTCTTAATTTTTATTTTTCATTTCTAAATATTCTTTATATAATTTGTAAAAAGATCACAGGGTACCATTGTTACAGTACATTTGGATTTAAGAAATCTTTAGATTGCATTTTCTAAGAGGCTTTTTGCTTGGATTTGCCCACTTGCATCTCAGCTATTTTAAATTCACTTTGAAATCATATATCATTTGTCTAGCCCCACTCCAACTTCTTTTTTACTTATGAATTTGTATCCTAAAAATAGTTCATTAACTTGTTTTTTTTATGATTGCAAAAACTACTAATTGACAATGATTGAAACTTTATTCTGATATGTGAATTGTATAGGGCTGAATGATACACAGAATAGGTAATTCATTGGATTCTTCTAGTTAGTTTCCAATTACTCCTCCTTAAGAAAATGATTAAGAACATTAAGCTTTAATTTGATGGCCAAAGCGTTTCTATTTTTGTTCTAGTCTGAATTCTTCTACCCGGATTCAGAAAGTCCTCTTTTTTACATTTTTTGTATCTTTGCTCATATTATAAACAGTGCATCTTTTATTTCCATAGACTTATTTTCTCTGGTATGTTCTACAAACAACTCAATGCCTCTTTAAATCTCAAGAAAGTTATGCTATTTGTTGTGTCTGTCAAATCTACACATGTTACTTAGTATCCTTTGGACTCAATCCTATCACATCTTTAAACAAACAGAAAAAAGATGAGAAATGGAAAAGGACTTGAAGTATTATTTGGAAAGAATCCTAGTCAACTTGCACTATTTCAGCCCATTGGACTTATCTGAAATATTACTATTTTAGGAGAAAATATTAAGACTAAATAAAGATAATGATTTATAAATGATACTACTGAACAGCTTACATTTTTAAGAAACCCTAAATAAAGGAAGATGTCCTATTTAGAAAGTAATGCTTACATGAAGCCCAGAAACTGAAGTTTATAGTATTATTCAATTTAAACTGCTTTGGAATTCTAATTTGCATGGTTCTATTGAATGAAGTGAAAAGATTTCAGGCCTTAGAATCTAATTCCAATTCTGTTACTTCCAAGAAACATGACCTTAAGCAATTTGAATCACAGTTTCCGTATTTTTTATAAGGGTAATTAGGCCTATTTTGTTGTAGTATGAGGATTAAGTAAAATAATGTATAGAAAGGCCTTAGAACCAAGCTTCACACATTTAATCTTGGGAAAATGTGGTCATTAAAACATACCTTTAGGAATTAGACCTAAAAACCAAATGACCTGGATAGTTAGCAAATTTTAAAATACTACACTGTCTTGGGTCACTTACTTTCCATAGAGTTTTTCAAATACTGCATTGTATATTCTTAACCCCCAAATGTGACAGTTTCTCTAATTATGAGTCTACACATTTGTACACACATTCCATCATTATATTCAGGACTCACCCACTGGACTGTAACTAAGTCTTTAATGAGTTACTAATGAACATCTTAAGCTTAGATAAGCAAAAAAAGAAAAAAAGTTTGAGCATTTTGAAAAACTATTCATAGTTAAGCCTGTTGCTTTTAATTAGGCTATAAGCCCAGTGAAATTTCCTGTCTTTACTAATCTTCCCAGGTTTGAAGAAATTGAATAACAAGTGACAGATGTACCCTCCCTTTGATATTATTAATGTAATGTGAGGTAAAAAGGGATAAATACATTGAGCTAAATTAGAGAAATCATTGTTTGATTAAACACAAAGATAAAATAATATACAAATTCAAAATAGTATCTTTCAATGATTCATTTTTTTCCTTAGACTCTGATGACTTCAAAACCAGTTAATTTTGTTGTTGAATTAGAAAATAACAGATGTCATGAGGAAAAAAGATCCAGAGATGATTAGACCTTGTAGATGAAAAAAAATCCTCTATATGGATGAAAGAGCAAACAGCTTTTACACATTACTGCTTCTCTCCAAGCTGTTAGAGATACTGTGAAAGTAGTGATCACAGACACTACCTGAATCAGATCAGGACTATTATTTTCTGTAGCTCTTGTTATAAATCAACAATGGTGGTGACTGTTTAGCAATGATCCATTTTAAAAATTCCTTTTGATAGTGAAGTTGGTGAAACCATGCAGACCTTAAGGGCACATGATTAAATAATGAAGACAGATAATACATAAAATTCAAAGCAACAGGATGGCATGATGCTCCCTCCAGGGAGTACTCATATTTGCTTAAAAGGAACCCTTTTATATCAGTCACAGTGGCTCAGGACAGTGAGAAGAGCTGAGATAGCCCAGATGTTTTACGGGTTACACACTGTTGTTAGAGGCAGGCTTGACATCGTGCGTCCGTACACAAATTAAAAATCAGCATGTCAGTTTTTAAAAGTAAGTGTCCAATAATAATTACACTCTCTATATATGTATCATAATATAAAAACACAGTCAGTTGTTTTGACCTGTGAGCCTGTTAACATGTCTGCTTTCTTATGAACCAGCATTTAGGCATTCATTTTGTATATGTGCTGAGGGTGGGGTTGATTGGTAAAAGTTCCTTATTATTTGAAAAATAATACCAAAAACATTTTCATTCTTCTCAACTACCTTCAGAAATGCCAGTTAAGATTAGCTTAGGATGGGGAGAAAGCACTCACTAACAAGACAGATCTCTGTCAAAATATGTATAATTTTTGCTGCTTTTTTTTTTTTTTCTACATGTCAAGTACAGGTGTCAATGGGATTAAGGTAAAGTGCCTCATTACTATCGTTATAAAGATTTTCAAAGAAATTATCTGGAACATTCTGAAGGCATATTTTATATACCATTAAAATGTTAACATTCTTTAAGAGGAGAGTAGACGAAGGGAAATTAAAGGAATATTTGTATTCTCCAAAGAGTAAATTCCAGAGTTATACTTTTGTTATCATGAATTGAAATCTGTTTGCATTATGTTTACAAAAAGACAGTTGTGACATTTTATTTAATTTAAATGAAAATAATGTGCTTTCAAGAGCTGATTTTTTTTTTTCAAATTTGTATCAGTACCAGAATTTTATTCTCTGCTTATTCATTTTAACAAATATTTGAGATATTTCTATTGCAGTATTTCAGTATAAGCAACCATGACAGTGAGCCACAATTTTTCTTTTATTTTTAGAACATAGAAGATATCATGGTTGAAAGACAATTAAAAAAAATCTTTTAATGTTGTTTCTTTTGTTTTTTAACACTGGTAATTTAATTTCCCTTTAGCTTTATTCATAACAGGTGTTTGCTTTTTCCACTAGTCTCAGGATGTCTTATATTGCTTTCAGAACTTGAAAGTTCAGTCTTTTGATGAAAGTTTAAAACATTTAAAACTGTTTTATTTTCCTGTAACAAGCTCTGTTTTAGAAAGGAACAAGAAACTCAGTTTGAAAGGAAAGATGCATGTACACATAGAGCATATGAACATTACGTAAGACAAGCATTAGAAGAATCTGTTGAGTTAAATAATATACGCATATACTCTAAAGGTTGCTTCATCATATACAGGTAGAAAAGTCATCACTTCTGAGCCATTTCTTCTAAGACCCAGAATTAAATCAGAGTTTTCTCTGTATTAGAACTCCCATGATGTAGTTTCTACCTGGTATTTTCTACCTTAGTCAGATAGAAGTGGAACATTTATGACAATTGCAAGAGATTACTTTGTTGTTGTTAAATTGCTAAGTTGTATCCGGCTCTTTGCCACCCTGTATACAGCAGCACCAAGGGCTTTCCTGTCCTTCACCATCTCCTGGAGTTTGCTCAGATTCATGTCCCTTCAGTCAGTGAAGATATCTAACCATTTCATCCTCTGCTGCCCTCTTCTCCTTTTGCCTTCAATCTTTCTCAACATCAGGGTCTCCGATGAGTCAGTTCTTTACATCAGGTGGGCAAAGTATCGGAGCTTCAGCTACAACATCAGTCCTTCCAATGAATATTCAGGGTTGATTTCCTTTAGGATTGACTGGTTTGATTTCTTTACAATCCAAGGGACTCTCAAGAGTCAAGGGACTCTCCAGCACCACAACTTGAAATCATCAATTCTTTGGTGCTAAGCCTTCCTTATGGTCCAAGTCTTATATCCATATGTCACTACTGGAAAAATCATAACTTTAACTATATGGACCTTTGTCAGCAAGGTAATGTCTTTACTTTTTAGGTTTGTTATAGCTTTCCTTCCAGGGAACAGATGTCTTTTAATTTCATGGCTGCACTCACCATCACAATCATTTTGGAGCCCAAGGAAATAAAATCTGTTACAGCTTCCACTTCTTCCCCATCCATTTGTCACAAAGTGATGCAACTGGATGCCGTGATCTTAGTTTTTTGAATGTTGAGTTTTAAGGCAGCTTTTCCACTCTCCTCTTTCCCCCTCATCATTAGGCTCTTTAGTTCCTCTTCACTCTCTGCCATTAGACTGGTATCATCTACATATTGGAGTTTGTGACTAGTTCTCCTGGCAGTCTTGATTATAGCTTCTGATTCATTCAGCCTGGCATTTTGCATGATGTACCCTAAATATAAGTTAAATAAACAGGGTGACACTAAAGCCTTTTCTTATTCCTTTCCCAATTTTGAATTAGTCTGTTATTCCATTAAGGTTCCAACTTTTGCTTCTTGACCTGCATACAGATTTCTCAGGTGGCAGGTAAAGTGAGCAGGCAGGTAAGGTCTCATATTCTTATCTTTTTAAGAATTTTCCAGTTTGTTGTGATCCACACAGTCAGTGGCTTTAGCATAGTCAATAAAGCTGAAGTAGATGTTTTTCTGGAATTTGCTTGCTTTGTCTATTGCCCAAGAAATGTTGGCAATTTGATCTCTGGTTCCTCTGCCTTTTCTAAATCCAGTTTGTACATCTGGAAGTTCTCAGTTCACATAGTGCTGAAGCCTAGCTTGAAGGATTTTGAGAATAACCTTACTATCATACAAAATGAGTGCAACTGTACCCAGCCTATAAAGCAATTTTGCAGCTGTCATACTTACTTTAGGGAGAAATCTGGAAAGAAGCAATTTATTAATATAGCCAAGACGAAGGTGATGGCAGAAAGGTAGAGTCTTTCAGGTATGCATAAAGAAACACAAAAAATGGGAAATGACAGTTACTTAAAAGCAAAGAAATAATAGCAATCATCTCTCTCTCTCTCTCTCCTCCTTTTCCTTCCTGCTTCCTCCCTCCTCTTCTACCCTTTCTCTATGGATAGATAGATAGATATAGATATGGCACTAAATTGGATTAGATATTTTGTATCACTCAGTCATTTTTTGATAACAAGTATTTCAATATAATTTGTAGTATTTATGTAGCATGTTGCCATTAGTTGAACACTTTTTCACACAAAAGCTCAGTGACTATTCATAGCAACTCTTTGAATCATACATAGTAATATCATTAATTCTAAGTTGCACAAATAAACTTGGAACTGTCAATCTAATGATGTAATGACATTTCACATAGTTATTAGAAGAGAAACTCAAATCAAAATCCCTTAACCAGCTCTTAGAGGCTTCTTCCAAGCATTTTAATAACCTGTTGAGAATCACCTTATTTTGTAGACCTGTGATTTTAATTAGAAATAAACCAATCAGAGCAGCACATGTTAATAGAAGAATGAACTAGAAAGGAAAGGAACGAAGTAAAGTTTGATTTAAGGAAAGCAATATTGTATTTGCTTAAATCTTGTAAATAAAAAGACAAATATTTGAAGACAAGTGTCTTCTAGAACTAGATTAATGTGTTTTGCACATAGCCTATTTGCATTGAATTCAGACAAGTGGATGGAGAATGCCATAGTATAGATATGAAATGTTTCTCAACATGAAGAAGGACTTGCTTCTTCATATGTAATTGGGTGGGTGGATCAAGAACAGAGTGAATTTGTAGTCACAGTTTCCTCATATGAAACTTAGCGATTTTTAGCAGACATAATCTTAGAGTTATTATCTATTGTGTGAGTTGAATGGTTCTTTCCAGACTTGAGATTGCATATTTTTAATGGAATGCCAGACATGTAACTGCAATATTTATCTTGAAGACTTAGTTTTATAATAGCTTCAGGAAGAAAAATTAAATTTATATTTATAACTCAAATATTTCCCCAGAATTTATATAATAACTTAGGGGATAACATATATACTGTTTTTTAAAACAAAACTTAAGATTTTAGCTCTGTTCTAAGAACATTAGAGATACTAAGGGAACATTTCATGCAAAGATGGGCTCAATAAAGGACAGAAATGATAGAGACCTAACAGAAGCAGAAGATATTAAGAAGAGGTGGCAAGAATACACAGAAGAACTGTACAAATAAGATCTTCACAAGCCAGATAATCACGATGGTATGATCACTCATCTAGAGCCAGACATCCTGGAATGTGAAGTCAAGTGGGCCTTAAAGCATCACTATGAACGAAGCTAGTGGAGGTGATGGAATTCCAGTTGAGCTATTCCAAATCCTGAAAGATGATGCTGTGAAAGTGCTGCACTCAATATGCCAGCAAATTTGAAAAACTCAGCAGCGGCCACAGGACTGGAAAAGGTCAGTTTTCATTCCAATCCCAAAGGAAGGCAATGCCAAAGAATGCTCAAAGTACCCCACAATTGCACTCATCTCACACACTAGTAAAGTAATGCTCCAAATTCTCCAAGCCAGGCTTCAGCAATACGTGAACCGTGAACTTCCAGATGTTCAAACTGGTTTTAGAAAAGGCAGAAGAATCAGAGATCAAATTGTCTACATCTGCTGGATCATGGAAAAAGCAAGAGAGTTCCAGAAAAACATCTATTTCTGCTTTATTGACTATGCCAAACCTTTGACTGTGTGGATCACAATAAACTGTGGAAAATTCTGAAGGAGATGGGAATACCAGACCACCTGACCTGCCTCTTGAGAAACCTATATGAGGGACAGGAAGCAACAGTTAGAACTGTCATGGAACAACAGACTGGTTCCAAATAGGAAAAGGAGTACGTCAAGGCTGTATATTGTCACCCTGCTTATTTAACTTCTATGCAGAGTACTTCATGAGAAACACTGGGCTGGAGGAAGCACAAGCTGGAATCAAGATTGCCAGGAGAAATGTCAATAACCTCAGATATGCAGATGACACCACCCTTATGGCAGAAAGTGAAGAAGCACTAAAGAGCCTCTTGATGAAAGTGAAAGAGGAGAGTGAAAAAGTTGGCTTAAAGCTCAACATTCAGAAAACGAAGATCATGGTATCTGATCCCATCACTTCATGGCAAATAGATGTGGAAACAGTGGAAACGGTGACAGACTTTATTTTGGGGGGGCTCCAAAATCACTGTAGATGGTGATTGCAGCCATGAAATTAAAAGTCTCTTACTCCTTGAAAGGAAAATTATAACCAGCATAGACAGAATATTAAAAAGCAGAGGCATTACTTTGTCAACAAAGGTCCATCTACTCAAAGCTATGGTTTTTCCAGTAATCATGTTTCATTGTGAATGTTGGACTCCAAAGAAAGCTGAGCACTGATGAATGGATGCTTTTGAACTGTGGTGTTGGAGAAGACTCCTGAGAGCCCCTTGGACAGCAAGGAGATCCAACCAGTCCATCCTAAAGGAGATCAGTCCTGGGTGTTCACTGGAAAGATTAATGTTGAAGGTGAAACTCCAATACTTTGGCCACCTGATGCGAATAGCTGCCTCATTTGAAAGACCTTGATACCTGGAACGTTTGAGGTCAGGAGAAGGGGACAACAGAGGATGAGATGGTTGGATGGCATCACTGACTCATTGGTCATGGGTTTGGGTGGTCTCCGGGAGTTGGTGATGGACAGGGAGGACTGGCGTGCTGCGGTTCATTGGGTCGCAAAGAGTCTGACACGACTGAGTGGCTGAACCGAAATGAACAGACTTCATCCATGTGGGCCGTGTTACAGCCCCTCCACTTTTGCTGCTAGTGGTCGGTGACTCAGATTCCTTTGTAGAGATGGTCAGTTTAAAGATTAGTTTGATCTATTCACACAAGATACTCCAGCTTCATGGAACACCTTGCAATCTAGTCTCCAATTTAAGAGTCAAAATCTACTTAAATTCGTAGTATTTTTGTGCTTCTCCATCTTACCACATGAAATAATTTTATCATCTGATCCAGACCTATTCTTTATAGGTCCACAGACCTTGCTTTCTAGTAGTTTAAGCACTCTTATTTCTTGTTTAAGGTGAGATTCTTTCATTTAATGCAGACACTCATATTTTTCAAATGATAGTGATTCCATTCCACATGCATTTTCAATCAATTACAGTTTTCTGCCTAATCTAGCATTTTACCTTTCCTGAAATAATTGATCTCTAGTTCCGTTCTTATGTCTTTTTCCCTTTCCTGCCCTAGTCCTTTTTTCCCTAGAAGCTCTATTCAGTATCCTAACCAAGTGGCTGGTTGTTCCCAAACTAAACTCCTTACCCTGGTTTACAATGCCAGTGATCTGGCTGTTGCTCACCTCTCTAATCTCAGTCCAGACCATTCTTCTCCCAGTCCTGTACAGATTCATTGGCCATTGTGGTAATTCTTGATCAGCCCAAGGTGATTCCAGATTGAGGCCTTTGGAATGCTCTTTACTGCTGATTTTTTATGACTAGCAACTTCTAATTTTGCTTCCATATGTAAATCTGTAAAAATCTAAACATAGTAGCATTTATTATTCTATTTAAACTTCTGTGGATTACTCATATCTATATGATATTAAAATTATTTATGTATTTGCATGTTCTCTGTCTTCCATACAAGAATGGGTGATTCATTAAAGTAGGTATGTAATCTCTCTTTTTCACTAAAATCTCCAGTACCTAGAAAAGGACTTGACATATAATTGCAACTCGAAACATATTTGTTGAATGAATGAACAAGTAAATGCATGCTCCATCACTCCAGATCTTCTTGTTAATTTGGCTGAGGGCGAAATCTCTCAACTTTATTATAACTGAAGCTTGAAGGATACATAATAGTTTCATAATCTTTTCCTAATTTCCTTCCATAGACCATAGATATTTTAGGGAAAATATACCGGTATATATGTTTATGTGGACTTCCCTAGTGGCTCAGCAGTAAAGAATTTACCCCCAGTACAGGAGACATGGATTTAATCCCTGGGTCAGAAAGATCCCCTGGAGAAGGAAATGGCAACCCACTCCAGTGTTCTTGCCTGGGAAATCCCATGGACAGAGGAGCCTGGTGGGTTACAGTTCACAGGATCACAAAGAATCAGACATGATTGAGTGATTGAGCACACACATATTCATGTAAAAATAATTTTAAAAATAGTCACATTGTCAACTTGGGTACAAGGTGAATGATATTTTGGAAGTTGAAAGATTGGAAAAGATGTCACTGGAGGTGATTTTTTAGATATTTTCATTTTTGTCACAGCTGTATTTGGCCTTAAAACTTGTTACTTCTTTTGATACCTTTTCATTCACACAAACTGTCAAAACAGCATTCAGATTAACTTTTGGCTAGATATTTTAGTGTACATACAGTATAATGAGTTTAAATAAAAATTTGTTTTAGGGTGGTGCCTTAAAGATATATTTTAAACTTTGTCATTGTGGATGGATTGTTTGACAAATTTCTTAATATCATTTTTGCTTTTTATAAGAACTATATCATTTGTCATGATTTGGAGGAGAATGTGTTTTTACTCTTAATTTTCAAATACTTTAGACACCAAGAAATGGTAGCACTACTGTATAAGCTTCTAGTATTAGAAAGATGATTATAAAATTCTCTTACTTTATTGGATTTCTTAGTTTCTCTCCTGACTGTTGAATGGTAGCCATATAGAACCCTTACCATGTTTTTAATATGCATGTTATAATATGTTAAAATAATTGTGTAATGCAAAATTGTTTTCCTTGTAAAGTCTTTTTCTTTCTGTTAGCGGGAACATTATCATTATCACTCCTATTTATTACACTAGTTGCAATTAGTATAGAAAAGTATATCTGTACCAATTCACACACACACACAAAAAAACTCCTGTACTTAAACCGTTCTGTTTTTCATAGCATAAAATGTATGACTGTTCTGTGAATATTAAAAAATAGTCATGTGTGTATAATTTTATTTTTTCATTATTGTCTTGGTCTTCCATATTTATCCATTTATGTATTATGTACCATTTGTCAGTAAAATCACTGTGTATATATATGGCAAAAATGTATGTATATATTTTTCATCCTAATGTCCATCACAAACCTTAGTACAGCATCTTTCCAAAAATGTTAAATAACCTGAAACATATAAATAAATATAAAACAATCCATGTAACAATTCAACAAACAAAATTAATAAAAAACTTTCTGAAAGTTTCTTCACCCATTATTATATCAAGCTTTTTTGTGTGTAAATATTTAATTCAATAACCAATATTTTCATTGACACAAACATGAGTGCCCATAAATTAGAACAGAATGCTGTGAATCTATAACAAATATAATCATTATATTTTTTTCGGGCAGCTTTTTCTGCTTTCCATAATTATAGTTAATTTTCTAATCATTGTTAGGAGTTAGGATGAGGTTTTTGGCTTACTTAGGATCGTGATTAACTAGGACAGAGTTACACAGTCCATATCACACTAGCAACCAGGAGATGTGAGCTCCTTAGCTCCAGGGTTGCCTGTGGGGCCTGGGGTGGTGGAGTCCACGGGGCCTAGGGCCCTCAGCAGAGAGCAGCCTTGGGAATAGCCCCAGTAGGGCTCCTCTGAGGCTGGCCTGAGCTAAATGGAGTCTGATGGTGCGCCCTGCGGTCCCCGCAGGTGGCAAACACAGTGAGCGACATCCAGCCCTTGCTTCTGCACTGCGACATGCTGAGCGCGGCCCAGGAGGCGCTCTACCTCCCAGACATCTCCTTCAGCAGCCAGCTGCGGAGCGCGCCACTGCTCATCGCGGACCAGGGCCCCGTGGAGCTACCAGAGGAGTTCGTGGTCCAGGTGCCCATGGAGCTCAGATCTCAGCCCAAGGTGCGGCCAGCGGTGGGGAGAGAGGGCTGGGGGTGGCTGGGTAGGGGCCCCTGGGAGGCTTGGCCCCAGGCAGTGCCCCAAACGTGTCTTCGCATAGATCTCTGCATTCACTCATTGTGGCCGATGTTTACACCCAGTGAGATACTGACATGTTGTTGAACAATGCATGCTTGTTCTACATTAGAACCTCATCGCTATTTCAAAATGTTTGACTTTAAATTTCCGATTCGGTTTGAAATATTTTCACTGGAAGTTTAAAATTACTCTTAGTGACCATGTCAACGGTTGTAAATTTGAATGGTTGTAAAATACACATTTTAACATTTCCGATCATCTGTTTGAAAAAATATTCCTATCTTTGGAAACTGGAAAGATTTTTGAGATTATGGTGAAAACATCTTGATTAGGAATTGTGTGTAGTCATTTAAAGAATACATCCTGATAGGAAAGTGATGGTTGCAGAAGCAACCAAATTTTTTAATGGAAATGTTGGAAAGTGCTTTCTTTTTATTATTGTCTCTTCAGTTGGCAGGTTCAGTGTGAGACACCCAGCCTTTGAAGTTCCAATGAGGAAAGTTATATAATATTTTTAGAAAATCCAGTTTTATTCTTTTCCTCAGTACTTCATATATATATATATTTTATCTTTACATAATATTTAGGCAATAGAGTTTTTTTCTTTTCACTCATCAAACTTTATGAAGACACTCTTATCTCTCTAATTTCCCTCAGGGATCATATGTATAATGTAATATGAAATAATATATACAAATATTATGTGCTTATTATACACTATTTATATACTTTATTTATCATTTTCTTTGTGTCTGCAACATGAAAAAGGTTGAGAAACATTTGGCAGGTGGAACCATGAGTATCAAGCTTTATCCCAAAACACACTCACATCTCCTACACCATAATTTAATCATACAGGAAATACTGTCTAAGGAATCTGAAATGCCGCTGTATTAACTGAGCTTATCTTCTGAGCACCATTACAGAACTCTCTGGTAAAATATGTTGGAATACTGTATTTTAAAGGGTTAGTCATCACCTTTTTATCAATTTGAGATTTAAGAGACCTGTGATATTTAAACCTAATTCTTCAATTACTTCAGCCACATAGAGTAAGTGTGTGGTGATGTTGGCACTCACAGTGGCTCTTTCCACTCAATCACATATTTTAATCAGTGGCCTGCTGCTGCTATGTCGCTTCAGTCATGTCCGACTCTGTGTGACCCCATAGACGGCAGCCCACCAGGCTCCCCCGTCCCTGGGATTCTCCAGGCAAGAACACTGGAGTGGGTTGCCATTTCCTTCTCCAATGCAGGAAAGTGAAAAGTGAAAGTGAAGTTGCTCAGTCGTATCTGACTCTTAGCGACCCCATGGACTGCAGCCTACCAGGCTCCTCCATCCATGGGATTTTCCAGGCAAGAGTACTGGAGTGGGGTGCCATTGCCTTCTCCAATCAGTGGCCTAGAGTCTTTCAATTCAGATTAGCACTACTCCCCTGATAGTGATGATTGGGGGTCATTGCTGGGAGGTAAGTGCATGTATTTCTACAGAAGCACATAGAATTGACTCCAGTGTGTTTAGAAAAATCACGGAAAAGATATAATAAATATTCTTTAAGAATTCATTTTTTTTTCTTTTCTGTTTTGTATTATCATTTTAAATCTGAAATTCTCTAAATTGGGTACAGTTATATTTTTCACAAAATGTGCTTTAGCAATCAGAAAGTTTTCATCATGACATTGGCTTTTGATTTATATTATGAAAGAGTAACACAACATTAATGTTATTTTTTTTTATTTTATTTTATTTTTAAACTTTACATAATTGTATTAGTTTTGCCAAATATCAAAATGAATCCACCACAGGTATACATGTGTTCCCCATCCTAAACCCTTGCTCAAACACATATATGTTCGTCACAATTTCTAGTACTAGTGAAAAGAAATCTAGAAATGAATTTTACTTTTTGAGTAGATGTTATAAATGTTTAAATCAGCAACTGTAACATAAACACAGAAACACACACAAACACCTGCTGGCAATTCAAAATAGCAGTCAATTAGCATAAGTAGTACTTTTACTAATATGTTGGCTGAATTTATACGTTCCCCAGCTTTTATAGCTTAATAAGATTTTTCTGTATTACTAGCTTTTACTTTTTGCCATGTGTGTGTCAGGTTACATTGTAGTAAGGGGATTAAGTCACATTTTTCTTTCTATTTACAAATAGGAAAATTGAATTAAATTCTATTTTGGGCAAAGACAAAAATGAGGGTATCAGGAAACCTTTACTTGATCTTATAAATGAACACTTAGGTAAATATCATGTGATTTAAAAGGAGCCTAGGTTATTATGTTAATCTGCTATGATGAGGTAATACTTTCTGAAAGTCACTTTTGTGCAAAAGTAATTTTATCAGTCAGAGAGCAACTAAAGGTCATCTTTGAAAGCTCTCTATAGAAAGAATAAAGAAGATGAAGTAAATATTACAGGGGCATAATCTTTATTGATATGGAAAATAGTACATACAGCTAGAACACATGAACTGGTATTAAATATGAAATTAAAATAAGAGATATCACATTACTTTGAGCTCTTCAAACTGAAAAAACATGAAAGAATTAAAACTGGAAAATGTCAATGAACTCCAGCTTCCTCCCTTCTTCTACCTGCCTTTCTAAAAGAAAAACAACACTCTGTTATAGAAACAAGATATTTTAAGATACAGAAAACTCAGAGAAATATAAATAGTAAAGCTTGATATTAATGCAGTCTTTGATTGGAATACAAAATTGATATTACTTTAAAAAAAGTTAACCTCTGTTTGTTCTATAGATAGCCAAAAGAGCAAATAGAACCCCAACAAACACAGCCTTCACAACATAACAAAAACCCTTTTATTTGTTTGAAATTAAACTTTGCCCTTTTTTCCCCCTTTATATTCATTTGATTCCAGATAGCTAATAGCAGTTCTTTAGAGTTAACGAGTGTTTGGATTCACAGAAATTAGGACTTCACAGTAGAGCAGCAAAGCATAAAGAATTAAAAAACATTGTTCTCAGAAGACATTTTTCTCTTTAGCATATTAAGGCAGAAGGATGTCTGAGGGCAGATTACATGTTAATGACTAGATATCAAGACTTTTCCTTGAAGCTAAAGGAATGTTAATGTGTTTTTTATCAGCATTTTCCTTGCTTTAATTGTGATTTTCATGCAGATGCATCAAAAGTTCATTGAGATGATCTACAAATAAGCCTCCTGCAAGCCACATGTATAGTGTGCAGGGTTCGTACAAGTGTTCTCTCGGAGTATAGCTGAAGCATTTCAATCCTGACAGGTCAAAAAAACTCTAGTAGTACCTTTTGTGGGAGTCAAAATGCTTTTACAAGTGGCTTGTGTAGTCTCTCAGTCTCTTGAGGAATCACATCCACCTCTGCCATCACTATTTTTTTTTTCCATTTTCTCCCATTCTTTCTTCCATCTTTTTATGTTTATAGATGAGAATTCTTTCATGCTAATTAAACTCTATTTCATGTTTTTTTAATGCTTTACACAAGTCAGTCTTTAAATTAGTCTGCTGTTGTTGCTGCTAAGTCACTTCAGTTGTATCTGACTCTGTGCGACCCCCTAGACAGCAGCCCACCAGGTTCTGCCATCCCTGGGATTCTCCAGGCAAGAACACTAGAGTGGGTTGCCATTTCCTTATCCAATTAAATTAGTCTGAATACTGGTAATTCCTTCATTCATTCTTGCCTTCATTATGTTTTCCTCTTTCAATTGTTCATAGATGCATGCTGGGCCTTGCTTTAAAGTGGCAGGAAGGCAGAGATGGAGAACTAACAAACTTTAATGGTATTGGGAGATAAAAATAATACATTGTGACAAAAGTTTGCTAGAGGATATCTCTTCCTTGCACCCAAAGAGCCAAGAGCTTTGTTTGTAAAGTAGTGATTAACTTATGCCTTTGTATGTGTGTGTGTGTATTTGATGGTAGGTGCTACCTGTAGGAGCAGTGTTTTAAGAATTCATAATTCTGACTTCCCTGGTGGTCCAGTGGTTATGCAATGAAGGGAACACTGGTTTGATCCCGGGTCGGGGAAGATCCCACACGCCGTGAAGCAACTAAGCACACATGCCATGACAATTGAACCCATGGGCCAGAACTCTTGAGCTGCAGGAGAGAAGCCACCACAATGAGAAGCCCTCACAATGCAACTAAGAGTAGCCCAAGAGCTTGCTTGCTGCAAGTAGAGAAAGTGAAAGTGAAGTCGCTCAGTCCTGTCCGACTCTTTGCTACCCCATGGACTGTAGCCTACCAGGCTTCTCCGTCCATGGGATTCTCCAGGCAAGAATACTGGAGTGGGTTGCCATTTCCTTCTCCAGGAGATCTTCCCAACCCAGAGATTGAACCCGGGTCTCCCACATTGTAGACAGTTGCTTTATTTACCGTCTTAGCCACCAGGGAAGTCAAGCAGAGAAAGTTCAAGAGCAAAATGAAGATGGAGCACAGCCAGTAAATAAATAATTAATTTATTTAAAAAAACATAATTCTTATGGAAATCTAAGGACTATTAAGCACTGGACCTTGGCTATCAGTAAATGATACCAGGGAATTTTTTTTCCCCCCAATGGGCCTATTTCCTCTTTGATTCTTCTCTAGCTTTCTGACAGCTTTCTTTGCTCATTAACATTGTAAATGACTGCCTGCCTGAATTGTACACCACTGCCCTTAGCAATGGCACCCCACTCCAGTACTCTTGCCTGGACAATCCCATGGATGGAGGAGCCTGGTAGGCTGCAGTCCATGGGGTCACTAAGAGTCGGACACGACTGAGCGACTTCACTTTCACTTTTCACTTTTATGCACTGGAGAAGGAAATGGCAACCCACTCCAGTATTCTTGCCTGGAGAATCCCAGGGATGGGGGAGCCTGGTGGGCTGCCGTCTCTGGAGTCGCACAGAGTCGGACATGACTGAAGTGTTAGCAGCAGCAGCAGCCCTTAGCAATAGCACTAACCACCAACTGGCACTTACCTTTTAGTTTGAATTTCCAAAAAGAACTTTTAATCCTCATTGGTTAGGCCTGATTAAACCCCTGATTTAATTATTCATGTCACTGGCCATGGATGTAGGGCCACATAGAAGCAGTTTTGTAGCAAAGAGGAAATACAGAGACCCTATTACAAAAGTGAGTATAAAGTCCTATGGTACACGTAAGGAGAGTATCAACTCAGTTTTGGAAGATTGGAAGAGATGCTTGTGAAGAAACATGACATTTAACCTGGGATCTGACAGCCAAATAGTAGTTAACCAATTATAGAGGAAGAAGAAGAAAGATAATATTAATTTTTAAAGAAATGGTACCGGACTACCTTACCTATCTCCTAAAAAACCTGTATGCAGATTAAGAGGCAACAGCTAGAACCAGACATGGAATAACTGACTGGTTCAAAATTGGGAAAGGAGAACAGCAAGGCTGTATATTGCCATTTAATTTATTTGCTTTATATGCAGAGTACATTATGTGAAATGCCAGGCTAGATGAATCATGTGGGGAGAAATATCAACCTTAGATACGCAAATGATACCACTCTCATGGTAGAGCATGAAGAGGAACTAAAAAGTCTCTTGATGAGGATAAAAGAGGAGGCTTGAAACTCAGCATTCAGAAAACTAATGGCATCTGGCCTCATCACTTTATGGCAAACAGAAGAAGAAAGAGTGTAAGCAGTGACAGATTTTCTTTTTGGGGGCTCCAGAGTCACTGCAGATGGTAACTCTAGTCATGATATTAAGACACTTGCTCCTTGAAAGGAAAGCTATGACAAAGCTAGACAGTATATTAGACAGTAGACATTGCTGACAATGACCATATAGTTCAAGCTATGGTTTTTCCAGTAATCATGTATGGTTGTGAGAGTTGGAACATAAAGAAGGCTAAATGCTGAAGAATTGATGCTTTTGAATTGTGGTGCTGAAGACTCTTGAGAGTCCCTTGGACTTCAGGGAGATCCATCAGTCAATACTAAAGGAAATCCATCCTGAATATTTATTGGAAGGACTGATGCTGTAACTGAAGCGTCAGTACTTTGGCTACCTGATGCGAAGAGCCAACTCATTGGAAAAGACCCTGATGCTGGGCAAGGTTGAAGGCAAAGGGAGAAGGCGGTGGCATAAGATGAGATAGGTAGATAGTATCACTGACTCAATAGACATAAATTTGAGCAAACTTTGGGAGTTAGTGGATGACAGAGGAGCCTCATGTTATGCAGTCTATGGGGTTGCAAAGAGTTGGATATGACTCAGCAACTGAACAACAGCAACTAATATAGATAGGAAACAGTAGTACACAGGCCTAGTTCAAAAAGGATAATTTCTATTTGTTTGCCCAGAAATAATCTACAGAAGGTAAATATGGCATGATATAATGTTGTGAGGAGTTTGGAATTTCTCTGATGGCAGTAAGGGCAATATTAAGTTTATTTTAGAGGAATTGAGGGAGGAATGAATTGCCACCTGCATTTGACAAATAAACTAGAGGCTTCAAGGCTTGAAATGGGAGATTATTCTATTAATTCAGATAAGAAATGATGTGGCACTGACTCTGGGAATCAATGACATTGGTGATAATGAGGATCTATTGACAGGAGTTATAGGATACATTGGGTAAGTGAGTAAGACAGAGGGAAAACCCAAAGAAGACTACCAGGTTTCTATCTTGCATGAGTATATGAGGAATGATCCTATCACTTACTGAGATAAGAAAGACAAGAGGAGACAGAGAATGTTGATAAGGAATGATGGTGGTGTTACCCAAACATTTATAAATGACTTCTTCAATACATTCCTGTGAATAGAAACCCAGGTTTCTGGCTCTGAATTTAAGAATGCTCAACTTAAAAATAATATGTTAGTCTGAAAATATAAATATAAATGCTATTAATTGAGCATGACATTCTCATTAAAAAAGAAGAAAAATATTATTATTCTTCATTAGGTATTCTATTTTGCCTTAGGTATAATAAGATTCTTCAACAAATGAGCATCTGGTAGGCATTCAGGCATTCCTTCTATCTAATACTTCCCAGTAATACCTAGCAGAGCTGTAATGGAGCCAAGATGAGATTTGATTTTGAGCTCTCCTGTGTTGCCATGAAACAGCTGGAAGAATTCTTCCTACATATATTCTTTTGGAATGTATACTTTTCAGTACTATGGCAAAGAGGCAAATTGAATGAGGTTAAGACGGTTGATCTGCAGGCCTAAATATATTTGGCATTCATTCAGTTCTTAGTACAATGTTCCATGTCAAAATTCAGAAAGGAAGTAGGAGACTAGTCTCCTCATATTTGGGCTCATTAACAATGTAACGGAGAACATCGTTTAATGAAATAATAACAAAAAATAATCTTCATGTGCATGTGAGAATACCTCAGAAATGAATCTTTATTTATACTTTTGCCTAATTAAAAATGATTAATAAAACAGAATATCTCTTAATGTCATTGTAAAATGATGTTTTATCTTAAGGAAATATTTAATCAATTATTACTCAGCTATTAAAAAGAATACATTTGAGTCAGTTCTAATGAGGTGGATGAAACTGGAGTCTATTATACAGAGTGAAGTAAGTCAGAAAGAAAAACACCAATAGAGTCTATTAATGCATATATATATGGAATTTAGAAAGAGGGTAACAATGACCCTATATGTGAGACAGCAAAAGAGACACAGATGTAAAGAACAGACTTTTGGACTCTGTGGGAGAACACGAGGGTGGGATGATTTGAGAGGATAGCATTGAAACATATTATCATATGTGAAATAGATCGCCAGTCTAGGTTCGATGCAGGAGACAGGGTGCTCAGGGCTGATGCACTGGGATGACCCTGAGGAATAGGATGGGGAGTGAGGTGGGAGTGGGGTTCAGGATAGGGAGTGGGGTGGCAGGGGGGTTCAGGATGGGGAGCACATGTAAACCCATGGCTGATTCATGTCAATGTATGGCAAAAACCAGTACAGTATTATAAAGTAATTAGCATCCAATTAAAATATATAAATTAATTTAAAAAATTGATTAAAAGTCTCAAAAAATAAAAGCTGCACTCCCCCAAAAATAAACACTTTCAAGTCATAGATCCAAGACCACAGCTGCAGAACTCACCTAGTTGTACATATGAAGGCATTAAAATAAACTGATGAAGGCAGGGGGAGGTTAGCAAAAACTCATTTACTGTGATAGTTGTAAGACAGTGATTTGGAAATGGAGCCAGTTATACCATGATCTCATCAACATGATAGGGGAGGTCATGGACACTGGAATAAGTGAAGAACAGGAAGAGGTAACATGGGATGCTTTAAAACTTACAAGCCAAAGTACATACATCCAGTAAATGAGATTAGTGCATGCATGCTCAGTCAT
Source organism: Bubalus bubalis (assembly GCF_019923935.1). Classification (NCBI taxonomy): domain Eukaryota; kingdom Metazoa; phylum Chordata; class Mammalia; order Artiodactyla; family Bovidae; genus Bubalus; species Bubalus bubalis. The sequence continues at coordinate 40,263,870 of NC_059163.1, read as the reverse complement.
TCAGTTGTGTTGAACTCTTTTTAACCCTGTAGGCCATGAGATATTCCAGGCAAGAATCCTGGAGTGGGTTGCCATTCCCCACTCCAGGGGATCTTCCAGACTCAAGGATCAAACCAGCATATCCTGCTTTGGAAGGCAGATTCTTTGCCACTGAGCCACCTGAGAAACCCAAAACAAGATTAGTAGGTAGCACACTTTTTTCTTACCTCACACTACATCTCCTTCCACACATTTCTTATCTTTCAACCCCATGGAGTTTCTAACAATTTGTTAGACAAGCCCTGCCCCCTTCCTTCCACATCTTTGGCAAGTGATCTTATTTTTGCTGGTTGGCATGTCCTATACTACCTGAGTCCTCTTCAGCTCAGCTAAAAATTCAATGTAGGGCAGCCTTGAATTGATTTTTCTCTCCTTGCACTCATCCTTAGCTGTATTCTTGACCAAACAATTTCTATCCTCCCTCTAATTCTGAATTAGAGTGGCCTGAAGATGTGTGTGTGTGCATTTGGTAAATAACTTCTCTTCACTTCCTCCTTGCTTTTATATTTTCATTTTATATAAGTAATGATCACAGGAAAACCTGAGACTTTTTTACTCTTAATATGTTTTTATATGTGTTATTTATATTGACTTTGATGAGTTATCCTTCTAGCATGTTCTAATGTTCTTACTCCCCAAGTTTTGAAAATCTGGTTTTTATTTTGTTATTACATTGCAGTCTGAAGTGTATAGGTTAAGTTCAGGAATTCAGGGGGAGCTAGAGAGATGAAAGAACTTATAACAGAAGAACAGAGATAAATGTTGCTACAAAAATAGAAACCCTCTGTTTTACAATCTCAGTCTTTTGGATATAACTGTTACTGCAAGAGAATAGTATAACATGGCCTTCAAAGTGCTGTGTTAGCTTCTTGTTTTACATGACAGTATAATATTTCAGATAAAAGCCCCTGTTCATATTTGTTTCTTTCAGTGAGGTTTGCCAGTTTAAACAAAATGTCAGGTCTAATTGATATGCAAAATTTATCATGTGGACACCACCCTTTAGAATTATTGTGTGTGTGTGCTAAGTTACTTCAGCCATTTCTGACTCTGCAACCCTATGAACTGTAGCCTGCCAGGCTCCTCTGCCTGTGGGATTCTCCAGGCAAGAATACTGCAGTGGGTTGCCATGCCCTCCTTCAGAGTATCTTCCCTACCCAGGGATCAGACCTGAGTCTCTTAAGTCTCCTGCCTTGACAGGCAGGTTTTTTACCACTAGGCACTAATTGGAATGCCGTTTAGAATTATTAGGTACACAATATTATATTTTTATATGGGAAGGATAATAGGTATTTAGGAAAATAGGTAAAGTATTGAGTTTAAAAGAATAATAAAATTTCTGGCCTAAAACGCGATGTTTTAAAACATTTCTTTAGGATCTTGTTTCTTCCCTCAAATAGTATAAATACATATAAATACAATCTAGTATAAATACTAGAATGATGTATCCAATGCAAAATAAATGTGTTAATGAGATTGGCCTTCAGATATTTCGAGGAAAATATGATCAACACTTTTGTTTCTTTATGTTGCATAAATTATAAATTATTTTCCCTTTCCATCTGACAAGTAAATTTTTAGTAGCTTTTCAAAATGTTCATAGAAGTTATATTTTTTGCCACTGAAATTTTCTTGTTACCAAGAATTTGTATCATGAAAAAGATTCAAAAACTTGACATTCTAGCCCCAAAAGAGTTAATTAGGGATATATAAATTGTTTCATTAATTTATTGAGTGCTTGCCACATAATAACAATTGTGTATATGTTCCAAAGAAATAGGTTTTACCCTTCCAGTCACAGGTGCTTTTCAGAATAAATTATTTACTGGAAAATCTTTTCCTTTTTCTTATGTTTTCCTTCAACTCAAATAATATGTGATAGTGTGAAAGATCTGAAGTATATTCCAGATATAGAGAGGAAGCTTCCATTATTTTTATAAAAGCCTTAACTTCAAATTAAGATGAAAGGGAAGAGGAGGGCAGGTGTTGTTTTGCATAGAATATCATACATTCATAGATTGGTTTATGTCTGGTTTTTAGATTTTTGCATTATTCATGTATGTCTCCAGCACAGAAATGCAAAACATTTGGCCAGGCACTCTAATTTATTATTTTTCTCTTTCATATGTATAGTTAGCCAAATTGATAATTTCTCTCCCGAGTAATACATCCTAAAGTAGCAATTCCTTTTTCTTAATCATTATACATGTCTTTAACTCTCCACCATTTTGTTTTTATTGCTATTGAGAGAGTAGTATTATGGAATTACAGTAACTGTATGAAATTTAGAGTCTGACAGATATGAGTTCATTCTCACCAGGGGCTTCCCTGGTGGCTCAGATGGTAAAGAACCCACCTGCAATGCAGGAGACCAGGGCTCAGTCCCTGGGTTGAGAAGATCCCCTGGAGAAGAAAATGGCAGCACACGCCCATATTCTTGCTGGGAAATCCCATGGACAGAGGAGCCTGGTCAGTACAGTCCATGGGATCACAAAGAGTTGGACACAACTGAGCGACTAACACTTTCAGCTTTATTGTTTATTAACTGTATCAACTGAGGCCAAGGACTTACATTTTAAAAAATCTTTGTTATCTCATCTGTATAGTGTACTAATAAAAGTATATACATTGTTGTTCTTATGATTAAGCATCATATGTAAATATATCAAATATGATTAAGCTCATAGTTTTTGAGACCCAGTATGCATTCCTTTTTTTGGTGTCGTTTTATAATAATCATACCATAGATAAATAATACAAGATCCATGAAAATTTTTCAATGAACTGTTTAGTTTCTTTTAATATTTTTGTTGACTTTGGAAGAGACAAAATGCTGTACTCAATTACTGGCCTCATGTTTCTGTCACAATCATGGGTTCATAGCTAGGGTAATTGAACACTGAGTGTAAGTATTCTGATAAGAAAATAACTTCAGTTAATTTAGTTTACATGTTGGTTTTTTCTGTAGTGCACACAAAACCCTCTCTAAGGCTATTTCTTTCCTCAAGGATTTATAGTCAGTTGCTGGTGACAGAGAGAGTTGGCAAACCATAGGCATTTGACTCAATGATTTGGTGAAATGGGTGTCATACAACCCCCGGAGAATGGAATGACTACCCACTCTACTCTTCTTGTTAGGAGAATCCCCATGGACAGAGGAGCCTGGTGGGTTACATTACCATAGAGTAATACAAATGCTGTAGTATTTTAAAGGAGGAAGAAATGGCTTCTCTGGTATGAGCTGGGGATTTTGGAGAAAGGAGTACAGGTAAAGCTAAGGCAATGTGGTATTTTTTTATTTCTAGATTTTGATGTGAACCATTTTTAAAGCCTTTATTGAATTTCTTATGATATTGCTTCTGTTTTCTGTTTTGGTTTTGGCTGCAAGGCATATGGGATCTTAGCTTCCTGACCAGGGATTGAACCCACATGTCCTGCATTGGAAGGCAAAGTTTTGAAGCACTGGACCACCAGGAAAGTCCTGATAATGTGATATTTTAACAAACTCTTGAAAAATCCCCAGAATCATTTGCAACCTTAGATGGGAGGTGCTGGCAGTGGACGATGCTCCAGGGAATTGAATTATGTGTGCTAAGTTATAGGTGAAGAAAATTATGACATTTTCATCAAACAGTGAATAGTCTAGTTTAACCCACAATAAGGGAATGAGAAAAGAAGTAATGGGGCAGGAAGTTTGAAAATTAGTCCGTAGCCATCTTATAGGAGGTCTTAAATGCCTGGGTGAGACTTTGTATGTAATTTTGTCTGTTATAGGGATTGTTTGGAAGCTTTTGATCAGAGTTGCAGTTTAGAACTTGTCAGGATTATGTAGGAAGGTTTGTGGTAGAGAGAGACTTGAGCATGGGGAGATCAGTTAGGTTTTTGCCCTAGGGCAGAAGGTAATGAGTGTCTGAACTGGGGAGAAAGCAATGGGGATGGAAAGAAGAGGAACGATGTGAGAGATGCACAGAAATTGAATCTGCAGTGGTTGACTACTAATTGGATGTAGGGAGTGTGGATAAGGGAAAAATCAAAGATGGCTAGATGACTAGGCCATTCATAGAATTAGGATGACAAGAGTAAGCTTTGGTTTTCAGGGGGAAAATGATGAATCCGATCTTAGAAATATTGAGTTAGATGTATAAATGAGAACCAGACTTTGAAACATTAATCTAAATATTGAGGGAAGTTATTGCTAGTAATAGAAGTTAGACACTTTCAACATAAAGGTGATAGATAGTTAAGGTTACTGGGGTTTAGGAGATTGTCAGCGCAGAAAAGAGAATGAGCAAGAAGATATCCTGGGGGCACACTTTCATTTAGAGGAGGGAATATTATAAGCCAGTGGAGGGGTAATCATATCATAGGTTGATACAACTGGCAAAGGAAAGTCCCAAACTTTTAATATGCTTTACCACTCTGGCAGCCTCTGCTGATGTGAATCCACAGAAAGTTCATAAATGCATGATAAGATGATGAGATAGTGTGAGCTAATAAGTGACAAAATGCAAGTATTTTTGATTCTCACTGATAGATTTATGATGTGGCAATCTTTCTCAAATATCATCTACCAAGTAGAGCATATGATAGATGATTAGATTTATTAGTATGTATGTTAGAATTGGGGGGGGTGATTATGTCTAGTGATTTTCTTCTATTTTGGAATTTTCACATATTCTTTTCTCATCATGGTTTAGTTGTGAATCATCAGGCTAAAGTAGTGCTGGAGTGGACACATGTTACAAGTATGTAAAATTTTAAAAAATTTTAATTTCTAGAATGTTGTAATACTGTTTGAGATTCATAGAAAAATGCTGGGATTTTTTTGATGAGACTTGGAAATTAGTAATTAAACTAAAAATTATATACTGCAAAAGTTTTGACTGGCTGAATCTAAATATATGCAGTCAATAGCAAAAAAAAAAAAAACTTGTTTAAACACTTATATCACTTTAAAATTTAAGAATTATACAAAGCAGATTGATTTTTAAATTTTATTTGAAACTGCCGGTCTTGTGAAAGAGTAATTTATTCCCACAGTTTCACATCTGAAAGGAAAAAGATACCATTTGTTCATCTGGTATTTATAAATTATCTTTTATTTTTATTAAGTAATGTGATTATTTATAGCATTAGAAAACTAATATGATTATATTGGGAAGATATTCTACCAGAATTATTTGACTAGCCTATAAAGTTGTGTGTTTTGTTGGTTTTCTTCTTACTCCTTACCTATATTTTATTTGTCCTGTTACACAGATTTGTTTACCATCTTAAACATCTATGACAGCATAGTATTGTTGAAAAGCTACTTGTATGAGGTCCATTTTTTCATGTCTCACATTTTTAGTCAACATATACATAAATGCATATTCTTAGGAATTTAAACAAAATAAACATGGTTATGTAACCCATGGATAGGACTATACTACATTAGATGTAAGTTAAAATCTTTATTTGTATTGCATTGTAGTTCGGAGAATGTGAAATTTTTATAAGATACTGCCTTACATTAAAGGAAAGTCATCACTAATTGAAAACGTCAAGGCTTGTTTTATTTTTTGCGTTCCATTCCGCATGATGTATTCACTTTTTTCCCCTTAAAATATTGTAATGTACACATTGAGTTATGGGGACACATGACAAGGAAGGTGATGAGGCATTTGATAAAGCCTATGGTAATCTCAGTTTCTGCTGCTGCTGCTAAGTCGCTTCTGTCGTGTCAAACTCTGTGTGACCCCAGAGACGGCAGACCACCAGGCTCCCCCATCCCTGGGATTCTCCAGGCAAGAACACTGGAGTGGGTTGCCGTTTCCTTCTCCAATGCATGAAAGTGAAAAGTGAAAGTGAAGTCACTCAGTCGTGTCCGACTCCTGGCGACCCCATGGACTGCAGCTACCAGGCTCCTCCGTGCATGGGATTTTCCAGGCAAGAGTACTGGAGTGGGGTGCCATCGCCTTCTCCCCTCATATCTGTGCCATGTTTTTAACTCTTGACGTATGGTGGTTGTCTTCATTTGGATTCTCACTATGCACTTTTCTCCCTTTTTTGCATTTCTAATTTCCATTCATATTGTAGTGCTTGGCACCTGGGATATGACACAGTGTAATTTGGTGATGAAGAGGGTGGTTTCTTGGACCAGAATGCTCTGCATTCAGTCCTGACTCTTCTACTTGCTAGATGTGTCACCTCTCTATGCCTTCCTTCTCTTATTTTTCAGATAGGAGTAATAGCAATACTAATTCATAGGGTTGTTATGAGGACTGAGTTAGAAAATGGTACAGCATGCAGTAACAATAAATGTTAGTCCTTGTTTTCCTTCTGTTCTGTTTTGTTCTATACTGTATTCTTTTGTGTCCCTTTCTCCTGGAAGCCTTTCTTGATCCCAGGAGGCTAAGATATAACAACATTATTGTATCTTGTCTATTTACTCATGTGTTTTCCTCTTTGGACTCTGTTTAAGAACAGAGGCTGTGTCTTTCATTTTTATATCCCAGGCACCCAGAAATGAGCATGCTGTGTGGTAGACACTCACATTTGTTGAATGAGTAAATAAATTAATGAGATTTTAGAGATATGTGCTGTTGTGTGGGAATTTATATCAGTGCAGTAAAAGCCTCTACATAAACTACCAGACAAGTGAAATTATGACTGCAAGACACACAGAGCAAGGCATCAAGATTCTGGAATTACATGCTTTATATATTCTGTCGTGGGAAGCCCATTACAAAGCTGTAGGATACATTTGCACAGATAGGAAGAGTTCCACTGGATGGTTGGAAAGGTCACACTTTCTTAATTCTGTTTATGCAGTGTCACAATATTCTCATTCACTTTCTGCTTCATCAGCTATTTCTACTACTGATGTGATTACAAAAAACAGATAAACAAGGAAGTTCAATGTTTGGGAGGTATCTACAGGTAACACTAGCTTAGTTTATTAGAGAGATGCAGAGATGTACACTTGACTGCAGCTATACCCTGCTGTTTAATGTATTGGGCTGCTGTGGCTTATATCTGCCTTTTTCAAGAGAAGAACACATGGAATCAGAAACGGACCATAACAGATGTAACTAAGAGGTGCAGATGTAGCTGCTGCTGCTGCTGCTAAGTCCCTTCAGTCGTGTCCAACTCTATGCAACCCCATAGATAGCAGCCCACCAGGCTCCCCCGTCCCTGGGATTCTCCAGGCAAGAATACTGGAGTGGGTTGCCATTACCTTCTCCAAAGCATGAAAGTGAAAAGTGAAAGTGAAGTCGCTCAGTCGTGTCTGACTCCTAGGGACCCCATGGACTGCAGCCCACCAGGCTCCTCCGTCCATAGGATTTTCCAGGCAAGAGCAGTAGAGTGGGTTGTCATTGCCTTCTACACAGATGTAGAGGGGAGGTAACTATTAATCTAGAGGTGATATAATCCGGGCTTTATGAATGTTTAAGACGTATGGTCTTTATATCCCTTTCTAAGTAACACTCTTATTTGTTCCATTCTTGTAATTGTTCCATTAATTCTGTAACATGTGTAAGGGTTAGTAACTTACTCATTTTATGAATTTTGCCTGTATCTCCGAAGTTACTTGCTTATACTTAATGTATATTTAACATATAAGTTTTACCAATACATTTGTTTCTTATATCTATAGCAGATTAAATGTTCTCAATTGAAGTAGCAAATACACACTGCATGTGTTATGGCTAACCATCATCTCTGGTTTCCAAAGAGACCCAGTTTATACCTGTTGTCCTCCAATAATCCTTAATAGTATCCTCTCCCATTCTCAAAAGTGTCCTGTTTTAAATGATAATGTATTGGGTTGACCAAAAATTTTGTTTGGGTTTTTTCATATGATGGTATGGAAAATCTGAATGAACTTATTGGCCCACCCAAAATATTGCCACCTTAGTATTAATCCACCATCTGTTACTTGTGAAACTATGTAAATTGAGATAAGTTATGGAATACCCCATCTATACAATTAGTGGATTAGCTGTTACTTGTAAAGCCCTTGTGAAATCCAAAAGTCTTTGATACTTAGGAAAAAATGTATAAACCATTTTACTTCATTGAGTCTATTCATATAACTACTACCCTAAAGACAAGAACATTTTTCTATTAGAACTGGACCTAAATGAAGGTTACATGTAAATGTTTGCATTAACTACTTTGAATTGTACAAAATTACAGTTTTAATTTATACTTGAGGTGAAATATTTGAGACATTGTGACCATCGACTTTAAAGTTGAAAAACTAAAAGCACTTTTATTAATTTGTTTAAAAATGGAGTATATTAAATATAACATTTTGAAACTATTATATGTGGTTTTTAAAATACTTTATGGCTGTGAGTTCAACCTCTGCTTGTATTCTATCTATATATTGAATTAAATGGTTGGCAAGGAATACTGTTTTTTGAAGAAGGTAATAACTTCGGTTTTCAATGTGATATATTTTCAGATATCCATAGCCAGTTCTGTAGGGATTTTGAGAATAATGGGAATTAAAGTAAATCAGATTTTTAGCAACAGATTTGTATATCACCTACAGAGAGGAAATCATATAAATATATGAATTGTCCCAGAAGGGTTAGTGTAGATGTAGAAAGGAAGTGAAGAAAAATTTGGATAGCACATTTTTTACTGGTAAATTAATTATTGCCTTGTGGGTCTTTCAAGATTGACAACTAAAATTCTTACCAGAGAGTAACTGAATTTTCTCTACTCTGTAAAAAGAAATCTTCCTGGAATATATGGATATCTGAACTATTTTGTTTTAATGCAACACTGTTTATTTTAGTTTTTTTCATGGGTAGAAAATCCCATGGCCCAGGATTGAGTTTGTTGAAAACAGATTATCGAGAGGTTTTGCTGTTTGGAATTTTGCACTTATATATGGTTATTCCAGTTTGAAGGGGCTGGGATAATACAGTCATCTGTTATTCACGTGTCCTACTCCCTTGCTTAGCTGATAACCTGATACCACTGAAAAAAATGATTCTACCAGTGTGCTCTTATACCACATTAAATTTGAAAATACCAGGAGATTTGATGGGTGATTAAATGACTTGAGCTCAGTGGAAACCCTCCTTTTTATAGATGGATGGAGAAGCAAGATTGATGGAAATATATTGATCTGTGTATACATAGCAATTTATAGGAATTCGTATAGGTGTAGATGGTAACACTTGGCACTCAAATGTAGTAGAGAATTTATCACACTGTCACATTATAGTTATTTATATATGTACCTTTTCCTCCCTACCTGATTATAAAAGTCTTGAGGAACTTTTATTCATCATGCATTTGCCTAGTTTCTTAATATTATATTATCTATGACTTTGGGTATTTATCCAATAAATATATCTTTAATCATATGTTAACCGTAATACAACCAGTTGGTGATGGACAGGGAGGCCTGGCGTGCTGCGATTCATGGTGTCGCAAAGAGTAGAACACGACTGAGCGACTGAACTGAACTGAACTGTAATACAAATAGCACAATGTTTGTGAGCTGTAGACAACCATTTATGAAAGCAGGAGCTAACTGATAAAATACTGATATTCTTGTATGGCATATCACTGACAAGCGTATTAAGCAAATAAAATGAGTGTGCATGTTTGCACACATGTTCTTTCACAGACCCGAATCTCACTTAAATAATTAGATGCTTTGCTCCCATCTCTACCCTGCAGGAAACATGTTTTTCTCCTGGTTTAACTTGTGTTATACTAACAGGCTGCAGTTCTGATTTTAGTTGTTTGCTTCTGGGCTTTGTGGAAGCTGCTCATTAATTCCTTTGGGGTTGTGGAGGGGAGGAAAGGTAAGTACCTTTCATCATTCTGTGATAGCCTCGGGGGTTCATTCAAGAACCTTAGTGGCATGCTGTGGTGAGAGCAATGAACAGCTCTCCAGTTGGAAAGACATTATAATTAAAGCATTTCTTTTCCTTCATTCAGCAAGCATTTACTATGAACCTAGTGTGTGCAAATGAATGACTCTCTTTACATAAATAATAGGGATCTGAAGATGTGACTCCTGCTTGGGAAGAAATGATAAACCAATAAATAAGACAGAAGATGGAATAGAGAGGAGAGCAACCCTGTTGTAAATCATTAGAGGAAAAGGGATAATTATTGGAATAAAATTCCCATATATGATGTGCTCTCTGATTTTCTAATAGTATGCCTTGTGTTTCCTCCTGTCTGCATGACTTTGCCCTTAGTAATTCCTAAGAAAAGCAGCAGGTCTTTTTATTCTCTAGTATACTTTTGTTAGCCTGTGGAAGTATTATGTTTTACCCCCCTGATACAGTGTCTGTGTTTCAAATTAAGGTGGTATGTTTTCTACCACATGCATGTAAGATAAGGAAAGGATCATTTTGGCTGTCTGAGCAAATTACTTATTTGATTCAGTTCTGTCTGTTTTATAATACTGATCGTTAACAAGCTAAAACAAGCTAAAAATAGTTGGCAGAGTTGGAGATACCTTTCCTTAGGTGAGATCTTGGAATCAGATAGCGTGCCTCAATTTATATTAAGGTCACCAGTTTATACTGAGTGTGTGAGGAAAGGAGGCAGTCAGATTTGCATGGCTGCATCTGGACAGGAAAAGCATTGCGCATATAGCCACACCAGCTCTTGCTTTATCTTCAAAGTTGGAATAAAAGCTTGTGTGACTTGGAGTGAAAAAAAGTTTATCAGCAAGATCATTAATAACTTGGTACTCAGCTTTTCAAGTTACAATTAGCTGCTCAACAGCTGTGACCTTCAAGAACTACTCATTATTGTTGGTCTGATTGTTCACTCCCACTCAAGTTCTCCTTTCAGAAATAGTTTCTCTGACATCATTGACCCCCAGGGGTCAGAGTGAGAAATGAGTCTTCAAGCATCCATTTGTAAGTCTTGCTTTTGCAGGATGCTATACATGTGTGGATGTGTGTGTGTGTGTGTCTGTGTGTGTTTGAGGAATTCAGCCGATGGTTAATGTTTCACTGTAAATCCAGCTGTTTGGTCAGATCCCAATTAGGATGATGCCTGTTGGAAGAGGGGGCACCCCTGGGAGTAGGGAGATTTAGTGGCCTCAAAAACAAAGTCAAACTGATGGTAACACAGACTCCATTTTATTTAGATTTTTTTTTTTTTTTTGAAGTCTCAGTGTACATGCTTGCCAAACTCTGTCATGCACTGTGTAGCATCTCAACGGATCAGCAGGGATTTTAAACATGCTGTGTGTTTGGCATACACTGCAACCCAAAGAGAAAGTGAGGATTAGAGCAACTGTAGTGAAGTATGAAATGAAAGCTCAGCTGGAAAAGGAGGACTGGATTATGTTCAGCTTCTTTGCCTCAGTTCCTTTGGATATTAGGAACATGGTGCTCTTAGGAAAAAGGGATTTGCTTTCTCAAGGTGCAGTGCCTAATCTCTGTGTTCTGAAAGGAGGCTTAATTAGGGAAAAGCTATCTGTCATAAAACAAAGAATGAACAAATCGACAAGAAGGTTGATAGAATTTGTTGATGAAAAGGACTTTTCTGCCCAATTATGACTCAGAATCCTATCTTTTACTCTTTAGGGAATCTGGTCAGTAAAATGTATATATAATGAAGTTCGTGAAAATGCAGCCTTGGCAGTTTCAACCTAAGATTTCAAACATGTGAAGTCATTGTGACTCTGGATGGAGACCTCTGGAGAGAACAAGATGGTCTGGTTTCTAGTTCTGACTCATTTGCTTCTACATCATGCGGTCCAGGACAGCATCTCTGGCCTGTGTGCTTTTTAGCTTCCATTTGAGAAGATGGTGGGACTTGGTTAGACTTGCATAGTTTGTAAAGTTTTTGAGGAACTGCAGTTCTTGGCATTGTAATCTCTCTGAGGGCAGTTGTATTTCTCTGTCACCTCTATTTTAACCATATTCACTGGTTTTACTATTACTAGCTTTAGTGACCAAAAGAACCACCAAATAAAATCTAAATAAATTTCAAAGGTCTCTTCCTTTGTTCTCTGACTTTAGCCTTTCTACCACAAATCTGTCATTTCTTTGTCATGTCTAATATCAAATGGTTAGTTTACTATTTTCTATTTTTTGAAATGTCCATATTCATGAATTTTTTCATATTATGATTTCTAAAGCACAGCTTTTTCTTGCTGTTCATGGGGTTCTCAAGGCAAGAATACTGAAGTGGTTTGACATTCCCTTCATGAGAAATGCTGAGCTGGATGAAGCACAAGCTGGAATCAAGATTGCCAGGAGAAATATCACTAACTTCAGATATGCAGATGACACTACCCTTATTGCAGAAAATGAAGAAGAACTAAAGACCCTCTTGGTGAAAGTGAAAGGGGAGAGTGAAAAAGTTGGCTTAAAGCTCAGCATTTAGAAAACTAACATCATGGCATCTGGTCGCATAACTTCATGGCAAATAAATGGGGAAACAGTGGCAGATTTTATTTTTTTGAGCCCCCAAGTCACTGCAGATGGTGACTACAGCCATGAAATTAAAAGACACTTACTCCTTGGAAGGAAAGATATGACCTAGACAGCATTTTAAAAAGCAGAGACTTTACTTTGAAAACAAAGGTTCGTTTAGTCAAGGCTATGGTTTTTCTAGTAGTCACGTATGTATGTGAGAGTTGGACTATAAAGAAAGCTGAGTGCTGAAAAATTGATGCTTTTGAACTGTGTTGTTGGAGAAGAGTCTTGAAAGTCCCTTGGACTGCAAGGAGATCCAACCAGTCCATCCTAAAGGAAATCAGTCCTGAATATTCATTGGAAGGACTGATGCTGAAGCTGAAACTCCAATATTTTGGCCACCTAATGCGAAGAGCTGACTCATTTGAAAAGACCCTGATGCTGGCAAAGATTGAAGTCAGGAGGAGAAGGGGACCACAGAAGATGAGATGGTTGGATGGCATCACCGACTCAATGGACTTGAGTTTGAGTAAAGTCCGGGAATTGGTGATGGACAGGGAGGCCTGGCATGCTGCAGTCCATGGGTTGGCAAAGAGTTGGACATGACTGAGCGACTCAACTGAAAGCATAGCTTTGCATTCAAATATCTAAGTATCCTCTAAAACATAACTTATTATGATGAAATTGAAATTTCATCATTAAAGTTGATACTTTCAGCTAAAAGTCTATACAGACGAACAGCAGCAGCAATAAAAATAGCTTGCTTATTAAAAATGTACTGTGTACTAGGTGCTTTTTGTTAAGTACTTCACATTAATATATGTACTTCATGCCAACCTATGATGTAGGGACTATTTTTATTCCTTTTACAAATTAAGAAATTGAGACACAAATTAAATAACTTATTCAAAGTCTTGCAGAAGTAAGACTTAATCCCAGGCAATCTGTAGCAAAGTCTGAAATCCTTACCTCTATAACCATACTAATATTGAGTGAAATACAATGGACTTTCTTCAGGAAATCTAAGATTTCCATATATTTTAGATATTAGAATTATTAAACACATCCCTAAAACTGAATTAAATCTAGTAAACTCTTGAGGGATAAGATTTGAGAATGTAGCAAAATTGTCAAGTTGAATTCATTGCATTTGAAGATTAACCTGAATTTAATACCCCAAGTTGATATTTCAAAGGTGTATTTTAAGAAAGTTTATATTTGTGCATATTGGAAATCTATCACTGATTACTACAACTGATTAATTACCAAAAGGGGCATCCTTGCATGTAGAAAGGAAGTTGAAATATACAACATTCATTCACTAGATTTTTATCAAAGTTTTCATATGGTAAAAAGGGAAATAGTCACCAAAATAAAGAAAAAAAAAAAAAAAGCCACACACCTACAGTCACAATGTAATTAGGATCAGCTGGGTTGAGCTGGGGCACTAATGACTTTGAAGCTTGGTAAGGAAGCGGAAACCTCTGCTACTGCTGCTGCTAAGTCGCTTCAGTCGTGTCTGACTCTTCGCAATCCCATGGACTGCAGCCTACCAGACTCCTCCGTCCATGGGATTTTCCAGGCAAGAGTGCTGGAGTGGGGTGCCATTGCCTTCTCCCAGGCGGAAACCTCTAGGACATTGTTATCAGAGACAGAATAGGAGAAACATTCCAAGTTCATAGAAACTGCTGGCAGCCTAGAAGTCCTAGGAAATGAAGGTCCAGGGCAAGATGGGCAGGAGTTCATGGCCCCAGCAGCAAAGGAAAAGCACTGAAGCAGCTTGATTTCTCAGTGTTGGCCTGTTTTTATTTGTTTCACCCCCAGTGAGAGTTAATCCTGAGAGAACCTGGCCAGCAGGTGAGAATAACTGAAAACAGCTGGCTGTTATGAGGGCAGGGCTAGAGCAGATGCTATTTTCTGGTAGATTTTTTTTTTTTTTTTTTGACAATTGGACAAGTCACATGTAGTTTACTCTTTTAGCCAGACATTTAAGTGGTTCTTCCAATAATCCCATGCCCACAAGCCTGCCATTCTTACGTGCTTGAAGCCTGATCTAAGGCATTATAAAGGAAGGATTGGGAATGAAACATTGATATTCTTCAGTAAGGTTTATTTACTTCCATCTCATAGTTAACCTCCAAAGTCACCTTGACAGGGAAGCTCTCATTGGAAAGAGGAAGAGAGAGCTCCCAAGAAAGTGAGAAGGAATAAGTGTGAGTTCTGTTCAGCTGGACTACCTGGAGAGCAGTTCCTCTGTACATTTCCAGAGCGAGCTCTGGGCTAAAAGAACTAGATGATGATACAGAGTTCCCTTAAGCCTGTAAATGTATCCTCTTCCCTCTTTTCAAAGCAAGCCATCTATAAAGAAAGACAACCAACCAGGCAGATGGAATGGATATATTGAGACATATATACATATCCTAGTATTTCAGTGTCCATGCTGGTTGAGTTTTGAAACCTTTTTATTTTATTTATATTTATTTTTAATTTTATTTTTTATTTTTATCACCAAAAACATTTTGTATTGGGGTATAGCTGATTAACAATGTTGTGATCATTTCAGATGAACAGCAAAGGTACTCAGCCATACAAATACATGTATCCATTCTCTCCTAAAACCCCTCCCAACCAGGCTGGCACATAACATTGAGAAGAATTCCATGTTCTATACAATAGGTCTTTGTTAGTTATCCATTTTAAGTATAGCAGTGTATACATGACCTTCCCAAAGTCCCTAACTATCCCTTCCACCACACCCTCTGGCAACCATAAGTTCATTTTCTTAGTCTTTCTCCTTCTGTTTTGTAAGTAAGTTCATTTGTATAATTTCGTTTTAGATTCCACATATAAGGTATGCTATATGATATTATTTAAATTGTCTGTCCCAGTCTGTCCTTGCCTGGGACCATATTTAGTGACGTAGTGCTGTGAGGTCATGGCAAATGCATCCAAACTTTCACAAGCACTAATTACCAGAAATGTAGTCAATGAGAGTGTCTTTTTTTCTGATGATTTTTGATCTAGGTAAATTATATGATTTTTTTAGTGTAAATATATAATAATTTATTCAACATTTGAAGTTGAAAAGTAATACCATGTCTGCACATAAATATCATTTCATTTTTGCCAGTGTATTTTTTAGATAAATCTTTGAAATTTGAATTGCAGGCTACACAGGTAAAATGTATGTATTCATTTCACTAGTTATTTCCAAACGAGCTAGATCTGAGCGTGTTTGCTCTACCATAGCCCCACCAAAAGAATATACTGTCAAAGTTTTAGGTTTTCCAATCTGATAGTAGATAAATGAATATTTCAATGAGTTTTAGTTAGCAGTTTTCTTAATGTGAGAAGGTTGGACAGTTTTTTTATCATGAAAGGCTTGGGATTAGTTTCTTAAGGTTCAGGTCCATTTCCATTTCTTTTTTGTGTGGACTATCTATTTCTATAATGTTGGCTTTATCATCTTTGTTTTTAGAAGTTTTATATTCTAGGGATATCAACACTGTAAGTTGTCATTATTCCCAGTTCTTCATTTATCTTTTATAGAATTTTATATAAATAAAAATTTTATAAATATTTTATAGAAACAAAAATCTCTGTTTTCCTATTTGAAAGTAGGAATGTAATTTGAATCTGGATATTCTCCAAAATATTTAAGCTTAGAAGGATTGTTTGTGATCATGTCTATAATCCACTTATTTATAAATGAGAAAATTGTGGCTCAGAAGCTTCATGTAATTTCCCCACCCAGTTTCATCTCTAAACAAGTTTTAGTTTCTTTATTGTGAACACATATGCTTTTTAAGTGAACTAATTATATTTTCATTTTAGTTGTTTAAACAAAAACAATTTTGAGGAATCTAGCTATGTCTAAACATTTACATTATTTCTAGAAATTAAAAAATAATTCATGTGCATAATATTGGAAAAACGTAGGAAACTTAAAGAAAAAAGCATATATCAAGCTGCTAAAGGCAATCACTATGAAGAGCTCTACATACTTTTTTTATCTTTTTATCTATGCTGTTTATGTATCTATGTATTTAATGCAGTTGTGATTATACTATAGTTTTTATCTTTTTTCAAGAGTTTGAAAACATCAGACTCGTTAAAAGTGTTTACAAAGTTATATTTGCATGATATTCCATTAAGAAATAGAATAATTTGTGTGTTGTCTATTTTTGTGACATTTCATTTTTACTAATAGATTTTTGCATAATATAAATACATCTTAGAGAAGTGACATTGTATTTTCACACCATTGCTACACCTAACATTCTCCTTAATTTTAATTAATTAATTAAATTCACTTTAATTCAGATTAATTCACTTTAATCCTGCATTCTTTGCTACCACTGTACTCAGATTGCTTTTTTTAAGTTCACCAAGAATTTCCATTTTGTCAAATTCACCGTTTGTTTCCTCTGTCATCGTCTTAATTGACTTTTCAGCATCATCTGACATAGCTGACAACACCACAATCTCATAGTCCTCTTTTTTCTACACTCTTTTAGGATATCGGGTTACAGAGCGTTCAGATATTATTTGATTCCTCATGGGTGTCACATTATCATCACTCTTCCAGCTTGTTCAATCTTTGTTTATATTTATTCATTTTTATCTTTCCCTGTGGGGGGCAGAATAATGACTTCCCTAAGTGGTCATCATTCTAATTAATTTCTAACTACTATAAATCCCTAACTACTTCCCTAACTACTCCAGAAAGGAACACGACCCTACTGGATTTTAGCCTGTTGAGAACCACAGCAAATTTCTGACTCTAGAACTCTAGAATGACATTTGTGTTGTTGCAAGCCACTTAGTTCATGGTAATTTGTTACTTCAGAAGTAGAAAACCAATATATGCTTCTCATCTTCCTTTCTCAAACTAATTCTTCTCCACTCTAGTGCTTTGGATATATATTCTTTTAGTCATACTTTCCACATTTGTTTAAATGTACCTATATTCTTATAAAATAAGGAAATATTTCATGAGTTTTTGTTTTTTTTTTTTTTTACATACATCAATGCAGAGACGGTATTGTGCTGTTCATCTTATTTATTACTTTTTTTCACTCACTATTATTGTTGAGCTTTATCCATATTGCTGTAATGTTTGTTCAGTGATTCAAACATACTCCATCATCAGGTATTCCACTGTTGTATCATATTTCATCATATGAATGTACTGCATTTACCCATCCAGTCTTGTAGTGATTCTGTCTGCTTATCTTAGCCCATCATATGTGTGGTTCACATTTTACTAATCCAGTAATGGATACTTCGCATGCTTCTAACTCTTCATAATCAAAACCAATGTGCTACACGTTGTCCTAGTTGTCTCTTTGTGTATCAGTGTAAGTTTCCTTGGGAATAAATACATTCCAGGGTAGATCACACACAGATAACTAACTTCACTAAGCAGCAGCAAGTTGCTCTTCAGAATGGTTGCAGCAGTTTTCACTTCAACAAACAGGTCAGAATTTTTCTTTCTTTTTAGCTTCACCAAAGCTTAATTATAGAAGGCAGCTTTTTATTTTGTCTATGGATAGATATTAAGTGGTATTTCAGTGTTTTGATTTGGATTTCTCTGATTACTAGTGAGATTGAATATTCTCTTTCAATACTGATTGGCCATTTGGACAGTAACTTCTGTAAATTGACTCTTCACAGTCATTACCTGTTTTTCTCTGGGGTTGTTTTTTTTTTACCCCCTAGGTTGTAAGAACTCCTAATGGTAAGTCTTTGAGATTTTTAATTGTGCAAATATCTTCTTCCTCTCTTTTGACATTTAGATAGATTTGAGCATAAATCTTTCATTGAAATATAGTGCGAAGATGCCATTTTCTCCCTTTTGGTTTGTGATTAGGAGGTATTTCAAAAACCATTCCTCACCGAATATCATACATATTTTACCTTTCACATTTAGAGCCACTCCTAAAATTCAAGTAAATTAGCTTGACGTTTTTAATATGTTATGAGCTAGAAATAAAATACTTTTTGGATGTAGTGAGCCAATTTTTTTCAATACACATTACCAAATAATACAAGCTCTCTTCAGTGGTTTGTGATGTTATTTCTGTATAACAAATTCTTGTGTACTCGTACCTTTTTATTCTCTTTCACTGGTTCATTAGCCTGCATCTAATTCAGTATGCCACTATGACTTTGTAATACTCTTTGTAGGAGCAAATTCCTTCCTTTTACTCCTTTTTAAAATTGGCTTAAATTTTTTTAACTAGATTTTCAAGTTTCCATCCAGATTTTATGATTAAGTTTTAATTAGAAATACACTGAATTTAGATTGATTTGTGAGACACTGATAAATTAGTGAATCATATTAATAGCTAGTAAAAATTCTAGAAGTTCTCTTCAATTTTTATTTTTGTTTACCTCCTACTAATGCTATGTTGTCTTTAATATTTGTGGAGCTAGAACAGGGGCTTATGTGGAAGCCTGCATATCATAAATTCTAGTTGAAAGTTATCAATTAAGCTATCTTCCGTACTCTGCCCATGTTACTACCTTGAAATATAGAAGCTAAAGGAGTTCCCCTGCTTGTGGGGCAAACGATAATAAGCTTGAGGGTGGTTCTGTTCTGCTTGTAGGAGATGCTAGGAAGCTGGGCTTATCCAGGATCTACCCAGAGGCAGGACTGATACCATCAAACTTGAATGAGACAGGGTGGGTAATGCCTTTCCTCTGTATCTCACTTTTCCCACTTCTGGTTTCCAAGCAGTCCTAGGTTCTTCCAAGCAGAGGGGAAAAGAGAAGGAACTCTGTCTTCCTAGACATTGACTCCAGCTAATTTGAGAAAGACAACTTTAAGCAAAAGCAGCCACTCTTTTCTCTGATTTTCTACTGCAGTTTTCCCTCAGTTCTCTCCTTCTACCACCACTGTCCCACCCTTCCCTTCCAGTGCTCAGACTTGCAAGCACTTTGGAGACAGTTCCTATATCTCTCCCAGTGATTCTCTTTGGGTATGGAGCTTTCAAAAAATCTTTCTTATGGCCTACAAAGGAGTTTCTGTGAATGTGAGATGTGGATCTTCTTAGCTAGACCCAAGGCCTCTGCTGCCTCCACCTCAATCCATCAATAAGTCAAGTTCCCTCCAAAACATCATTGCAATGAGTACTTTCCTCCCTAAGCCATTATTATCTCTCACCTAGGCTTTTATAGTAACTTCTTTCTGGTCTCCCTGTATCTGTTTTTATGTTTTTGAAATTAATTCTCCAGAGTACTGAGAAGGAATGTTTTAGAATACAAATTTTCACAGCTCTCCCCTGATTCCCACACTCTAGTGGTTTTTCCTTATTCTTTCAATTAAATAAAAACTCCATCCATTGGTTTATAAAACCTTTACCTGCTATGTCCCTGTTTATATCTGCAGCCTTGTTTATATCACCTTATATCAACACTGAACTGGAGTTGGCTTGTACTGACTGTGAGAATGAATTGATAAATTTTCAAAAAATGTGCAAGTCAGTTGTTAAAATAAACTATTAAAATATTATCTAATCTTACAATAAATTAAATTACATGGTAAATAATAACTAGTTCAAGCTCATCACTTCCTAATTATTTTATTGCATTTTATTATACTATTGTTTAAGCTCTTGGGGTCTTTTCATGTATATTGTATGGGTATGGTTGAATATTTTCTAATGGTTTTACTTAGTGTATAGTGAAGTCATGTTGATAGCTTGATATCAGCTCTTGAGAGAGAATTTTCACCATAGAAAAGAACAAATATTACAAATCAGTGCTTACTTAATGTTTTGTTGATTGTCTAGACATAAAAATGTGTTGTAAACAGTTGTTAATGCATAGTAAACTATGAGTGGGGCTTCCCTGGTGGCTCAGATGGTAAAGAATCTGCAGTGCAGGAGACCAGGGTTCAGTCCCTGTGTTGGGAATATCCCCTGGAGAAAGGAATGCCTACCCACTCCAGTATTCTTACCTGGAGACTTCCATGGACAGAGGAGCAAAGCAGTCCATGGGTTGCAAAGAGTTGGACATAACTTGAGGCACTAACACTTTCACTTCACCTGAAACCATGGATAGCACAAAAATTTGAGGAGATATTCCAGAATTTAGAAGCTACTGTGCAATATAACACAGAAGTTACATTTCTGATGAACTAGTCAAGTTTCAACATTTGTCTTTGTTATGTTTTCGTCTTGCTCATTAAATAAATAGAAATATCAATCAACATTAACTTTAACTACACTTGTTCATCAGTTACAACCTTACTTTGGCTACAGATATGAGAAGTTAGTGACAGAATTCCGTGAGAGTCAACTGGTTGTATGGAATTTATAACATAGGGTATTATATATGTTACTATTGTTTACAGATTGTACACTGTACATCTTTTATATCAGTAACATTTATAACAAATTTAATATTTGTATATACCCATGGTTTTCTACCAATCAAGCATTTGTTAGCACATCATTGCTCTTCATGCAGTATTTTTATCTTTGTAAGTAATATTTTTTTATTAGAATCATTTTACTTTGGAATTCAGTTAAAGTCCAAGAGATAAGTAAATTCATGGAACTAAGTTGTTTTTTCTTCTATTGTGGTTTCTGAGTTAAGAAAATTAACTGAAGGGTGCTAAAAAAAGACAATACTGTTAATAATGAGAGAGTCAGCATGACAAATTGCTCCCTGGTAAATAATATGCCTGGCAGTGCAGGAGACATAGGAGATGCATGTTTGAATCCTGGGTTGGAAAGATTCTCTGGAGGGGGAAATGGCAACCTACTCCAGTATTCTTGTCTGGAGAATCCCATGGACAGAGGAGCCTAGTGGGCTACAGTCCACAGGGTCACAGAGTTGGACACAACTGAGCAACTGAGCACACACACATACAGTGTGATAAAGTAATTCACTTTTCTTAGACAATT
This sequence comes from Bubalus bubalis, assembly GCF_019923935.1. Taxonomy (NCBI): domain Eukaryota; kingdom Metazoa; phylum Chordata; class Mammalia; order Artiodactyla; family Bovidae; genus Bubalus; species Bubalus bubalis. The sequence goes on along the minus strand of NC_059163.1, from coordinate 40,242,515 downwards.
TTGAGCTTGTGTACTTTTGTTATCAACCCTCTCACATTGTTCCTCAGCAAGAATCCTTCTGCCTAGTATTGTTTGAGGTAAGAGAATGAGACTGAGTTTGGTTCAGAAACAAAGGAATGTTTCAATCTTTGATCAGAGGATGGAGGGATGCTAGCTCATCTTTAGTCCATGCTCTTTCCCACAGGCTGTGGGCAGAGCTGCTCATAGGGCTCTCTTTAGTGGGGAGTGGTTGCTTTGGGCAGGGGCAGCTGTGCTTGCTTACCCTTCAGATCGCAGCTCCAAGCACAGTGTTTTGTCTTCTTGCCTGCTGACATCATCTTGAGTCTGTGCGTCCTCTGCTTTGCTTCTGCACAAACCTGTCCGTTTAGGTATCAGGCACAGCCATTTTGTAGGAGGAACTCTGGTCTGAAGTAAAGGGTTTGAGGCCCCTGTGCTCAGCACCCTATGAACACAAAGGAAAAGTAAGAAAAAGCTTAGACTTTGTCTTATTACCCAGATTGTTTTTATTTCTTGAGAAGTCTTAATGGATTTTGCCACTGACACTTTCTCAAAAGAGGCATGCCTTATTTGTATAGGAATTTATATGCTGATTCACACATGTGTGTGTTTTCTAATTGATAGACCAACAAAATATTAAAGGAATACAGATTGCTTCAATGTCCTATAATCTTTGTTGATTCACTTTATGAAGCAACAGACAAAACATTTTGTATATTTTGCTGTGGTGACTGGTGAATCAATGATAAAGGCGCTGAGTCCAGGATAACAAAGAAAGGTGTGTATTGATAAATATGATTCCAAAGTATTCTTACTTGTGAAGCTAATTGATTTTGAGGGGCTGACTAAGGCATAGTTTTAAAGTTGCAATATATTTATTGATTTATGGGTCATTAATCTAGGGAGCTGACCAACTAAGTAGTTATCCTGTTAAATAATAGCACTATAAATCTAGGTAATTCTTAAATATCTCACTATTTACATTATAAATTATACTGTTCATGTGATCTTTCAATTCTCAACTGTCAGCTCGTGTGTGTGTGTGTATGTGTGTATGTGTGTGTTTATGTGTATGATTAGACACTTTTGAAATTTTACATTAATAATATTTATCACATTGTATTGATAGCTAAATAATACTTACTCATTTCAACTCCACAGTTAGTACGCTGTAGCTAAACACCTGATTGAAGAGTCACTGTGCATATTTTTTTGTAGATTAAGAACTCTATGGCTATTTTTCTAGCATCAGGTCTTGCGGCATGTAACTATTTGAAATTGTATAGTTCAGTTCAGTTCAGTCGCTCAATCGTGTCTGACTCTGCGACCCCATGAACCGCAGCACTCCAGGCCTCCCTGTCTATCACCAACTCTTGAGTTTACCCAAACTCATGTCCATTGAATCGGTGATGCCATCCAACTATCTCATCCTCTGTCATCTCCTTCTCCTCCTGTCCTCAATTTTTCCCAGCATCAGAGTCTTTTCAAATGAGTCAGTCCTTCCAGGTGGCCAAAGTATTGGAGTTTCAGCTTCAACATCAATCCTTCCAATGAACACCAGGACTGATCTCCTTTAGGATGGACTGGTTGGATCTCCTTGCAGTCCAAGGGACTCTCAAGAGTCTTCTCCAACACCACAGTTCAAAAGCATCAATTCTCCAGTGCTCAGCTTTCTTTATGGTACAACTCTCACATCCACACGTGACTACTGGAAAAACCATAGCCTTGACTAGATGGACCTTTGTTGACAAAGTAATGTCTCTGCTTTTTAATATGCTGTCTAGGTTGGTAAATCCTGATTAATTATTTAGAAACTTGCCTATCAAGTATTAGCAAATTCCTAGTGATGTTTTGTGTAATTATAAAGCCAGTTATGTGCTTGTTGGGGAAGAAAATTTTTTCTTTCTTCCCTTTTAGGTTCTTTGGTCAAATAATTAAGTTGATGTAAAACAGATTAACAGGAGGAATACAGATAAAACTGCATGTATATGCAGGAGCCCTATAAAGATGAAGACTCAAAAGGCAGCCAGGTAATTGAAGATTATATAACATCCTAAGCTAAGGAAAGGGCTAAGGATATAGGGATACAGAATGGTGGAAGGCCATACATATGAAAGCGGAGATGTTTAGAAAACAAAGGTTGCTGTTATCAGTTTCTTAGGTAAAAAGGTAATTCTGTTAACAGCTCTCTTCCTGGTACAGGCCCCTTTTTCCAATGGAAATTAAAGCTATTGGGGGGGGGGGTATAGAGAATTTTTCCTCAATCTGTTGCGTTTTTGATTACCTTTCACTGAAAATAATCTTCCGGCAAAACCACCATATTTTAGGAGGACTGACAAAATCTGTTCCCTCATGGTCAATGAAAAAACGTATACCTCAAAGGTCATAATTTGAATTCTTCATTTTAGCTAGAGTTGAAAGTATTTACAAAATCATGATACTGTGGATATTTTAATGTTAAAAATATTTTGGTCTTCTTCTTTGCTTTCAAATATGAAAATTAAGAGTAATAACTAGGAGGAGACTGAAGGGACTGTGATGACTGAGAAACACTGAACATTTTATTCATAGAAGGTACTGTCAACATTTATATAAGGTGTGATTGCATTTATACATAACTCATTACTGTTGACCCTTTATCAACATGGTTTAACTGCTCACATCCACTTTTGCAGACTTTTTTCAGAAGGTAACATGTGCTAAATACTAAAGGACTACACTATCCATGGTTGGTTGAATTAGAAGATGTAGAATAGTGGAAATATAGAAAATGTACATATAGAGAACCAACTATAAGTTATATACAGGTATTTGAGGGCACAGAGTTTTGTGCCCCTAACCTCCATGTTGTTCAACGGCCAACTCTATATAAAGACTTAGAAGGTCAGGAATATGGCTTCATAGGTGAATTCTATCAAATATTTAGAGAAGAGCTAACACCTTTCCTCAAAACTTCCAAAAAATTGCAAAGGGAAGAACACTCCTAACCTTAAGAGGCCACTATCACCCTGATACCAAAATCAGACACAGTATCACAAAAAGAAAATTACAGTCAAAATCACCAATAAACACAGATGCAGAAAGCCTCAACAAGATACTAGCAAACTGGGATTTTATCCCAGGGAGGCTAGAAAACTTCACTATATGCAGATCAATCAATGTGATGCATCATATTATCAAGGGTTCCTTTGGACTTATTCACATAGTTACATTTTCGAAGATGTTTCAAGTGAAACTGGACCTTATAAATTCTGTGTCTGATAATTTAGAGAATTTTTCTTTTCAGTTGTTCAAGAAACAACAGTATTTATATCGCCCACAGATCTCCTTTGTCAAAGTTAATTTTTCTTTAAGTCCTATCTGGAATCACCTTCTTTTGCTCAGAGGCAAAGAGCTGGGAGGTGGCTCTTTGGAAAAGAGGTAAGTGCCAATTTGTAAGCCCTTGGGATAAGTTGGACAAGAAAGGCAATTAAATAAATCTCATCTTGATGCTCTCAGGCCATAACAGCTAATTTGAAAAGACTGCATTAAGTCTTTTAGGATGAAATCTTTGAAGAGAACTCAGGATGCAATGGGTAAAGAATCTGCCTGCAAATGCAGGAGATTCAAGAGACATGGGTTCTCAAGTTCGATTCCTGGGTCAGGAAGATCTCCTGGAGGAGGAAATGACAACTTACTCAGCATAATACTGAATACCTATCCACAGCAAATATCATTGTCAGTGGTAAAGAACTGTAAGCACCTCCTGCTTGGCCACATCCAGTTTACCTTGATTTATGGACCTTACGTTCCAGGTTCCTATGCAATATTGTTCTTTGCTACTTTGGATTTTAGTTTGACCACCAGATATACCCACAACTGGATGTCATTTCTACTTTTGGCCCAACCAGTTCATTCTTTTCTGGAGCTATTAGTAATCTGCTCTTTGCTCTTCCCCAGTAGCATATTGGACACCTCCAACCTGGGGTGCTCATCTTCTGGTGTCACATATTTTTGCCTTTTTGTACTGTTTATAGGGTTCTCATGGCAAGAATACTGCAGTGGTTTGCCATTCTGTCCTGTAGTGGGTCACATTTTTCAGAACTCTTCGTTGTGACCTATCCTTCTTGGGTGGCCTTGCCCAGCATGGCTTACAGCTTCATGGAGTCTGATGCAAGCTCCTTAGCCACAGCAAGGCTGTGACTCATGAAGGGGACATAAACACTGCTGTACTTAAAAATTTTTAATCCAGATCAAAACTAACAATAAAAATAAGAATAAATGTTTTCAATGCATAGGTAAAATGGAAAAATAAATATAGATTTGTTTTAGGAAGAGGAGAAAGAATTATTTTAGCTGGATAAAATATTATAGCACAACTATTAATTACGCTCCCACAAACATACAAATTATAAAACTTCTCAGAATGCTAAATGAAGAAAATTAAACTGTATAAATGATTTAGCATTAAAATGGAGCCAACCTCCCCAGTTGATTATACAACTGGTCGATTTCTGTGACTTTTCACCATCATTTAATTTTATTTTTTCCCATATGGACTAATTAATTATTGGCTAACCTTGCAGTATAATAGGGCATCTCTAGTGGTTAAAATAGAAAAGAATCTGCCTGCAATGCAAGAGACCCGGGTTCAATCCCTGGGTCAGGATGATCCCCTGGAGAAGGGAATGGCAACCTATTCTAGTATTCTTGCCAGGAGGATCTCATGGACAGAGAAGCCTGGCCGGCTGCAGTCCATGGAGTCGCAGAGTCAGACACGACTGAGCAACTAGCACTTTCTCAATATAATAGAAGGGATGGTTTTTAAGTATTAAGATCAAGTGTAAGCATAAAATAAATGACAATAATTCTCATTCATTGGGCATTTTTCTATCATGTTCTCTGTAATAGATTGCCAGATATTTCTCTAGCAATGATAGATTTATTCAGAATCAGCAAACAATTATAATTTGGAATCTGTGACAATGGTGAACCACAGGCAGTTATGTATACAGCAAGGGGAAAAAAAGGAAAAATATTTTTTTAAGGAAAGCACTTTTTTAGAGGAGAAAAGGAAGTTGGGAGAGCTCAAAGTGTCTGGAAGAAGAGGTGCTTTTTTTTTTTTTTTTCCCCAATATTAGGCTCTGTTATCATCATAAGGCATGAGAGCTCCTCCTTCTGGTTTCTCAACTCTATTTAAATGAGGATTCTGTATTAAACTTTCACACTGTTGGTCTAAACACCTCACCAAGTGGAAGTATTTCGTTAATTAGTGGCTAGGCAACAGGATGATTTGTAGACTTGCTAGAAATTTTCTGAACTTCTCAATTAACTTCTGCAATTGATATCTTTGGGTTTTTAGATTCTCAATCTTGAAACAGAGTTAAAATCCCATTTTTAAATTAGTTTATGCAAATGAAGAGTATTTGAGCTGAAGCAATCAGAATTTACATATCAATGATATGTGGAATTTCCTTTAAATTAGCGCTGGGGTAGTGCCTCTACTTGTTGGAGGACCCTGGAGAAAGTTTTTGAGTGAAAGCTATTAAAAGGAGAAGTGAAGTGTCCATTTTTTCAGTCTTTGTTTTAGGGATTCATTGTAATCCTCATTAATTCATGATTATTAAGAATACTTTTAGCTCAATTTGGAATGATAGTTCTTTAATGAGTACCTCAAAGTCATATTAGCTACAGACTTTTTTCTGTAAATTAGACTTGGACCTTTAAAATGTTTGATTCTATTTACTTGTAAAAAATTTTCTCTCCTGATTTAGGTTTTTAGTTCTGTCATTTATATTCATATTTTCTGCTTTTTCCTAATCCACCATCTGTGTGTGTGTATGTGTGTGTGTGTGTTCCTGAGAGTGAAAAACTGAAAAAAGGTGAAAGAAGGAAATTTGATTATATATCTAAGTGTTTAAAAACAATTTCAGTTTTGTTTTGTTTTTTTATGGCATTTCTACACTTTAATTTCAGGGTCACATTGAATTAAATTGTATGTCAGAGACTTCCCTGGTGCTCCAGTGATTAAGACTTCATACTACCAGTACCCAGTCAGGACACTAACTTTCCTCATGCCATAAGGTGCAGCCAAAAAAAAAAAAAAAAAAAGTCTATATAATTGAGGGTAAAACTTTTCTTTCTGCTTTCTTAGTTTCAGTATTTGGAGCCTTCACATTAAAGTGACACAGGACAGATTAGCAGGAGAGAAGTTGTATGCAAATGCATATTCATATGCATACAAGGGGACAACACAGAAAAGAAATGAAATCTCCCCAAATGAGATATATGTGGGGACTTACATACCATTTTAACAAAGCATGATAAAGTGTGGATAATGGACTTTTTATAGGAAATGCTTTGGGGATTCTGGTGGAGAGAAGGAATTGTAGGAAGGTGACTGAGAAAGGTAGGGTAATAAGGGTTTTCTAGACAGGTTTGTTGTCCAGTCATCTCAGATAAATGTTGTCTCCAGATTTGTACACTCACTCCTGGAAGGGGAGAAGAGGACACATTTACAAAAGGAAATTTCCTTTGATATTTTCTCTGCAGAAAGGAAATGTATCTCCTGCTTTTAGGTAGAAAGTGGAAGGACAACTCCTCCTGAGTTTTGTTGTTGTTCAGTTGTTCCATTGTGCCTGACTCTTTGTGACCCCATGAACTGCAGCATGTCAGGCTTCTATGTCCTTCACAAGCTCCTGGAGGTTGCTCAAACTCATATCCATTGAGTCAGCTCTTTCTTAATAGCTTTCAGCTCAAGATAATCCTTACACCAATGTGGCTTATTTTGGGGTGACATGTTCTGGTCCTTTTCATCTGCTTTAGAATGTCACTGAGTGTCCAGTAAGGGAATTTTCTCCCAGTGAATATAGGTATACTTTAATTTTAATATATTGTATACCTTAGCTGTTTGTGCATGCTAAGTGGCTTCAGTGTTGTTAGACTCTTCGCACCCATCAAGACTGTGGCCTGCCAGGCTCCTCTGCCCATGGGATTTCCAGGCAAGGATACTGTAGTGGTTTGTCATGCCCTCCTCCAGGGGATCTTCCTGACCCAGGGATCAAACCTCAATCTCATGTCTCCTGAATTGGCCTGTGGGTTCTTTACCAGTAGCACCACCTTAGCTCTTTATTTCCTATCTTAAAAATAGCAGAAATCTATATTTTAGTGAATGCAAATGACAAATGAGCCTATTAAAACATAAAGCCAGGGTTATATACATTCTGCCTTTTTTCAGTAAATATTAATTGATTCCCATTGTACTCTAGGAGCTCTTCTAGATACAAGAACAAAATAATGGGATAGAAATAAGCAATAGACAATATTCTGTTTTCTTCAGTAGGCAGCCTTGGGAGAGCAGATAGAGAAAACAAGATTGGAAATAAAATTCATTGGTATACTATATCAAAGGAAAATATTCCTATACCATTCTAGCCTCTTCTGGTATTATAGAACCTAACTTTCATCCATGTCTGATACACAGCAAAACAGTTTACTGACACTAAGAAAATTATAGCATTTAATGCAGGGTACCAAGCAGGGAGAATGGACAACTCTTTTCAAATTACTTGAACTACCTAATGACTTTCATAGAGGGTTTTTAAAGGTAATGTCTTGAGTTAAGGTTACAGGATACATTACTTTCTTCTGATTGGTTGGTGATGATGTAACAGGTGGTATTTTGGGAATCTCAATCATTAACCTTATAGTTCCAGCTAGTCTGGGGTCTGCTTATGGTCACCATATTCCCCCTAGATAGAGGTCTCAGTTTTTGCCTAGGAACTTAACATTATATATCACATTGTTATATGTATCTTTTGAGGAGGAACTAGGACTCTTATTTAAAGGCTGAACCACTGTTCAAGCTGCCTTGCTTAACTTCTTTTCCTTTGTTTATGCATTCCCTCACTTCTCTAGTAGCTGCTCTTTGGAACTCAGCAAAAGCCTAGGAGATTAAAACCTTTTTTCTGCAAATAAGAAATGAGGGACATGGAAGAGATTTTTGTACCTGGGAGGGTTTTGTAGGGACCAGATTGGTTTCAATGCCCTCTCATTTGATACTCCTTTATCCTAAGGGGAACAAGGGTGGGATAAAAAAGGAATGAAGTTTTGAATAGAGAAGTTAATCATAAGCTTGGCAGGGGAACTTGGTTTTAGGGGGACTCTGTTTCACTGGATGTTCTAAGAATAAAACTGACATGAGACATGAACACAAGAAAATTGAATTTAATTTCATACATGCATTAACCCCATATACATGAGAGGTTCAGAGACAGAATGGTAAAATGAACTATACATGACATCCTGGGCTAAAGAATGGGATAAGGGCCTGAAATTCTCAAGGACATGAGGGTCATTCACAGTGCAATAAAAAGAACAGATATTGGGTAATTAGATGTTTGCTCTGCCATACAGATGGAATCATTTAAATAAAATTTCTCTCTGGTAATAATTCTGTTTTGGAAAAAAAAATAAAAACACAAATTCTTCTAGGTAGTTAAAAGGAGGGCAGTGATTTCTCTTGAACCTCAAGGTCTCCATTGCCTTTAGCATAAAATAATCCACATACCAAGTTGATATGTCTCTGGGAGGCCTGTTCTGAAGCTCTGCAAAAAATGAAAGTGTTAGTAACTCGGTCATGTCCAGCTCTTTGCAACCCCATGGACTGTAGCCTGCCAGGCTCCTCTGTCCATGGAATTCTCCAGGCAAGAATACTGGACTGGGTTGCCATTTCCTTCTCCAGGGGATCTTCCCAACCCAGAGATTGAGGCTGGGTTGCCTGCATTGCAGGCAGATTCTTTACAGTCTGAGCCACCAGGGAAGCCCATGCAATATCGTATATCAAAAACCATGGTATATCATACATCAAAAAGTAATATAAAGAAAAATGTTAGGGTAGATGAAAAAGGTTGCAAATATAAAGAATATAGTCAGAAAAGAATTTATGAAAAAGTGACTTCTGATCTTGGGGGAGATCATTCCAGACAGAAGGAACAAACAGAAAAAGAAGGCTGAGAAAGTGTATTGAAGAACAGCAAGGAGATTGATGTAACTAAAGCAGAATGAGCAAATGGATGATTGTTGCAGAATGGGAGAATTATGGAAATGGGAGTTGTGTGTTGCGGGGGTTGGTTGGGTCAGAGTAAGGAGTTTGCATCTAAGGAAAATGAGACTTTGAGTAACAGGACTTGACTACCATGTTTCCAAGGATCATTCTGTCTATTATATAGAGAACAGTAGGGAAGGACCTTCCTTATTTTGAGATGAAAAGTTTTCCTAAAGCTCTTTGGAGAAGGAAATGGCAACCCACTCCAGTATTCTTGCCTGGAGAATCCCAGGGACAGAGGAGCTTGGTGGGCTACAGTCGACCGGGTCCTAAAGAGTCGGATAGGACTGAGCTGAGCGACTTCACTTTCACTTTCTACTGAAAACACTTAGATGCCTCTAGGGCTTGGAGTTAACATAAAAGAGTAAAGCTTAGTATTGAAAGCAACTGAGTGTTAAAAGGATTAAGGAAATGGATGCTTTGCCTCAGTGATAAGCATTTTAACCTGTGGTGAATGAGGAAGCACATTGTGAAAGGGCTGTCATTGCTCACCTCCAGTTTTCACAAAATGATAACATGGGCCCAAGTGTTTCTGGGTCTTCAGATTTTTTACAAGAAGCCAAAAAAATATTAATTTTTATGTTAAATCTGCTGATCTTTAGAAGTATGGCCTCTCACTCATATTTAAAACACTCAATCACCCAACACTACCTGAGCTGATTATAACATTTCTGAGGGAAGGGTTTAAAGGAAGGTTTCCAGTTTTCATTTTCTAATCTATATGTAGCAAGATGAAGCTGGTGGGTTCAACAATGATAAATAAGAGATGAGATAAAGATGAAGGGAGAGAGATTTGCTCTTATATTTTGATCTTTTTAGGTAAAAGGCTTATGAAAATTTTCTTCTTAGACATATTTTGTCATAATCCAATATTGAGTATGACCTAAATTATTTTACCTTTAATATTCTTCAATTTTTATCACAATAAAATGATTCTTAACACATTCAAACACTATAAGACTTTATCCTTAAATAAGAGGAACTCATATGTATGTGTAATATCTAAAACAAATTTTCATTATGGACCCTTAATGAATGCAAGATACAGTCTTTTTTTTTTTTATCATTAAAAATACATCATTGATTCACAGGCATGAGGCATCAGGAAGTGCTAGAATTCAAAGACTCACTATGTGGTTTTGTTAAAAATAAGATGGTAAAAGTAGATAACCCATTTATTATCAATGTGTACCCTCTACGGAATTGGGTATTTTAATGATGCACTGCCTGTTCCAATGGATAGAGCTGTCTAACAGGCATTTATAAGTTATCACCAGTGAAAAATTATCTAGCAGGCTGACTGCATTTTACTGTGTAATGCTAAAGTGCTGTAGGTCCCCAAAGTTGCAGTTAATAAGAGCACTTGAATACTAACTTTTGGAATCTCTCACAGTGTGTGGTTTCTTTAGAATAAAAGTATATGTGTCTGTATATATACTTTGCTTATTTTACCTTGAATCATTGATTGGACTTTTAGTAGTCTGTTTTTTTTTTTTTTTTTAATAAAAAATATCTTAAAGAACTGTAATTGACTCCAGCACTTTTTCACGAGAAGGGATTAACAGATTGGCTGGATGACAATATTTACAAAACAGATGAGGTAATATGGATCTTTATTGTAAAATCTTGTGGGAAACTAATGGGTAAAAATGGCACCTTTGATGTAATGGCTTGTGAAATATGATTTAAAAAGTGCCCTAAGTTTGGGGAATTTCACAATATATATCTTGAGTTTTATTAAAGTACCCCTGTTTGGTTCAGATTTTGAGGTTATTGATTTATATTCTTTCCCATCACAACATATTTAAATTTCTGGTTACAAAATATGATGATAGTCTGTTTGAATGGAGCTTTGATAGAACTCTAATACTGTTAAATCATTTTTCTTTTGTGTTTCTAGCTCCTTTCCTCATGGACTTTCCCAGTCTATATTTGATGACCATTTTAGATTCTGAGTGGAAAAAAGTAACACTGTGAGACTGGTGTTTAGCCCTTTGGTAAACCTCTAACAGGGATGGGGTAGCCTGGTAGGCTGCTGTCTATGGGGTCGCACAGAATCAGACGCTACTGAAGCGACTTAGCAGGAGCAGGAGCAAACCTCTAATATATAATATTGCTTTTAGTTCTACTCTCTTTTACCAGTACCAGACATAAGATAGAACTCTCCTTTGTTCCTAGGTACCTATCTATCTGCATAGATTCACTGCCTATAAAATTGCTTGGAGAAATTATTGTTATTATCCAGTTGTTTTTTAAACAATCTCAAAATTCCTCCAATATAAACTTTTTATTTTAAAAATGGATCATTTTAAGCTTCTGGCTGAAATAGGTACTATTTCTAGGTCCTGAAGGAAGTATTTGACATATTCAAGTGTCTTATCAAGTTTCAAAGTGCCTTGAACAGTGGCGGATGATTTGAAATTTCTGAGTGGACTTGAACTTTCTTCTTTTCTCATTGGGAAATGCAGATTCTAATACCCCTCAGGTTATCATAAGCGTTAAAGGAGCATACTATGTGCGCATAATAATCATATGCAAATTAAATGAGATTAATGGTTAGCACAAGTCCTGGTGCAGGATAATTGCTTTGTCGTACTTTGGGATTATTATCATCACATATTGTGCTATACGTGGCATAAATGAGACAGGTTGCATAATCCATTTAATGCTGTGTTTTGCACAATGTAAGCTCTCTGTAGTGAGAACTTCTTATAATTGCCACCACCACCATCATCCCTATCCATTGGCACTTTCTCCGTATATAAATTCATATTTTATTTTTTGATTAAGAATTAAAATAATCTATTTGTAGAAACATGATACAGTCAGTACAACTGGTTTAATTCCCTTTAATTTTCGTGTGGTGACTTGAAAGTCTTCTGTAAGTTGTTCTCCCTTTGCCAATATAAGCTGCTTTTTTTATGGCCTAGCTGAATACTTACATAAAAATTAGAAAATGAAAAAGTTTAAAAATAAAACCGTGGCTTGCACCCAGCATGGCATTTAGCGTTATTAGGCTGAATTTGGCTCGTTCTTGTCTACTAATAGTCAGTGCATCTGACACACTGGCAGTAGGTTTTTCCAGCACAAATGTTCATGCCTTGTAATATTTTGTACTCAATGTGTGGACATATTTGTTATGTGTTACTTTTTTTTGGCAGTACCATAAGGGGATGAAAGTGTGACTAAAAATGTTGGAAACAAGAAAAGCATGAGTAAAATATTTGCGTCTTTCTTCCTTATTTGCTTATGTCCATATTAGGGTGTATAGTCCACTGACCTAAAGAGGAAATAATGGGATAGTTACACATAATCATAATTATGTTATTTTTATTCTAGTTTTATAGAACAAAAATGAGCTTTGATGGAATTGTGGAACTGAATATGATATGCGATGTATGTGTTACCTTTTGCAAGTGCTGTATTCATTCATGCCTATTCTGTCTGTATAACATTCTCTTCTCTTCTTTGATCCTTAACCATACCCCTCTGATTCACATGACAAACTCCTAATTATCTTTCAAGATTCAGCTTCAAGACTCATTATATCCTCCTGTGCTATTACTTCTTCCCTGGGCAGGGAAGATTAGAGAGCCCTCTCTCTGCTCTCATGGCTTGCCTTCCACAGTCTGACACTTAGCCTGTTATATTGTTATTGATTACTTGCCTGAAGCAAAATAAAACTATGAACTGGGGAAGAATGCTGGATGTGTCTTTCTGTTGTTTTAAATCTATTATGCCTAGCACAGTGATTAACTTATGATATACAATAAATGATGTTTTATGAAACAATGCATGCTAACTATAATAGTTGATAAGGTATCTTTTATGTATCCAGAAATTAGAGTAATATAATGTAATTTCCCTACAAGTAAAAATGATAATAACTAATGGTAAACTATGTTTGACCTTTAACTGACCAGGAGACTCTAAATGTCCAAGTATATTATATCCTCAAATTGTTGTGATGGTTAGCTTTCTTTTTTGGGAAATGGTGTGAAAATCTGAGCACGTAAAGTGATTATGGTGGATACCTGCCTTTGGATGTCACTAAGTGTATAGGGATTGAGAAAACCAGTCCTACCAAATATGTCCAATATTTCAGATCGCACTGCAAAAGCCTTGTTTTTTTAAAACCTTACTTTAAAGAAAGTAATCTTTAGGAGATTAATCTACTAATCTCCTAATTAGTAATCTACCCCTTCATAAGGAAGGGGTGTAATCTACCCCTTGATAAGAACCTAAATAAGTCTTTTATCTTCATCTGGCTGATTTCACATGGCCTCCACACTTAGGCTTGCTATGCATGGATCTCTTTTACTGTGACAATAAGACAGTGGGAAACAGATATGCCTATTTGTTCTCCAGTCATAGTTTTGTTTTCATTGTCACTAAAATATAGACTCTTTGATTTATTTATGGTTGCAGCAGTTTTCTTTTAGATGAAATGTCATGATAACTTGTGTTGCTAATAACTTTAAAAAAATTGAGAAAGATAGAGTACCATATAGATAAATTAACATAGTACCTTTTATTTTAACTTTCAAGGTGCTTAAGGAATAGAATATGCTTTATTAATAATACTGATCAGTACATACATTCTAAGGTTTTATATCAGTTTTTTTTTTTGCCATCCAGGGAAAATTAATTCTGCCATTCAAGACTCATTTCAATTAGGATGCAGTGCTCCATGTTGAATACCTTCTTTGGCAGTAGATAAAAGAAAAATTAATTCTGCTTGTCTTATTTAACAATGCCATTTAAAAATAATTTCAAAAGAGCACATTTTGTTGCCATTATTCTTACTGAGAAAAATGTCAAGAAAAGTATACATGTTCTGGATGAGGATAGATATTTTAATTATCAATATTTAATTATTTCAATGTATATCTCATTTATAATCTCATTTACCTCTAGGTACATTAGATGTCTTGACACATATTTTCTTCAGAAAGAAAAATAAGTAATTTAATGCTTTCTTTTTTTAAAACAGATGATTCAAGGAAATGGATAAATTTTTGAATACCTGGAATTTTCATAGCCTTATTCTAAATAGTTATTAGTTAATTCCTTACACAGAAAGCAGATATTCTCTGCATGTTTCTTTCTATTATGGAACATACTAACAATTGTTCCATTTCTATTTTATGGAAATTATAAATTACAGTCTATAAATCTCATAAATCTACCAAATAAATAGGAATTATTGGTTTACTTCTCAGTAAGGTTGACTTTAGAAATTACTTTTTGTTATATATCATAATGTTTGCTTTTATCTTGTCATTTCATCTATCCTGTGGTCTATTAATTCTAAGCTCAGGCTTGCCATCTTGAGAATTTATTTATTACTCATAAGATGACCCTAACTCTGATTAGTGTTCTGAGTAAAGACTTATAATTTATATTTAATCACATATTATTTTGGCACTCTTGATGATCACTTTAGTTCAGTTAATCGCTCAGTTGTGTCCTACTCTTCGCAACCCCATGGACCACAGCACTCCAGGCCTCCCTGTCCATCACCAACTCCTGGAGTCTACTCAAACTCATCTCCATTTGTTGCTGATGAAATCCAACCATTTCCTCCTCTGTCATCCCCTTCTCCTCCTGCCTTCAATCTTTCCCAGCATCAGGGTCTTTTCACATCATTCAGTTCTTTGCATCATGTGGCCAAAGTGTTGGAGTTTCAGCTTCAGCATTACTCCTTCCAGTTAATTTGCCTGGGCTGCTGTAATAAAGTATCACATAGTTGGTGGCTTGAACAACAGAAAGTTATTTTCTCTTCAGTTCTGGAGACCACGAATCTGGGAACAAGGTATCCCCAAAATTCTTTTCCTCTAAGTTCTGTGAGAGAAGGACCTATCCCCTCTCTTCAACTTATTGATGGCTATCTTCTCTCTGTGTCTCTTCACGGAATCTCTCCTCTATGTTTTGTCTCTGTGTCCACATTTTCTCTTATAGGGACATCAGTCATATTTGATTTCACTCTATCCTAGTAGCTTCATTTTAATTTGATTATATTTGTGAAGATCCTATCTCCAAATAAGGTCACATTCTGAGATGCTGAGGGTTAGGACTTCAACATAGAAATTTTCCTTCAATATGTGTAACATGATGGAAAATTTGCATTTCAGAAAAACATCTGCAGCTTTTTTTCCTAGTAGGGCTGGATCTGCTATTTAAAGTTTTTTTTTTTTTTAATATGAACAATTTTTCTTGCTATCTGTTAGAAGAGATTTAACAAAATGTATTTTGGCATAGACTCAATAGTTTTATTGTGTCTGATGATGGTAAGACATGTATGGTTAATAAATAAAATTAAATATTATTTATAAATTCAGTATTGACACTTTATGTGAGAAACTTTTGTTCTTAAAGGATATTTTTAAAATAATTTAGTATAAACTTGTATAATTTTGCTATCATTAGTAACACATGTGTGCTCCTTTTTATTAAAGAAATGAGTTCTTTATATGAGTAAATATGATCTATTTGCTCAACAGAAATAGGGCATTTTAACTCGTAGAATATGGAACTGCCTGTATTTTATCCGTCACCTGTTCTACTTGAACTCTAAGCTTGGACAACATTCTTAATCATTTATTTACCATGTTTAATGAGAAGGAAATAGATTCCTGAAGCAGAGAAGCAGCTTGTCAGATGCTATGCAATTAGTCGAAAATGTCCGGTAAGAAACCAAAAATCATAGAATAAAAATCCAACAAATTTTACAACTTTAAATGACCTTTGAGTTCATCGGCTTTGTAATTTTCCAAATGAGGGAACTAAGGCTCAGAGAAGTTGAATAATTAGTCAAAATCATACAGTTAATTCAGTGGCAGAGTAAATACTAAAATGCACGTTTAATTAGTGCACTCATTTCAAAATCAGTTCAAGCAAGATCAATCTCATGGGATGTTTTAGGGGCCACTAGGTAACCTACTCTGATCATCATCACCCCTTCCTCCAAAGACCCCTATAGGTAAATGCTAAAAATAGTTAAGCAAATATATACATAGGTAGGGAAAATAGGCAGAGTATCTGCAGTCTTCACACTATTGAAGTCACAGCTCAATTTGTACTACCACTGGTATCAATAGCCAGTCATTAGGAAGAAAAGTATATTAAAATTTAAGGACAAGACCCTATGTTCTTCTACCTTCTAATTATCCAAGTAGATTGATAGTCCTTAGCCCCGTCTGAAATCTCTATTGAATTAACTGATGATTCCCATACACCATTCTTTTCAAGGCAGTAAGTAAATTAAGTTTAATTATTAATTTGTTTTGTTGTGATTTTTCTTCTTATTATGGTGCCTTATATTTTTCCTCATTCAGTTTCCATTTATATTCTAGTCTACCTAATTATATTAGTATGTGATCTGATTTTGTTTGAAAACTTCCTTTCTATCAATATGTAAACTTATCTCCTTTTATTTTTAATCTTTTTGCATGGCCCCATACCAAATATTTATAAACACTTTAAGAATTCTCCAGCAAATAAGCAAAGAAAACAAAATAGTAGCAATTATAATTTCTAAAATCTGCCTACCATACCCTTCAACCTATTTTCTGCTGCTACTTTTACATCAAATCATACTAATACTTTGAAACTAAATTTATTCTTTATCTTTTGTGGGTTTAAATTCCTGTTTTTCGTTCTTTTAACTATACTATAAAACCAATTCTTGTTACGTGGAAGCAGTAGAAGAAAGGAATTCTGAAATAATTGTTCACACTCATAGTTGAAGCTCTGAGGAATTGAGAAATTATACAATGGTTATAAACTGAACAAGTGTTAAGTCAGAACTCGGTAAAAAAGAATTTTTCCAGAGTTCATAGTATTCCCACTGTAATATATTAATGCAAATCTATCAACTAAATGTCTTAGTCCATTTGGACTGCTATAGCAGTTATATACCATGGATGGGGTGATTTACAAACAGTAGAAGATTGTTTCTCATAGTTCTGGTGAGTAGAAAGTCTAAGATCAGGTGCTGGCATGTTTGTTGTTTGATGAGGACCTGCTTTATGATTCATAGATGGCCATCTTTTTGCTGTATTCTCTCATGGTATTAGTGATAGGTGGAAAAATCATCTCTGGAATCTTTTTTTTAATTAGGGAACTAATCCCATGTGTGAATGCTTTGCCCTACTGATTTAATCACCTCCCAAAGACTTCCCACCTGCAAATACTATAATATTGGGAATTAGATTTCAACATACGGATTTGAGGGGAAAGGAGACACAAACATTTAGCCTGTAGCACTAAGTTATAGGTCTTTTTCACTCTTCATCATCAGTGAAAATTCTACATTACTTGATATTAATTGCTAGTTCTTTCATGATCCCCTTCACTCCATCTGATTTTGTAAAGTATAACCATGGTTCTCCTCTTGCTTCTTTAACTCTCTTTTCCCTTCACAATTCCTTCTTCTATTTTTACCCCTTCTCCTCCAAATGAGTCTACTTCTAAAGATAAACCTCAGCTTTCTTATCTTTTCTAGAATTGTGTTTTCTTTTTAATCTGTGGATTATGATTGATGATTCATTTAGAAAGTCAATCTAAAGGGTTGAGATTAGAATTATTTTAATGTACAACAATAGAATAAACCTCATATAGTGAGCATCAGCAGAGAAGGCAAAGGCACCCCACTCCAGTACTCTTGCCTGGCAAATCCCATGGACGGAGGAGCCTGGTAGTCTGCAATCCATGGGGTCGCTAGAGTTGGACACGACTGAGCGACTTCACTTTCACTTTTCACTTTCATGCATTGGAGAAGGAAATGGCAACCCACTCCAGTGTTCTTGCCTGGAGAATCTCAGGGATGGGGGAGCCTGGTGGGCTGCCGTCTATGGGGTCACACAGAGTCGGACACGACTGAAGTGACTTAGCATAGCAGTGAGCATCAGTATTAGTTGGAGAGGCTTCTTTCACTGTGTGTGTGTGTGTGTATGAGAGAGAGAGAACGTTGTATTGGGTTAAGTAAAAATGTATTTATTTCTAGAGAGTCATGGTCAAAAAAGTTTCAGAAATACCTCCCTGTATAGATTGTCTTCCTTGGCAACTGAAAAAAAAAGCTTTATTTAAAAGTAGTTCACATGCAGTAAAATCTATCCTCATAAAATACACAATTCAGTGATTTTTCGTATGTTCACAGAATTGAGCAAGTGTCATTACACAGAATTTAGAATATTTCATCACTACCACATAAAATCTATAACTATTAGCAGTCACTCACCATTTTTTTTTTCAAATTCCCAAGTGCTAAGCAACCAATAATCTACTTTCTGTCTCTATGGATGTGACTGTCTGTATATTTAATATAGATAGAATAATAGAGTATATTATATCTTACAAACTGGCTTCTTTTACTTGGCACAGTGTTTTCAAAGTTCATATAAGTTATAGCATGTATCAGTACTTTAATTTTTAATTTTCTACTGAGGTGAAAGTCACATAAAGTCAGCCATTTAAAACTGAACACTTATATGGCATTTAATACATTCATTATTATGTGCAATAACTACATATATCACTTTGTTCCTAGTTATTGCTGAAAGATCTTCTGCATTTTGTTTATCATTCATCAGTTGGTGAACTGCCGGGGTCCAGCCCCGGCTGATCCAGGGTATTTGAAGTGGGGACGGCGTCGGCGACCTACTTAATTATTTATTCATCAAAGATATAAAGAGTAATAGAATGAGGATAGCTCAGTAGGAAAATTCAGTGGAGAAAAGAGGCTGAGTAGCTTGGTTTACGCGGGAGACCAATAAAACTTCAAGACAAGAAGTTTGCACCACTTGCGTAGGCCGCAGGCGTCCTTCCGTTCTCCCGAAGGAGAGGAGACACTGAGGCCTCCCCGGTCGGATCTTAGAATCCCAGGCATAATTAGCAAGCATGGCGGGTTCCGCGCTCCAGATGGAGACTCAGCCAGAAGTTGAAAGAGAGAGCGACATGGGGAGACCAAGTTTCAGTGAACAAGGCCCGCACTTTATTTTCCAAAGTAGTTTTTATACCTAAAGTTGTTTATAGAGGATAATGGGGGAAGGGGTGGAGTCATGCAAGGACAGCAGTTCCTGGTCCTAATCGAAGCCAGGCTTTTCAAACTTATCATATGCAAAAGTTCAGGTGAATTACATCATCTTCTGGCCAGGAGGCCTGTTAACATTTTAAGAAACTTATCTTTCTCTAAAGGTGATTATTCCAAAGTCAGGCACCAGCCTCCAAAAAAGCATTGGACAGAGCTGCATTCCTATAGGGCAAAGGTGAGGTGGGCTCAATCAAGAAAAGAATTAACTCAAGGGTCCAAGGTTACAAACATTGAGGCTACTACTTACATTTCTATACACCCATTATATCAATCAATACACTGCCAAGGACACAGTAGGTACGGAGTATGGAGACTTAGCAGCAAACATTGGCTCAATAAGTGAAAAACCCTTCACCAATACAATTTCTAATCAATCTTTTAACTACTCAAAGGAATCTGTGTTTAGACAGTTTAGAACATCTCCTGCCTCTCACAGTTGGGAGGCTCTGAACAATCACATGTGGCCGGAAAAACCTATTCAGGCAGGCTAGAGGATTTCCAAAGGAGTTTGTAGGTTAAACACTGTCACACCCAGGAATTATTAACTGGAGCTGTAAGCTAACTCTTTTTTCAGAGAGAGGTAGTGGGGGACAGCCCCCCGTAAAGTCAGAGGTGTAGGTGAAAGCACAAAGCAGAAAGTAGGCAGACTCTGGTTTGGGGGGTAGATGCTCGAGAATTTCCAGGGGGACTCCTGAGGCTCAATCCCGCCTTTGCGTATGCCGAGCCTCCTTCCTCATGACCTTTGTCATGGGCGGAATTCCTCACGCTGGCTCCCGGCAGTGATAGAATTCCAGTTGAGCTATTCCAGATCCTGAAAGATGATGCTGTGGAAAGTGCTGCACTCAATATGCAATATGCACTCAATATGCAATATGCCGGCTCCCGGCAGTGAACATTTGTTTTGTTTTCATTTTTGGCTATGACTATTGCTGCTATGAACATTTGCATCACACTTTTAATGGCAACTTTTTACAACTGTTGTACTTCATGTATTATTTTTAATTCAGGTGATTATCACATGTCACCCAAGATTGATTTACACAAGCACTTGAAGTTTAAGGGCTAAGTAGTTACTGAGTCTTTATATATATAAAAACTTCAGTTCAGTTCAGTTGCTCAGTCGTGTCTGACTCTTTGCGACCCCATGAATCGCAGCACGCCAGGCCTCCCTGTCCATCACCAACTCCCGGAGTTCACTCAGACCATCAGTTCATCAGTCCTTCGAGTCAGTGATGCCATCCAGCCATCTACTCCTCTGTCGTCCCCTTCTCCTCCTGCCCCCAATCCCTCCCAGCATCAGAGTCTTTTCCAATGAGTCAGCTCTTCATATGAGGTGGCCAAAGTACTGGAGTTTCAGCTTTAGCATCATTCCTTCCAAAGAAATCCCAGGACTGATCTGTTTTAGGATGGACTGGTTGGATCTCCTTCAGTCCAAGGGACTCTCAAGAGTCTTCTCCAACACCACAGTTCAAAAGGATCACTTCTTCGGCACTCAGCCTTCTTCACAGTCCAACTCTCACATCCATACATGACCACAGGAAAAACCATAGCCTTGACTAGATGGACCTTTGTTGACAAAGTAATGTCTCTGCTTTTGAATATACTATCTAGGTTGGTCATAACTTTCCTTCCAAGGAGTAAGTGTCTTTTAATTTCATGGCTGCAATCACCATCTGCAGTGATTTTGGATCCCCCAAAAATAAAGTCTGACACTGTTTCCACAGTTTCCCCATCTATTTTCCATGAAGTGATGGGACCAGATGCTATGATCTTAGTTTTCTGAATATTGAGCTCTAAGCCAAGTTTTTCACTCTCCTCTTTCACTTTCATCAAGAGGCTTTTGAGTTCCTCTTCTCTTTCTGCCATAAGGATGGTGTTCTCTGCATATCTGAGGTTATTGATGTTTTTCCCACAATCTTGATTCTAGCTTGTGCTTCTCCCCGCCCAGTGTTTCTCATGATGTACTCTGCATATAAGTTACATAAGGTGGGTGACAATATACAGCCTTGATGTACTGCTTTTCCTATTTGGAACCATTCTGTTGTTCCATGTCCAGTTCTAACTGTTGATTCCTGACTTGCATATAGGTTTCTCAAGAGGCGGTCAGGTGGTCTGGTATTCCCATCTCTTTCAGAATTTTCCACAGTTTATTGTGACCCACACAGTCAAAGGCTTTGGCATAGTCAATAAAGCAGAAATAGATTTTTTCCTGCAAGGCTTTGTTTTTCTTTATTAACTTTGTCATTTCTTCTTATCTGGATGATTACAATTAGCATCTTGTTTTTTGTTTTACCATTTTTTCACTGTAAATGCTCTCAAATCTGTCTTGCTCATCTCAAGTAGATTATTTTTCTTAATGTGCAATTATGGCCTACCAAGACTCCATGCAAAAATCTCAATGCCTCACATCTGAAACACCTCCTTGCCCCTCAGAGTCTGTGTTCCCTGGGTCCCAATCCTCCTGATGGTCGTGCTCTCAACTAGGAACACCAGAGACATTCACTTGAGCATGTATTATTTATAGTTAGCCCCACAGACTTTTCTGCCACTGGGCCATTGTCATGGCTGGAAGGGCCTTGTGCTTCTTTCTGTTATCTGAAGAATCAACTCGGCAAAAACATCCAAGGGACTCTGAAGAACAAAATTTATTGCTCACAGATCCTCCAGGGCACACAGTACATGCAGGAGCCACACAGGAAGGTTGTAGGAGACAGAGGGCAAATCTGGACCTGGGGTTCTGCCTTTATTAGTATCCCTGGGTTCACTTTATTGGCTAAGTTGAACTATAAAAGTGGGAATTAGGGTCCAGGAAGGGAGACTCAGGGTCATTCAAGCAGTTAGTTTTCTAGATTACCAAGGGTTTTCTAAAAGAGGGATCTTAATGGATGGGCGTGGCCTAGTTCCTTATCTGATTGTGTCACACACCTGGGGAATATGTTTATTGAAGATGATTGTCTTTTGAAATGGGCACCTCAAAATCAAAAGTTTAGCATCAGACACTTGTACTGTAATCAGAAAGATTAATGTCAGGATCAAACACTTCAGTCTGTTATATTTTTTGCCATTATATTTACTATTAATGGACACAACATAAATTTATGGTTCATTTTCTATCTCCCCCAATCAGAAGTTAGGCTCCATGAGGTTAAATATTTTTTTCTGTTAGTTTACTGCTATGCTCCAGCTTTTTGGACAGTGTGTAGAAACTCAGTAATTATTTGTTGAATGAAGTAAAAATCAAACCCAGACCTCTCTTTAACATAAACTATTATATATTTTCACTAGTAGCATGTATTATTTCTTGCCTTATACCTGTAATATAGCAAAAGTAGACCTCATGCCATTTCCTAAATTAATTTCGGTGTTAATTTCAATTTAAATCAACTGGAGAAGTGGGTGGTAATGGAAATTACTGAGGCTAGAGGCTATGGCTCTGGATTATGGAAGAGGGTTGATCAAAGTCGTTCTGAAATCAAGGTTATCTGGAAAGCCATCGTTAAACAGTGGAAATACAGAAAAAGACATAAGTATGATCTTAAAAAAAAGCGTGAAAACCAAAGGAGATTTATACTCAAGTGGAGACCACAAACATAGGGTACTATATAGTAGACATCAAGGCAATTAGTGGGTTCGGATTAGAGGAGTGTGAGAGTTTGGGTCAGCATGAAAGCAGGTAGCTGTTTTACTGGATGCCTGTGTTAACCTCCCAGGCCCCAAGATGATGCTCTACAGCTTTATTTATACCATCTAATCTACTAGGAATTATTTTGTGTATAATTCTCATATTCACTTAAAACTCAGGCAGTATTGAAATTTACTAGATGTGTAACTTTGATTAAGCACTTATTATGTTCCTGGCACTATGCTTGACAATTGACTTAATTCCTATGAAGGAGATTCAAATTATTATCCTCATTGAATACAGAAGACTACTACTTGAAAAGTTTGAGAAGGTTGTTCATGAATAGATAGCTTTGGATAGGAAACATGACATTTATATTCATTACACTCATTTTCATCTTGCAGAAAATAAAGCTTATTTCTTGGCATATAATAAAAATCAACAGCTGTTTGTTGAATTAATGGCTGAGTAGATAGATAAATAAATTGTATTAGCTTACAAATAATAATAATAAGATGTTCACATCAGATGATGTTTCCCAAATGATGAGTTTGAGTGTTTTTGAATATTTTAATAATATTTGTTAGAGAGTTTTTAAAAATTTTTTGGCTTGTTTTAAATCCTTTTTCTTGGCAAAACTTGCTTTAATCAATTTAGTGTTATGGTAAACAGGCCCATAAACCATAGAAAACACTATAATTATGCAATTCACCACTTTTTAAAAAGTGCAAATATTATTTCAATGGGCTTATATTTTCTCTACAGTAACTGATCAGGGGACCACAAACATTGAAGAAAAGAAACTTCAGCTCTTCATGAATCCTATCTGTGCAGTTATTCTTACTTGTGTTACTTTTTTGCTTCAGTGAAGACCACTTTTAATTCAGCCTCACTTGGTCTTCTATTTTGTCTTGTAGACCAATTTATAACCCAGTTTGTCCTTAGACTTATTAGTTAAAATTCGTTTATCCAGATACTGTAATGTGAGAAAACAAATATGGTTTAAATGCTTATGTTTTTAAAAAGAGCAATTTATGAGACTGTGAATTGTCTAAGGGACTACAGATGAATCCCTTTTTAGTATATACTTTTGAAAATATAAAACCCTATCTTAGAAAACCTAAAGCATGTGACATGATATTCATGGAAATGTGGTATCTCAAAATAGTATAAATTAAATAATATACCAGCAACTTATCATTTATAAAAATGTCACTTATTTCACAATTTCCCCCCTAAATAGCACTGCATTAATTTGTTTCGTATGAAATTAAATATGGCAGAGATTATTACATATTTGACAATTGTGTGTGTTCTCAAGGCCCTGTTCTGTGATATGACCTCTTCTTTGAGACCATTGAAATAAAGAAGTGCCTTTGACAATTCGAATCTCCAGGCATCTTTATGTAAATGATCATCTTTTGCCAAAAGTTCAGGATATCTGTGACAAATTCTTAGTGTATTTCTGAAGTAAGATTTATAGGCCATCTGAGCAAAGCTGTAGGACCAAAATAACAGTTGTTCATTAATGCAGAAAATCAGCAATAGAAAGACACTTATTCAGTAATATGTGCTAAGCATAGTACTAGGCATTGGGATCTGGTATTATATTCTTTGAAAATTAAATCAAATATCTGAAAATCATTTGTTTACAAATGTCAGCATTTCTATCATATTTGTTTAAACATACTTGTAAAATGATATGGTTTGATTGAAGTGGGATCACTATTGCAATTTATCCCTTCATTTTTTTGGCATGAATCACAGAAAGCCAATTATGAGTATAATCATCCTTTTTGCTCTGTTCTTCAACAACTTATTGATTAAAGTCAACGTCTGTTTATAACAATACATTTTTGAAAGCTTCCTCTAATAAGAATTTGAGCAAGACTTTTAATGAAATTATTTTAAATAACATTGAGCTCTATAAGATTTTAAAATTGTGTTTTAGTAACTTTAAAAACAATCTTGTTAAAATCATTTTCAGTTCAGTTTAGTTCAGTTCAGTTGCTCAGTTGTGTCTGACTCTTTGAGACCCCATGAATCACAGCACGCCAGGCCTCCCTGTCCATCACCAACTCCCGGAGTTCACCCAGACTCACGTCCATCGAGTCAGTGATGCCATCCAGCCATCTCCTCCTCTGTCGTCCCCTTCTCCTCCTACCCCCAATCCCTGCCAGCATCAGTGTCTTTTCCAATGAGTCAACTCTTCGCATGAGGTGGCCAAAGTAATGGAGTTTCAGCTTTAGCATCAGTCCTTCCAAAGAAATCCCAGGGCTGATCTCCTTCAGAATGGACTGGTTGGATCTCCTTGCAGTCCAAGGGACTCTCGAGAGTCTTCTCCAACACCACAGCAAAAGCATCAATCCTTCGGCGTTCAGCCTTCTTCACAGTCCAACTCTCACATCCATACATGACCACTGGAAAAACCATATCCTTGATTAGACGGACCTTTGTTGGCAAAGTAATGTCTCTGCTTTTGAATATGCTATCTAGGTTGGTCATAACTTTCCTTCCAAGGAGTAAGCATCTTTTAATTTCATGGGTGCAATCACCATCTGCCATGGTTTTGGAGCCCAGAAAAATAAAGTCTGACACTGTTTCCACTGTTTCCCCATCTATTTCCCATGAAGTGGTGGGACCGGATGCCATGATCTTCATTTTCTGAATGTTGAGCTTTAAGGCAACTTTTTCACTCTCCACTTTCACTTTCATCAAGAGGCTTTTTAGTTCCTCTTCACTTTCTGCCATAAGGCTGGTGTCATCTGCATATCTGAGGTTATTGATATTTCTCCCAGCAATCTTGATTCCAGCTTGTGCTTCTTCCAGCCCAACGTTTCTCATGATGTACTCTGCATAGAAGTTAAATAAGCAGGGTGACAGTATACAGCCTTGACAGCCATTTGTTTCAGGCTTCAGTTGGTGAAACTATGCTGTGTTCTCTCAAAGTATCATTTTTTTTTTTCATTTCTTTTTTCTTTCGTAGTCTTCATGATTATCTGGGGGTTAGTTAACCACTTACATATTTAATTGTTCTTAATGTGTATTCCTTTCTCCCATTTATGTTATAAATTCCCTAAGGTCATGAATCAGTGTTTTATTGATCATTGAATACCCACAGCCTGGAACAGTGTTGGGCACTTCCTTTAATGATCAATTTATTTTTGTTGAATGAACAGATGAAATTAATCACTGATTGATATTTATCTTTTAAGCATGTCAAAATATGTATTTCTCAACCATCACCTTGACAGTTTTTATTTCACAGCTTTCTTGTTTAATGATTTGAGGAAGCATCAAGGTGGATGTTGAGAACTTTATTTCTTTGGTTTTAATCTATTTCAAAAAAGTTGCTGTGTGGTTCTGAAAATACATAAATACTTTGTATTAACTTTTTTTAATAGATGGGAAATTTTATTAACCTTAATAATGTATTTTGAGGTTGAGCTGAACAAATAAAATAGAATCCTGGACATGTCTTATATAATTTCATGACACATATACAATTTTCATCCACATATACAATATTCTTTGCTATAGGCTTTATCACCTGTTTTCTGTGATTTTTTAAAATGGGGTTTTTGAAGTCAGTTCATAAGGATTTTGAAACTTAAGTGTGTGAGGTAAGTTTCTGCCTTCAGAATATTTTTGTTGTATTTATTGTTGTTAGAGAAAAGAGAAAAATCTATTCAGAATCCTTCTGGTGGCTTTGCCTTGAAGTTGGGGAGAGGTGAAATTTCACTTCTGACTCAGCCCCATGTATTACATTTTCACTCAAAAGATCTTCCCTAATGTTCAGAATTATTCAACGTATGCTTGGGATTTTTGTTTGTATGTTGCTTTGCTTAAGACTTACAGTTTCATTTTAGCTAGATTTTTTCTACATTCTGATTCCTTGTTTTTCCTAATTTGGAGAAGAAATCATCATCAGTATTTATGAAAAAGCGCGTTACTATTCTTCCTAATCCTACAGTCTGCACGTTTAGCAAATATCTGAACTTTCATAGGCTTAGAGGTTTTGTTAGTACATTGCTCATTTACTGATATCACTTAGTATTGATTTCACTGTATTTAAAACTAGGATTTACATTCAGTATTTAGTGTTTAGTCAACTTCTTAATGAAATGTGTTCATTTAAAAGAATTGTTAATAAAATATTCACTGGGAATAAAGAATAATTCATTTTGCAAACAGCATTGTCCATTTGCAACATTTGTTAGTTTCTGTAAACAGGTAGTAGGAAATTTGGGCTAAAAATCCAATGAACATGTAGATGTGGATTTGGTCAGGCTCTTCTTGATTAGATTTTTTTGTTCTAATCTCTGGTGTATTACACAGACAGTAATGCTCAGCACTGATTTGGTGAGTTTATATATGTGAAAGCTGTTGTAAATCTTCTGGATAAAGAAATTATAAATATTGTTCTATATGTTTTTTGATACTGAAGATTACCAAAGAGTATATTACAAGGTCTTATCTGTTGATGATTTGTGCTGCTGAATTAGAAAGAGATGTCTTAGCATTGCTTTCCTTAAGGATAAAACAAAACAAAAACATGTAAGCCACTCAAAGCTCTTCATCCTTTCCAGTGAATATACTGTGTTTGCGGGAAAGTCGGAGGAGGGGAAAAATGTGAGTAGTTGCTGCTTGTGTATTTCTGAATGGTATTTGCATTGCTTTTGAGTTCATTCACTGTTTAGAAACCCCTTCCCTTTACAATTAAACATCATTTGGTCTTAACCTGTGACATCACTGTTTGTTCAAAACTGATATTTATCCTTCTCTAAATTTCCTGTATATTTCTTATTAAAATCTGTATGACTGCAGATTTTCTCTGGTGTATGACAAGAAAAACATATATTTTAAACTTGGTGATTTGCCATAAAGAAAGTCATTTATTTATATACTGTAGTAAAAATATAATTGCATTTGAAAATTAATGCCTTATTTTAAAATCAATGATTTTCCATCTTACCACAGTAGATTTTCACACAAAGGAAATTTTCATATTAGTTTTTGTGATATAATATTGAAATGTATTAAATGTTAGAAAGAAATTTTAAGATTCTTGAAATAATAATAGTATACTGTTGTATTTTGTGCTATTAAAAAAGGGTTCTGTCAGACACAGTAAGTGGAATAATAACTTGAAATTTGATTCAGACATTAGGCTTAATTTCACTAAAGAAATGGCAATCATAAATTTTATATTATTAATAACTAGTGTGATATTGTCTCATCACCTTATGTATCTCCTGATATAATCCCCCTTCCTTTGTTCTCTGTGAAACATACAAAGAGAGTCATTGCATCTTTTTTCCTATATGAATTTCCAGTTAAATCCTCTCATTCTTGTGATTTTAGACTAACCCATTTGCCTGGAGAATCCCACGGACAAAGGAGCCTGGTGGGCTGCAGTCCGTGGGGTTGCAAAGAGTCGGACGTGACTGAGCAACTAACACACAGTTTCTTGGTGTACACCAAATAGGGGTGATGATGTTGACAAGCTTTAGAGTTTGGAGTGTGAAATACAATGATATATAAGAAAATAAAATTATACTTTTAAAGCACCTGATATTTGTTAGCTTACCATCATCATATGATCTTATAGCTTATT
The DNA here is from genome assembly GCF_019923935.1 of Bubalus bubalis. Lineage (NCBI taxonomy): Eukaryota > Metazoa > Chordata > Mammalia > Artiodactyla > Bovidae > Bubalus > Bubalus bubalis. The sequence goes on along the minus strand of NC_059163.1, from coordinate 40,214,101 downwards.
GCAATATTTGTTTCATCAATTTCTAGACTGTTATTTTTCACTCTGTTCTTTTTGAATAATCTTTTGGCTAGGGCTTTTAGGATTAATTTAATTAATATTATGTTTTTCTTTTAGGCTGTAATTTTCCACTACCCTATATCAGTTCAATTAAGTTACTCAGTTCTGTCTGACTCTTTGCAACCCCATGAACCACAGCATGCCAGGCCTCCCAATCCATCACCAACTCCTGGAGTTCATCCAAACCCATGTCCATTGAGTGAGTGATGCCATCCAACCATCTCATCCTCTGTCGTCCCCTTCTTCTCCTGCCCTCAGTCTTTTCCAGTATCAGGGTCTTTTCAATGAGTCAGCTCTTCCCATTAGGTGGCCAAAGTATTGGAGTTTCAGCTTCAACATCAGTCCTTCCAATGAACACCCAGGACTGATCTCCTTTAGGATGGACTGGTTGGATCTCTTTGCAGTCCAAGGGACTCTTAAGAGTCTTCTCCAACACCATAGTTCAAAAGAATCAACTCTTCAGCACTCAGCTTTCTTCACAGTCCAACTCTCACATCCATTCATGACCACTGGAAAAACCATAGCCTTGATGAGACAGACCTTTGTTTGCAAAGTAATGTCTCTGCTTTTATTAAAAAGACATGCTGTCTAGGTTGGTCATAATAGAGACATGCTGTCTAAGTTGATCATAACTTTCCTTCCAGGGTGTAACTGTCTTTTAATTTCATGGCTGCAGTCACCATCTGCAGTGATTTTGGAGCTCAGAAAAATAAAGTCAGCCACTGTTTCCCCATCTATTTGCCATTAAGTGATGGGATCAGATGCCATGATTTTAGTTTTCTGAATGTTGAACTTTAAGCCAACTTTTTCACTCTCCTCTTTCACTTTCATCAAGAGGCTCTTTAGTTCTATTTCACTTTCTGCCATAAGCGTGGTGTCATCTGCATATCTGAGGTTATTGATATTTCTCCCAGCAATCTTGATTCCAGCTGGGCTTCCGCCAGCCCAGCATTTCTCATGATGTACTCTGCGTATAAGTTAAATTAGCAGGGTGACAATATCCAGCCTTGACGTACTCCTTTTCCTATTTGGAACCAGTCTGTTGTTCCATGTCCAGTTCTAACTGTTGCTTCCTGACCTGCACACAGGTTTCTCAAGAGGCAGGTCAGATGGTCTGGTATTCCCATCTCTTTCAGAATTTTCCACTGTTTATTGTGATCCACACAGTCAAAGGCTTTGGTATAGTCAATAATGCAGAAATAGATGTTTTTCTGGAACTCTCTTGCTTTTTCTATGATCCAGCAGATGTTGGCAATTTGATCTCTGGTTTCTCTGCCTTTTCTAAAACCAGCTTGAAAATCTGGAAATTCATTGTTCACATATTGCTGAAGCCTAGATTGGAGTATTTTAAGCATTACTTTACTAGTGTGTCAGATGAATGCAATTGTGCGGTAGTTTGAGCATTCTTTGGCATTGCCTTTCTTTGGGATTGGAATGAAAACTGACCTTTTCCAGTCCTGTGGCCACTGCTGCATTTTTCAAATTTGCTGGCATATTGAGTGCAGCACTTTCATAGCGTCATCTTTCAGTATTTGAAATAGCTTAACTGATATTCCATCACCTCCACTAGCTTTGTTCGTAGTGATGCTTCCTAAAGCCCACTTGATTTCCCATTCCAGGATGTCTGTCTCTGAGTGATCACACCATCGTGATTATCTGGGTTCTGGACATCTTTTTTGTACAGTTCTGTGTATTCTTGCCACCTCTTCTTAATATCCTATATGATTTGGACTATATTCTGGATCTGATTTCAAGACTCTTTCTGAGTTAACTACTGTTTAGTTCTTTCTGCCATCTACTTACCCTCTTGTAAATATGTCTCCTCTTTCTCATATTTGTTGGGATAGAGTTGATAACATTATGTTTGTTTAAGGTATACAATATGTTGATTTCATACACATGTATTTTATGAAGTGATTACCATAATAGAGTTAGTTAATACCTTCATCATCTCACATAATTGTGATTTGATTTTTGTTATGGGAACATTTAAAGTCTACACTCAGCAAATTTCAACTATATAATATAGTTTTGTTATTTGTATTCTCCATGCTGTACATTAGATTTTCAGAATTTATCCATCTTATAAATACTAGAAATTTAAACCCTTTGGTAATATATGTCCATTTCCTTAACCCCCAGCCCCCAGAGACCACTAATCCATTCTCTGTTTCTATCAGTTTGCCATTTTAGATTCCATATATCAGTTCAGTTAAGTCACTCAGTAGTGTCTGACTCTTTGTGACCACATGGACTGCAGCAAGCAAGACTTTCCTGTCCATCACCAACTCCCATAGCTTACTCAAACTACTGTCCATTGAGTTGGTGGTGCATTCCAGCCATATCATCCTCTGTCATCCCCTTCTCCTCCTGCCTTCAATCATTCCCAGCATCAGGGTCTTTTCCAACCAGTCACTTCTTTACATCAGGTGGCTAAAGTATTGGAGTTTCACCTTCAGCATCAGTCCCTCCAATGAATATTCAGGACTGATTTCCTTTAGGATTGACTGGTTTAGTCTTCTTGAAGTCCAAGAGACTCAAGAGTCTTCTGCAACACCGAAGTTCAAAAGCATCAATTCTTCAGAGCTCTGCTTTCTTTAGGGTCCAACTTTTACATCCATACATGACTACTGGAAAAACCATAACTTTGACTATATGGACTTTTGTCAGCTAAGTAATGTCTGTACTTTTTAATACACTGTCTAGGTTTGTCATAGCTTTCTTCCAATGAGGAAACATTTTTTAAATTTCAAGGCTGCAGTCACCATCTGCAATGATTTTGGAGCCCAAGAAAATAAAGTCTCTCACTGTTTCCATTGTTTCCTCATCTACTTGCCATGAAGTGATGGGATCCGATGCCATGACCTTTATTTGCTGAATGCTGAGCTTTAAGCCAGTTTTTTTCACTCTTCTCTTTCACTTTTCATCAAGAGGCTCTTTAGTTCCTCTTCATTTTCTGTCGTAAAGGTGATGTCATCTGCATATCTGAGATTATTGAGATTTCTCTTGGCCATTTTCATTCCAGCTTGTGCTTCATCCAGCCCAGTATTTTGAACGATGTACTCTGCATGTAAGTTAAATAAGCAGGGTGACACTATACCAACTTGATGTACTCCTTTCCCAGTTTGGAACCAGACCATTGTTCATGTCCAGTTCTAACTGTTGCATCTTGACCTGCATACAGATTTCTCGGGAGGCTGGTAAGGTAGTCTGATCTTCTCATCTCTTTAAGACTTTTACACAGATTGTTGTGATCCACACAGTCAAAGGCTTTGGCGTAGTCAATAAAGCACAAGTAGTTGTTTTTCTGGAACTCTATTGCTTTTTTAATGATCCAACAATGTTGGCAGTTTGATCTATGGTTCCTCTGCCCCTTCTAAATCCAACCTGAACATCTGGAAGTTCTTGGTTCATGTACTGTTGAAGCCTAACTTATAAATTATGAGCATTACTTTGCTAGCGTGTGCTGCTGCTGCTGCTAAGTCACTTCAGTCATGTCCGACTCTGTGCAACCCCATAGACGGCAGCCCACCAGGCTCCCCCATCCTTGGGATTCTCCAGGCTAGAACACTGGAGGTGGTTGCCATTTCCTTCTCCAATACATGAAAGTGAAAAGTGAAAGTGAAGTGAGATGAGTACAATTATGTGATAGTTTGAACATTCTTTGGCTTTGCCTTTCTTTGGGATTGAAATGAAAACTGACCTTTTCCAGTGCTGTGGCCACTGCTAAATTTTCCAATTTTGCTGGCATATTGAGTGCAGCACTTTCTCAGCATCATGTTTTAGAATTTGAAATAGCTTAACTGGAATACCGTCGCCTCCACTAGCTTTGTTTGACCTCTACAGACCACTTGACTTTTCATTCCAGGATATCTGTCACTAGGTGAGTGATCATACCGTTGTGGTTATCTTGGTCATTATGATCTTTTTTGTATAGTTTTTCTGTGTATCCTTAAGTTGTATTATACAGTAGTTGACTTTCTCTCGTCTGACTTTCCTTACTTAGCATAATGTCCTCAAGGTCCATCAGTTTTGCAAATGGTGTGATTTCCTTTTTTCTCATGACTGAATGATATTCCATTGTGTACATATACCACATCTGCTCTATTCATCCATCCATCATTTTTACATTGTAATATAATTACACTGTTTCCAATTTTTGACTATTGAAAATATGCTGTAATGTAAAAGGGGGTACAGGCATCTCCTGAGATCATTACTCAGGACGTTGAATATTTCTTTCTTTGCTCCGAACTTCTGCCTGGAATATTTTATTCTCTTTTCTCCTGTATTCACCTATTATTTCATCTTTAAAGGGTATCTCAAGTTTGCTTCCTTAGGAAATCTATCTTAAGCACCCAAACATTGCTTCATTACTTTGTATTTGTTTCCCATTTTCCTTGTATTTTGGTTTGGTTAAACTTTTCATAGGTTGTGTATTTTCTTATCAACTATAAACTTCCAGAGTGGTAGGAAACACTTAGGAAGATTCTCAGTTCTTTTGCTGTGGACCATCTGTCTGTCTGCTCTCTCCTGCTATGAAGTTTTACCCATCGGATCTTGTTGCCATTATTCTATAACCTTTGGTTTTAGTAATTATGGATACTTTCTTTTGGCTTTGGGGATTTTGCCACACTCACATCATTAGGTCTCTCTAGATTGTTTTCCATTTATATTCATGAGGAATGAAATTTCTAAGCTGTCATATTTCACATATCACATTATCCATGTTATCTTTATATCAAGTCTATCTCTATTATCTGTATTTATGTTTATCTGTCTATTAAGAGATCAATATGGAGAAATTTATAATGAGGGATTGACTCACACAATTATGAAGGCTGAGAAATCCCATGATTTGCTGGTTTTCAAGCTGGCAGCCTGGGAAATGCAGTGATATAGTTCAGTCCAGTTTTCAGGTTTGTAAACCTGAAAATCAGAGTGTCATTGATATACGTCTTGGCCTGTGACTGAGGGACTGTGATCTTGGAGCACCAATGTTAGAGGGTGGAAGATACTTACTTATTCCAGCTCATGCAGAGAGAAAATTTATACTTCTTCATTTTTGTTGTATTCAGACCCTCAACAGCCCACCTTAAATTGGTGACAGTGATTAGTCTTCAGAATCAAATGCTAAAGTTTGTTAATCTTTTCTAGAGAGGTCCTAAAGATACTCTCAGAAGTATCTATCAAACAAAAGATACTGTTTGAGCAGCTACCTGGAGCATCCCTTTGCCCAGTCACATTGACACAAACAATTAACCATCACGTACAAATGTCTGTCATTTTCTTGATTTCATATGATAGCTCTGAAGGTCTTTTTTGCCCAACTTTTGCAATCCCATTCTGTCGAGGACCACTGCTAGGCCTGAGATAGTCACCCATGTGGATGGAGAATTTAAACAGCATCCATGTCTTATGTTTAGTAACACCCAGCAGCCGCCTTGTTGTTGTTCAGTTGCTCAGTCATGTCCAACTCTTTGCAACCCCATCGACTGCAGCATACCAGGCCTCCCTGTCCTTCAGCATGTCTCAGAGTTTTCCCAAGTTCATGTCCATTGCATTGGTGATGCCGTCCAGCCATCTCAGCCTCTTACACCCTCTTCTCCTTGCATCCTCAATCTTTCCCAGCATCTGGGACTTTTCCAATGAGTCGTCTGTTCACAGCCACCTTGTAATTGATAAATATGCATTTCAAATTAAATTGGCATATCTTTGAAAATCTTTTGAATTGTATATATATATATATATTTTTTAGTAGACTCTTGTTTATCTTGAAATTATACTTTTTAGTCTTAAGAGCATTTTGAACAGCCAGGTTGGTGTTTTTGACATTTAGAAAAAGACTGGGATAATTGTGATATGTGAAATTTGACACAGTTTTAGACATTTTATCCCTCATGAATATAATTGGAAGGAATGTCGAATATAATTTTATTAAATGTTGAAACTTATAACAAGTATATATGAATTCATTTATTCAGACACTTGATACATTTTTTAGGCAACCTCCATGTGGATAATTTCACTTAAAGGTCACCAATTTGTATATGTATCTTTAAAAAGAATGATTAATGTTACTTTCATGTTGAAGCTCGATAATTCAAAAGGATAGCTTTGCATTGTTTCATGATATTAATCTCTTTAGAATACTTTTTCCTGTAATTTCAGAATTGTAATTTTCATGCTTTATTTTTTCTTTAACCTCAGACCATAATTGCCTTTGGTTATTTCTTTATGATGTCAGTTTTGTCACTGTTACACTTAATTAAATACTAAAGTATTTAAATGATATGTATTCTTTATTGAAGTAGACTTGTTGAAATTCAGTGTATTGGATGCTTGCTGGTAGGAGATGTACTTTTATATAAAGTAGATGATAGGTTGATATTTCACTGGGTTTCCAATATTATTTTTGTAGCCAAACATTTCAGACTAGATCTTCAGAGCACATTTTTAAAAATTTGGATAAGTATGTTGGCATGTAAAACAACAAAGAGAAACTATACATATTTAAGAACATTATATCATAGGCTCTGTTGAAAATTAGAATTGGGAATATTTGCTTTTTGGAGCTTGGTGGGCTGCAGTCCATGGGGTCGCAAACAGTCAGACACGACTGAGTGACTTGACTTTCACTTTTCACTTTCATGCATTGGAGAAGGAAATGGCAACCCACTCCCGTGTTCTTGCCTGGAGAATCCCAGGGACGGAGGAGCCTGGTGGACTGCCGTATCTGGGGTCACACAGAGTCGGACACGACTGAAGCGACTTAGCAGCAGCAGCAGCTTTTTGGCAGCATTTAAGTAATGAAGTATTTTTAAAAGTCATTACTGATAATTTATGGTAGAAAGTAGCCCACTCCCAGATATGTTAGTATTCTCTATAATTAAATTCCTTTAAAATCATTAGCTTTGACTTATAAATGGTTTTTTTTTTTTTTATTTTATTGTATTGGTTCTGCCACATATCAACATGAATCCGTCACGGGCGTACAGGTGTTCTCATCCTGAACCCTACTTAATTTACTTCTTTCTCTTAAGGAAAGAGATCTATATCTATCTATCTATCTATCTATCTATCTATATATATATATATATAGATATTTTATTTTAAAGTTTCCAATAGAACTTTTCTGTTTTTTTTCTTTTTCTTTTATTATCATTGGAATACAGAGGATGAAAATTAACACCTATTAGTAATCTGTTTATGGTACCGAAAATTGATTATTTATGTATTATAAATAATATAAAAATATGTGTATGATAAATTGGATAATAAAATACAATTATATATATAGTTGTATTTTTAAAAATTAATTGCCTGAACTATGTTTAAGTAAAGGGATGGTAATATTAGACTGCCTGTGTGGGTCATTCATAATATTTTTCTTTTATTGATTTTGTAATTCTTCAATATCATCCAACAGTTTCAATATCCACTCTTTAAGCATTCCTTCGGACCTGATTTCACACTCTATTATTAATAGATAGCTCCAAAATTACTGGCTTACAAGAATAAACATTTATTATTTTCTATGGTTTCTTTAGGTTAGGTATCTGGAAGTAGCTTAGTTTGCATTTGCTGGTTCTGGTTCAGTCTCTCATGGGTTTGTAGTTCTTCTTTCTGGTGGCTGTAAGGTTAGTCTCCAAGATGCTTCACTCACCTGCCTTACGAGTTCATTCTAGCTGTCAGCATAGTGTTCAGTTCCTTTTCTGGACCTCTCCTTGGGGCCGCTTGAATGGTTTCAAGATTTGGTAACTACCTTTGTACAAAGTGAGTGGTTCAAGAGAGAGGTTAAAGCTGCAGTGTCTTGTTAATGAACTATTCTTGGAAAGTATACACTCTCATGTCTATCAAGCTATGTTCATTTGAAGTGAATTGCTACAGAGGATAAGATGGTTGGATGGCATCACTGACTCAATGGGCATCGGTTTGGGTGGACTCTGGGAGTTGGTGATGGACAGGAAGGCCTGGCGTGCTGCGCTCCATGGGGTCACAAAGAGCTGGACATGACTGAGCGACTGAACTGAACTGAACTGAACTAAGTAAAGCACACATTCAGGGTAAGGGCGATGAAACTGGAGAAGTAGCAAAGAATTATGAACATATTTTAAAACTGTCATATAGACCTCTTTAGTAAGATCTGTTCTCCCTCTTCTGGGTTGTTTTTATTTACTGCTTTGGTTTTAAGTACTACTTTACAATTCTCAAATTTATAAAGATCTCTTTTCTAAATCATGACCTTTTCAACTTCCTAATAGATTTTGTTCAAGGCACTGTACTCTAACTTGCTTCTTCCAGAAACCTGGTAGGCATCCTTGTCACCCTCACTTTTACCCTTCATGTTCAACCAATCATTAGTCATGTAATTTTTTTTGTCCCTAAACATAGATATATTATCTGTCATTACCATTTAAAACAACCATTTTATCTTTATTACTGCAAATATCCTTCTAATATGCATTTTCCTCTCTATGCTTAATTTTTTCTTAGTAAATTTAATTTTGTTTAATACATGGGATAATATGCTTCTCAGGTGGTGCAGGAGAGAATCTGCCTGCCAGTGCAGGGGACACAAAGATGCAGGTTCAATCCCTGGGTTGGGAAAATTCCCTGGAGAAGGAAATTGCAACCTGCTCCAATATTTCTTTTCTGGAAAACTCCATGGACAAGGAGACGGGTAGGCTATAGTTCACAGGGTTACAAAGAGTCAATTGCGACTGAAGTGATTGAGCATGCATGTAGTCACACATACTTGATTCATCTGTCCTGAAGCTAAGTGGTAGTGGCAGGTATATTAGTCCTTTTAGGCAAAATCTTCTTTAAGTAGATAAATAGTGCTTTTCTCTATGTTATGGATATCCAGCATCTAATCAATATACTCATCTATGTGTCTTCTGAGGCCACTGATACTCCAACTTCTGCATTTATCCTCTTTTACTCTATATGTACTCCTCAAGCTATTTTATGTCATTACCATGGTTTTAGCCTATATTCTATTCTTGAATTCTAGACTCATGAATCCAAATGAGAATTAAACATTCCTGAGTATTATCCTGACACTTAAATTCAATGTGTTTAAAAACTTAATTAATTATACTAGATTAATGCCCTCAACCAACTAACTGATCGCTTGCCTCTTAATCTGTTTAGTCTTTTACTTAGTTGCTATCTTTTGTCCTGCAATCCTGTGTTTCAAGTTCCACCCCCTTCTTTGAGTGTTCCCCTCTATAAAGCTCTAATGTTATCCTAGCAAGACTCTGACCCCTGTTCTTGAGTCCAGGTGGAAGCAATTAACTCTCCTGTGGTCATTAGCTTTTAGCACCCAGTTCCCAACCTCACCAACCACCTCCCCGTGCCCCCCACCCCCAACCCCCGTCCTGCCCAGGCAATCCTTAGATTGGTATCTTTAGTTACCCAAAACTCACCAAGAATTTAAAGTATTTTGAGTCAAATGTCATCAACCCAGCATTATGATAGGAAAGCAACAAGAGGCTTCAATAGCAGAGTGGCCGAAGTCTCAGAAAATGAAGAATCAGAGTGATTTGTGCTGAACCAAGTGAGCAAAAACTGGGATATAATTTTCTTGTTGTTTAATCCCTGGTTAAGATCACTTTTAATTAAGGATGTTTTTCACATAGAACTCGGGCACTTTCTGAGGTTCTTGCCATTGGTAGCAGAGAAGTTCATTTTCATTTGTGTCCCCTTTGTCCTGTGGTCAGTGGGTAGTAACAAACTGTAGTACCTATCAGAAGTCTACCAGGTTTCACATTTAGTTTTTCCAATTTATTCTGTCAAAGTCTGTCTATCACATACATAATAGGTAACACTCTTATTACTACAGATTAACTCAATGTAAGAAAGTGAGATGGAGCTCAAGAATATGTCTTCTTTGCCCTGTATTATTTTTCCATAGCCGCTTCACAATGCCCAGTGCAATATATCCTGATTAAAAATATGGTAGATTATTTCACTGGATAAATGCAGTAAATATACTATGAAAATACTATGGCATTTTCCATGTCATAGCATTTTTCCATAGTAACCAAAGTCTCTCCATTGTTATCATGATAACTGAATGGAAAGCAAGACAAAATGATGAAAATAAAAACTTTTAAGCATTTTATTTTTACATTTGAATTGCTCGCTGATTAGAGTATTTAGCAACATAATTAGAAGTAATTTAAGTAGCTAATCAGATAATGTTATAAAATAGTTTCCAGTGATACATTCCTTTAAACAAAGCATACACATTTAGGAATGTAATTTATCACTGAGTTATTGATACAAATGCAATTATATGTTACATAGAAGAAAGCATCCACAAATCAACCGTGGTACCTTGTAAAAATGTCCATATCTATAACTTTTGAGTAATTCTCATAGGGTTAAAAGAGATACATGGGAAACTGGCCCTCCATATTTTAGCTCTCTTTGCCATTTTTTAGTGTCTGGTTCTAAATCATATTTTGACAGTTAAAGACAGATAAAGCTATGTCTGTGTGTGTACTTGTTTTAGTAAAATTGACTGATGAGTTTAATCAGTCAAATTGTCCACTTAGACAAATGCTTTGACTGTATGATTTGCTTATTTGTTTTTCTTTCTTTATTAAATTAACTTGTTTTAAACAATTTGATTTAATTGGTTAGGTTAACAAAACAGCAAGATCAACTCAATGTTTGGAAACAGTTTCGATGTGATTTTTTTAAAATAGTTATACCAAAGTTAAGAAAAAAACTGTCTCTTAGCAAATGCTCAAGAGTTTACTGTAAAACATTCAGAAAAATTCAGATTTCAAGAATGTTTTGTAAATAAACAAGCAAAAAGTGTCTATTATTCTATTTTAACTGATCAAAGTTATGAAACTAGTTTCCAAAATTGAAGCATGTTTATTGTTCAACGATTTTATTAATTAAAATACTATATACATTAATGAAAATGTCTTTTTCCTTGAAAGAATCTCATTATTAAAAAGAACTTCAGGTTTAAAAATAGGTGTCTAGTTTCTAAATAATATATATATATATATATATATATTTTATATTACGAACCATAGAAGTGCACATTTTAGAAATTCAGTGTCTGTTGTGAGTCTACCCTGTCAAATATTGACTCAAGATCAAACTTTAAAAATAATGTTACCTCCAATCTCTATGTTCATTCTCTTTTATCAGTGCTGTGTCTGTGATAGATTTGTGTGTGTGTGTGTGTGTGTGTGTTTGCCTGTGTGTGTCTGTCTCTCTGTGTTTAAAGGTGATGGAGGACAGAATAAGAAAGATGCTGAATGAAAAGAATGGAATTAACTGTACAGTTTGGCTTGAGTGACTGACTTACTCGGAAGTTATGCATGGGGTCTTTGGGGGTGTTTATGGTTTTTCCAAAGTAGTATTGAGATAAAAACTAATATCAGTCTCAATTTAGAAATGAATTATGGTTTCATACAACGAATCGGTATTTTCTCTAAGTTTCAAGTGAAAATGTTTATAGTAATAAAGTCTCATTTCCCCATTACAACTCTTTTTACACTTTCTTGTTTCTCTCCTCTCTTCTTTGCTTTTTAGGTTTCATACTTAATGTAAAAGCCATAAGAAAAGTTGAATGTATTTCCTTAAATACATTTTTATGTATGTACACACTGAGTTAATCAACCATCAATTAAAATGTAATGGTATCATGTGTTTATCTCTATAATTAATTCTGTTAAATGAATATCAACTTACTAATTGGTTGGTAAACACTTGATTTTGGAATTTCAGTCATGTGCTTTTAAAAGAAGACTTGTTGAGTTATTCCAATTAAACATTTAACTATCTTGCAATAATGTACTGATTATGTTCACAGTCTTAGATTATGAAACTGTTAAATCTGACATGAAAAGACAGACGGTTTGCTGTATGAAAATGAAATATATATGCACAGCAAATATCTGAAACCAAGCAGCAAATGAGAAAAACACAAAGGACAAAATTTCAATTTTCTTGCTGTGCAAAAAAGTTTCGGAATAACAAACTACAAATGTGAGCAAGCAGTTCACAAATGAAATATATATGGAGGATTAATAAACATATGACAATATATTTCATTGTATAAATAAAATGGTGAAAATTAAAATAATGATTGTTATATCATTTTGTCTATCACTGGCAAAATATAAAAGAATTGGTAATCTGTAGTGTTTTTTTTTATAGATAGAACTATAAAACTTTATTAAAAGCTGTTAAAAAAAATCCAACCCAAATAGAGTGATAAGACTGAAGTGACTTAGCAGCAGCAGCAGCAGTTTTAAAGAAGAAAAGTACTGATGATAGAAGTATGCATTTATATTAAGCTTTTTGGACATTTAGTTGTTGATATTTGGCAAACTTCATATATATTTACCCCCCTATAAATTTTATTTATAGACATGTGCCATAAAATATATTTAGATAATTATATTTTTTCTTAAGTATCATAGCCAAGTACACAGGTCTGTACTTCTTTACAATATTATGACACAAAAACACTGGGACATTTCTAAGTACCTGTTAACATAAGACCAATTAAATAACATTTTATGTGTATATGTATGTGCAATGCAGGTGTTAAAAATGTGAGATTCAACTAGGAATGAAAAGATTTCCACCATATATTGTTAAATTAATAAGTAAAATAAATCAGTGTATCAAGCAATATGTATAGTGTGATGCTACCTGACCGAAAGTTACTTAAGTAAAATTTAAAAAGGGAAGGGAAGAAAAATACAATGTTTTTTTTCTGTAGACAATTTTTATAGGAAGGTCACCACATCGTTAACTAGTTACCTCCTGACATTGAAAGATAGATGCAGCAAGGGACCTGAAGGAATTGTAATTTGTCTCCTTACAAATCTCTATCTTCTAAAAGAACATTCACTATTTCTATCATTAATTGAAAACGTATACTGATTTATTTTCATTATTTATTGAAACAATAAAACAGTTTTAAAATTGAAATAGATTACCTTTTTAAGTAAGTATATATAAGCTCAAGAACAGTACTTTTTTGGAGAGGGGTAATGGTTTCCATAGAAAAATGAAACAGATACAGTATTCCTGAGGTTAATTTGAGACTCTTGTTTTACAAATTGGATGATATTTCTGTATAGTCTTTAATGCGTCTACCAGCCAGTGCTTTAGAAAATCCAGAGTGCTTTGTTTCCATTTATAAGGGGGAAAACAAACAAACAAACTGTGAGACTAGGTTTTTAAGAAATATTTGTTATAGTTAGATTTTTTTAATTTTATTTTATTTTTTAACATCAAAAACATTTTGTACTGGAGTATAGCTGATTAACAATGTTGTGATAGTTTCAGGTGAACAGTGAAGGGACTAATCCATGCATATTCATGTATCCTTTCTATCCCAAATTCCATTCCCATCCAGGCTGGCACATAACATTGCGTTCCATGTGCTATACAAGAGGTTCTTGTTGGTTATCCATTTTAACTATAGCAATGTGTACATTTGCTTCCCAGAGTCTAAACTGTGCCTTCCACTGGCAACCATGAGTTCATTTTCTAAGTCTGTGAATCTCTGTTTTGCAAGTAAGTTCACTTGCATAATTAGATTTTTAAAAATCCTGTCAAGTTACTAAAGTGAAATGCTCCATTTTTAGTTAAATTTATGAATTGAAATTGCTTTATTCCTTATTATTTGTAGACCAAAAACACATATTTTTACTTTGTATATAACAAAGATGTTTTATTTTTCTTCCTCCTTTTGGTAGCTTTCAGCCGTGCCCCCATTCCGATGGCTGTGGTTCGCAGAGAGCTCTCCTGTGAGAGCTACCCCATTGAGCTCCGCTGTCCAGGAACAGATGTCATCATGATTGAAAGTGCCAACTATGGGAGGACTGATGACAAAATTTGTGACTCTGACCCTGCTCAGATGGAGAATATACGATGCTATCTGCCTGATGCCTATAAGATTATGTCTCAAAGGTATGATATTTCTAATATTCTTTCTGCATTTAGTATAGACAGTCAACATGCATCTGTGTGACATATTAAGCATAGGTAAGAACATAAAATCCTGTACTTTAGAATACTTTACAGTGCTTTTTCAATATCAAACTGTTCCCCGTATCACTAAAATGCTAGTGCCAGAAATTGCAAATGGCATTGGAAAATATTAAAATGTATTATTTATTGTTTCATGTGTTCTCTTCTGCATTCTCTAGGCCTAGATTCATTAGTTGAGAAATCAAATTAATTTTTCAGTTTTCAAAAACAGAATTATGTAATTTTATCCAGAAATTACAGAAAAATATGTTACTACTAATAATGCTTTTCCATTAGCGTGGCAAAAGCAAATAAAATTTAGATTCATGGGCAATTTTATAAAAAATATATAGTAAAGGCTATTGATTAATGATTATTTGACCTTGGAAAGCAATTTTAAAAGTTTTCCTTAGATATCTAGTATATGAATTAATTCATTTTATACATTTAAACTGTCTGAAGTATTACAATATTAAAATAAATATAAATTAGAGTATCATACAATATCATTGGATAAGTAAAAGAAAATCTTCAATTCTAAAGAGACTGGTTAATTCAAATTTATAGTTTAGAAAGTTTATATTAGAATTTCTTAATGTTGTTATTCAGTTATTCAGTTGTATCTGATTCTTTGTGACTTCATGGGCTGCAGGCTTCCCTGTCCTTCACTGTCTTCCTGAGTTTGCCCAAACTCATGTACATTGACTTGATGATGCCATCCAACATCTCATTCTCTGTTGCCCTCTTCCCCTCCTGCCCTCAATCCCTCCCAGCATCAGAGCATTTTCCAGTGAATTGGCTCTTCACAACAGGTGCTTAAGTATTTCTTAATAAATTAGTTAAATACTAAATATCATTCATATATTTGCTCACTATTGTGATTTATCAGAAATCAGTAACGAAGTGATTCATCTTTGACAAACCTGTATACTGTCTGACTACTTACTCACAAGGTATTTTTTTAAAACTTAATAAACTATTTAGTAAATTTGTTTTTAGTTAGAATTTCTATTCAGGCATTTCTTTCTTTTGTTTAAGGATTTCTTAAAATATGGAGGAAGTCATACCATATGTAAAGATAAATTGAATTAAAACTGCAAAAACAGTGATTTTCAGGATTATCTTTCCTGTACTTACGAAAGATTGCCTTATTTTTAACCTTCTTGATACTTAAAATTCAGATACATAAGTCTCTATTTTTATAAATTACTGTTGTGTAAATTAATCAGAGAAATTATATCATGCCAGGATTTTGATGATAGAGCATCTGGGATATAATGGAAGGATAGTGGTCTCTGGGCAAATCTGAGGGCTCTTATTTGTTTCTAAAATGCTGGCTCATGGTAAGATGAGTGTTAATGGGAAATAAGATTTTAAAATTAGGAATTCCATTTGATACAAGTTTGGTGATTAGAAAGCTAATCATTTTGTTGCATATAGGTGTTAATATCATCTTTCAAGAGCAGTTTTTCCACAAGTGGTATGGAATCGGCACAATGACTAAATTGTTATTTTATTTGTTTTGGTTAGAAAACCAAACATAGGATTTTTCAGAATCCTTTTTGGGAGTGGGTTGAGGAGGAATTTCTGCTTTTCTGTGATTATGTTTTCATTTAAAATGTAGAGAAGCATTAACTTCTCTAGCTCTTTGATCTCTATATGATTTTTCACAAAAAATTGTCTTAATTCTTTCATTGATATTATTAATGGCTCCCAAAATAAGCCCTTAATCTTATAATTATTGCAAAAAATATTGTTACAATGGATCTTCTGGAGCTACTGAATTAGATGGGATGCATCTGTAAAGTGACAAATCTGCAGAGGAAAATTGCTTTAAGCACCCTGAGTAAATCATTTATAGAATCCTTGCTGGGGGGCTCTCAAATAAGAATTGTCAGTTAACTGTAATAGCTATGGCTAATTCTCCATGGAGGCAAGATTCTTGCTTGCATTTAAATTATTAAATGTACTACATTTACACCTGTCCAAAATAAATGGAGAGAAGATATCTGGTTCCATTTTGTAAGCTCCCAAGATATGGGATGATCACGTCCACTTAAGCTGCTTCATAATGAACTCTCACTGTCATGCCAATGCTAGCTTATTTAATAATGCTCATAATTACTAAGTAGCAAATTAATTATGATGTTGACAGGTTAAATAATATGTTTGAATTAAAACCATAATAGAAAAGATCTTTTTAAAAGGTATTTTAGATTAATTATTGTGTTTTCTTTTATTTAAACTTCTAGAAGGACATTTTATCAGAGTCTACAATTTTTAAGCATGTCTCTAATGGGTGCATTATTACTGAAGTCAAAAAATTATATATGTATCTTTGCAAAACCTTGTTAAAAAGGCTTCATAACTTCAACCTCATAAATTAGACAGATGTCACAGACAAGGACAGGCATGACATGTTATTTCTGTGGATGTTTGAATACACATTGAATGAATGCATAAATAAATTGTATGCTAATATGTACGTTTGATGTGAAAAATTGGGGACTTGTATCAAAAAGGGTATGACACATGATTTCTACATTTTTTTCCCCCAGTAGAACTATAGAATCTGCTCTGGAGAGTTCAGTTTCCTCACTGCCTTTCAGATTAAGCCTGCTGTTCTCAAATCCAAGTGTGTTTTCATACCATTCTTCCCCCAATTTCTCTGAGTATTTTGTGCCTTTTTTTTTTCATTATATTGCTTGAAGATTCGTTAAAATGTCAGAACACATTTACTTTCCCTTCTCAGAACTTCTTATGCTGCCCCTCACCTATTATCATCTACATCCATTTCTTTTGCATCTAAATAATAGATGCGTATTACCATATTTTAGATCATTTCCTTGTCTAAAGTAAATAGTAGGCTTCTGGAGTGCAGACTTGCTCTTAATTTTACCTAAAAGTAAACTTTGAATGTAGTAATCATATATATGTATATATTTCAAGTCAAGTCAAATACATATATCTTAAATCAAATCAAATATATGTATTAATGAAGAAATACATATGCTGTCCAATTTTGTCATGCCAATCAAAAGCTTTCTTAAATTTATTATCTGATTCATTTTTGTTTATTTGCATTTTATGTTTATACAGTTGAGTTTAAAATATAATACATATAGCTTTTGAATCTAAATGAACATGACTGGCAACTAATAACTGCAGGACTTTTACATTTTGAATGCACCTGTTATCACCAGCTATTAATGGAAATACTTGTGGTTTTTAATTCTACCAGTATCTGAAAGTTCACGATATGAAGTTCACTGTGAGAGTTACTCTGGAGTTTGGTGGATAAATACATCAGTCATGATTCTAATTCATAAAACTATATATTTTTGTTCAATAAAAACTAAATTGCTATATCATTTGTTCAGTAATTTATTTCTATCTTATTTACATTAATTGAAGAGTTCAAAACAAGAAGTTCTCTGTTACCTACATGGTATTAGGGAGCATTCAGCTGAAATGGAAGTGTTAGACTGGTCTTTGAAGGATTGCAACATTAGTGGAACTGGAAGAGACCAAAGTGATGTTAGATATAGAAGTGGATGAATACTGAAAAAGAACACAGGGAGCAGCTTCTATTCAATAACCATTCACCCGTCCTTTTCTGTCAGGAGTTCATATGATTATTGATGTCTGATGTGCACAACTTAATCTCTCTAGATCCTCTTCCCAATGTGCCTGAGGCCAGCATCTCACCACCAACCATTCCTGTAGATTCAACACATACGCTCTTAGGAAGCCTTGACGATTTGACAATAAAGTAGCTTGGATGCTATTCCCTTGTTACTAAAACTACCAGTGTCCATCTTATAAACTAAACACAAATTCCAAGTAAATATGGGAAGTTTGAAAATCATATTTTGTGACATCCTCAGCCAATTTTTGACAAATATTTTAAGTATCTGATATAATAGCCTTACATTACATACAATTGCCCATAATGTTAAAGTTGAAAAGGAAATTTGAATAAGCATATGTATATGAATGGGCTTCCCTGGTGGCTTAGCTGGTAAAGAATCCTACTGCATTGCTGGAGACCTGGGTTCAGGACACCTGGGTTCAATCCATGGGTTGGGAAGATCCTCTGGAGAAGGGAATGGCTACCCACTGCAGTATTCTGGCCTGGAGAATTCCACGGACTAGTCCATGGGGTCGCAAAGAGTCAGACACAACTGAGCAACATTCACAGTATGTATATGAGTATGTATAGGAGGGTTTCCCTCATAGCTTAGTTGGTAAAGAATACACCTGCAATGCAGGAGACCCCAGTTCAATTCCTGGGTCAGGAAGATCCACTGGAGAAGGGATAGCCTACCCACTCCAGTATTCTTGGACTTCCCTTGAAGCTCAGCTGGTAAAGAATCCGCCTGCAATGTGGGGGACCTGGGTTTGATCCCTGGGTTGGGAAGATCCCCTGGAGAAGGAAAAGGCTACCCACTTCAGTATTCGGGCCTGGAGAATTCCATGGATTGTATAATCCATGGGGTTGCAAAGAGTCTACAGGGCTGAGCAGCTTTCACTTTCAATATGTATATGAAATACTGTGATTTATTGCAGTATAACATACATACTGCTAATTGCACACTGCTGTTGTTCAGTTGCTAAGTCATGTTGGACTCTTTGTGACCTCATGGACTGCAGCACACAAGGCTTCCCTGTCCTTCACTATCTCCCAGAGTTTCCTTGAACTCATGTCCATTGAGTTGTTGATGCCATCCATCAATCTCACCATCTACTGCCCCCTTTTCCTCATGCCCTCAATCTTTCCTAGCATCAGGGTCTTTTCCAATGAGTTGGCACTTTGCATTAGGTGGCCAAAGTATTGGAATTTCAGCTTCAGGATCAGCCCTTCCAATGAATATTCAGGGTTGATTTCCTTAGTATTCTCTGGTTTGATCTCCTTGCTCCAAGGGAGTCTTGAGAATCTTTTCCAGCAACACAATTTGAAAGCATCAGCTGTTCGGCACATAGCCTTCTGTATGGTCCAATTCTCACATCTGTACATGACTGCTAGAAAAACATGGTTTTGACTAGACATATCTTTGTCACCAAAGTGATGTCTCTGTTTCTAATATGCTGTCTAGGTTGGTCATAGCTTTTCTTCCACGGAGCAAGCATCTTTTAATTTCAAGGCTGCAGTCACCATCTTCAGTGATTTTGAAGCCCAAGAAAATGAAATCTGCCACTATTCCATTTTTGCTCCATGTCTTTGCCTTGCAGTGATGGGACCGGATGCCTTGTCTTAATTTTTTGAATGTTGAGTTTAAGCCAGCTTTTTCACTCTTCTCTTTCACCTTCATCAAGAGGCTCTTTAGTTCCTCATTTGTTTCTGGCATTAAGTCAGTATCATCTGCATATATGAGGTTTTTAATATTTCTCCTAACAGTCTTGATTCTAGATTGTGATTCATCCAACCCGACATTTCACATGATGTACTCTACATATAAGTTAAATAAGCAGGGTGACAGTATACAACATTAATGTACTCCTTTCCAATTTGGAGCCAGTTCATTATTCCATGTCTGGTTCTAACTGTTGCTTCTTGACCTGCATACAGTTTTCTCAGGAAGCAGGTAAGCTGATTGGTATTCCCATCTTTTTAAGAATTTTCCAATTCATTATTATCCACCCAGTCAAAGGTATTAAGATAGTCAATGAGGCAGAAGTGGATTTTTTTTTTTTAATTGCCTTTTCTGTGATCCAGTGGATGTTGCCAATTTGATCTCTGGTTCCTCTGCCTTTTCTAAATCCAGCTAGAACATCTGGAAATTCCCAGGTTCACGTACTGTTGAAGCCTATCTTGAAGGTTTTGAATGCTACCTTGCTAGCATGTGAAATGAGTGTCATTCTACAGTACTTTGAATATTCTTTGGCATTGCCTTCTTTGGGATTGGAATGAAAACTGACCTTTTCCAGTCCTGTGACAATTGCTGACTTTTCCAAATTTGCTGCAATAGTGAGTGCAACACTTTAAGCACATCATCTTTTAGGATTTGAAATAGCTTTGCTAGAATTCCATGACCTTCACTAGCTTTGTTTGTAGTAATGCTTCCTAAGACCCACTTGTTTTACACTCCAGGATGTCTGCCTCTAGGTGAGTGACCACACCATTGTGGTTATCTGGGTCATTAAGATTTTTTTTGTATAGTACTTCTGTGTATTTTTGCCACCTCTTCTTAATCTCATAAGTGTGCATCTCACAGAATTTTTACAAACCAAGCTCATCTAACAGCAACCAAGTGAAGACAGAATATTAAGTATATCTCAGATATCCCACCTTGTGCTCTGCACCAGCCATATTCCCCCCAACCAAGAATTGCTGTTACTGTATTGTCTATTATCTTAAATTAGTTTTGTTCAATTTAAATTCAAATAAATTGATTCATACAGTATATGATTTTTGGTGTCTAGCTTCTCTCACTCAGTGTGTTCATTTTAAAATACAACTTTATTGAAGCATTTTTATATACTGTATAATTCACTCATTTTGCATGTATGATAACTTTTTTCTAGTATGTTTATCAAGAGGTGCAATCATTTCCATAAATCAGTTTTAGGATGTTTACATCACCACAGTAAGATTATTCATGCTCTTCGTTGTTAATCTCCATCTCCTTCTCTACCCCGTGTTGTTTCTACTGTATTTTGTCTTTGTGTCTATCCTTAATGCATTCTTTTTAAAGCTAAAACCTGAATATTAAATATAAATATTTAAATATTAAATATCTAAATATTTAGATTTTACATCTAAAATTTAAAGTCCAGTTAGATTTAGTGGGTGTTTCAATGGGGATATTATCAAAGAAATATTAGCAGTTATTTCTGGAGGCATGGATATAAATATGTTTATTACCTTTTGAATTATCTTGGAATCAAATATCATGAATCTAGACATTTAAGAAGTACCCTCTTTAGAGTTTTCTATCAAGAAGAGATGTTAACTGTATAAAGTAGTAATTTTTTCTATTTAAATAAATGATTTAAGTTTTACTTTTAACCTGCCAGCACCAGTTTAGCAATATTACATTTCCACATGTCATAGTTACATCAGGAACATGCAAAAAAAAAAAACACAAGTGGTGGGAGGAAGAGAGAAAATCGTTTCTCACCTTTCTGAAAAAGTTCTGTTTCAGTTTATATCAGTAGCACTGCAGGGGATTTTACAGTGTACAAAAAGGGCTTTGTTTTTGTTGCAGTCAATCCTAGTGATGTTAAGAACTCTTTCAATATCAGTAAAGGAGGAAATGGCAAAGTGACAGTTTTTGTATGTACATAGAAGGAAATGGCAACCCACTCCAGTGTTCTTGCCTGGAGAATCCCAGGGACTGGGGAGCCTGGTGGGCTGCCGTCTATTGGGTGGCACAGAGTTGGACACGACTGAAGCGATTTAGCAGCAGCAGCAGCTGAATATACTCTGTAATAACTTTGTATATAGACATGAATTTTTCAGTTTGAGTATTCTCCTTTGGTCCCTTGACACATTCATTGCATTATGTCCTGTATTTCTCTTGGAAATTATAACAAATCAAAAACAATTCCACATTTTCAGGAATTTTTTCATTGAATACATATTTTAATGCAATAAAAAGAACAAAAGAATATAAGCATATAAATGGTAATATATAACTCTTTGCTGTAAGTATGAACAGTAATGTTCGTATGTATGCTTATTAAGGAAACACAAAGGAAAAAAAGAAGAGTGAAGGAAATGAAGGAAGGAAGAAAAGTCCCATTCCCAAAGCCCAAATGTAGAGAATATGGAAAAACTGAAAAGTTTATATCTGAAAGGCATTTATCTCTTCTCTTATATTTTGTTGCATTTTGATTTTGAGAATACCTATTTGGTAATACTCTGCTAAAGTACTTCCTAGTCCTCCTCACTGGTCATCTGATTTTGAATGAAATTATATTATGTATGTGTAATTTGAAATTTAAAAATCAGTAAATTATTCAAGTGTTTCAGGAAAGATTAGGGGAAAAGTTAAAGGCCGTTGTGTTGGCTGTCTCTGATAGGCCTTGGGGAGTGTTACCCCCTTGCGCAGCCACGCTCTAACACTGTTCATGGAAACTTGTAATCCTTGGGTTCTTTCTTGACATTCCGCAGCATCAAAACTATTTTCATAAAAATTCTGACATAATATTTGCCATTTTCATCGTATTTAGTGCAGGCACTGATTGCGCAAAAGCAGTGGTAGGTAACATTAGCAGGGATCAAGGCACTAGCAACAATGTACTTTTAAAAATATCTCAGTTATTTAATTTCTAATATGGTAAATATTGATAGATATAACTCATATAAACTGGTAGTTTGGAAATCTTAATTATTTTAAGAGTTAAGAAGGTCATGAGTCCCAAATTTAGAAAAATTGATGATTTTCCAAAGATTTTTTTTTCATTTCTAATAATTGGGTGAAATTAGTGATTTATGTTCTGTTTTAATTATTTTTACATTGCATAATACTCATCCTATTTGTTTTAAAATCATGTAGACATTTTCTATAAGTGAATTATATTTGAAGGGATTAATATCTCTGTGTTATATAGTACCCTCTGCTAATATAAAATCAAATGAGAATTAGGCTCATGCCTAAAACTTACTAACATAATTTTCTGTTCAGATACTCATAACTTACATAAAATTACAAAACCTGCTAAAATTACAAATAAAGTGATTAAAACAGTAGAAAGTTAGAATAGCTATTTTTTGAATAAAATTACTACACAGGTTAGCAGTATGATTTTGTGGGAATGGCGAGATAGCCCTCTTATGATATTATCCTAAACACAAATATTTTAGAGAAACTGAATTTATATAAGTATGTATAGTGGAAAATATTTTTCATTTTTGTGTATTGTTGGTATCAGTTTTCTTTTTTAAAAAGAGTCAGCCTTGTAAAGACAGAATTGAAGAATGTTTGGGCAGCTGTTCCCTGGCACTCTATATTTTCTGAGTTCTTTTTAATTGTTTTAATTCATGGTAATTCCAGTGCCTGAAGCCATTAGCAAATGCATTGGGAAATATGCTAAACAAAATAAACCTAAAAGCGACCTCGAAATAGAGGTAGAGTGAGAATGATAGATTTACCTAGGATTTGTTCTGTTTCACATTTGATTTATAAAATATAAGAATAACCTTTTTCATTCATAGTGAAAGATCATCATAATTGTTTCCGCATTTCTAAAATTTTTAGAAATTGTACACCCTGTGGTCACTATGTAGAACTTGACATCTTGTATAAAATGTTTAGAAGATACTAATAAGTGAAGAAGGATAAGAATTTTCTGAAAATTAGAGAACATAGGATAAAAACACTGAAGCTATTATCTTGAGTATAATTTCAATTGAAATGGAAAACAACTAACAATTTATGAGCATAAATTTTGTTACTGATTAATGCAATGTAACTGGACTCTGAAGGAAAATAAGTTATAGTGATATGTAGCAGATATTCAGAATAAATACCTCAGTTTCTCTTATCGTTACAGTGATTTTAAAAGTTGCTGAGGATATTGTGGGAGTGGCTTTCAGAATATATTTACTGTCTTTCATTTTTAATTTTACTGATGAGGAGGCTGAGTTAAACAGAGTTAAGAAATTTATCTGAAATTACTTACTGTATGATTGTGCAAACACACCTGCTCTCTTTGGGCACAAAGCCTATGATTTTTTTTTTTTTTTTTGCTGTGCTTATTTGTCTTCTTCTAAGACACTAAGAATACCTTTTTATCTTTGTAAATTTATGTGTAGTTGATTTACACAATTATGTTAGTTTCAACTATATAGCAAAGTGATTCAGTTATACAGATATATATATAAAAATATATATTTCTGATTGTTTTCCAGCTATAGGTTATTATATGATATTGAATATTGTTCCCTGTGTCACACAGGAAATCTTTATTGCTTATCTATTTATACATAGTAGGTTATATTAATATATGTTAATCCTATACACCTAATTTACCCCACCTTTCCTTTTGTTACTGTGAGTTTGAGTTCTATTTCTCTGAGTCTGTTTCCCTTTTGGATACAGATTCATTTGTGGGACTTTCCCAGCAGTCCAGCAGTTAAGACTTCATGCTTCCAGTGCAGGGGGTGCAGGTTTGATACCTGGTTAAAGAACTAAGATCCTATAGGCCATGTGGTATGGACAAAAAAAAAAAAAAAAGATTTGTTTGTATTATTTTTTAGATTCCGCATATAAGTGATACAATATTTTGTCTTTGACTAACTTCCCTCAGTATGATAATCTCTAGTTCATCTGTATCAATTTAAAAAGGATTATTTCATTCTTTTTACAGCTGAAAAATGTTCACATCTTCTTTTACCCACTCATCTGCTGATAGACACTTAGATTGGCTTTTGGCTTTTATAAATACTGCTGCTGTGAACATTGGGTTAAAGTATCCTTTTAAATTAGAGTTTTTTTTTTTTTTTTTTTCTGGATGTATGCCCATGAGTGGGAACACTGAATCATATGGTAGCTCTATTTTTTGTTTTTTAAGAAACCTCTATATTGTTTTCCATAGTTGCTGCACCAATTTGCATTCCTACCAATAGAATAGGAGAGTTATTATTTGTAAACTTCTTGATGATATCAGTTCTGACTGGTATGAGTTGATACCTCAGTGTGGTTTTGATTTGCATTTCTTTGGTAATTAGTGATATACTAAGAATAATTTCTATCATAAGGAAAGGTCTTTTTACTTTTTTAGTGTATCAGAAAAAGCAAGTGAAATATTCAGATCTATCCACATTTCATATAATTCAATCTGTTGTTCAAGCAAGAGAAGGGTTTTAATGAAACCAACCTTACAAAATTGAACAATATAGCCATTTAGTTTCATCTTTGGAAAAATATCCTTTCTTACTGATTTTTACCTTTTGCTGGAGTATTAATGTCTAGAATATTATGTGCGTGAACAAATAGAAAGCATATTTAGTTGTTATTGATAATAATACCTGGATGTGTGTATGGGTGCTTTTTATTTGCTATATATTCTGGTAGTGATTTGTACCTTTCATTAACTCGTATATTCCTCTCAATAACACTAGGAGATACATTTTATTATTATTTCCATTATACAAATAGATTATTAAAGCATATAGAAATTAACTTATTTTAGAATTTATTTTAAGCCCATGAAGTGCCTTAGTTGAGAAATTTGGGGTTTTGTTTACTATAGGAAGAATGATAAAGTATTAAGATTAGTTAAGAACAGTACTCTTGATTGTGTTCATGATGGTGAGTAAAGAAACTCATTACCTCTCATGGAAACACTCAACCAAATATTGGTTTGGTTTACTCAGGTTTTATTAATATTCAATTATAGCCACAAATTTTTATCATTGACGTTTTTGATAGAAAAATTTATTCTTTGTGAATCTGACACTCTCCAGCTTCTCAACCCCTTGTTTATTTGAATCAATTATATTTATAGAATGTTTAGTACAATGTTATGTATCTTGTATTGACAGATACATGCACTGATAGAACAAATCTGATTGAGTTACTAAATATTACAGCTATAACCATATATCAAGCAATATTTATTGAGAACTTCATATTAGCCAGACAGTATTCTAAGCACATTACATGAACTAACATATTTAATTCTTCTCTCACTTATATAAAATGGGTACTATTATCATTCTTCCTTTACTGATCTGGGAACTAAAGCATAGAGAGTTTGATGAGCATCCCAAAGTTATACACTTTAATGTCAAAGCTGCAGTTTTAACATAATAAATCCAGCTTCAAAATCATGATAACTACTACAATCTATTGCCTGATGTGCTCTGTCTGAAATATGTACTATTTTTAATAAAAGGCCTTACCCAGGAAAGAAGTATGAACCAATCACTGTTGCTGAAAAGAAATCAAACACACACATATGTGTGCATGTTCACCCTGCATATATATGTATACATTAGTGCTTAGCTGTCATCAGTTCAGTTCAGTCACTCAGTCGTGTCTGACTCTTTGCAACCCCATGAATTACAGCACACCAGGCCTCTCGGTCCATCACCATCTCCTGGAGTCTACCCAAATTCATATCCATCGAGTTGCTGATGCCATCCAGCCATCTTATCCTCTGTCATCCCCTTCTCCTCCTGCCCCCAATCCCTCCCAGCATGGGGGTCTTTTCCAGTGATTCAACTCTTCACATGAGGTGGCCAAAGTACTGGAGTTTCAGCTTCAGCATCAGTCCTTCCAATGAACACCCAGGACTGGTCTCCTTTAGGATGGACCAGTTGGATCTCCTTGCAGTACAAGGGACTCTCAAGAGTCGTCTCCAACACCACAGTTCAAAAGCATCAATTCTTCGGTGCTCAGCTTTCTTCACAGTCCAACTCTCACATCCACACATGACCACTGGAAAAACCATAGCCTTGACTAGACGGACCTTTATTGGCAAAGTAATGTCTCTGCTTTTGAATATGCTATCTAGGTTGGTCATAACTTGAAACATGGCATGAAGCTTATTAAATTATATGATATTTTCTCCCTAAGGATAAGTTTTCAGAAAAAAATCACTCAATTGCAAGATGTTTTTTCTTAAAAAATAATGAAATCAAATTCTGTTATTCTTTTTAACATTTTAGAGTTTATAGGGAAACAATTATCCATGGAAATACTTCAGTAAAGATGAACTTATAGGTATTAATGGGGAATAATATACCAGTTTTTGTATGTGTATGGAAATAAAAGGAAATAGATATCAGTTGATGGGCAGACTTTAGCAAAGTGAGGCTCATGAATTAGAAACTACATATATCACATAGGAATTTGAAATACTTATAAAAGAAAATGTATCATGTCAATCTTTTTAAAATCAAACTTGAGTAACACAATATATTAAAATTTCTAATGTTTTATGTAATGAGATTTTAGGTAGCACAAATCTCTATAAGGCTTTTGATAATAGTTATAGAAAACAAAGTGGGTCTTTGTGCTACACTACAGTAAGTTTGTTTTATTTGTGGTCAGTTTATGCTTATTTTCTATTTTATTTTGCATATTCTGCCACATCATGCTGAAAACATATTGGTAATTTTGCCTCCATGAATACTGTGTTAGACACAAGCTTAAACTGATTTATTTTCTCTTCATTAACAAGTCATTCTGTGCAATACATTTTGAATTTCTCATTATGTTATGTGATTAATTTATAAAAAAATGGTATTTCCCAAGTCATTGGAGAATAACCATTACTCTAGCATTTGTTAGTATGAAAAATTGCATTAATTGATCCCAGTTTCTGTGAAATTAGGTATTTACAATACTTTGTCACATATGTTACAGCAAGATATGTAAATCATATTTATTTGTAATTAGACTTACAAATGGTAAAAGCAAAAATATGTTTTTTTTCATGCATATGGGCTTATTTCCATATATAAATATATGTTGAGAGTTTTGGCTTGAAAAGACTTTGATCTTTCCAAAACTGTTAGTACTCATGACTATTAGTACTATCAACCTTATGAAAATAAACATTTGGAGCTGTTTATTGGACATGTTAGTTCATTGAGGAAGTAATATTAGGAAAATAATATGATTCTACAAAAATATTGCCATATGTAAAGAGAAAAGCATACTTCAAAAGTATTATAAAATACAAGAGGATATGGTTATGAGCTAATATGAAAAGAGGAATATAAATGGCTATGGGTTGGAAGTTAACAGTATAGTAATGTTACATGAAAGATTTATAAGTCTTCTACCAATATGAACATCTTACAAAATATACTATTCTAATATTATTTACTGATTTAACATTGAGTTTCTTATTTCATAGTAATTGGTTTTGCTTTAATTTCAGGATTATGCCCACCAAGTTCTGGCAACATGCTACATCCTTGAGCATTTCTGTTGTATATTATTCAATTATTTCTTCCAATAGCATTTCCCTACTGTGACATTAAAAGAAAACACTGCAACTATAACAACAATAATTATATAAAAGATTTTAATGAAAGTCATAGAAAGTGTAAATTAATAAAAAAGCACAAATCCACATGGGTATTAGAATGGAATATGACCCTTATCCTGCAAACTAATGGAAAGAAAAATGTGTCGTAGTGTAAGTTATGAGGTACATAACATATATCTCAAATGTTACATTATTGTATGTAAATGAAAAGATGATTTTCCTATATGATATAATTGGATATATATTTTATAGCTGTAATTGTATTATAATAAACTGTGAGCAACAAATGACCAAAAAGGAGCTGCAATATAAGAAATATCTTCCAGAGTCCTTTAGTCTGTTGTTCCACAGTTTCTTGCAGGAACCAATTGAAGAACACGTTGCTTTGATGGTTGTGGTATGAACTCAGTGTACCCTTAGTTTTGAAACTATTATGTCAGCAGTGTTGGCATGTACCAAATATAAATAAATAATATACCTTCTGAGACAGAAGTGTATAGAGAATTTATTTTATGTATTTCTTGGATGTTGATTGATTTTAGGAAAAAAAAATGTGTCTGCCCTGGAATCACATTGTTATATCATTATCAAAATTTAATGTTTACTTTTTCTTTCATTTATTGATAATTAGAGGGATATGTTTCTCATCCATTTCTTTGTTTTATTTTAAAATATATTTTATTTGTTTTTAGGATGATGGAGAAGACATTTACTATATTTTACTATTTATGATACTGATACTCAAATAGATAAAATGATTAATCCAGAGTTAAATATGATCCTGTGCCTTGAAGTTTAGATATATATTAATCTGTTTTCATAGCTAGTTTATTTGGAAATCAGATTGACTTATCTTTAGTTTTATTAATAAAAGTATGTCTTGTTTATTAACAAAATGAAAAAAAAACAGTTTAAATTCTTAGACTTTGGAATTCAAAAATAAAATTTCCTAATTATAAGTGGAAACAAATTGGAAATGAGATTTTCAACAATGGTATAGAGACATTTTAAGAAAATGTGTCTTTTGAAGCTCCAAAATCATGTTAATACCTTTAAAAAGACATTTAGAAACCACCCCCTTACTCTCAGATATGTATGTCCCCTCTTGTAGGTTCAATGCATTGATTGTTTTGCTTTGAGATCTTTGAAGCAGACTTTGGTTTCAAATCCAAGCCATGTGTCCCAGTACACATGGATTACTGAGCAAGTTAGAATTAAAATATTTGCCTTGAAGGGCCATAATGAGAATAGAAAGTTTGTGGTTTTTTTCACATGTGAAATAGCATGATGCCAAAGTGATTGTTATTATGACTAGAGAAATGTTTTCTATATTATCTTCTATTGTTGAATAAGAGGTGTTAGTCTGGATTTGATGTTTGTTTTCTTATGAGTGTCAAAGTTTTTAAATAATTCCTGTCTCCCTCTATCATCAAGTTCATATTCCAAAGAAATATGATAGAATGTGTTTATATTTGTAGATGTTTTTCTTGCTGTAGTTTTTAAAAATGTTATGGTCACTGTGTAAAGAGTTCTGGTTCTGGGAAAATCCTTAGCACATGAAGTTTATCTTTAAAGCCAGAAAGATTTTTAGGGGTGGATGTGTTGAAGACTTTTACTTCTTTATGTTCTGGGACCTTAGACCTCATTGTTTTAGTATGTTTAGTCTCTCTTCCCTACCCCACTCCTTGCTTTATAGTCCTCTATAAGAATGCTATTACTTTCTTACTTTAAAATTACCTCTGAAACTAAGAATTGTTCTAATTTCAGGTGAAGCACATGCCTCATAATGAGGGAAGAATGCTAACCAAAGTTTTATCTGTCTGGAAAGGAAAAAGGGAAATGCATGCTTAGGAGATAATCCAAACTAGCCACCCCTGTTCCAAAGACAAATTTGAATTTATGTGGACTATCACAAAATGATTTATCTTTTGTGGCTCAGCTGGTAAAGAACCTGCCTGCAAAGCGGGAGACCTGGGTTCCATCCCTGGGTTGGGAAGATCCCCTGGAGAAGGGAATGGCTACCCACTCCAGTATTCTGGCCTGGAGAATTCCATGTGCTGTGTAGTCCATGGGATCACAGAGTCTGACAAGACTGAGCGACTTGCACGTGACTAGATTAATAACAGGCATAATACTGTACAATATGTTACAGATATAAGCAAAGCTATTATTTCTTGAAAGTGTTTGTTTCTCTATTTAAGAGTTCACCTACATACTTATAAGAGGCTATATTTTACATTATGAAAAGGTCACTTGTCTGAAAAGAAATGTGGCCTCTGAATGTCTTCACAAGTCACTCCTTTAGTCTTATCATTGAATAATCAAGCTTTGTAGATTTTTTTCTCTTCTATTTAAATATTATATTTCAAGCAGTAATCTTTGTAAATTTTTAAAGGAAGTCTTATACTTGTGAATTGTGTCTTACCAGTGTCATTTTATTCTGTCAATATTGTTGGAAACATCTTGATAGACTACATAAGGAATTTTCACCCACACACTGTTTACATTAGTAATAAACAGAGATAGAATATTAGGAGGGAGTATAGGCAATATCATCTTTACAAAATCTTCCTCTTAATGAAGCAACTAGCACAATGGAGAGTCAGCTGTATTTTTAAACCCAACAAACAAAAGCGTGAAATAGAAACCACTAAGTGTCAGAAGAAAGGGTCTGAATATAAAGTTTGCTAAAACTGAGCATAAGTTCTCCTCTAAGGAAATACCTCTTGGGCAATCCAGTCTCAGTTCAGTTCAGTCGCTCAGTCGTGTCCGACCCTTTGTGACCCCATGAATCGCAGCACACCAGGCCTCCCTGTCCATCACCAACTCCCGAAGTTCACCCAGACTCACGTCCATCGAGGCAGTGATGCCATCCAGCCATCTCATCCTCTGTCGTCCCCTTCTCCTCCTGCCCCCATTCCCTCCCAGCATCAGAGTCTTTTCCAATGAGTCAACTCTTCGCATGAGGTGGCCAAAGTACTGGAGTTTTAGCTTTAGCATCAGTCCTTCCAAAGAAATCCCAGGGCTGATCTCCTTCAGAATGGACTGGTTGGATCTCCTTGCAGTCCAAGGGACTCTCAAGAGTCTTCTCCAACACCACAGTTCAAAAGCATCAATTCTTTGGCGCTCAGCCTTCTTCACAGTCCAACTCTCACATCCGTACATGACCACAGGAGAAACCATAGCCTTGACTAGACGAACCTTTGTTGGCAAAGTAATGTCTCTGCTTTTGAATATGCTATTTAGGTTGGTCATAACTTTCCTTCCAAGGAGTAAGCATCTTTTAATTTCATGGCTGCAGTCACCATCTGCAGTGATTTTGGAGCCCCCCAAAATAAAGTCTGACACTGTTTCCACTGTTTCCCCATCTATTTGCCATGAAGTGATGGGACCGGATGCCATGATCTTCGTTTTCTGAATGTTGAGATTTAAGCCAACTTTTTCACTCTCCTCTTTTACCTTCATCAAGAGGCTTTTTAGTTCCTCTTCACTTTCTGCCATAAGGGTGGTGTCATCTGCAGATCTGAGGTTATTGATATTTCTCCCGGCAATCTTGATTCCAGCTTGTGTTTCTTCCAGTCCAGCATTTCTCATGATGTACTCTGCATATAAGTTAAAAGCAGGGTGACAATATACAGCCTTGACATACTCCTTTTCCTATTTGGAACCAGTCTGTTGTTCCATGTCCAGTTCTAACTGTTGCTTCCTGACCTGTGTATAGATTTCTCAAGAGGCAGATCAGGTGGTCTGTTATTCCCATCTCTTTCAGAATTTTCCACAGTTTATTGTGATCCATGCAGTCAAAGGCTTTGGCATAGTCAATAAAGCAGAAAGAGATGTTTTTCTGGAACTCCCTTGCTTTTTCCATGATCCAGTGGATATTGACAATTTGATCTCTGGTTCCTCTGCCTTTTCTAAAACCAGCTTGAACATCTGGAAGTTCACGGTTCACATATTGCTGAAGCCTGGCTTGGAGAATTTTGAGCATTACTTTACTAGCGTGTGAGATGAGTGCAATTGTGCAGTAGTTTGAGCATTCTTTGGCATTGCCTTTCTTTGAGGTTGGAATGAAAACTGACCTTTTCCAGTCCTGTGGCCACTGCTGAGTTTTCCAAATTTGCTGGCATATTGAGTGCAGCACTTTCACAGCATCATCTTTCAGGATTTGAAGTAGCTCAACTGGAATCCGATCACCTCCACTAGCTTTGTTCGTAGTCATGCTCTCTAAGGCCCACTTGACTTCACATTCCAGGATGTCTGGCTCTAGGTCAGTGATCACACCATTGTGATTATCTGGGTCATGAAGATCTTTTTTGTACAGTTCTGTGTATTCTTGCCATCTCTTCTTAATATCTTCTGCTTCTGTTACTGCTGCTGCTACTGCTAAGTCGCTTCAGTCGTGTCCAACTCTGTGCGACCCCATAGACGACAGCCCACCAGGCTCCCCCATCCCTGGGATTCTCAAGGCAAGAACACTGGAGTGGGTTGCCATTTCCTTCTCCAATGCATGAAAGTGAAAAGTTAAAGTGAAATCGCTCAGTCGTGTCTGACTCTTAGTGACCCCATGGACTGCAGCCTACCAGGGTCCTCCATCAATGGGATTTTAAAGGCAAGAGTACTGGAGTGGGGTGCCATTGCCTTCTCCCTGCTTCTGTCCCATTCCATTTTTGTCCTTTATCGAGCCCATCTTTGCATGAAATGTTCCTTTGGTATCTCTAATTTTCCTGAAGAGATCTCTAGTCTTTCCCATTCTGTTGTTTTCCTCTATTTCTTTGCATTGATTGCTGAAGAAGGCTTTCTTATCTCTTCTAGCTATTCTTTGGAAATCTGCATTCAGATGCTTATATCTTTCCTTTTCTCAGAGCTTAGAAAACTTGGACTGTCTCCAAATTCACATTGCCACACAATTTCTAGTATAGCTGGACACTTTGTAGGCTAAGGCCACAAAGCCTAAATAGAATTTATAATAAGTTACTTCATTATCTTTGAATTCTGAAGACCCTCCTCCATAAAAGTAAAACCAGAATTATTTAGGTAGGCTCTTTTACATATGCCCATAGGTTTGGGAATAAAGTAGTTATCTCTTCTGCATTGAGATATTTCCAGAAGGAAAAATTGAACAAGAAAGAAGCAGCTATTTAAACTTACTCCCACTTCTCTTATTTTTCCCCCCTTTCCTGACATCTGGCCTTTGGTTAATAGCACCAATGGCTAAAAATGATTCTGATCTCAGAGAGGCTCATGGCTACAAATAAGGGAAGAACACTCACCACTGCAAATCTGTATATTCTTGAACAAAAATGAGGGAGAGATGGTGGGGTGTATGTGCGTGCTGGTTGCTTCAGTCGTCTGACTCTTTGCAGCCCCATGGATTGTAGCCTGCCAGGCTCCTCTCTGTCCATGGGATTCTCCAAGCAAGAGTACTGGAGTTGGTTGCCATGCCTTTCTCCAGGGGAATCTTCCCAACCCAGGGATCTAACCCATGTCTCTTATGTCTCTCTCCTGTTGTGGTCTTGTTTTTGCTTTCTGTATAAAACTTCTCCATCTTCGGCTTCAAGAAATATAATCAGTCTGATATTTGTACTGACCATCTGGTGATGTCCATGTGTAAAGTTGTCTCTTGTATTGTTGGAAAAGGGAGTTTGCTATGACCAGTGTATTCTCTTGGTAAAACACTGTTAGCTTTTGCCCTGCTTCATTTTGTACTCCAAGGTCAAACTTGCCTGTTACTCCAGGTATCTCTTGACTTCCTACTTTTGAATTCCAGTCCCCTCTGATGAAAAGGATATATGGATGCATATGTCTTTCTGAATTACAGTTTTGTCTCAATATATTCCCAGGAGTGGGATGGCTGGATCAAAATGGTAATTCTATTTTTAGTTTTCTGTGGAAACTCCATATTGTTCTTCATAGTGGCTGTGGCAGCTTACATACCCACCAACACTGTACAAGGATTCCCGTTTTTCCATATCCTCTCCATATTTTTTATTTATAGACTTTTTAATGATGGCCTCTCTGACCAGTGTAAGGTGTATTGTAGTTTTGATCTGCATTTTTCTAATAATTACTAGTGTTAAACATCTTTTCATGTGCCTACTGACCATCTGTATGTCTGGATAAATATCTATTAAGGTCTTTTGCCCATTTTTCAGTTTTTTTTTTTTAAGTGTTGTTGAATTGTATCAGCTATTTGTTTATTTTGGAGAATAAGCCCTTGTCTGTTGCATACTTTGCAAATATTGATATTTTCTCCTACTCAGTACATTATCATTTTGGTTTTTTATGGTTTTATTTGCTAGGCAAAAGCTTGTAAGTTTGGATTATGTCCCATTTTTTAATTTTTATTGACTTGGAAGACTTAAAAAAATAAAAGTGCAGTTTATATCAGAGAACGTTTTGACTATGTTGTCTTCTAGGAATTTTATGTTGTCATGTCTTATGTTTAAGTATTGAGGACATTTTAGTTCCTTGTATCACCTCAACAGAACTTTCTCCAGGCTCTCCTCTTACCTTTTGTGATTTGACTATGGTTCTTTTTGGCAAAACGCTTTGATAAAACGTAATGTGGAACACAGGATCCACTGGGGTGGATAGGGAAAAAAAAAGAAAGAAAATAACTAAGTAACTTAAAGAATTTGTATCATTGAAAAGTGATTTTTTTTCACTTTTTGTGTATATTCATTGAGTAAATAAAATTGTTAATTTTATTTTGTTAGAGAGACACCTTGATGTTTCATCAATTCAGTTCAGTTCAATAGCTCAGTCATGTCAACTCTTTGGGACCCCACAGACTGCAGCATTACAGCCTTTCTTGTCCATCATCAACCCACAGAGCTTGATCAAACTCATGTCCATCGAGTTGGTGATGCCATCCACTCATCTCATCCACTGTCATCCCCTTCTCCTCGTGCCTTCAGTCTTTCCCAGCATCAGGGTCTTTTCCAATGAGTTGGCTCTTCATATCAGGTGGCCAAAGTGTTAGAACTTCAGCTTCAGCATCAGTACTTCCTATGGATATTCAGGGTTGATTTCCTTTAGGATTTACTGGTGGTTTGCTATTCCCATCTCTTTAAGAATTTTCCACAGATTTTTGTGATCCACATAGTCAAAGGCTTTTGCGTAGTCACTAAAGCACATGTAGATGTTTTTCTGGAACTCTCTTGCTTTATCAGTGATCGAACGGATGTTGGCTATTTCATCTCTGCTTCTTCTGCCTTTTCTAAATCCAGCTTGATCATCTGGAGGTTCACGGTTCATGTACTGTTGAAGCCTAGCTTGGAGAATTTTGATCATTACTTTGATATTTTGTGAAATGAGTACAATTGTGTGATAGTTTGAGCATTCTTCGACATTGCCTTTCTTTGGAATTGGAATGAAAACTGAACTTTTTCACTCCTGTGGCCACTGCTGAGTTCTCCAGATTTGCTGGCATATTTAGTACAACACTTTCACAGCATCATCTTTTAGGAAATGAAATAGCTCAACTGGAATTCCGTCACCTCCACTAGCTTTGTTTAGTGATGTTTCCTAAGGCCCACTTGACTTTGCATTCTAGGATGTCTGGCTCTAGGTGAGTGATCACACCATCATGGTTATCTGGGTCATGAAGATCTTTTTTGTATAGTTCTTTCGTGTATCCTTGCCACCTCTTGATGTCTTCTGCTTCTGTTAGGTCCATACCATTTCTTTCCTTTATTATGCCTGTCTTTGCAGGAAATATTTCCTTGGTATTTCTAAATTTCTTGAAAAGATCTCTAGTCTTTCCCATTCTATTGTTTCCTCTCTTTCTTTGCATTGCTTACTTAGGAAGGCTTTCTTACCTCTCCTTGCTGTTCTTTGAAACTCTTTGGAACTTATAGGGATATGATTGTATTATGGGTAATTCAAGATCCTTCATTTCAAACTAAATGCATAAGAAAAACAAAAAGCCTGCTGTTTTATTTTGTCAATAAAATTACTTTCATACAAGAAGTGCAAGTTTTACTTTTCAAACATTTAACGAATAGCCAGTGTTTCTATATTGCAGTCGACCTTTATAGAAAGCTTATATATATGAAATGAGTATTGAAAGCTGAGGCTGAGCAAGTCCAGGCTTGATGGCACAGATACATTAAATTAACCATAGAAATAAGCTATTCCTAAAGATTCTCCCACTTAATGCTACTATGTCAGGAATCTTGATAAGTGCTAGGCATTTAAGCATGACTAAAATAGTCCTTCATTATAAGGAGGTTTAATGGAGAAGATTATATAAGCAATTATATTGAAAAAAAATGTGGTAGATGCAGTAAGAATGATGTGGATAATTGATACATTATCTATTTATTATTATTGCAGACACATGTTTGCTATTGAGAATTGTTATGAAACATCAAGGTGTCTCCCTCACAAAATAAACAATTTTATTTACTCAATGGATATACACAAAAAGTGAAAAAGATTATTTTTTAGTGATACAAATATTTTGAGGTCTAAACAAAAGAACTCCTGTAGTAGACTGGGAAGCCTAAAGTGTGAAATCTTAGCTAAATCTTAAAGTGTAGATGAAAAATCATCAGAAGAACATTCAGGGTTAAGGAGAGTTACGGGATTGCATAGATGGGAAGGGAAGTAAAACCTAATGCAGTTACTGAACTGAAATTCAGTCTAGGAAAAGATGAGGTATATAGACACAAAATAATGGCCTTGACTATCATGTTCAGAATATTGGATTTTATAATGTCTGTAATAATTTGCTAGGACTGCCATAAGAAAATACCACAAACTGTGTGGCTTAAACAAAAAGACATTTAACTCTGAACAGTTCTGGAAGCTAGTTGTTTAAGATCCAGATGTTGGGAGGCTTGCTTTCTCCTGAGGCCTCTCACCTTGACTTGCATATGGCTTCTGTGTGCTCTCTCACAGTCTTTTTTCTGTGTATATGCATCCCTGGTCTCTTCCTATTCCTATAAGTACCTCATTCCTATTGAATTATTGAATTGAATAATGAAAGCCTGAGAGCAAGTTAGAATTGCTATTGAATTATAGCCTCATTTAATTTTAGTTCTTTAAAGCCCCTATTTCCAAATATGGAGTTTAGGGCTTCAACGTATGATTTGGAGGGACACAGATTTGTCTATAATGATAAACATGAAGAATGTCGACTGAAAGATTTTAAGAGAAGAAGCACATTCCTACATTTGTAAAATTTGTGCCTAGATACATAATGAAGATAGATTTGAAGGTAAAAAATAATGGAGGCCTGAGAACAAGTTTGAAACATAAAACAAGCTGTCTGTTATGAAAAACTTAATCTAGAGCAGTTGTAGCATGAACAGAGAATGGCAGACTGAGTTGAGAGGAATGTATCATTAATTGGATGCAGATGAGAAGGGAATTAAAAAATAAAAGTCCCAACATCTGTCTTACAAAAATAGTGGTTCTACCTTAAGAGTACAGGTTAACATAGAAAGAGAATTAAAAAATGGCCTTCAAAGCTGGACCGACCTGCCTCCATTTCCTGCCTCCCACACTTGCCTACACAGCTTTGCTTCTTTGATCTTGTCTCTTTGTACTCCCAGTCTTGCTCCTTCTAATCCAGCGGTGATTGTGCCCTTGAAAAAGACTGACACGAATGCTGTTAGTTCTTCAATTAATCAAGTTAACAGCATAAGTATTGTTTTTGTTACCTTAATGTGGAATGCTGTAGACAGTTTCAAAAGTATATACAGAAAAATAGAAAAACCTCCTAAGTACAGTCAACATTATAAATAAACCAAGGAAAAAAAATCCCCAAACAATCAAACAAAAACTTAGGCAATATTAGAAATGCAAAAGGAAAAGAAAACCAGCACTTTGCAGACTCATTCAATCAACATTTGTTTATTTATGTATTGAATTATAAAGACAGACTGTTAGCTTTAGGGTGGTAATGATAAGAAATGTGTTAAACCTAAGATATGTATACTCTTTAGAGGTTTACTGTAGGAATGCTAGCCATGTGCAGCTAACCTTTTTATTATTAAAAAGAAGTCAGAAATTGGACTTTTACAAAAATCTCCTAAATTTTTGAATCAATTAAGGTGTGGGTTGAACAAACTATCTGAAGAAGAGATTTACCTTGTATTTGACTCCTGTCTACTAGAATCTGGGAAATCAAATATGAATTATCATGGATAATGATTATTACATCAAGAAGTCAGTAAACAAGGCTCTATTTAACCTTCTGTTTAAAATACATTTCAATAAGTGTAGACAATCTCTTAAGTTCACAGAACCGACAATCTCAGGGTTTGTTTGAGTTTACTTTCAAATTCAGTAGCATGCACATAAGTTCCAAGATTCTGGGTGGTGGTAATGAAAGGAAGAGTAAAGAGCATCAGAGTATAGCTTTGAAACACAAACTGGAGTTATGTCAAAGCTATGTTTTCATAATTACATTTGGTTAGCACCAGATAGCAAAATAATAAATGATTATAGGCTTATTAGAAATGTTTTCCCTCAGACATGATGTCATTAGAAACGGTATGCCTTCACTTATTTGTAATTTGAGAAGATGCTGCCTAAGTAGAGCAAATGAGGCAGGACAAATTGTCTTTGATTTATCATAGTTGAAAAATATAGAAATATACTGTTTATAAATTTTCAAATATAACTTAGCTATTTAGGAATGAAAAACCTCAGATTTGTTACAGAGTA
Organism: Bubalus bubalis; assembly: GCF_019923935.1. Classification (NCBI taxonomy): domain Eukaryota; kingdom Metazoa; phylum Chordata; class Mammalia; order Artiodactyla; family Bovidae; genus Bubalus; species Bubalus bubalis. The sequence continues at coordinate 40,175,395 of NC_059163.1, read as the reverse complement.
TTCTTTTATTGATTTGGTTCTTTTGCTGGCATTTTCACATACTTTACCCTATGTATGCATATGTGTAAGAGTGAGAAGGAGTTGAAATTTTTATCTATTAGTATTATCTTTTAAACCTCTTCCTGTTTAACTTTATGAGGTAAGTCATTTACGGGAAACACTGGAAGTTCATGGGTATATGGAATTTACTATATACTTAGAATATTGAGAATAGTCTAAATCATTGATATATACAATATCATAAAGATGTGACTTAGATTATAAACATACCTGCTGGTATTGTTAGTGACATCTAGTCAGCTCAATAATATGGCAATGTTTGAAATAATGTATTATCTTTTATGGAAAATTAATAACTCACTGACTTACCCATGAACTTATTTATAATTTCTTGCTTAGGATTATGATTAGAAAAAACTGATAGTTACTTTTGTGTTAAAATTGTGCCTTTATTTTGCATTTTACAGTTTAGCATTCTGTTAAATACATGATAATGTTTATTTGTTTCTGTTTATGTAAATAGGCCTTATCAACTGTGAAGCTATTAACTGTGTAGAGGGAGTCACAGCAGGCATGAGGCAAGGAAAGTCCTTGCCAACAATATTCTTATTGGTTATTCTGTTTGCCAATATTACAATGAAAAAGATACCTGAGTTCCAAATTTTTTAATGTTGAGATTAATTAAAATTTACTCATCAGTATTCCCAGAGAAATCTATACTATGTGTTATTCTGCACCTTCTGAAATAATAAATTCTAACTCTGAAGACTTGTGCAAATATATAATTAATAATCAAGGTACAATATGCTGCATATACTATTTTGGACTACACCCTAAAGGCTATTTTAAAACCTTTATTGGGTTTCATAAAGTCATTTATGAGTAAGAATGTGCCTGATTAATTTTCATAGCTATTTAATATTTAATAGCATAGCTCTTAAAATTAAAGAAATAAACATGGTTCATGGGGAAAACACCCTGACTATCTGGAATTCATTTTTGAAGAATTGTTTCATACATATTATTAGCATATTATTTAGTTCAGTTTCTCTGTATTTTAAGAATTTCAGAATTCTGCTTTCTGAACTTTCTTTCCAATATTTATATATACAGTCCTGATTAAGCAACCCAGCTTCACCTAATATTATTATGTCTTAATCTTTCTTCCCTTTGGCATGCCCCATGTTACTTTCAAATGTGTAATGTTATGATAACAAATATTTCAAATTAGGATCCTCTAGCTTCTGATATGAATTTTAAAAATTGCCCATGAGTAGCTGGTTTTAATGGAGAAGGCAATGGCACTCCACTCCAGTACTCTTGCCTGGAAAATCCCATGGACGGAGGAGCCTGGTAGGCTGCAGTCCATGGGGTCGTGAAGAGTCAGACATGACTGAGCGACTTCGCTTTCACTTTTCACTTTCATGCACTGGAGAAGGAAATGGCAACCGACTCCAGTGTTCTTGCCTGGAGAATTCTAGGGACGGGGGAGCCTGGTGGGCTGCCGTCTCTGGGGTCGCACACAACTGAAGCGACTTAGCAGCAGCAGCAGTTGGTTTTAATATGCAGATAAAATGGGCATAAATTATCAATGGTTCTTTTTGCTGCCTGAGATAAACTCTCCGCCCACAAAAGAAAATGAAATGAAACAAATATATAATAGTTACTAAAGACATGTCACATGTAGGCTGATACACATTTTTGTTTAAAGACATTTTAGAAAGTCAAAGTAGGCATTGTTAGTAATTATGTCAAGATTATAGGAGTATACAAGTAGCGTGTGTGCTAAGTCACTTCAGTCGTATCTGACTCTTTGTAAACCTATGGACTGTATGTAGCCCACCAGGCTCCTCTGTCCATGGGATTCTCCAGGCAAGAATACTGGAGTGGGTAGCTTTTCCCTTCTCCAGGGGATCTTCCCAACCCAGGGATGGGACCAGGTCTCCCGCATTGCAGGCAGATTCTTTACCAGCTGAGCCACAAGGAAAGCTGAAGAATACTGAAGTGGGTAGCCTATCCCTTCTCCAGCAGATCTTCCCTACCCATGAATCGAACCGAGGTCTCCTGCATTGCAGGCAGATTCTTTACCAACTGGGCTATGAGGGAAACCCGCTGCATTGGCAAGCGGGTTCTTTAACTAGGACATGTGTATAATATCTAGCTTCCAGAATTAATTATCTTTTTATGAGCATTTCATGTTAAAATAAGAGAAGTGATACATGTGTCTCTTTTATAAAAGAAACTGATTTTATTTTTATTTTAATGCAGGAAAATCTATGATTTGAACATTTGATTATAGATTTACTGACTATCTGCCTTAGTACTTTTCTTTAAGACAAGTGTCACATTCCTAAAATCCATTCTTAAATTTAAAACTTATTTGAGTAATGCATTGATTCTTCATGTCTAATGGATCATATTTCCAAAGATTGCCCAGAGGTAAGTCAGCAAACTACATTTTAGAAGATGCGTAATTTCAAATTTGTACATATTAACTTACCTTCTTATATCAGAACTGATCTTTAAAGGATGTCCTTGATCTCAGGGAAATACCACTTAATGTTTTGATACTGTAAGTGATCTGGCAAATTAAAAGAACAACCAAAATATAAGTATTTGTTGAAGAGAAAGCCTCTAAACATAATTTCATGGAGATAATAGTGAGATGGTCAAGTGATTAGAGTGGATCATATTTTTCCTTGATTTTTAGCAAGAATATAGACAAACATTCAGATGTTTCAATTTAATTCTTCTAACGTTATCTGCTTGTTAGTGCAAAGAGAAAAGAAAATGGTTTTAACCATGGGAACAGAACACTACATGAGTACTTTGAAAGAGAAAGTCTTTTATTTCTTTTAGATTAGAAATTCATTTCCTAGAGGTCAGAAAAATAAATACTAAATAGATAGTGAGGTGAAGAATGTTTGCATATAATCAGCATTAGCAATTTTTTTTCTGAAAAGCGACAACTACTTATAAAAATCTTTTAATATTCCTTGGCATAGGGAAAATATTCTGTTTCTTTTTGTTTCTCAAGTCCATTATGTCAAAAATGTCAGTATATTCAGGGGTATTCTCTTTTAGGGAAATGGTAGATGCTCTCACAAATAAACCCCAAATCTTTAGAGGCTTAACACACTGAAGTGTGTTTCTTGTTTTTATAAGACTTCGGAGCTGATATTTTGGCAGGCTATTTTCTTTCATATGGTTATCAAAGAACCTGGGCTCCCTCTAACTGTGATTCCCGTCTTCTCTGGTGCCTAAGAATTCCCTCCATCCAGCTGGCACAGTAGACAGGGGACAGGGACTGGATACAGAGGAACCCCCCAGAATTGAAGGTGTTAGTTGTTCAGTCGCGTCTGACTCTTTGTGACCCCGTGGACCGAAACCCACCAGGCTCCTCTGTCCATGGGGTTCTCCAGGCAAAAATACTGGAGAGGGTTGCCATTCTTTTCTGCTGGAGATCTTCGTGACCCAGGGATTGAACTTGGGTCTCCTGCATTGCAGGAGGATACTTTGCCATCTGAGCCACCAGGGAAGCCCTACAGCTCCTCAAAACTGTGACCTGGAAAGGTCACCTCTTCCAATCATGATACTCTGGCAAGAACAAGTCACATAGCCGAGAATAAAGAAATAAACAGTCATATAGACAACTCCTGATAAAGCTGTCTTGCTGGCCTATAGTTTCTATGAGTGGCTACTTCCCACACTCTGGAGTAAAGAACACAATTTTTTGTTGAATAACTAACTGTCTCTATCAGAGTAACTATGATAAATTTAATTTGATAGTGAAGGTGAGTATTAACAAAGATGAGTTAATTAACAAGCAATACTCAAGCAATACTCAAAGATGAGTATTAACAAGCAATCAGAACGGTACCTCTAGGTGGAGTAAGCTGAGTCCCCAAGGGGAAAAATATCTTCAGTTACTACCTTTTCACAGTTTGAACTAATACCATGTGTGTGAATTATTTATTAATTATATTTTAAAATTTTCTATATAAATTTAATGGAAAAGAATTTTAGTAATCAGTAACTCATTTACCCTAGTGTTTTACTGTATATCATACACATTTTCTATTTACTTAGCCATTACAAAGTGGGAATTTGATGATTTGAAGAGATAAAAGTTAAAAAGATGAAATAGGGTTTGCTTAATTTTCCTGTTAGAAAACATTTCTGTTAGTTCACATGATGAAAGAAAAAAATCTCTTTGTTCTGATCAGATTGAAATCTGGCCAACTTAAGTATATGATAAGTAATTTAGACACAAAAGCAGATATAGCACAATACAGTATAATTGGCATGATTTTGATATTTTTCAGTCTTTCATCCATGAGATCATTGTGAATTTTATCAACTGAAGCATTTACTGGTGGGGAGTCTGCTCTCTTTACCTTTGAGAAACCTGCAAGTGATTCATTCTGCTAAAAGACTCATGAGAAAACAGAGATGATACTCAAAGGCTCACTAGACATTAGATAGTAAAGGTAATCACCGTTACTCTTGTAATTTGTCTTGAAAACATACACCTTAACTTATTTGTGCATCAACCATAATATGAAAAGTCTTTTAACTAGTTCTAAATAATTTACCATACAGTAATGACTTTTTCTTTACTTTTACAAGATGATTATTACCCTTGTTAGAGATGGTAATATTCTTTGAGAGAGAATTAAAAGATGAAGGCACTCAAAAAATCCTTTAATACAAATATCAGTCTATTTTGCCATTGAGAAAATGGATTATATTACTATCTACAAACAGGGATGGACTTAGGCTTCTGTGATGTAGTATGCAAAGGTCCGTCTAGTCAAGGCTATGGTTTTTCCAGTGGTCATGTATGGATGTGAGATTTGGACTGTGAAGAAAGCTGAGTGCTGAAGAATTGATACTTCTGAACTGTGGTGTTGGAGAAGACTCTTGAGAGTCCCTTGCACTGCAAGGAGATCCAACCAGTCCATTCTAAAGGAGATCAGTTCTGGATGTTCATTGGAAGGACTGATGCTAAAGCTAAAACTCCAATACTTTGGCCACCTCATGTGGAGTTGACTCATTGGAAAAGACCCTGATGCTGGGAGGGATTGGGGGCGGGAGGAGAAGGGGACAACAGAGGATGAGATGGCTGGATGGCATCACTGACTCGATGGACATGATTTGAGCGAACTCTGGGAGTTGGTGATGTACAGGGAGGCCTGGCATGCTGTGATTTATGGGGTTGCAAAGAGTCGGACACGACTGAGTGACTGAACTGAATTGAACTGATGCAGAATAAAGGACCATTATAGATTTCACTACTCTGAGAACTGCTAAATTATTGATTGTTAAACATGGGATGTCTCGAATTGTATACTCACCAGTTTAGTCTAGCCAATGTATACATAAAACTGGCAGTCCCACGTAAAGTAACCTCAAGAGCATAAATGGAAGCTGATATCTGGTCTAGAGGAGAAAGGGGAGAAAAGGAAATCTTAAAGCTTCTTAAAATCTCAAGAGGGTTAATTTATTTGTCTTTTTATTTTCATCATCCCAAATCATTGTATAGGAAATATATGTACAATTTAGGCCAAGTCTTTACCCTCATAGAGCTGAAGTAATTTAACAAAAAATGTTGAAGGAGCAGATTATCCCTTAAATTATCATATTTTTCTGACTTACCATGGCCCTTTAGACTCAATATGATATGGACTACTGTCTCACTTTATCTCCTAACCATGATCCCTATTCTTCCCATATTCCCTTTGAATGTTATGATCCTAGATTTGCCCCTTTAAGGTTTTCTTTGTGTTGGTCTGGGGAAGCTTTGAAGCTGGCTTAAATAAGAGCATAATTTTAATTTCTCTTCTCTATGTTCCTTTTTTTTTGCATATTTTACTGCAAAGAATGGTATATTTAAGGACTAAGCATAAAATTCTGAGTTCATATGAAAATTTTCACTGATGTTTTTGATGGACTATTTCCTTTAAAAAACTGATCAAGAGTGGGTCCTGGAGACGTGTTGCAGTAGTAGATTTAATTTTAATCAGTACAGTGTTACATAAAATACATAAACTGAGATTCAATTATGGAAACATTTGTTTTGTTCAGTCACTCAGTTGTGTCTGACTCTTTGCAATCCCATGGATTATAGCATGCCAGGCTTCCCTGTCCCTCACCATCTCCTGGAGTTTGTTCAAACTCATGTCCATTGAGTCAGTGATGTCATCCAACCATCTTATCCTCTGTCCTATTATGGAAACGCATGTGAAAATATACAATGTGATAGCAGTGCTGCAACTTGACACTATTGAGAACAAAATTCCAACTGCGAAGACACAGGTGCTTGTTAAATTCCTAAATGGTATATGCATCAAAATCATCAGTGTGAATTTGTCCAGAATTTATTGGTGAGGATGCATTATGGGTAGTGAATTAATTCCCCATGTTTAATTTTTAATAAAGTTGAAAACAATTATTTTTACAAAAGAAATAAAATATCCAGGTCTCAAGAAAAATATTGCAAAGTAAAAAGGTCCTACTGCTAACTGTATTTGCAATATTCACAGCCACAGAACTGAAAGCTGTTGCTGGAAGACTCAAAAGCTGCCAGCATACAGTACTCTCACTAATAGCATTATGCATGCTTACATTGAGAGTGATCTCAAAAAATTGAATTTATCCCAAGTGGCAAACTTCAGAAGGCTCTCTTTCCAAACTTCATAGCATGCAGTTCAGAAAGTGATTGATCTTATTAAGCAGCTGCTGTTGTCTGCTATGAGGCAGTGATGCTTAAGGTCACTGCTTATTCTGTGCACCATTTATCCCTACTGAGAATATTTGCACTGCAGGATGTGAGCAATCAATTGGGATCATGATGGCTAAAATATAAAGGCTAGCTTCTGATAGTCTCAATAAGCTGCACTAGATTTAAAGTACATTTTAGCATAGTAATCACCCTAGTGCTCTGAGAATTCAGATAAATTCATCAAGTCTAATACAGAGAAAAAATCCAGGATGCCAAGAAATGATGTATTGGATGTGGAATGATACTTTAGTCTCTGCTTAAAAATCATCTCTTAAAGACTTCTTTCCTGACCTCCATGTCTGAAAGAACAGTGGTGACCCCTACCCCCAAACACACTTATTTTTGTTTCCATCTTCTCACTTATTTTTCTTCAGATATGATTACCAATTTGTATAACTATTTAAATGTATGCATGTATGTGTAGGTCTCATCTGACTAGAGTATCATCTCTATGAGGGTAAGGACTTTGTCTTTCTTAGCTTACTGCAAAATGCTGTTGCCTAAAACAGTACCTGGAGTATAAGAGACACTTTAAAAATAAAAGAATGTTGTGGAGTAAAAAGGAATGTATTATCCTTTTTTCTCACTGGAGCTGAAGTAAGGAATATTTTTTTTATAAACATTATCAGAGTATAGAAAAGAGTTTTACAGAGAACGCTTTAAAATGGACAAAAAGCTATTAATGTATAAGATAATGATAAAAAATACAGTTTGAGAGAAAAAAATGAATATTTATATGAGATATACATAAGGATGAAGATTTTAAGAAATCTAACATCTTGAATTATGATTGCTGTACGTTGACTTTTAGTAATTATTAAATTATCCCTACTATACCTGACATTACTTTAGACCTCATGCATAATAAGATTAATAGAGCATATGTCCTGCCCTTCAAAGGTCCACTATCTGGAGAGAGATGAAAGCAGCTATAGTATATTTGAATCAATAATGCATGTGTTAAAATACAAGCTAGTATAAGGCACTTTGGGAACAAAGTGAGGAAATGCCTTGCTATTTTGAGGGAAAGCTTTGAGAAAGAAGAGCTATTTAAATTTAATTTTGAAATATGAGATTTGTGTATCGGTTAGACATAAATTCTTTCTCTAGGTGTGAGAAAGAATTTACGTATTCTGGTCAGAATCACGTGTGTATGTGACAGACCAACAGGAGACTGATAAAGAGGGAACAAATTATGGTTTTGAGTATCAGATTAAGAGAGTACATTTTCATTTTATTCTCTAGGTGATAGGAAGCTGCCAAAGAATTTTAAGCAAGGGACTATAACTTGAACAAAATTGTATTTTTTAAAAATGATTTCTATGTCCAGAATGTGGTGAATACATTGGAGGGAGACAGTGGCAAGGTGGGAAATTGATATCTTAGACCTCTGGTTTTCCCCCCAAAGTTTTTTCAGTGGCATGCTTGCTTTGGGGAATGTCTGTTGAGAGCGGGTGAAAAAAATATTGCAAGGTCAGCTATGTTTTGGGAATATTAAGCAAAGATAAAAGGTTTATTATTTGCTTTATTATTTTATAATTGCTATTACTATTATTATTATTACAGAACTTCTTAGCAAATTCAGTACAGTTCTGTGCCTTATGAATCTCTGAGTTGGGGGAATGTTATGTCATATTTCCAAACATGATTAACCATGGAACGATGTATCTTCCTTCCTCCTGTAAACTGCCACCTCCAGTCTTATCATCTATGACATTCTTGAATCATCATTAGAGCTAGTACTCAGGAAGACTGTCTCAGCTGGGCTTCCATGAGAAATTAAGTCCTGAAGAAAGTTATTTGAGTTAGTCTTTTGGCAATTTTTCCAGTGGTTCATAGGTAACACCATTCTAGATTCATAAAAGATAAGCTAATTCCTTACATACAGTGAATGCCCTTGGATATTAGAAATTGATTCTTTTTTTTTTTCCTTTTTTTTTACTTTTATTTTATTTTTAAACTTTACATAATTGTATTAGTTTTGCCAAATAGAAATTGATTCTTTAATGATCTCTTTAATTAATGAGAATTCTTTAATTCTCTCAATTGAGAGAACACACTTTAAGGGCTGGAGTTAAAGCAGTAGGAGTGTTAAGAAAGAGGCTATGCCAAATACTTTAGTGAGTTATTTTGATATGGAGAGGAATTTATGGCTTGGATAGACAGCTGTTATCATAGATTTTTTTTTTATTATTAAAGATAAATGAATAATGCACCAAAAATAATCTCGATACATGTATGTTTCAATTTAAAAGTCTGACATTTTCTTCCTCATATTTACATGGAATCAAGGCAGAGTTCTGTTCTAAATGATGTAGAGACATTTTAATATAAAGAACAAACTTTTTCTATAGAAAATGATGGGTAAGGAATGTTTGCATCTCAGAGAGTCTGGGAACATATGTTTCAACAAAACTGAACATTTTGTTGAATCACAGGAAGGACATAAAAAATATACTAAAGCTCCAATTGGAAATTATGAGAAAATTAGACACTGAGAAAAATGGTCCCAAATATTTATTTTTTAAGGTTGACAATTTAAGTGGTAGGAAAAGAAAACATGGACTCAAGATATTTGATCAAAATGATTAATTGTTGCATAATAGCTGTGAAGTAGGGATATGTTGAAAACAAACATTATTAGAAACAAAGCTTTTTAAAATCAATGTCTTATGAAAATATTAAAATTTGCATAGCAGATGCCTGAACCTGATGCAATTAACATTATAAACTATAATTTAAGGTCATTTATATTTTTATTTTCAGAGTGAAAGCCTTTGGATAGTTTAGTGGGAAAAAACAATTTTATCACTACTGAAAATTAATTTTCACTTCTGTAATCAGAGAAAGGATTTAAAATTTTCTGTCCTTCAAAGATGTTGTATAGAATTTTAAACAACACAAAGACTGCACGAGAAGGCTTGTTTTTCACAAGCAGCTTGATTGATGGAAGATTTCTTTTTCTTTTAAGTAGTGCTGTCTTGCTAGTGAGATAGTCGCAATCCAATTATTGATACAACCTCCCCATGTTGACAAAGATTTTTTTTTTCTTTTTAATTTTTATGATTTTGATTGGTACCTGGAAGGCAAGGCTAGATTTCTGATACTATTTTTTTTACTTTCAATTCTGTTATCCATACTATACAGTGTGACTGATGTTTAAAAAATAAGCTTTTATAAGTATGTTGTATTCTTTTAGGGTGGTATCCAAAATTAGAAAAAAGTAGCAATAGGTGGGTTGCTAATATTTAAACATTATCCTATAATTTTTGCTTTCTTCCTATATAAAAATCTTATCATTATGATACAGTGGATATGTATTTTGTTTAATCCATTTCATGAAAATCGGGAATTACTGGGATACTTTCATAGATATGGGATTAATTAATTTGATTTCTAAGGAATTTGATCACAGATGCAAATGGTCTGTATTGTTTATTGGAATGATTTTCCCTTTGTACTAAATGTGTGAAAATACAAATTACACATAGGAATACTGCATTTTTTTTAATAGTGGGCTTATCAAGTTTGATGTTTGTACTATTCAGGACAAATACTGGCCTTTAGAATTTCTGATAATTGCTTGAATACATTCGTTTTTCCATATTGTATTTATTTTTTTAAACTTTTGTTCCCATTATATGATTCATATTTTCTTAGGCTTCAAAACCCCTAAGTGTCTGCTTTATCTCAGCTGTTTCAATGAGCACTCCCTTTCTAGGTGTTTAATTCCTCTCATTATTTTTGGTGGTCATTAATTGGTCATTCTACCTCTTGCTTTTTTCCCCAAATTAGTTTGAGTGCTTCCAGTAAGACTGGTACCTCTCAATCGAAAAGAACCTTATTTTCAAAGTTGCTCCAAATATAAAATGTTAAAGTATGAGGCAGCCAAGAATTCAAACAGCATCTGCCCCATCTCAAGTCACTTGAATGCTTCTTGTTCAGCAACTCTATTTTTATTTTTTCAATATGAATCTTATTGACATAGCTTGAATTCTGAAGACATGCTTAATATTTCACCCTGACCTATCTGTTCTGTTAATTTCTGTTACAAACTCTACTTGAGTATCTACTTACTTCTGTTATTTACCTTAGGGTCTCTCTGACTGCTCTCTGTCAAAACAGGGAACTTGTTCTAGTAAATTAAGTTAAGTAACATCATACGAATATCTACTATTTTAAAATCTTTAACTGGCCTGAGTTATTAGAACTCACTGACAATATGACATCTTCCTGTCTTTGAAGAGTTAAAAATCTAGTAAAAGTCACATACCTAGATATCTTCAGCCTAATATTTTAAGCCTTGAAATTACAGGTGTGATCAGGATTCTGTTGTAATCTAGAAATAAATTATTTGCTCAATATTGAAATTGAAGACTAATAGGTTAGTGCAAACATAATTCTGGTTTTGGACTGTGCAATTTAAATCATTATAACTAGGTTCATACACATTTTTATTAATCAAAATAGGAACCATTGCAATCAACACATTTTTGCCAACAATAAGTTTATTTCTGTAGCATAAAAATCTTTACTTCGGGATTCAACAGACTCTTGGAAAGCATTTTCTGCCTCTTGCTGATTGTGAACGCATTTTCCTCCAAAAATTTGTCGAGATGCTTAAAGAAGTGGTACTCAGTTGTTGAGAGGTCAGGTAATATGGTGGATGAGGCAAGAATTTATAGCCCAATTCATTAAACTTTTGAATCTTTGGTTGTTTGATGTGTGAGTGGGTGTTGTCCTGGAGAAGAATTGGTCCCTTTCTGTTGACCAATACTAGCTGCAGGCATTGCAGTTTTCTGTGTGTCTCATTGATTTTCTGAGTATACTTTTCAGATGTAATGGTTTTGCCAAAATTCAGAAAGTTGTAGTAGATCAAATGGGCAACAGACAACCAAAGAGTGACCATGACTGTTTTTGATGAAAATTTGGCTTTGGGGAATGCTTTGAAGCTTCTTCTCAGTCCAACCACTGAGCTGGTCGTGGCTATTTGTTGTATAAAGTACACTTTTCATCACCCAACACAATCCAATAGAGGAATTGTTTGTTGTTGTTGTTGTGTAGAATAGAGAATATGACATATCAAAACTGTTACCAAGCTCAAGCTCATTCTGCTCACCAAACAACAGGTCACCAAACAATCAGGAGACTAGTTGTTGGAACAAGGAGTGGTGGCTTTAATTGAAAGGCCAGCAGACCAAGGAGATGGCAGACTAGCATCTGGTTGAACCATCTTATCTCAATCAGGATACAGAGTCCTTTTATAGTCTATGCAGAGAGGGGGAAGGGACTTTCAGTTGCACCAACCAATGGCAGAGTAAGACTGTTAACTGGTTGCTGCTTGACAGTTGCTCACTTGGTTGGGAGGGGGGCCCACCGGGGTGCCCAGTCAATGGCTGAGTAGGATTGTTATAGCTGATGTCTGTCTCAGTGGAGCATGCCAGCCAGAGTGAGGGACAGAAAGGCCCCTTGTGTCTTGGGTCCCATCTGAGACCACCACTGCAAAACAAGAATTTTTTGATTTGTGGTCAGCTCATGAGGCACTCACTTATTGAGCTTTTCATCTTCCCAATTTGCTTCAAATGCCAAATGACCTTAGAATGGTTGACACTGAGTTCCTCAGCAGCAGCAGCAACAACAACAACAAAACAAACATGAAGCAAGAAATGTGCAATAAAATGATGTATAATGTTCCAAAAGTTATTAGAATGTATTCCAATATGAATTGACAGATTTCAGCAGTGAAAAACCATGATTACTTTTGCAGCAATCTAATAGCGCCCTAAGAAAGATTCTGCCTTGGAAAAGTAAGCAAGATATAGGAAGATATTTCTAATAGCAGAAGCCCAGATATGAAACAGAATGAATGTGATAAAACTATAAGGTTTATATTTTTATTTAATGTATAAATTTTTGTATTGTTATTAATACTTACTTTAAAATGTTATTTTTAAAAGTGAAATTTAATAAAAATAAGATACTGCATAAAATTGCCATATCAGGAGTTACTATTTAACAAATCATCCCAAAACTTAGTGTCTTAAAATGATAAATATTTATCAAATTTGCAGTTTTGTTGGTCAGCTGTGTGATTTTTTTGATCAGATCTTGGCCTGCTAGGCTGAGGCTTGATGGTCTATGATAGCCACACCTATCGTAGGTGGTAGTGGTTGGCAGAGAAAGTCCTTTCGTTAGAGGAGAGTTGGAGGGATTAGATGGAACTGGTTGTCTGAACTTTCCCTGGCCTTCAGTTCTCCAGGCTTCTTTAAAAGGTGGTCTCAAGGTTCCAAGGGACTGCAAGCTAAAGTAAGTTCCAGTATTCTAGCACTTTTCAAATCTCTGCTTGAGTCATATTTTTTAAAAGTGAACTGTTAACCAAACAAAGTCACTTTGGCCAATCCCAGAGACAATTGTGGCGTAAGAAGCTTCACCTCTTTTTAAGGGAATAGTTGCAATTCAGATTTCAAACATTATTTGTATATAGATAGGGATGATCTGTGGCATATTTGTAATTTACAGTCACCCTGTAGATTTTAATTTTTATCATTTTATTATTTTATTTCTTATTTCATTGTTTTTTTTTTTATATTGAAAATTACATTCCAGTTTGTCTCAGGTCTAATTATTAGTTATACATTTACAGTATGAAGAGTGGATCTGTTTTTTTTTTCCTTTTATTTTATTGGTTTCCCTTTTTATTTGAATGTTAAATTATCTGTGTTTTATTTTTAGTTGGAGGATAATTGCTTTGCAATGTGTTGGTTTCTTCCATAGAACAAAGCACATCAGCCATAAGTATAAATGTACCTCCTCCCTCTTGAACCTCCCTCCCTCTCCCCATCCTTGACAAAGGAATGAATGTGAATCAGCTGAATTGAGGTGGATAAACCTAGAGTTTGTTATACAGAGTGAAGTAAGTCAGAAAGAGAAAATAAAATACTTATATTGGCACATATATATGGAATCTAAAAATATGGTACTGATGAACCTATTTGTACAGGATTAGAGACACAGACATTTGTTTGCTTTTGTTACTATTAATTGAACACATTTGCTTCCTTACAGACCTCCTTTATTCTTTCTACTTGGTCTTTTTAAATGCACTCTTCCATAAAAAGATTTCCCCAAGTAGATTTTTTTCTAGAAATCAAAGTAAGAAAATAATTATTTTCTTTGGAATGAGATAGTAAAATTATTTTTAAAAGACATTGTGTTCTACTAAGTATCCACATTTGAAATATTCTGTTTTTGTTTGGTAGCTTTATTGCTAGGCTTCGGCAGAGTATGTTGTGTGTGTGTGTGTGTGTGTGTGTGTATGTGTGTATAGTCATGCTTTTGGATATATAGCGACTCTGATGATATTTTTTATCTTGTTTGCCCCCAGGTGTCCAAAGTAGTCCTAACTAGTGACTGAAGCTCCTAAGGCTCATTGCTCCTTTCCGGCCACCCGGGTGCCATTCAGAGCAGAGGCATTGTAGCCACTGCTGTTCACACTTGGAAGTTCTAGGGACTGAAACTTACCTCACTTTTTTCTTTCTTTCTCTACTTAAAATATACCATCAGTTTCAAAAGAAACATCCTTCCAAAGGATTTTACATTCTGGAGAAAACAAGTTTAATATCAAGAGGTTACTGCTGATTAATCAAAAATATGCTGCTACTCATCCTAGTAAAGAAAAAATAGTTAAAATTTCTCTGCATCAAGTTTCTGGTGGAGGTCAGTAAAAAAGAGACAAGTGGAGTAAAATTAGAAGCAGAATATTTAAAATCTGTTCTTAGATACTTTTGGATACTTTTTTCGATATTTTAGATATATATATATGTACATATATATACATGTATTTAATGTAGATGTATATATACATATACATGTATCTATAAATAAAATGAAGCCTGCTTTTAGGCTTTTTTTTTTTAAGTTGTTTGGAGTTCTTTAATAATATAGGAAAGTACAAACAAGAACAATTTCCAATATATTTAGCAGATTTAACTCATACAACAAACTGCTTTCCCTTCTGAAAACCATAGTAATGACAGTGAAGAGATTTTTTTTTAAGATGTAAATTCTACAAGAATGGAAAGAAAATAAAGAAAAAGTAGCTAGGCAGTTTTTGAAGCAGGAAAGCAGATGGATGAATAGTAAATAACTATTTGAGTATAACTGAGAAATTTCAGTTCTAAACTAACGTTGCAGAAAGCCTAAAATGAATCCCATCCAAAGGTCTAAAGGAACTGATGGTACTGGTCCAACTGGAGGTGGAAAAGAAAATAAAAATAGCTATTTAATAAGCCACACTCGCAGAGAAGCCTGGACACTTGAATCTACACAAGTGTATCTAGTTTGCCTTTTATTCTTTCGCTCATATCTTAAGCAGTAATAGACAAAGAAATAGTTTGGCTGACTTATTTTCTACTCTTGTGTATAATGTATGTAGTATAAATTATGCCTTCCTGTAGAATAGTTCATTTCTGTATCTAATTTTATGGATTTACTTGGCTTTTTTCTTTCTTCCTTTTCTGTTTTCCCCTTTAGTTTTTTGTTTGTTCTGTTTTAAACAATTAAGCCTCCATTGGACTGTGGAAGATTCCCCTCATTCAAAGAGTGTAAGTCAATAATGAATAGTCTTATGGTTTTATTTAGTATTGATTAATGATTAATGCTTCCAGAGGTTCAAGATGGACTTAGAAAAGAGAGAGGAACAAGAGATCAAATTGCCAACATCTGTTGGATCATCAATAAAGCAAGAGAGTTCCAGGAAAATATCTACTTCTGCTTTCTTGACTATGCCAAAGCCTTTGACTGTGTGGATCACAACAAATTGTGGAAAATTCTTAAAGAGATGGGAATGCCAGACCACCTTACTTGCCTCCTAATAAGTCGGTATGCAGGTCAAGAAACAACAGTTAGAACTGGACATGAAACAACAGACTGGTTCCAAATAGGAAAAGGAGTACGTCAAGGCTGTATATTGTCACCCTGCTTATTTAACTTAAAAGCAGAGTACATCATGCGAAATGCCAGGCTGGAAGAAGCACAAGCTAGAATAAAAATTGCTGGGATAAATATTAATAACCTCAGATATGTGGATGATACCACTCTTATGACAGAAAGTGAAGAGGAACTAAAGAGCCTCTTGATGAAAGTGAAAGAGGAGAGTGAAAAAGTTGGCTTAAAACTCATGGCATTTGGTCCCATCACTTCATGGCAAACAGATGGGGAAACAATGGAAACAGTGACAAACTTTATTTTTTCAGGCTCCAAAATCACTGAGGATCATGACTGCAGCCATGAAATTAAAAGACAGTTGCTCCTTGGGACACAAGTTATGACCAACCTAGACAGCATATTAAAAAGCAAAGACATTAAATTACTTTGCTGACAAAGGTCTGTCTAGTCAAAGCTATGGTTTTTCCAGCAGTCATGTATGGATGTGAGAGTTGGACTATAAAGAAAGCTGAGTGCTGAAGAATTGATGCTTTTGAACTGTGGTATTAAGAGAAGGCTCTTGAGAGTCCCTTGGACTGCAAGGAGATTAAGCCAGTCCATCCTAAAGGAAATCAGTCCTGGATATTCATTGGAAGAACTGATGCTGAAACTGAAACTCCAATACTTTGGCCACCTAATGTGAAGAACTGACTTATTGGAAAAGACCTTGATGCTGGCAAAGATTGAAGGCAGGAGGAGAAGGGGACAACAGAGAATGAGGTGGTTGGATGACATTACCAACTCGATGGACATGAGTTTGAGTAAAGTCCAGGAGTTGGTGATGGACAGGGAAGCCTGGCATGCTGCAGTCCATGGGGTCACAGAGTCAGACACAACTGAGTGACTGAATTGAACTGAACTGAACTAAATGCATTTCAATCTTGCTTTTATATTCTTTTTCCCTAACTTCTTCTTTACCTATATCCTTTCTTTATTATATAGCTTATTTTAATAACATGGATGAATTGAAGCTGATGATTACAATGAAATTATCACAGATTAAATTCTTATCTGGAATTTAAATAATAACAGTGATGACAAGCACACAGTGATCTCTAAAAAGTTGGTTCATGCCCCACCTGCACCCTATTACCCCAGTGGACCTCAAGTTTCAGTTGGCTTTTTGGAAATTTTTTAGTGCTTTTAAGTGTGACAATACTTTAAAAAATTAATTAATTTATTTTTGGCAACTCTGGGTCTGTTGCTGTGTGTGGGTTTTCTCTAATTGGAGTGAGTTGGGGCTACTGTGGGTATGTGGCTTCTCATTGCAGTGGCCCCCCTTATTGCAGAGCATAGGCTCTAGGAGTTAGGCTCAGTAGTTGTGACAGACAGGTCTAATTGTTCCATGGACATGGTGAATCTCCCAGATCAGGGATCAAGCCTTGTCGCTTGCATTGGCAGGCATATTCTTAACTACTGGACCGACAGAAATCCTAGGAAAACTTTCTATAGTAAATTTGTAAAATTTGCGTGGAAAGGAAATTTTGTTAATCTTGAATTTTAATTTGTCTTAAAAATTCTTCAATGTTGGGATTTTATCATATGTTTTAACATTTTGCTCCTCTTCACTGAACTGTTTAAAAATATTATACACTTAATAACAATAAAAGTCTTTGTAAGTATAGTGTTTGTTCTCAGTATAACCATCATTATCCATTATTGCTCATGTGTGCTTAGTGAATTCTTCTAACAGCTAATTTTCCTTTTATATACTGTCACTAGGACAGCAGAGCTAATTAATTTGTGTGCAAAAAGGCAATTTTTAGGGGTTTTTTTATGCTTTTAATTTTTGCTGTGAAGTTTAAAATTAAAGAAAAAAATAGTTGTATATTTCATTTCCTGTTATAAAATGGGAAAAGGGCAATTAATTTTTACTTACATAATTTATTCAAAGGTAGAAGGGTAAAAGAAATTGCTGTTTTCATCTATGTCTGTACTTGTAAGCAAAATTTTAGTCAGACAATTAGACCACTTTAATTATTCATCAAGACACTGCTTATATTTTTGTGACTGCTGTTGGTATATTTATATCAAAGTAGTCAGTATTTCTTTAGCATTTTCTGAGAGTTTATAGAACCAAATTTGAGGCATATGCACAAAACAAAGTTTGGAAGTGCATCTCTTTTACATATTAAAAAAATATATCCTAAAGGAAAATGATATAATCATTGATCTGATATTAGTCAGCCAGTTGTATTTATTTTCATTCAAAAAATTCTATAAATTCTATTGAGGGTATTCTGTTAAAGTAAGATAACAGTAATCTAAACCAATATTGATATTATAGCTGCAGGGTTAAAAATTGTCCATATGAAGTCCTCCTTGTGCATTATAAAGTGGTCTATCTTAACATGCTCATCATTGCCTCCCATTTCCCCAAAGCTCTAATAAATTCAATCTGATTTGTTAAGATAACTTTTTATACATTTTGTAGGATAATAGTATTAAAATAAGAATACACTAATAATATGAAAATCATGATGAAGGTGAAAAGAATAGTTATAATTTATTAAATATTTGCTACATGCAGGCGTTCTAGCAGGTGCTTAATGTGAACATCTGCATTTAATCTTCATAATTAAGTAGATAAAAATTTTGTTTCCATTTAAAACAACTAGAGCAGGGAAAATTTTTAAATATTTCAAAAGTCATAAGTCTAGTGAGCAAAGAAGCTGAGATTGAAATCGAAGCAGTCATTTTCAAGGATGTGCTATAACCATAACATTCTTCTTTTCCTCCTTAGTGGCAATTTAGTCCAATCATAATGTAACTATAATGATGCCATTTTTCTCAGGAAAAATTATGAAAAACTGAGAAAACCAACTGCTCAGTTCTCAGTCTTTACATCTCAGAAGAAAAAAGAAAATATTGAAAAATAAATGTTTAGTTTCCTTCAATGGTCATATTAATAGGAGAGTGAATAGGAAAATGTGTTAAAAGCTAATTTGAAGTTGACAGTTAACCAGGATCATTCTTACCCATCATAGCCTAAAGTAACATTTTTGCAGTTAAAGAAAATGACTCAGTCATACCTCTTTCAAACCTTATTCTACTGTCTTATTATGTCTTTGCCACATATCTTCTCTAATGTAAGGTCCTAACTTCTTCCCTAACTTATCTATTTGCTTATTGCTAGTAAAACCAGAGCTTACTCAGCAGTCTTAATTTTCTAAGACCCTGTCCTTCAAAGCAAAAGATAACTTGAAAAAATGAAAAAGAACAGGACCATGTTCAAACATAGCTGAGCTTGAACTCTAGGTCACAACTCTACAATTTAAAAAGATTTTAATATGAATTTATTGTCAAACACAAAAATCCTCTTAATATCTTACTTCATGTTTGAATCGTATGATGTAATTCTTTCTAAAATAATTTTTACGATTTTTCAAAGATAAAACACATTCAACCTTTGAGAACTGATACAGTTTCTTCCATCATTACCTGTCAGTCAGTTCAATTGTTTAGTCATGTCCAGCTCTTTACGAACCCATGAACTACAGCACGCCAGGCTCCCCTGTCTGTCACCAACTCCTGGAGCTTACACAAAGTCATGTCCATTGACTTGGTGATGCCATCCAACCATCTCATCCTCTGTTGTCCCCTTCTCCTCCTGCCTTCAATCTTTCCCAGCATCAGGGTCTTTTCCAGTTAATAAGTTCTTCACATCAATTGGCCAACGTATTTCTGCTTAAGCCTCAGCATCATCCCTCTAATGAATATTCAGAATTGATTCCTTTAGGATTGACTAGTTTAATCTCCTTTTCAGTCCAAGGGACTCTCAAGAGTCTTCTCCAACACCACAATTCAAAAGCATCAATTTTTTTGGTTCTCAGCCTTCTTTATGGTCCAAATCTCACATCCAACATGACTGCTGGAAAAACCATAGCTTTTACTATATGGACTTTTGTCAGCAAAGTGGTATCTTTGCTTTTTAATATGTTGTCTAGTTTTGTCATAGATTTTCTTCCAAGGAGCAAGAATCTTTTAATTTCATGGCTGCAGTCACCATATGCAATGATTTTGGAGACCAAGAATATAAAGTCTGTCATCGTTTCCCCATCTGTTTGCCATGGATGTGATGGAACCGAATGCCATGATCTTAGTTTTTTGAATGTTGAGTTTTAAACCAGCTTTTTGACTATGCTTTTTCACTTTCATCAAGAGACTCTTTAGTTCCTCTTTGCTTTCTGCTATTGCTTTCTCCACTTTGCTTTCTGCTTTCTGTGGTGTCATCTGCATATCTGAGGTTATTGATATTTCTCCTGGCGATCTTGATTGTAGCTTGTGCTTCATCCAACCCAGCATTTTGCTTGATGTACTCTGCATATAAGTTAAATAAGCAGGGTGACAATATACAACCTTGGCATACTCCTTTCCCAATTTTGACCCCATCCATTGTTCTATGTCTGGCTCTAACTGTTACTTCTCAATCTGCTACCACTTTCTCAGGAGGCAGGTAAGGTGGTCTATTATTCCAGTCCCTGTAAGAGTTTTCCACAGTTTATTGTGACCCACACAGTCAAATGCTTTAGTGTAGTCAATAAAGCAGAAGTAGATGTTTTTCTGGAACTCCCTTGCTTTTTCGATGATCCAGCGGATGTTGGCAATTTGATATCTGGTTCCTCTGCCTTTTCTAAATCTAGCTTGAACATCTGGACGTTCTTGGTTCACGTACTATTTAAGCCTAGCTTGCAGAATTTTGAGCATTACTTTGCTAGCATGTAAAGTGAGTGTAATTGTGCAGTTGTTTGAAGATTCTTTGGCTTTGCCTTTCTTTGGGATTGGAGTGAAAACTGACCTTTTCCAGTCCTGTGGCCAGTGCTGAGTTTTCCAAATTTGTTAGCATATTGAGTGCAGCACTTTCACAGCATCATCTTTTAAGATTTGAAATAGCTCATTTGAAATTCTTTCACCTCCACTAGCTTTGTTCATTGTGATGATTCCTAAGGCCAACTTAACTTCTCACAACCAAGATGTCTGGCTCTATGTAAGTGATCACACCATTGTGGTTATCTGGGTCATGAAGACCTTTCTTTGTATAATTCTTCTGTGTATTCTTGCCACCTCTTCTTAACATCTTCTCCTGCTGTTAGGTCCATACCATTTCTTTCCTTTATTGAGCCCATCTTTGCATGAAATGTTCCCTTGGTATCTCTAATTTTCTTAAAGAGATCTCTAGCCTTTCCCATTCTATTGTTTTCCTCTATTTCTTTGCACTGATCACTGAGGAAAGTTTTCTTATCTCTTTTTTAACTCATGATGAGACTAGCTATAATAAATTGATTGTATTTAATAACTATGATACCTCAGAAACAGCTTATATATTTTATTATATATAATTAAGTTGTATCTTTTAAAAACTCATAAAATATGTCCTTAAGAATTATACTGATATCACTGATATCACAGAAATATCACTGATAGCTCAGTGATAAAGAATCTGCCTTGCAATGCAGGAAACTTGGGTTTGATCCCTGGTCTGGAAAGATTCCACATCCTGCAGGGGAAATAAGCAGGTATATCACAACTAAGACCAAGGCAGCCAAAAACAAACAAACAAAAAAAACACTATAATAGTAGATATGCATCAGTAATGTAGGCTTTCTCATGCTTTAGAGACAAAATTTTTCTTCCTATTAAAATGCAAATGTTACATATTTAAAAATTCTTTTTGAAGTATGCATAGGTTACTATTTTGAAGTGTAAAACTGGAAATTATTTTAAAAAATTGTCCATTTGGTGATAAAGACCCCAAAAAAGACTTAAATGTTGAAAATGAAATGTCTAAAAAATTAAACAATGGCATTTGAACTTTGAACTTTAGATGTAATTATATTAAAGTATTATTTTTCATCCAGTCATTCAGTAGCTTTATTTATCATCCAGTCATTCAGTATTTATTTAGTGCTTGGTATATGCCAGGGAGTATTTATGGCACTGGCATAAATCTGTGAACAAACTAGATAAAATGAATGCTTGTACGTGGGGTAGGCCAGATTGCTATTTATATAACGTGTTCAGAAAAGTTCTTGTTAAAATATCATAAACAAGATTGATATTATTTAGTTCAAAAAGTATATGGACTTAGCTTATAAACTAGGTACTTTTTTCTATTTTTTTGTTCTTTTTTTGGATAATAAACTTAGATGTTAGAGAGAATAATGCCTGTATATATTTATTAGTATGTAGAAGCCTACATGGGAGAAGGTGATGGCACCCCACTCCAGTATTCTTGCCTGGAAAATCCCATGGATGGAGGAGCCTGGTGGGCTGCAGTCCATAGGGTCGCTAAGAGTCGGACACAACTGAGCGACTGAGCGACTTCACTTTAATACATTGAAGAAGGAAATGGCAACCCACTCCAGTGTTCTTGCCTGGAGAATTCCAGGGACGAGGGAGTCTATGGGGTTGCACAGAGTCGGACATGACTGAAGCGACTCAGCAGCAGCAGCAGCAGCAGAAACTTACATATTGGTTACAATAGATAATTTTTAAAATATTTCTAACAACAATTAGATGATTTCCCCTTTCTAATTTAAATTTTCTTTTTTTTTTTTTTTTTGAATTTGACTATCTGACCATTCACAGGCCAGATATACCTGATATATTAAGACGCATAATACAATCTGAGAACTTGGAGGGGTCTTGACTTAACATGGATGTAGGAAAGGACACTTCACAGAGAATATATTAGCTACTTGATGGAAGAAAACAGTTAATTATAAGTGTGGCTGTAGGCACTCTATGCATATTATTAAAACTATTTTTTAATGGTTATTAAGTATATGTGGAAAGCATTGCGTCAATTGACAGTATTTTATTTTGCTCTATTTTATATACTTCTGTATACCTTAGAATGGAGATCCTATTTGGTTCTACAAATAGTAAATATTTATTAAGTAAAACCCTATGTATTTGCAGAGTAAATTAAATTTGCCTTGAAAATGAAGGTTTAAAGTGAATGAGTCCACTTATACATAGATTTTTTTTTTCACTATATGTACATATACTTATTGTCGGTTGAATTGATGGATACAGACTCCATGGATATGGATGAGTGACAATGGACTTGAGTATCTGCAGAGTTTAGTATCTGAAATAGATCTCAAGGCCAATCACTTATGGATACTGAGGGACAGCTGTATGTTTCTCACCATTTTATAGTGTAAGATATATGTTTATAGAGCCTTTTATTTAAATTTCATATCAAATAATAAAACTGTAGGTAGAAATAATAATCCCTCACTTTAAATGTCTGTAAGAATCTAATAAATTATTTTTACATGATTTAATGATTAATTTTATTCAGAAATATTACTGTTTTAGTGACTAAGTGAATGTTTCACACACAATAACTTATGTCTGTGTTTGTCTTCAGCTCCATTTCCTCTCCTCTAGATACCTATTTATTTGGATTAAGCCACTTACCATCAAGTATTCCTATTTTCATACAATTCTTGATTTAACATATTTCTTCAAACAGAAAAGTTAGATTGGAAACAAGTTAGAGTCATTGACTATATGCTACTTCTATTCTCCTCAAACTTCTTTTTTTTTCTTGGTATTCATTTTTATTGTTGTACCTCAATATTTTTTTGATTAAGGGCCCAAGCTTTAATTACCAACAAATTATTTTTTATTTCATTCATTTATATTCGATAAGGAAAACTATTTCAAAAATGAATCAAAGCTACATATTATTATTGTTTTTCATTTATACTCTAATAACAGAGCCTGTTTTATCTATTAAAAGCATATTCTTTGCCCTTTTTTATAACATGTTGATACATAAACATACACCCACATATCCATATATGCATTCATATACATTTCTCTAAGAATACAACTGTATTCATACATATTGAGAATTTTAACCCATATGTGTACAAGTATATATTGGTCTCCTTTGTACAGCATAGTATCAGAATATTTTGTCTACTCTTCATGGGCAATGATACATATGAAGATAAAATTATTTTTATTAGTAAATAAGACTTCTGGAAACAATGTTGGTGATCCATAGGGATGATATGAGGAGTTCCCAGTGAAATGGAAATGCACATTTACATGATACATTTTATATACTACATAATCTGCTGTGTGTTAAGTAATTTTACTAATAATAACTAAATGAGGGACATTACTATCCACATTTAAATGAGGCAATAGAAACATGTTATTCTTTTCACTTCATACAAGTAATAAAATATTGAGATTTAAATCTACTATTTGGAGTGGAAGAGTAACTGAATTCATTCAATACAAAGATGAAACAGGAACAAAACCACCTTCAGGAAAACCAGGTTACTAAAAATGGATATAGATGTTATTTAGGAATCATTTTACAAGAGTTGAAACTATGATCATATTTTCATCTCCTTATTACCAATATTCTTGTAGTCTGAAATTTAGATTAAAATACTGTATATAACTACTACTACTAGCATTCATTTTAAAATACTTTGCTTTTTTTCTATTTTTTAAATTTTATTTTGTATTGGGATGTAGCCAATTTCCAATAGTTGATTGTGATAGTTTCAGATGAACAGCAAAAGGATTCAACTTTAAATAAGCATCTATCCATTCTCCCTGAAACTCCCCTCCTATCCAGGCTGCCACATAACAGTAGCAGAGTTCATGTGCTATACAGTAAGACCTTTTTGGTTATCCATTTTAAATATAGCAATGTGTACATGTCCATCCAAAGTCCCTAACTATTCCATCTCCCCATCCTTCCTCCCTGCAACCACAAGTTCATTCTCTAAGTCTGTGAGTCTCTTTCTGTTTTGTAAGTAGGTTTATTTGTATCATTTCTTTTTAGATTCCATATAAAAGGGATATCATACGATATTTCTCCTTCTCTAACTTACTTCACTCAGTATGACAATCTAGAGCCTCAAACTTTTTAAAAGATGTATTTATTTCTCTATTGATTTGTGTTTTACTATCCTGTTAGTGTTGTCTACCCCTGGCAAGGTTGAAGAAGTAAAAATGTTTCCTCCTCAAGAGGGATCAAATGCAAAAACAAATATTAATCATTAATTAAATTTTGTATTTCAAGTTTCAGGACACTTCCTGAATTATGCTTATAAATTTCATAATTTCTAATTTCATTTCTATTACATTGTTATGAAAGAAAATTCTATAAGTTTATTACTAATGGACTAATGAACACTGACTTTAAAGTGATGTACACTTAAAGTTAATAATAATTTTTATTTGTGAAATTGCCTTTGTTTAATCTTTGTGGTTATTACTATCTTAATCTATAAAATGGAAAAAGTAATATCAAACATATGAGTTTTATGAAAATTAAAGAAAATATAATATACAAGTCACCTTGCAATCTACCTGATGTAAAGGTAGTACACAATTGTATTTCCTTTTGAGTTTTCATCCTCATTTATTAGAACAATAATATTCCATATCAGTTTATGTTTTTAGTATGGACATGCCCTATTCCAAAGAAATTGGGGGAAAAATACTCTTCCCATTTTCTTCTGATATTAACAGTTTTATTATCCTGTCCCTTATATATCAAGAGAAATGATTATTCTTATATTCTGTCGAATTTTTCATCTTTACTATACCTCATATTCATTTTACCTTATTTAAAATTTGTCTTTTCTGCTTGTACTTTGTGAAAAATAATAATCATCTTTCTCTAAATGTTCCTTTTGAGCTGGTACATTGGTAACTGTTAACATCAAATCCTAACTCTCAGTATATTGTAAGTATGATAACAGATTGCATTAGAAAAAGTAGAATAGTTGTCAGTGTTTGGCTACTTCAAGGGTGCAGTACTCTCCTTAGCCCCCTTTGCTTGCTTATAGTGCCTTAATTTTCCAATCATTTAAACCATTTTTTGCATTAAGGTTTCTTTTAAAGTATGACCACATTATATTAAAGATTATCTTTGAGTCACTATCTTCTATTTTGTGAAAGGTTGGCATAGTGACGCAAGAGAGGAAAGGACAAGATGCAGAAACGAGAGTAGAGAGAGAATGTAAACATGACTCTTGGACCACATAGGTGCATGTCTTATGGTAGCTGCCCTTAGAGTCAACTTGATAGCGTGGTAGGGAGAGATACACAGTGTAGTAATAATGATAATAATAACTGCAGCTAATGCATAACAAAGCTACGTAGGACTTAACGGTTAGTGGGACAAAATACTGCGTGTTTCAGATTCTTTGAGAAAGTATTTGTTTTAAAAGAAAGGAGTTCCTGGAGAATAATGGGTGTTTATAATTTGGTTTACCTATAACTGAGTACATTAAGAAATTTCATTTAACATTATGCATCTCATTGATGATAACTTTCAGTTGAGTTCAGTTCAGTTCAGTCGCTCAGCCGTGTCCAATTCTTTGTGACCACATGGACCCTAGGACCCATGACACCATGCAGATCAGGAACTGTTGCTTCCTGACCTGCATAACGATTTCTCAAGAGGCAGGTCAGGTGGTCTGGTATGCCCATCTCTTTCAGAATTTTCCACAATTTATTGTGATCCACACAGTCAAAGGCTTTGGCATAGTCAATAAAGCAGAAGTAGATGTTTTTCTGGAACTCTCTTGCTTTTTGGATGATCCAGCGGATGCTGGAAATTTGATATCTAGTTTCTGTACCTTTTCTAAAACCAGTTGAACATCAGGAAGTTCACGGATCACATATTGCTAAAGCCTGGCTTGGAGAATTTTTACCATTACTTTGCTAGCATGTAAGATGAGTACAATTGTGTGGTAGTTTGAGCATTCTTTGGCATTGCCTTTCTTAGGGATTTGAATGAAAACTGACCTTTACCAGTCCTGTGGCCACTGCCGAGTTTTCCAAATTTTCTGGCATACTGAGCGTAGTACTTTCACAGTATCATATTTTAGGATTTGAAATAGCTCAACTTGAATTCCATCACCTCCACTAGCTTTGTTCATAGTGATGCTTCCTAAGGCCTACTTGACTTCATATTCCAGGATGTCGGGCCCTAGGTGACTGATCACACCATCGTGATTATCTGGGTCATGAAGATCTTTTTTTGTACAGTTCTGTGTATTCTTGCCACCTCTTCTTAATATCTTTCACTCTGTTAGGTCCATATGATTTCTGTCCTTTGTTGAGCCCATCTCTGCATGATATGTTCCCATGGTATCTCTAAATTTCTTGAAGAAATCTCTATTCTTTCCCATTCTGTTGTTTTCCTCTATTTCTTTGCACAGATAACTGAGGATGGCTTTCTTATCTCTCCTTGCTATTCCTAGGAACTCTGCATTCAAATGGGTATATCTTTCCTTTTCTCTTTTGCTTTTCACTTCCCATTTTCTCACAGCTATTTGTAAGGCCTCCTCAGACAGCCATTTTGCTTTTTTTTGCATTTCTTTTTCTTGGGGAAGGTCTTGATCCCTGTCTCCTGTACAATGTCACAAACCTCCGTCCATAGTTCATCAGGCACTCTGTCTATCAGATCTAGTCCGTTAAATCTATTTCTCATGTCCATTGTATAATTGTTAGAGATTTGATTTATGTCATACCTGAATGGTCTAGTGGTTTTCCCCACTTTCTTCAAGTTAAGTCTGAATTTGGCAATAAGGAGTTCATGATCTGAACCACGATCAGCTCCCAGTCTTGGATTTGCTGACTGTATAGAGTTTCTCTATCTTTGGCTGCAAAGAATATAATCAGTCTGATTTCGGTGTTGACCATCTGGTGATGTCCATGTGTAGAGTCTTCTCTTGCATTCTTGGAAGAGGGTGTTTGTTATGACCAGCGCATTCTCTTGTCAGAACTCTATTAGCCTTTGCCCTGCTTCATTCTGTACACATAGGCCAAATCTGCCCCATTTATTCCAGGTGTCTCTTGTCAGTCACTCAGTCATATCCAACTCTTTGGGACCCCATGGACTGCAGTATTCCAGACCTCCCTGTCCATCATCAACTCCCAGAGTTTACCCAAACTGATGTGCATTGTGTTGGTAATACCATCCAACCATCTCATCTTGTGTCGTACCCTTCTCCTCCTGCCTTAAATCTTTCCCAGTATCAGGGTCTTTTCAAATGAGTCAGCTCTTTGCATCAGGTGGCTAAAATATTGGAGTTTCAACTTCAATGTCAGTCCTTCCAATGGACACCCAGGACTGATTTCCTTTAGGATGGATTGATTGGATCTCCTTGCAGTCCAAGGGACTCTCAAGAGTCTTCTCCAATACCACAGTTCAAAAGCATCAATTTTTTAGCACTCAGCTTTCTTTATAGTCCAACTCTCACATCCATATATAACTACTGGAAAAACCATTGCCTTGACTAGATGGACCTTTGTTGGCAAAGTAAAGTCTCTGCTTTTTAATATGCTGTCTGGGTTGGTCATAACTTTCCTTCCAATGAGTAAGCGTCTTTTAATTTCATGGCTGTAATCACCATGTGCAGTGATTTTGGAGACCAAAAATATAAAGTCAGCCACTGTTTCCACTATTTCCCCATCTATTTGCCATTAAGTGGACCAGATGCCATGCTCCTAGTTTTCTGAATGTTGAGTTTTAACCCAAATTTTTCACTCTCCTCTTTCACTTTCATCAAGAGGCTCTTTAGTAATTATAAATGAGCAATAAGAGCTTAAATTGCAGTGTGACATCTTAACCTGCCTGCAGGGAAAAATCTGTTTGGCTCTCTAGTATGAAAGATGGTTGCTTCTTTCCCCTCACATTTTATTCTTTACATTTTTTCTTGTTCTTTTAAAGTTTTGAGGACAGTGTTCATTTCTGAAAGAGATGGCTGTAAGGAGGTTGAGAACTGTTTTGCTATAACTCAACTTTTTTCTGCTTCAAAATATAGCTTAGGGACAGTCCCACTTAATAATCTTCATTTTTAAGAAATAAAATTTGACCTTGTTCTTTTTTGATAATATGTAAATTACCTGGAGAATAAGTGCTGCCACAGAATAGTTGTGGTGATTTCTGTTTACATAACACCTATTCCTGCAAAGCAAATACAACCTTGCTTGTATGAGAACCTCTGGGTCTCTGAAATGTGAGATCTCGCTACCTCACTCAACTAACAAATCCATGCAGAAAACACAAGTGAGACTTTAGTGAGAATGATATGATTTGCAGATCAGCAAAGTGAGAATAAGTGAAACTTACCATGTACAGATGGAGATTCTCTTTAGGAACGATTTTGCCTTGAAAGTGCTATGCCAATAGAAACAGTTCCTTTTCATTTTGTAAAAGGACAACTTGTAATAATCACAGGCAACTGGTGCCGATACTATTAGAAATTCATAGGGCTAAAATGTATATTTCATGCTGATGTAGAAAGATTAGTTATTTCTGTCTCCATTGTTACTTATTTTGTGAACTTGCATTTGTAGTTCAGTAACATACATCTTTCATTGTAGGGCCATACATTATTAGTATCTGAAGAGGTACTACATGTTTTTCCTCCATCTTTAAAACAAAAATCCAAGAAATTTGGATTCACCTAAAAATCATGATGCAGATTGCCAGAATCAGTCATTTGCATTGAACATGTGTCTTAATTGTATCCATGTGTTGGCACGATATTCTGTAGAGACTAATTCTAATCAATTCTGTCTAAACATTCTGGATTTCCCATAAATTACTATGCTAAATCGTTGACAGAATTCCTGCCAGTCTTTGGGCAAATGCTTCCCAATACTGCTATTTTAACATCCCAGAATGAGAGGAGCTTGACAGATCTCTTTGTCTATGTATTTTACAAACCCACCTTATTTAAATGTGAAAGATTACTCCTGTGAAATCACTACTTCAAGAGTATTATATTTTTCATGGATTTTATTATACTGTGTATATTTGACCCATATATTATGCTATTTTTTGAACTGAATTGGCAATTGAAATATTAAAGCAGATTTATACTTATGTAACATTCATGCACATTTTAACTTTCTAACTAGCATGCATGAATGAGTTCTAAGTCATTTCAGTTGTGTCCAATTCTTAGGGATCCTATGAAGTATAACTCACCGGGCTTCTTTGTCTGGGAGATTTCCCCGGCAAGAATACTGGAATGGGTTGCCATGACCTCCTTTAGGGGATTTTCCTGACCCAGGGATTGAATCTGCATCTCTTACATCTCTTGCATTAGCAAGGGAATTCTTTAAAGCTAGCACCACCTGGGAAACCCTCAAAATAATATAATGCTAATCAAAAGGTGAAGTTGAGTTCAGTCAAGTCGCTCAGTCGTGTCTGACTCTTTGCGACCCCATGAATTGCAGCACTCCAGGCCACCCTGTTCATCACCAACTCCCGGAGTTCACTCAAACTCATGTCCATCGAGTCGGTGATGCCATCCAGCCATCTCATCCTCTGTGGTCCCCTTCTCCCCCTGCCCCCAGTCCTTCCCAGCATCAGAGTCTTTTCATATGAGTCAACTCTTTGCATGAGGTGGCCAAAGTACTGGAGTTTCAGCTTTAGCGTCAGTCCTTCCAAAGAACACCCAGGATTGATCTCCTTTAGAATGGACTGGTTGGATCTCCTTGCAGCCCAAGGGACTCTCAAGAGCCTTCTCCAATATCACAGTTCAGAAGCATCAGTTCTTCAGCCCTCAGCTTTCTTCACCGTCCAACTCTCACATCCATACATGACCACAGGAAAAACCATAGCCTTGACTAGATGGACTTTTGTTGGCAAAGTAATGTCTCTGCTTTTGAATATGCTATCTAGGTTGGTCATAACTTTCCTTCCAAGGAGTAAGCGTCTTTTAATTTCATGGGTGCAATCACCATCTGCAGTGATTTTGGAGCCCAAAAAAATAAAGTCTGACACTGTTTCCACTATTTCCCCATCTATTTCCCATGAAGTGATGGGACCAGATGCCATGATCTTCGTTTTCTGAATGTTGAGCTTTAAGCCAACTTTTCCCTCTCCACTTTCACCTTCATCAAGAGGCTTTTTAGTTCCTCTTCACTTTCTGCCATAAGGGTGGTGTCATCTGCATATCTGAGGTTATTGATATTTCTCCCAGCAATCTTGATTCCAGCTTGTGCTTCTTCCAGCCCAGCGTTTCTCATGATGTACTCTACATAAAGTTAAATAAGCAGAGTTCAATATACAGCCTTGATGTACTCCATTTCTTATTTGGAACCAGTCTGTTATTCCATGTCCAGTTCTAACTGTTGCTTCCTGACCTGTGTACAGGTTTCTCAAGAGCCATGTCAGGTGGTCTGGTATTCCCATCTCTTACAGAATTTTCCATAGTTTATTGTGAATCACACAGTCAGTTTTCCATTATTGGCATTGAAGCCTTTTGTTAACCACTGACATTGTTGTAATTTTGTATATATATAGTATTATCCATGACAGTTCTCTTTTAATCATAGGCCTTTTTAGTGAAAGAAATAGGATCTTAGTAAAAGTAGTTTGATTGAGAAAGTAATTAATTTTTAGAAATATATTGTGTTGTCTACTGAGTTTATATTTTCCTGGAACAAAGAACTGTTAAGACTTCATAGACTCAGTAAGCTGTGGGTCTTTCTCTCTTCCACGTACTTTCTCATTCTTTTTTTTGTCCATCACTCTCTTTATAATTCTATTTTTTTTCGCTTAGTTTTCCAATGTCCAATGTTTCTTACAGTTACTCTGTATAAGGATTGAAAAAAATCCTATTGAAATCAAGTTTACGTGTCTGCAGTTCAAGAAACCAGCCAAAACTGGCTAGCCAAGCACCCAGGGAAGAATACTTAGGTTGGATTGTAAACCTTGGTCACAGAGAGTCACACATTCATTTTCACATGAATGTGTGAAAAGCACATACATAAATATGGAGACTTTTTAATGGACAATGATATAGGTGGTAGTTCTCAAAGAAGAGGTGGGCAGACACCATAAAAGGTGTTCAGTTATATTATCTTTTCAAGAATGTTGTATTCAGTCATTAAACTATGATACATGAAACTAGATGATAGTTTATTCCTCACTGGCCGCCTACCTAGCCTAAATAATTCTGAATTCTAAATAAATATTTACTGTTTGATTAAATGAATGAAGTAATAGTTGGCAAGCTGACATACCTATTGGTATCTCAATTTGTGTTGATAACTTCATTATTTTCCCATTTCCCAGGCTAAAAAACATGACAGTTATCTCCTTTATGCCTCTTTAGTACACTCGCAGACATTTTTCTTGTTTCTGTCCCTTCAGTATGCTTAATGAATTTGTACCTTTCTCAGTATTTCCAATGGCATCTCCCTAATCCTGACTTCTCCTAGATCAGCACTTTCTAAATTGAGTTTTGTGGAATAGTCATATCCAGTGAGATATTAATGTGTGTTCTGGGAAAAAATAATAAAAGGTTTCTATTTTCAAGTAAATTTGGAAAAGATGCATACTCTATCACCCCTTGGATATTCGCAGTGAACATTAGTGCTTTGATAAATTGTACAATAAAGAAACTGTTTTTAATGTTGATTATCCTAGCATTTCTTTAAACATTTAACCAATTAACTCTTTTATCATGGAGTGTCTGTTCAAATCTCATGAGACTGGTGTTCTATATATCAGTGTTTGGGAAATGTTGAGGTGTAGTGTGTTAGAAGGAATTAACCACTTTCTCTTTGTTTCTTGTCTTGTTGAGTCTCTGCACCCTATACCTTCCTGTTGAAACAATAATTATGAAATAGCACTATGTAATGGGCATATAGCAAGTGGTTACTAATTCTGTTGGCCATATTTAACACCTAGAGAAAAAAGAAAATGAGTTTAATTAAAATCAGATATTATTTGCTAGAATATAACATTTATTAGTTACTTAAAATAAGCTTAAGGTAATTTCAAAAAAGATAGCTAGTACTGTTTTCCTTAAAAAAAAAAAACCTAATTATTTATGTTTCTAAATGAGTAAAGTTCTTATAAGGGAACTATGAAACAAAATATCTAAATAGCTTCTTGTACATACCATCTCAAAAGTAATAATTGGTACTGGGACAAAATCAAACTGCAGTCATTTTGTTCATAACTTCCTTAACATTTAGTTGCCTCTGTATATGTTATTTTATTTTTAATGATGATATTGGGAAATGTTCTACATTTTAAAATTCCTGTCCAGAAAATATATTTATTTATTTTTGTGTACCAGAAATATTAAGGTCATAATATTTTTCCATTTTAAATAAAACATTTCTCTAAATATTGTGAAAGTCACACTAAGATTTTGTTATTGAGCCTTCAAATCTTCATGAGTATTAGCTTGTTCCTTTAAGTTAATGAAAAGAAGCAATAGTGATCATCAAAGCATGCAGTATTTAAAAAACAATAAGGGATCTGCTCTCAGTTTTGCTCTTTGCCCTTTAATTTTTTTTTCCCCTCTGCCTTGAAGCTTAGGAAGACTCTTTTTTGAGCACTTAAATGCACAGTCTGGTGTCATGCCTATTAAGTTCATGATAAAAATGAACCAGGGTCTCAGTCTAACCTAGATACTGGTCCTTGATGTTTTATACCTGGAAGGTAATTATTGTTTCGCTTTTCAGAGCTTCATTACCCCCAAACAACTTTCCTCTGCTCATGCTTATTTTATTCCTCTTGCTAAGGATGATTGCATATAGTTTTTATTGCTGTCCTTAAAGGTGTATATATAAATTATCTATACAGTGTAATTGTTGGCTGAGGTAAATGACCTTTCTGGGTTTCCAGAATGTTTTCACCTTAATTGATCTACCATATATGGCTGCATTGATTTACTATATGTGAATTCACATTATTAATAATTTAAAAGGTTCCTTACTTTTTGTAGGAAATATCATTGATAATTTTGAAGTTTGGAGCTCCCGATAATAACAGTGATGTTCGCAGATTATATTTGAAAGTAATTTACATATTTGTAGATCTACTTTCACATATATTATCTTGTCCTTGCAGCAACACTGAAGATCATAAATATTATTATTCCAAATAATGAAGGGATGAACTCATTATTGGAGAGTCAATTACATTGTGTCCTCATACATATAGTAAGTTTTGGAGCTGGGACTCCAAAGCCTGTATTCTTTACTCCTTTATTCCTGAAGTAGTAATTTAATAACACTGACCCATGTTACAATTTTTTGTTTTAAAGGATGGTTATTGTTTGGCCTACACACTTAGGTTTAACATCTACTTCATGTACAGTCCTGAGTTTGTTTTACCTTTTGCAACTTAGTTTTACAATGCAAAAATCAAGTGGAGAGAACCCCAACATTAATGATAATTTCAAATCATTTCTGAGTTACCATGCTTTGTAAGCATATGATTTCACATATTCTAAAGGCAAAGAAAAGAAACAAATATTAGGGCGCTAGGAAGTAAAAGCAGTATTCTGATTAAGATTGACAGCAGAAGGAGAAGGGGACAACAGAGGATGAGATGGTTGGATGGTGTCACCAACTCAATGAACATGGGTTTGGGTGGACTCCGGGAGTTGGTGATGGACAGGGGGGCCTGGCATGCTGCAGTTAATGGCATCTCAAAGATTCAGACATGACTGAGTGACTGGACTGAACTGAACTGAACTGATCAAGATAACCTAGAAAGTCAGACCACATGGATTTTAATTCACTCCTTCTAAGTGAGCTTTGTGATCTGGCCTACGTTGCTTAAGACTCATTTTTCTTACATGTAAAGGGAATGCCATTAAAGCATTTCCTTGTTAAATTGTTCTGAAAATGAAATGACATAATATGTGTGCTTTGTGTGTTTAGTCACTCAGTCACGTCCGACTCTTTGAGACCCCATAGACTGTAACCTGAAAGGCTCCTCTGTCCGTGAGGAGACAACCCTCTCCAGCCAAGAATACTGGAGTGAGTTGCCATCCCCTCCTCCAGAGGATTTTCCCAACCCAGGGATCTAAGCCAGGTCTCTCACATTGCAGTCAGATTCTTTACCATCTGAGCCACCAGGATAGCCCATAATATGTGTAATTCACTTAATACAGTGTTTCTACTTAGTAAACACTTGCTAATTTTTAGCCATGAAAAAAGTAATGGAATTGTCTTGTTGGTCCTATTCATAATGCTAGTTGTCTTGCTGTTCACAGTATTCACTCTGTTCACTGAACCCAGGGTAGGTAAGACATGGTCTAGGAGGCTAGAAGACTCTAGGAGCAATAGGAATTGCAGCATATTTATTTTCTCCTGGCTGGCACAGCAGCCATACACAGCCTCTCTCCTGGCTGATGCAGCAACTGTAGCAACAGCCATAACATAAGCATAACTTAGCCATAATGTGGCCATAACATAACCTTGTATAATGTAACCATGGTATTGCTCCAATGTAGCCCTGATGCAGCAGCAGCCAGGGCTTTCATGGCTCATGAAAGCTCATGAAAGCTTCATGAAGCTCATACAGGCATACTGCACACAGTAGCCCATGAGCAAGTGAGTACCTCGTGACATTCATGCACAGTGGTATAAATGATCTCAGACCTCAGCTGTTACATAATCATTATTTACAAAACATGGGGCATGAGTGAGAGGCTGTGGGGCAAGAGAGCCTGACCATGCCACCTTGGCTAATTTGCTCTTTCCCTATAGGAATGAAAACTTGAAACTATATTGAGACCACTGGAACATCAAAGCATACAGGCATGCAGAGAAGGGGGAAATGAAAAGGGAAACAGGGGAATGAGATAGGGTAATTAAAAAGAAATGCAAAGGGGCTGCTGTTTCTAATAAGGATGTACAGTGTTGCAGGGGAATGTCCCTCCAAACCTAACAAGGAAAAACAAGCTGAATAAACTATAAAATCAGTAAGTTTAGCCCATCAAAGAATCAGGCCCAAAGCAATTGAATAAATTAAAATCCAAAATTTGACAAACCTCTCTTAGGATATATAGCTGCTTTCATTTTTGAAATGTGGGAGGAGGAACTCACTAAAGTAAAAATAAAGCAGCTGAACTTTTAAATTTTTAAATGCTGAATGTGGGCTGGGCGTAGGAGTTTAGAATTTCTAGGAGTCCTAGATACAAGAGGAATCTTTGCTCTCTCCTCATCTTCTTTCTTATTGGCCTTCACTTGAGAGCCCATGAGAAAGGTCAGGATAAGGTCAGGAGAACTGAGAAGTGCATCTTACGAGAAGGCTCACCAAGTCTGCTATAGTCTCCATATGCCAATGAGAACTAAGAGAAATGCTTCTGCATTCGGGGACTCATGTTCAATAAGCAGCAGAAGCAGTCTGCCTCAGGAGAGATCCCCACGTGCCCCCATCTGAGGTTCATTGGCATAAGGCTGAGGCAGGGTATGGTGGTAGGGAGGTCTAGCAGAGCTGAGACTTCCTGAAGAGCCCGCTTAAGTTTGAGGGAAGGCAGAATGAAGAGAAGCCCAAAGGCACCCTCCTGTGAGTGAGTCAATATCTGTCTTCCTTTAGGTGAGGGAGAAGAGAGTTGAGAAAGAAGTTTCCTAAGTCACAGGTACAGAGATGCTGTTGAATGAAGTCTGAAGATGGAGAAGGAATGGGTGTCACCAGTGCACTGGGGTTTAAGATCAGAACTGAGAGAACTCTGACAGGCACTCTGGGCCCTTGCTCTTAAGCGTACCAGGAAGTGTTTTTATACCACTGGGATAGAAAAAAGATTGCTGAGATATACCTCTGGGACATCTGAAAGCAGAGTATGACAACTAAGACAAAATCTGCTGTCACTTAGACTGTAAAGTGAAGTTTCTAATTCTACTTTCAACATTTAAGCCTGTAGTAGTCTGATTTTAAACAACACCAAAGCTCTGGTGCATTGTACTAGTTTGATAGATACGCTATAAAAAACAACTATAGCCTGAGTGACTTAACAGAAACTAATTTTCTCATGATTTTGAAAGCTGAAAGACTGAGATCATGGTGTCATCAGAGTTGATTTCATCTGAGGCCTTTTTTCTTTGGATCATAGATAACAGACTTCACCATTTGCCTTCAAATGGTTTTCCTTTATGTGTTTCTGTGTACAGATTTCCTCTTCTTAGAAGGATACTAGTCATAATGAGACGGGATCCAGCCTAATGAGTACCTAGCTATTTAAAGACCCTTTATTTAATCACAATCATATTCTGAAGTACTAGGAGTTAGGGTTTCAACATATAAATTTTGAGGTTACACGCTTTAGTTTATAATGCCTTTGTAAAGTGTTCCAACTTCCAGTCCAAACAAGAGGTGTACCCTTTTCTTTGTATGAATATTATTCATCTCAGTCCTTATTTTTTCATATGATGTTCATTTTCAATCCAAAAATTACAATACACAAGAAAATATCCTTTGTCAAAGGAGGGAAGAATCAATAGAAGGAGATCCAAGACATTGCAGTTATCAGACTGGAATTTAAAATACCGCTAATAACACAGACATTGATAACAGGCTTGTGGACACAGCAAGGGGAGGAGAGAATTGGACAAATTGATGTAGTAGCATTGACATATGTGCATTATCATGTGTAAAATAGATAGCTAGTGGGAAGCTGCTATATAACACAAGGAGCCCAGTCTGGCACCTCTCTGGGAGGGGTACAGGAGGCTCAAGAGGGAGGGGGTATATATATATATATATATATATATATATATATGACTGATTTGTGTTGCTGTACAGCAGAAACCAACACAACATTGCAAAGCAATTATCTTCCTGTTAAATTTTTTTTTAAATACCTTTAATGTATTAAGAATTTTTCTTGAACAAAGGACAACATATGTGAGCAGATAGGGAATTTCAGCAGATAGAAACTATCAAAAAAATCAAATGTGAATGCTAGAAACAAACAAACAAAAAATACTGCATTGGAGTTAAATAGTTCTTGTGATCTTTTCAGTAATCTAACATGTGAAATAGTGATTCTGGCCAACATTGAGCGATATAAATTTTCTAGCTTAAAGCACAGGAAGAAATGTAACAAAGTGACTAATTTCTGTAAGACTATGTTTAATTAGCATCCCAAGATATAAAAAGAAAGAGAATGAGAGAAGAAATACTTGAATAAAAATTGATAATTTTCCAACATTAATGAAAAACATCAAACCACAGATCAAAACACTAGAGAACTTCAATCAATGTAAATTCAAAGAAAAACATACCTCCAATATCCTAATCAAACACTGAAAATCAAAGATAAGAAAGAAAACTCAAGGAGGCAACCAGAGAAAAAAGTATTAAATATAGGACAAGTGATACAAATGATGCTATTTTTCGTCAGATGCAGTGGAATCCATGAAATAACAGAATAGCATCTTTAAAGTTCTAAAAGATAGATCTGGCAACGTAGAATTAACACCTCACAAAAATATTTTTCAGAAAAGAAAGTGAATTGAAGACTTTTTTTCTAAATTAAAAAAGCCAAAATTTTCTCTGAGTTCTCCATTACAGATATGTTAAAATTAAAAAGGAAAAAAAAAGATTCTTCAGGCTCTTGGGAAATGATAGCAGATATGTATCTGGTTTGCTTTTAGGTGAAGAATACCTTAAAGATATGAAATATATACATATGAATATATATATACAGGAATAGGTATGCATGTAATATATACATATATTTTATATAGTACATAGAAAGACGTTAAATATATTATCAATCTAGTTAGACATTTGTGTGATTAAGGAAAAATAATGGCAATATAGTATGTCTCTAACATCTATAGAAGTTAAACATATGATAATAAAGAGTACAGAAAATGGGTGGATGATAATTGGAAATACATGGTTGTAAAGTTTTTATGTTTTATTTTTATAAGTAGTGATAAATTAAAGATGCATATTGTAATGTTTTGAACAATAACTGAAGTGAACAGAGAAAGGCATTTATATGGACTGAATTCTTTCATCTCCCCAAATTCAATTCCTAACCCCAGTATCTCAGAATGTACCCTTTAGAAATAGTATCATTGCAGGGGTGATTGATTAAGATGAAGTTCTATCACAGTAGAGTGGACCCTTCATTCAATGTGAGTGTGTGCTTAGTCAGTCAACCATGTCCGACTCTTTGCAACCCCATTGATTGTAGTCATCAGCCTGTCTGTCCATGGGGATTCTCCAGCAAGGTATACTGGTGTGGGTTGCCACGCCCTCCTCCAGGGGATCTTCCCAGCCTAGGAATTGAACACAGGTCTCCTGCACTAAGGCGGATTCTTTACCATCTGAGCCACCAGGGAATCTGTATAAAAAGGGGAAATTTGGACACTGACAGGAACGCTGGAGAATGCCATTTGAAGATGAAGTTAGAAATAATGGTGATGTTTCAACAAGCCAAGGAACACCAAAGATCACCAGCAAACCACCAGAAGGAAGGGAAAGGATATAGGACAGATTCCGTAGCAAATTAATGAAGGCACAAATAAAAAGTCAGTAGAGAAGATAAAATGGGATACTAAAAATATTTGGTTAACGCATGCCCAAAACAAGAGAGGAAAAAGAAAGAGGAAAGAAGGAAGAGAGAAACAATACAGATCGCATGAAACAAAACCAAACACCTGAATAGTAAATTAAATTAAAATGGTGCAGTAATTGCAATGACGATAAATGGACTCCAGTTAAAAGTCAGAAATTGCCAGACTGGATCATAACAGTTTGTCAGATTCTTATAAAAGTTAACATGTATCAACTTTATGACAGTAATTCCAATCCTAATGAAAAATGAAGATATATATCCACAAAAATATTTGTGTACAAGGATGTTCATACTAGATTTATTGATAATAGCCCAAAACAGGAAATAGCCAACATGTTTATCCATAGGAGAATGGATAAACAAACTGTGGTATATTGCTAGAATATGCGATTACTCACTGATGAAAAGGAACAAACCACTGATGGATGCCACAGAAAGTAAAACTCTTAGAAACATTGTTGAGTAAAGGAAACAAGACTGCTAAATATATACTGTTTGATTTCTTGGTAACAGAAATCAGATGAATTGTTTGCTTGTTTATTTTAAATGTGTGTTCCAGCAGCATGGGGATGCAGTGAGAAAGGCATATGTGGGTCCTGGGGTAATGGGAATAACCCATGTTTCATAGTGGTGTGGGTTAGGTGAATCTAGACATCTGCCAAAATTGATTGAAATACATTTAAGATCTCTTTATGTATACAACTTGAAAAAATTGCAATAAGAAACACATTTACTTATATTGGCATGCAGTCAATTTTTACTTGACTTTATCTTGAGTGAACAATGTGCACTATGTTTTAATCCAGTTACTACTACCACAACTAGGGCTTCCTTGATAGCTCAGACAGTAAAGCGTCTGCCTACAATGTGGGAGACCTGGATTCGATCCCTGAGTTGGGAAGATCCCCTGGAGAAGGAAATGGCAACCCACTCTAGTACTCTTGGCTGGAAAATCCCATGGATGGAGGAGCCTCGTAGGCCACCGTCCATGGGGTCGCAAAGAGTCGGACATGACTGAGCGACTTCATTTTCTTTCTTTCTCTTTCTACTACTACCACAAATATTTAATATAAATGTTTATACTGAGTTTCAGTTTACAAAGTATTCTGCATATATAGTATTTGACTCGGGCTTAAAAATCACTCCAAGTTAAACAGGAAGGGCTCAGTATGATTATCCCTGTTTTATAGAGGGGATGATGTCACTCATGTTTATTATTCCAGAATCAGTGAGATGATCAGTGGACAAAATGAATCTTAAATGAAAATATTTTGACTCTATCTCATTTCAGTGAATTTCTTCTACTGAAAACATAATTGTATGTAAATTGAGTTCCTCCCCTTCTCAACTCTCACTTAACCTGCCTGCTTAGGTAAAGTAGTTCTCTTGGAGCACTGAGTGCCAAAGGGCTTGGTGGTTTATTGCACTGATCCTGTGTTCTAGGACTTCCCAGATGGCTCAGATGGTAAAGAATCTGCCTTCAATACAGGAAACTCAGTTGTCCTAAGCCAGTCATATTGCACCTCTGTGTCCCTGAATCAAACCTAGTTATTGAAAACAGCCAATGACAAGAGTGAGATTATTTTGTTTGTGTGTATAATAGGTTTAGAAGTAGAGAAATGCCAACTCAATATGTCTTTGTACTCTAAAGTATGAAACCTATATGTTTTTTAACCATATTTTTTTTTCTGTTACCCTCCTTCCTCAACCTCCCCAAGGCTGTTAGATGTGTTGTGATGATTTTTTTTTTAATATTTGTTTATTTGGCTGCATTGGTTCTTAGTTGCAGCACTCTAGATGTTCCTCTGTCATGCAGGATCTTAGTTGTGTAGCAATAACTCTGGTTGTGGTGTGCACGCGAGCTCAGTAGTCGCAGTGCATGGGCCTAGCTGCTCCACAACATGTGGGATCGAATCCACGTCCCCTGCCTTGCAAGGCAGATTGTTAACCACTGGACCACCTGGGAAGTCCCTGTTGTGATGATTATTAAAAGATCATGGGTTGTTGACACGATAGGTCTTAACAACTTTCTTAAGAGAAATGTAAAACTTTGGAATAATGTTTAATGTAGTATGTGAATAATGTATATCTTAATAAGTAAAATGATATGCACAATTTAAAAAAAATGGAAAATGTATCTCCCAAAGTAGTATAAAACATTACTGCTATGTTCTGAAATCGGTCATAAAAACTTATATACTGGTGAGATCATAGAAATGACATTTCAAGAGTTACATTTGTAACTCAAAACAGGAAAGAGTGAATATAAATTAGAATCTCACTGGAAAGTAGGTTTATCATGCAAAATAGGACAGATTCATTAGGGGGATTTATTTTACTCAATTAATAAAATATAATACCCTGCTGAAGACAATGGCTGAACAAGTATAAACTGGTAGCAGAGAGGTCATAAAATCTCATTAAAAAGGATTTTTAAATTGTAGTCTCAGTAGGGAGTTAAATTAAAGAAAATGAGTCCAGATATTTCTCACCCAGAATTATGTGTTCATAACCATAATTTTTAAACTTTAGTCATAGAGGCCATATTAAGTTCTAATTAATATTGACCATTTTCTCAAATAATTTTAGTATCTATCTAGATTTCTACTTAGTCTTTCATGTTACAGATTACATAAAAAAACAATTGAGACCATCTGTATTTCACAGAGGCTAACGTGTACTCCACGCTCATTAAAGGAAAATGGAATTGTCTGAATAAATTACTTTTGACTTTACTCCTGACAGCTGGAATCTAGAGAACAGTTCAGAGTATAATATCCTTACCTCCCTAGGCAAGAGGTGGTCAGAATAGTTAAACCTCTTTTTACTTTTTGCAAACTTACTACTTAGAATCATTTAAACTGCTGTGATCAGATAATCAGATCATATCATGCTACTGCCACCAACTAAATCTATTCAGAAAGCAGAATATCAAAGAGGAAAAAAAAAATATGTCTTAATTTTGTATAGAAAAAAAGTAAAGGAAGTAGTAATTACAATGACATGTTTTTTTAGCAGATGTCATCTTTTGAGAATAAGTTACATAACAGATCCTTCTGCCACTGACAGTATCCATTGGAGGATACTTCTGCCTTCTGTAGTGTGAACTAAGAAGGTTAATGCTACCCTGCAGAAGATTGCTGTTATCTAGTTAGTCATAATTGCCTTTTTAGGGCACACAGTTTCATAAAGTGGGCTTTTGGGAGCAAACCCTGGTTCACTGTATTCTCCATATGACCATAGAGTGGTGACAGTATCCATCATATACTTTTTAAATCTATTTGTCCATATCCATGTCTTCTCCATAGCATAACTCTGGGTGTGAAAATTCCTTTTTATTAATTTATCAGTTATAGTGATCTCTGTTAGAACTTTGTGACACATACTAGATACTCAATAGATAGTTTTTATTTGTATGTGACACTTTTTCTTAAAATAATATTGATTTCCACAAGTCAGTACCTAGAAAAAGATACCATTTCTATAGGTCATTGGGTATCATTATCATTCTTGAGTTCTGCTTGGATGGGCTTTTTTTTTTTTCCCTCAAAAAACCAAAAATGATTTATTTTTCTAGAATAAATTTGTTTTCCTTTGTGAATTAACCAGAGTTTGACAAAGCTGTTTCATTTTCTGTTTCACTATTCAGTGTTTGAGATTAATGGATATAGATCTTAAAAAAATTTTTTTTGTAATTTTTTAAAAGCAGGTTTAGGTTAACAAATCAAGAGGAAGAGATGTTCCTTATACTTACTCATACCCCTTGTACTCCACAGCCTCCCTATCATCAGCCTCATTCACCAGAATGATACTTTTTTTTTTTAATTAAGGGTGAACCTATATTGACACGTTATAATTATCCACAGTCCATAGTGTGCTTTAAAGTTTCCCTTTGGTGTTATATAATCTATGGGCTTGGACAAAAACATACTCACATACATGAATCATCATAGTATCATAAAGAATATTTTCACTGCCCTAAAAGTTCTTTGTGATCTTCCCACCCACCCCCACCATCAACCATTGATCATATTTTTTATTGTCTTTATAATTTTACCTTTTACAGAAGGTCATATAGTTGGAATCATACTGTCTGTAGGCCTTGCGGATTGGCTTATTTTACTTAGTCATCCACATTTAATTTCCACGTCTTTTCCTGGTTTGAGAGCTGTTTTGTTTTTACAGCTGAATAATATTTATCGTTTGGATTTGTGAGAGTCTATCCACTCACCTAAAGAAGGCCATCTTGTGTGCTTCTGAGTCTTGGCAGTTATGAGTAAAGCTACTATATTCATCTGTGTGCAGACTTTTGTATGGACGTAAGTTTTCAGTGCATCTGAGTAATTATCAAGGAAAGTGATTGTTGGATCCTCTAGTATGTTTGTTTTGTAAGATACTGGCTAACTGGCTTCCAAAGTTGGTTATAAATTTTGCATTCCTACCAGCAGTGTATGAGAGTTCCTTTGGCTCCACATGCATGCCATCATTTAGTGTTGCCTGTGTTCTGGTTTTTGATCATTCTAATATGTGTGTAGTAGTATCTGGTTTTGGAGAAGGAAATGGCAACCCACTCCAGTGTTCTTGCCTGGAGAAACTCATGGACAGAGAAGCCTGGTAGGCTGCAGTCCATGGGGTCGCACAGAGTCGGACACAACTGAAGCGACTTGGCAGCAGGCAGCAGCACTATCTGGTTTTATTTTTCTCTAGTGACATAGGATGTGGAATACCTTTTCATATGTTTATTTTCCATCTCTATATGGTCTTTGATGAGATGACTTTTATGATTTTTGGCTCATTTCTTAAATTGTGTTGTTTTCAACAGTTCTTTTATATTTAGGATGCATGCGTGTGTGCTCAGTTGCTTCAGTTAAGTGTGACCCTGTGTGAACCTATGGACTGTAGCCCATCAGGATCCTCTGTCCATGGAATTTGCCAGGCAAGAATAGTAGAATGGGTTGCCATGCTTTCTTGCAGGGGACCTTCCAGACCCAGGGATCAAACCCATCCTGCATTGCAGGCAGATTCTTTACCCACTGAACCACCTGGGAAGCCCATGTTTAAAATAGCAGTCCTTAATCAGATGTTTATTTTTCAAATATTCTCTCCTACTCCATAGACTGTCTCTTCATTCTCTTGGCATTGTCCTTTGCCGAACAAAAAATTTTAATCTAAAATTTTGGTGAGTAGGTTTGAAGAATTGGGGAACTAAATCTGCATTTTTTTAAATTTTTTTTAACTTTTTAACTTTACAATATTGTATTGATTTTGCCATATATCAACGTGAATCCGCCACAGGTATACACGTATTCCCCATCCTGAACCCTCCTCCCTCCTCCCTCCCCGTACCATCCCTCTGGGTCGTCCTAGTGCACCAGCCCCAAGCATCCAGTATCATGCATTGAACCTGGACTGGTGACTCGTTTCATATATGATATTATACATATTTCAATGCCATTCTCCCAAATCATCCCACCCTCTCCCTCTCCCACAGAGTC
Organism: Bubalus bubalis; assembly: GCF_019923935.1. Classification (NCBI taxonomy): domain Eukaryota; kingdom Metazoa; phylum Chordata; class Mammalia; order Artiodactyla; family Bovidae; genus Bubalus; species Bubalus bubalis. Next base: position 40,130,777 of record NC_059163.1, on the reverse strand, counting down.
CAAAAGACTGTTCTATACATCTGTGTCTCTTTTGCCATCTCGTATACAGGTTTATTGTTGCCATATTTCTAAATTCCATATATATGCGTTAGTATACTATATTAGTGCTTTTCTTTCTGGTTTACTTCACTCTGTATAATAGGCTCCAGTTTCATCCACCTCATTAGAACTGATTCAAATGTATTCTTTTTAATGGCTGAGTAATACTCCATTATGTATATATACCACAGCTTTCTTATCCATTCATCTGCTGATGGACATCTAGGTTGCTTCCATGTCCTGGCTATTATAAACAGTGCTGTGATGAACATTGGGGTACACGTGTCTCTTTCAATTCTGGTTTCCTCAGTGTGTATGCCCAGCAGTGGGATTGCTGGGTCATATATTTTTAAGTAGAAAATAGCTCTTAATGAGTCACTTCCTGTTCAGCAATGTTGGAATGACACATTCCTTTCTCAGATACTCAGTTAATCAAGTTAAGGATTTGTCCCATTACCATTCCTATCAGTTACAGGTATCATTGGTATGAGGAGGGCTTTGTTTTGTTTTTTGGTTTTTAAAAAGTCTTCTCATCTTTCAAGTCTGTGAATCTACATATCTAATAAGCTATGTGTCTATTCTCTAATTATGGGAGAAAAAACAGTCTAGAATATGAACACTATTGACTTTCACTAATGAAAATGGGAGGAAAATGTCTAAACTGGTATTCATGAAGTAACTGCTGTGTGCCAGACACTGTTAAGCACTTTTCATATATTATTTCAATTGCTACCCATCTAAGTCAGGCATTTAGATGAAGAAAATCAGTTTTATTGATGAAGAAATTGAGGCTCATTGGATGTGATAACTTTTAAAAACAGCTTTTCACCTTAAAAGTACTAGGGACATAGTAAGAACGCAGTTTCCTAGGACTTCGGCCTTCTCTTTCCATTATTCTTTATACTATCTTTCTCCCTCTTAAGTAATTTAACTTACAGAAGTAATGCCCCCCCCAAAAAAAAAACACATTTTAGTCCTTTTAAGTAACCACTTTTAACAATCAGATAAAAATATATTTAAGAAAATGAGATCTTACTCTATACATTGCTCCAGATATAAAACAGTTAAAATGGATATTAGCTATTAAAATAAGTTTTGGAAAAGAGTGCTAGTAAAAATAATGCTATCTAATTTTTTCTGGTAGTTACATATAGAAGAATCATCACTGACTAGTTAATAAAAAAATCAAATTCATAAATTTCTATAATAATATAACAGGATATATCCTTCTGATATTTGGTATTTTATTAATAAGATAAACATCTCTAATTAATTCATCCTTAGTAGTGGCAATATCTAAATTTGCCAAATAAATTTTTAAAGCTTTAGGCCTCTTACTTTGGGAATGTTTATGTTTTATTTGTATGCCTTCAGTTCTCAGTAAATTTATAGGTTCAACTTTGCTTTGTTTTTTTATATTATTATTTATTTTTTAGAGGTTTTTCATTTCTGAGAATAAAAAGAGGTTGTTTATTTATTTTGTGCAAGGGTTTAACCTTTTGTCACATCTCTTTATTTTAATGATCTATGATTTTTTTTAAGCTCTAGGCAAAATACAGAATGTCTTTTGGGCTAACACTAATGATTGGTTTCTTATCATTTTACACCCTTTGTTGTTTAAGATGAAAGTTTTAGAGAAAGTTCATTACTTTTTCTTAGATGAGAAAATTAACATATCAATATATTTCTTTGACCTGTAAATACCAAAGTTAGAAGCACTCTCTAGTTATTATCTCTGGAAGATATCCATCTACACACAAACATGAAATTGAGTCCACATCTCAATTTGCATTCCTATTACAGAAATCCTTCAAAATTTAGGAGAGAATTGTGATTCTTATTCCAGTAAATATGGCATACATTTACTAATCTAACCTTGTCTAGCCTTCACTGTGACCTTTTTCAGGTTGGGCAGTTGGAGTTGGAGTTGCAATCCATTGTTTGGTGTCTTTTCCACCCTTGTAGAACAGTATTGTTAATAATTATGTACAGTAAAACCAGCTAAAGGTGTGAAAATGAAGAAGCAACTTAGGGCAATTAAATCTACCAAAAATAATAAAACCTTTTAATCTTTGTCTTAAAAATAGTAAATATATTTGTATATTTTATGTTATAGGAATTACAAAGAAAATTTATTAAAGAAGATAACCAATGAAATACAATGCTATTTTATAAAGTATAATCAAAATTAGACTTTGAGTCTTACTCAAAATACTACATTTTAAGAAATAAATTACAATTGTTGGGAATACATACTCCATAACTTTAGGAAAAATGTATTGAATGGAAGCATATTATAAGACCTCCAAAAGTTTTATCAGATTCCATATGCAATGATCTTGTAAGCACTCTTTATCTTGTCTGAATTTTCTCTATTTTATATTTTGTAATGATGCATTCCTAAAGCTTTTGTAATGGTATATTCCTAAAACTTAAATAGTAAAGGCCAACTTTAATGATTTCATAACTGTTTATTTTAAAAGTTATGACTACTACCCCTCGTGTTTCTGTGTTTGGCATTTTTATTTTAATATGTATTTTGGGGTTTTATGCTAATTTTTTTGTATTTCAATTTTTTGGCCATAGGTGACTATTAAGTGAACTAGTAAATAAACGATATTAATTTGACCTGTATCCTTATCAATTGAAGAAGAAGAATCTGACTTTCTAACTACAAACTCATGACGGAGAATATCAGCTATCGTCACCTTAACCATAGTATATAAAATAATCAAATAAAATAAACTATGAAAATAGTGAAAATTAATGTAGCCCCTATATTTATACATGAGTCATTAGTGACCTGGCAAAATCTATGCTGATTGTGGCCAATGAGCAATAAAAAATTTTTCAGTTCAGTTAGTTGCTTAGTTGTGTCTGACTCTTTGCGACCACATGGATTGTAGCATGCCACCCTCCCCTGTCCATTACCAACTCCCAGAGCATGTTCAAACTCATGTCCATCGAGTGGGTGATGCCATCAAACCATCTTATCCTCTGTCATCCCCTTCTCCTCTTGCCTTCAATCTTTCCCAGCATCGGAGTCTTTTCAAATGAGTCAGTTCTTTGCATCAGGTGGTCAAAGTATTGGAGCTTCAGTTCAGCATCAATCCTTCCAATGAATATTTAGGATTGATTTCCTTTAGGATTGACTGGTTTGATCTCCTTGCAGTCCAAGGGATTCTCAAGAGCCTTCATCAACACCACAGTTCAAAAGCATCAGTGCTTTGGTGCTCAGCTTTCTTTATGGTCCAACTCTCACATCCATACATGACTACTGGAAAAACCATAGCTTTGACTAAATGGACCTTTGTTGGCAGAGTAATGCCTCTGTTTTTTATTTATTTATTTATTTTTAATTTTATTTTATTTTTAAACTTTAAAATATTGTATTGGTTTTGCCAAATATCGAAATGAATCCGCAACAGGTATACATGTGTTCCCCGTCCTGAACCCTCCTCCCTCCTCCCTCCCCATACCATCCCTCTGGGTCATCCCAGTGCACCAGCCCCAAGCATCCAGTATCGTGCATTGAACCTGGACTGGCGACTCGTTCCATATATGATATTATACGTATTTCATTGCCATTCTCCCAAATCATCCCACCCTCTCCCTCTCCCACAGAGTCCAAAAGACTGTTCTATTCATCTGTGTCTCGTACACAGGGTTATTGTTACCATCTGTCTAAATTCCATTTATATGTGTTAGTGTACTGTATTGGTGTTTTTCTTTCTGGCTTACTTCACTCTGTATAATAGGCTCCAGTTTCATCCACCTCATTAGAACTGATTCAAATGTATTCTTTTTAATGGCTGAGTAATACTCCATTGTGTATATGTACCACTGCTTTCTTATCCATTCATCTGCTGATGGACATCTAGGTTGCTTCCATGTCCTGGCTATTATAAACAGTGCTGCGATGAACATTGGGGTACACGTGTCTCTTTCCCTTCTGGTTTCCTCAGTGTGTATGCCCAGCAGTGGGATTGCTGGATTGTAAGGCAGTTCTATTTCCAGTTTTTTAAGGAATCTCCACACTGTTCTCCATAGTGGCTGTACTAGTTTGCATTCCCACCAACAATGTAAGAGGGTTCCCTTTTCTCCACACCCTTTCCAGCATTTATTACTTGTAGACTTTTGGATCGCAGCCATTCTGACTGGCGTGAAATGGTACCTCATAGTGGTTTTGTTTTGCATTTCTCTGATAATGAGTGATGTTGAGCATCTTTTCATGTGTTTGTTAGCCATCTGTATGTCTTCTTTGGAGAAATGTCTATTTAGTTCTTTGGCCCATTTTTTGATTGGGTCATTTATTTTTCTGGTATTGAGCTGTAGGAGTTTCTTGTTTATTTTTGAGATTAGTTGTTTGTCAGTTGCTTCATTTGCTATTATTTTCTCCCATTCTGAAGGCTGTCTTTTCACCTTGCTAATAGTTTCCTTTGTTGTGCAGAAGCTTTTAAATTTAATTAGGTCCCATTTGTTTATTTTTGCTTTTATTTCCAATATTCTGGGTCGTAGAGGATCCTGCTGTGATGTATGTTGGAGAGTGTTTTGCCTATGTTCTCCTTTACGAGTTTTATAGTTTCTGGTCTTACATTTAGATCTTTAATCCATTTTGAGTTTATTTTTGTGTATGGTGTTAGAAAGTGGTCTAGTTTCCTTCTTTTGCAAGTGGTTGACCAGATTTCCCAGCACCACTTGTTAAAGAGATTGTCTTTAATGCATTGTATATTCTTGCCTCCTTTGTTAAGATAAGGTGTCCATATGTGCGTGGATTTATCTCTGGGCTTTCTTGAGAAAAAGAAAGCCCAGAGATAAATTTTGTTCCATTGATTTATATTTTGTTCCATTGATCTATATTTCTGTCTTTGTGCCAGTGCCATAACTGTCTTGATGACTGTGGCTTTGTAATAGAGCCTGAAGTCAGGTAGGTTGATTCCTCCAGTTCCATTCTTCTTTCTCAAGATCGCTTTGGCTATCGAGGTTTTTTGTATTTCCATACAAATTGTGAAAGTATTTGTTCTAGTTCTGTGAAGAATACCGTTGGTAGCTTGATAGGGATTGCATTGAATCTATAAATTGCTTTGGGTAGTATACTCATTTTCACTATATTGATTCTTCCAATCCATGAACATGGTATATTTCTCCATCTATTAGTGTCCTCTTTGATTTCTTTCACCAGTGTTTTATAGTTTTCTATATATAGGTCTTTAAGTTTCTTTAGGTAGATATATTCCTAAGTGTTTTATTCTTTCCGTTGCAATGGTAAATGGAATTGTTTCCTTAATTTCTCTTTTTGTTTTCTCATTATTAGTGTATAGGAATGCAAGGGATTTCTGTGTGTTGATTTTATATCCTGCAACTTTACTATCGTCATTGATTAGTTCTAGTAATTTTCTGGTGGAGTCTTTAGGGTTTTCTATGTAGAGGATCATGTCATCTGCAAACAGTGAGAGTTTTACTTCTTTTTTTCCAATTTGGATTCCTTTTATTTCTTTTTCTGCTCTGATTGCTGTGGCCAAAACTTCCAAAATTATGTTGAATAGTAATGGTGAAAGTGGGCACCCTTATCTTGTTCCTGACTTTAATTGGTCATAGCTTTTCTTCCAAGGAGCAGGATCTTTTAATTTCATGGCTACAGTCACCATCTGCATTGATTTTGAAGTTCAAGAAAATAAAGTCTGTCACTGTTTCCACTGTTTTCCCATCTATCTGCCATGAAGTATGGGACCAGATGCCATGATCTTATTTTTATTAATGTTCAGTCTTAAGCCAGCTTTTTCACTGTACTATTTCATGTTCATCAAGAGGTTCTTTAAGGATATTTTTTGAATACCTGATTGCCTGCTTAAGAAAAACAAAAAGTAATAATAATAATGATGATAAAAAGACAGGGATCAATGACATGACAAAAGATATTTAAATAATATAATCAACTTCAATCAATATGATTCTTGAATAAAATAATTTTTTCCCACTAATGTTGTAGTTTTAAAATGTTGGCAGGAAAGGTTTTAGCTTATGCAGGCACTTTCCATATGAGAATGAGGTTAAAAATCTTAGCAACTCATTACTGGTCCATTATAAAGCAAAAATGATTATTTTTTTGGATCATATTACATGGATAATTGCAATCACCAAACAATGCAAATGGGATGATGAAATGATGAAAACTGATAAATAAGCTAATAAATGTGCACAATGACTATAAATCCTTTGTCTTTAAACTGTTTCCTAAATCACTAAAATACCACTAGATATATTTACATTATTTATTGAATCAGTAAAAAAAAATTGACTGAATTATTACCATGTCTTGTCATTAATTGCTATATGAGAGCATTTCTAATATCCTTATCTAATAGCCTTATCCACCAGCTACAAATTTGAAAATATATTCCAAGTAGTTTTGCTGTTTAGTGCTTTTTACACAGAGACCAGTATTACTTTGGGAAGGGCTTAAAAGTTGTATTGAGTAATGTTTTAAAATCAATTACTTATTAAGATAATATTTAAGATAATTTTAACATTTTAAAAACAAAATTGTTTTTAAAAATATTTAAGCCAAAGAAGGCAATATAATTGAATTAACTTATTTTTCAATCTTTCTGACAAAGTTTGCATATGCATATTAAAAGTAATTTCCTTAATACCGTCTAAAGGAATTGAAAAGTATATACTGAAAGCATAATTTATTCTCTATGTTTTGCCAAGCACCTAAGGGGTAGCCTTAGTACAATTAACTTCAACAGAATATCACAGAATACTGAAATGTTTTTTGTTGTTGCTGATAGTGGTTGTGTTTTTTTGTTTGTTTTGTTTTAGATATCAATATCTGCATGGAATGCAAAGCTATATAATTTTAAATTGGGGGAAATTTTAAAAGTATTACTTAATGGTGAAATGCTTTGGATTTTAATAAATATCGTTCATCTTATTTTTCACCCAGTCAAAAGTTAAAGGTAGCTATTATGGCTGAAATAAAAAAAAGAGGGTTCTTTAGGTTCATTGATTAAAAATCAGGGGAGATCAAGCAATGGCCCTCATTCCAAACTAGACCTGTAGTAACACAACGTATGTATTTGTTTTTTGTCTGTGGAGACTTTCTTGATACAATGACAGAGCTGAATAGTTGTGACAGAGCCCATCAATCCCATAAGGCCTAAAACATTTACCACCTGAACTTTAAAGCAAATTTATACTGACTTCTCAAAGGAATACATACATGTATATCATATATAGATTATTGCCATATTATATATAGTGTGTTTTAGAAATCATTTTGAAGAAAAACATTTGGCTACAGAATATATAAACTCTTCTAAGACTTATCTCTGTTTATGCTTCCCTGATCTACAATATTTGTATTTCTGTCATAATTATAATCATCTTTTTTCTTGTAAGAGCATGTTTTATATAATGTCTGCCAATGAAATAATTAATTAATGCCTTAATTACTGAACACTTGCTAGATACAAAAAATGTAAGTACTAATGATATCAAAGTGAATAATTTTGTTCAAAATCCACTGAGAGAGTCAGAAATAATCTAAATCAACACGTGCATTATATGCACGGGGCAAGATGTAGTCAGGCCTGAAGGAAACTCAGCTGTTTACTGCTCTAAACTGCAGGGAGCTCAAGCCTAACTTAAAATGACTTACAGAGAAAGGAATTACTCTCTTACCTGCAAAGCCCCAGGTTTAATTGACTTTAGGTCTCTCTTCATCTACGTGCTCAAGTGAAGCCGCCAGTAATCTGTCTTTCTCCACTTCTGTTGTACCTTGTATTGGGCTTCATTTTTAAGTGTTAGCATATTGGCTTTAAGCAGCAGCAGGATTATGTACTTGAACTTTTAATCTCAGTTTTAGGTTACTAGCATTTTTTTTTTCCCCAGTGTTTTCAGCAAAAATTCCAAGCTTGGATATTATCGACTTCTGTTGGATTGCAAGCCCATCCCTGATTCAGTCAGTGAGACCAGGGAGCTTCATTAAGCAGATGTGGCTCACATGTCTAAAGAGACTGAGCTTGTGAGCAGTGATTCTGCAGAACAAAATTTTCTGCAGAGCAAAATCCAGATGCTCTTACAGGTGTGAGTGCTAGGTGGACAAATTGATATTGACTGCATTCAGTTAACCTGAAAACCTCTTCTAGGGAAACTTTTCAATAATATGTCATTCTATATAACTAGGATTTTCTTTGTGATATTTTGAGCTAAAAATAATATGACTTTTGTATCTGGTCATGGAGAATCAATCAATAGGGAGTAGACTACACTATTTTTTGGTAAAAGTTTGTATTATGTATATCCTGGTGATTAATTAATTTAGAAATTTGAAGCATTTTTTACAAGTTTCAATTTTTATGTATCACTGATAATTAAAAATTTATAATGAATGTGACTTACATTACTATATATATTCATATATATATATACATACATATATATGTGTGTGTGTGTGTATATATATGTGTGTGTGTGTGTGTATATATATATATATATATATATATATATATATGTAGGAACATCTTAGTACCCAAATTTAGGTATAAATATAAATACATTAGATTGGATTCTCTATTTCATTATTCCTTATGAGGTAAGATTGAAGTATTTCTGTGTTCAGTTGTGTCTGACTCTTTGTGACCCTTTGGACTATAGCCCTCCAGGATCCTTACAGGGGATTTTTCAGGCAAGGATACTGGAATAAACTGCCATTTCCTCCTCCAAGGAGTCTTCCTGACCCAGGGGTCAAACTTGTGCTTTTCCTGCATCTCCTGAATTACAGGCAAATTTTTTACCTGCTGAGACATCAGGGAAGCCCAGAAATATTTCCAGGGAAATGTGTAAGATTATTAATATACTGTAAGATAAGTACCAACTTGAAAAATAAACATGAAAGTGATTTTAACACTTTTGTATTTCTTAGAATTCTCCTCCATGCTCTATTACTTCCTAAAATAAAACTGATTAAAAAATTTATATTATATAGCAAAAGACCTGATATTGTATATATAAGTATATAAAGAAAACTGGAAAAGAAACTATTTTGAAAATGCAGTTATTCTAGAATAATCATGACTTTTTTAAATGAGCTGCCTTATCTATATATTTATATATATATATTTTTTTTTGGCATGGCTTTTGCTATCAGCACTATTAATACCTAAAAGAAAGTGTCTTCTTTTTAAGCAATATTGTACTTACACTTATTTATACTATATGGTTGGCCTCTTTTACTTCATACAGGAGCCCTGTGAAATATGGGTACTATTATCTCTATTATATAGATTAGGAGTTTGAGGCTTGGAGAGGTTAAGTAACTTATATAAACTATAATAGCTGATAATTGACCTGTGATAGATTCTCAAGTTTGCATAATTTTTAAGCAAATGTTTTTAACTTATGCAAGACTTCCTCCAATTTCACGGCAAATAGATGGGGAAACAATGGAAAAAGTTAAAGACTTTACTTTTGGGGGCTCCAGGATCACTGCAGATGGTGACTGCAGCCATGATATTAAAAGATGCTTGCTCCTTCTCTGGTGGCTCAGAAGGTAAAGTGTCTGCCTGCAATGCGAGATCTCTGACCTGGATCTCTGACCCAGGTTCAGTCTCTGGGTTGGGAAGATCCCCTGGAGAAGGAAATGGCAACCCACTCCAGTACTCTTGCCTGGGAAATCCCATGGACAGAGAAGCCTGGCAGGCTACAGTCCATGGGTTGCAAAGAGTCAGATACTACAGAGCTCCTTCAGTTTCAGTTTGCTCCTTGGAAGAAAAGTTATGACCAACTTAAACAACATATTAAAAAGCAGGGCATTATTTTGCCAACAAAGGTCCATCTAGTCAAAGCTATGATTATTCCAGTAATCATGTATGGATGTGAGAGTTGGACCATAAAGAAAGCTGAGCACCAAAGAATCAATGCTTTTGAACTGTGGTGTTGGAGAAGACTCTTGAGAGTCCCTTGGACTGCAAGTAGATCCAACCAGTCCATCCTAAAGGAAACCAGTCGTGAATATTCATTGGAAGGACTGATGTTGAAGCTGAAACTCCAATACTTTGGCCACCTGATGTGAGGAAGTGACTCATTGGAAAAGACACTGATGCTGGGAAGGATTGGGGGGCAGGAGGAGAAGGGGACGACAGAGGATGAGATGGTTGGATTGCAGCAACAACTCAATGGACATGAGTTTGAGTAAGCTCTGGGAGTTGGTGATGGACAGGGAGGCTTGGTGTGCTGTAGTCCATGGGGTCTCAAAGAGTCAGACATGACTGAGCTACATAACTGAACTGAGCCTCCAATTACCTCTGTCATGTAATTTGAAAAACATGAATTTGAAAATATTTATAATAAAAGCGATACTATACATATAAAGTCTTCATTCAGTTCAGTTCAGTTCAGTTGTTCAGTCAGAAAAGGAAAGATGTACCCATTTGAATGCAGAGTTCCGAAGAATAGCAAGGAGAGATAAGGAAAGCCTTCCTCAGTGATCAATGAAAAGAAATAGAGGAAAACAACAGAATGGGAAAGTCTAGACATCTCTTCAAGAAAATTAGAGATTAAGAGATGGGAATACCAGACCACCTGACCTGCCTCTTGAGAAACCTATATGCAGGTCAGGAAGCAACAGTTAGAACTGGACATGGAACTACAGACTGGTTCCAAATGGGAAAGGAGTACGTCAAGGCTGTATATTGTCACCCTGCTTATTTAACTCTTGAGAGTCCCTTGGATTGCAAGGAGATCCAACCAGTCCATTCTAAAGGAGATCAGTCCTGGGTGTCCTTTGGAAGGAATGATGCTAAAGCTGAAACTCCAGTACTTTGGCCACCTCATGCGAAGAGTTGACTCATTGGAAAAGACTCTGATACTGGGAGGGATTGGGGGCAGGAGGAAAAGGGGATGACAAAGGATGAGATGGCTGGATGGCATCACCGACTCTATAGACATGAGTTTGAGTGAACTCCGGGAGTCGGTGATGGACAGGGAGGCCTGGCATGCTGCAATTCATGGGGTCACAAAGAGTCAGACGTGACTTGAATTTAATTCAAATAAAATACGTGTGATGTTACCATAGCTTTAAATTTTGAATAAAAACATGTATTTCCTTTAGATGTATGAGATTCTATTTATATACAGAATATATTTTTCTAACTGGTATTAAAAAAAAAAAATGCCTGCTTCCTTGTTAAAATTCAAGATCATTGGTTGACTTGGTCCCAGCTGTTTGGTTTTCTCCAGTGGCTTTTCATGCATTTTCTTAATCATGTTTTTAATGTTGAAGTAAAGCATTAAGTGTTCATTGATGTGCTGAAAGGATGCTTATTGTTTTAGTGAGTCCTATATTTCATCTTTGAGCAGACAGAGATACAAATTTCATGAATGTCCCTTAGTACTCTCTTTTGGTACGACAACTTATATGTATTATTGTTTAAATCAACATCTTAAAAATCTTTAAAAGACTAGTATGAATCTGTAGTTCAGTTTTTTCTCTATGAAATTAAAGTTATATATGATCATTTGTTGAGTGAAATAGCTTGCATTGCATATACATAAATTGGTTAAAACATAAAAAAGTGTTTCTTGTTACACTTTTTTTTTTCATTTACTGCTGCATGTAGTGAACTCAAGTCCTTGACAATAGGAATAAATATTTATTGGAACCCATATCCCTTAATTTTTAAATCTAAATTTTAAAACTGCGTGTTATAAATGACTATATAAATGAGTTGTTTTGTCCCTAGGTAAAATTTAAGTTCAGAAAAAGTTTCTTTTGTTTTTATCTCACTAGTTTGTAAATTTTGGCAAGTTGAGATGCAGTAGTTATATCCTACACCTCTAGAGTGGGTCTCCATTGATGGGGACAAAAAAAGCCAATGTATAATACAGAAAAAGCAATGAATTTCCTAACTTTTTCTGCCTCCTCACCCAGGTTGTACTTGTTAGTTGACTCCTTGTTCATGTCCACTTAGATATTTCAGATTCACTTTAGCAATTGCTGCTACCTAACTTTTATCCCCTGCTATATCTCTCTCTGCTGAACTTCCCTGATTTTCTCTGTTGATGTGCTAGTAATGGCAGTCTCCCAGTACTCTTCTCCCCTTATAAAAGCTGCAAATACATCCTTCAGTTTGCATACATTTGCCAAATGTTGACCCTTTTGATATATTTTTAAAAGTCTATTTACTTATCAGGTAAATTTAAATTCTTGAAATATGGTAAGCAGTAAAAAGCATATTTTTTTTCACCTTTGCTTCTGTCCATTCTTATACTTTCCTTCAGTCTTCTCCATTTTCTTTCCATCATTTATATGTAACTTGCTTCCAGCTGAAAAGCCTCAATGGGAGTGCCTTTCCCTCAAACTGAGGAAAGTATCGCTGTATAATTAGACCACAGGGAATGCTGTAGAAGGAAACAGCCACCTTCTTCCCTGTCTTTAGGGACTGCCTATCATCTCTGCAACATGCTCAGACATTATAATCCTCAAGAGCTAATGCTACAGACATACATATATGTCTTATAAATGGTTATTTATAATTGCATATGTTCAAAAATATATTGCTAGCTGATAGTAACTTTAATCAATATCTGACAGTATGGGATTTTATTCACTTAGGTACTGTTCTCTCTGGAGACCCAATTCTTTAAAATCTGTTGTAAAAATTCTCATTTAACACCAAAGCCAAGAAACAAGATTGTGCTTTTAATTCTGTAGCTTACTGACTGCCTCAACCACTTCTAATATTTGTTCTTCTAAGAAATGTGAATCTTTCTGACTAATTTTGAAAATGTTTCTTTCTTTGGAGAATGAACAAACAACAAAGTCTGGTTATTTGAATGTGTATATTGCAATAGAAATTGTTAAACATTTCATATTATGTATTAGAAATCCAAAAGGTGTATACCCCAGATATTTCTGTTGACATATGAGATTTAGGTTTATATCTTAATCTCTTTAAGGATAATGGTAAACATTGGAGAACAAGGGAGTCTGTTTGGAGTCTGTTTAACAGAGTGATACCTTACAGCAGAATATAGCAGAGAAACAGCGCTTGCTGAGGGACATTGGAGGTTTACCATCAGCTATTTAGAGTTTCTATTGTGTACAGGGGCTTCTCTGGTGGCTCAGATGGTAAAGAATCTGCCTGCAATGCAGAAGACCTGAGTTCAATGCCTGGTTGGGAAGATCGATCCCCTGGAGAAGGAATGGCTACCCACTCCTGTATTCTGGACTGGAGAATTCCATGGACAGAGGGGCCTGGCAGGCTACCATTCATGGGGTCACAAAATACACATCAACACAGAACCAGTGCTTCATGTATCATGTTCCTAATGTAGTTCTACTATAAATTATGCCCCTTCTTGTGTTCTCTGCCTTCTTTTTAATTTTTTAAATAATTGGAGGATAATTGCTTTATAATGTTGTATTGTTTCTGCCATACAGCAACATGAATCAGTCAAAAGTATAGATATATCCCCTCCTTCTATTCTCTGCCTTCATGTGTTGTTCCACCACCAGACATTTAATTTCCAAAGCTAGAGTCTTCAACCTTGGTTCCTCCCTCCTTTTAAGTCTTGACATTTCAAGCAATTATCAAGACTTTTCAGTTTTGCCACCTTAAATATATTTTGAATCCACCTATTTCTCCATCTCTGTTATACAATCCCCACGCCTATAGGCCTGTACTTCACAGATTCATTTTCTATAGAAATGTCAGATTAACCTATATCAAAACTAATGAGAGCTTATTATTGGATGGACAAAAAAGTTCATTTGGGTTTTCCCATATGATGTTATGGAAATCCTGAACAAACTTTTTTGCCAACCCAATACTTCCTTGCTTGTAACACATTCTGGGATCTCACTTAACCAAATAGACTGACTCCAGACTCCTTTAATAACTAACTGGATAATGTGTACACAAATAACAATTTTTCAAAGCCTTGCTTTTCTCATATGCACATGTATACAATCGTATTAAGGTCATTGTGAAGATTATTACAAGATAATGCACATAGAGCACTTTGCACAATGTTGAACTCGGAGGAAGCAATCGATTCATGTTAGCTACTCTATTAACATGTTATACAAAATCTCGGTGTTTGAGCCTCTGTTTGCCTCTCTGACCTCTTCTGTTGTCAGACTGTGTCTTCTACTCCAAGGGCACAAAGTGGCTTCTAGATCTGTATGTAGTTTCAATTTTCTTTCTCTTGTCATCTGTCTGAAATGTCTGCTCTTTTCTTCTAGTAATTTCACCAAGGTGACTATTATTCATCTCTTAACACTCAATTCTGATGTCATATCCAGGAAAGCTGCCCTGATATCCGCTGTTCCGTCCCATTAGATATCTGTATTTCCTAGGGCTGCCAAAATAAAATACCACAAACTAGGCGGCTTAAAACAATGAAAATTCTGTCGCTGTTCTGAAAGTCAGATGTGCTAAATGTCATGGGTTTGAGGTCCTAGATAGAATCCTTCCTTGCCTTCCTAGCTTCTGGTGGTAGCCATCAAACTTGGTACTCCTTGGTTTGCAGCCTCATCACTCTAATCTATGCCTCAGTTATAGTATGATGTTCTTTCTACCTGTGTGTCCAAATTTCCCTATACTGTGATATTGGATTAAAGGCCCACCCTACTCCAGGCTGACCTCATTTTTCCTAGTTTCATCTGCAACAAGTCTAAGTCCAAATTAGGCCTTATTCTTAGGTACTTGGGGATTAACATTTAAACACATTTTTTGAAAGACAATTCCACGAACAATAGTGACTCTCATGTGTACTTTCATATTACCTGTCATACAACTGTTTTTGCATTTAACTCATCATGTGTTAATAACCTGTTCATGTATCTCCTCTAATAGATTTCAAACTCTCTAGAGCATGTGCCAAGTCTAATCTCTTTGTCTTCCTAGCACAGGACACATGATAAGATTTTAATACATGTCAATTAAGTAAGCATATTATTGTTCACTATTTAAAAATAGGTTTTGTGATACAAAAGATTACAAGAGTTGATAATGTCACATAATACCTAATAATCTGGTTCTTTACTTTCTCATTACTACAAAGAGAAAGAATATAGAAATACCTTGATTCAGAAACAAAGAGAATATAGTTCTTTCCCCTGGGTCCTCATTGTTAGTGTAGCTTTGGGGAAAATATCTGATTACTTCATGTTTATCTATAAAATATAAATGAAAGAAATTATAACTTACTGATTCATTTTCAGGCATCATATGCTTTTCCTTCCAGAACCGTCAGAGACTTAATTTAATGAGAAAGTAGAGTCTACTTATGAAGAGACTGATGTGTCATGTTTAGTTCTTAATCTGAAGGAAATGAAGAACCATGAAAGTCAAGTAAGGATTATGAGAAAAGCTGAGATAAATCAGCAGTAGTGAATCTGGTTAAGAAGGGATACTGGAGATGGGGTTGAACACAGAGGTATGGGGCTGATTAAATGTTGGGAAGGACGAGAAAGAGCTTTAGGAAGCAGTGTTGAATGAATTTTTGAACCTGTTATCAAATGGGAAATATCATGATATGGATGTGTGAGTGTGCTCAGTCATTTCTGAACTCTTGTGCCTCCATGGACTATAGCCTACCAGACTCCTTCATCCATGGAATTGTCTCCTTTGTCCAAAAATACTGAAGTGTGTTGCGATTTCTTATGCATATGTTAGTCGCTTCCAGTTCCAGTTCAGTCACTCAGTCGTATCCGACTCTTTGTGACCCCATGAATCGCAGCACGCCAGGCCTCCCTGTCCATCACCAACTCCCGGAGTTCACTCCAACTCACATCCATCAAGTCGGTGATGCCATCCAGCCATCTCATCCTCTGTCGTCCCCTTCTCCTCCTACCCCCAATCCCTCCCAGCATCAGAATCTTTTCCAATGAGTCAACTCTTCACATGAGGTGGCCAAAGTACTGGAGTTTCAGCTTTAGCATCAGTCCTTCCAGTGAACACCCAGGACTGCTGTCCTTTAGGATGGACTGGTTGGATCTCCTTGCAGTCCAAAGGACTCTCAAGAGTCTTCTCCAACACCATAGTTCAAAAGCATCAATTCTTCGGTGCTCAGCCTTCTTCATAGTCCAACTCTCTCATCCATACATGACTACTGGGAAAACCATAGCCTTGATTAGATGGACCTTTGTTGGCAAAGTAATGTCTCTGCTTTTTAATATGCTACCTATGTTAATCACTTAGTCATGTCCAAATCTTTGTGACCCCATGGACTGTAGCCTGCTAGGCCCCTCTGTTCATGGGATTCTTCAGGCAAGAATACTGGAGTGGGTTTCCATTCCCTTCTCCAGGGAATCTTACTGACCCAGGGATCAAACCCAGGTCTCCTGCTTCACAGGCAGATTCTTCATCATCTGAAGGGAAGCCATTTCCTACACTGAAATCTAAAATTTTAGAATTCAGTAGAATGATATTTTTGAAAATATAAGAGGTTTTACATGCCTTTCTCTGTAAATGTGTACCTCAGTGAGACCTCTACTGAAGTTATTATACCCTGTAATTATAAAATATTTACATTTTCTTCACTATTCCCCATTTCATGCCTTTCATATAAGGAGGCAAAGACCTGTAACAGTTGTTTTACACATGAGTGGAATAAAACTCAGGATAAATGGTTTGCTTGCATAATTGTTACTTTGAAAATGGTCTTTTAATTTAAATTTTTTTCTTAAAGCTTATATGTAATTTTAGTCTTACTTTCTCCAACTTCATCTACATGTATTAGTTCCTTTATCAACTAATAATCAACAACTGTTTCTTAATCATTTTCTATCTTCATGGATTATTCTATAATTGTTGAAAATATTGTGTATTTTTGGAGATGGGTAGGGTCTTCCAATGCAGCACAATTCTCCAAACCCAAACTAAATAGCTTCATAATTTTGTCCCCATTAATCAAGAGTATTTTAATTAATCTGTGATGAAGAAGATCTAATAGCACAGTGATATAAAGGTCACAATATATTAATAACTTTTATTGACAAGAGAATTGAAGTGAAGTGCACAGTGGCTTCTTAGTTGAAGAAGCTTAGTGTCTTCTTTCTTCTGAGTAACTTTCTGCATTGAGCCAGCTTTTTAAAAATGAAATTGTGAGGTTTCAACATATAGTGCTTTGCTTGGTTGTCAGTGAATTTGTTTCATTTTACTTGGAATTCCAAAGTGAAGACTTTGTAGAATTCATTTATTTTGTTTTACATTTTCAATAATTTCTTACACTTTTAATATTAATTATCATACATCTTTGATTCAGGAATCCAGCATTTATGAGTACCTACACCATCCTGTGTTATATATTGCATTATCCTATGTAGTATTGTTTTTGAGTCTTTAAATAATCACAGATTATAATTAGAAGTATGTAGAAAGTGAGACCCTGAGAGACTACATATTTTGTCTTGTTTTTCACCATAGTATAGGTTCAAAGATAGGCTTCTGAGCTTACTTCTAGGATATTTTCTATATTGCTAATGGTATCTAAACTCTTGGCTGTGGACTTTTTAAGTACCTTAAAATTATTCCACATTTCAAGCATTCTCCATAACCTGAAATCTTCCTTTGTGCATTTTGCATATTTTCAAGTGTGTATAAGATTATTTGACTAATATAATATAAATACATTTAAAAATAGTAAAAATAAAATGATCAATTCCCATGGTAGGTTTTTTAATCAAAAAACAATGAAACCACAACTACTATTCTATAGTAGCACAGATTTTTCTTAAAAAGGAAGTCTATATCCTTGAAAAAAATTAGAAACCATTGGCTTACATCAGAACATTCTCTTGGTTAAGTGCTGTATTTGAATAATAAGTCTAGTACATGGTAGGCACAAAGTAGGTATCCATAAAGAACTGTTTTTATTGTATGTTTAATAGTTATAAATATTTATAAATATCTTTCTCTAAAAGGAAGCAATTCTTAAAGAGTACTGTAACAAATGTTTAATTATATTTATATTTACTGATTTTTTGTCTCTCAAGTTTAAGACATAAAGTAATAATTGTATGTTTCATTATAAATATTTTAGAATTGTGCCTTATGCATTATATTACATATTTTATTTCTATTTCATATATGTGATTTCAAATTAATAAAGGATGTTAATAAAGCATGTATTTCATCTTTTTGGGTTCAGTAATTCAAAGTCCTTTCACTTAAACTTCAAAATGATTAGATTATTTGTTAAATATCTATCTATCTATCTGTCTATGATCCTAAATGCAAAAAGAAACACCAAGTGCCATTCATTGAAAATGGCAACCTGGAAACCAAGAAAATAAATAAATTGTGTTTACCTTTTGCTTACTATCTTTAAAGAAAATCTATTTTACCAGATTTTTTTCTTCCTTTTTGCTTTTACTGCAAAGCTTAAATTATTGGTGGCTTTCCCAGCCATGCATAAATTATGAATCATATATCTCAGATAATCACTGTGTTGGATTGAGTAGTATAGTCCACTTGAATATATTTCTCTCATATATGGAATAAAGACCACAACTTTCAAAAGACAAATGTGAAAAGTCCCTGAACACAATGAATGCATTTAAAGTTTTCAAAAATTTTCATCATAGTCATTCTAAGATGAATCAACCAACATTGTTATCATCTTAAGTTCCTTAGGAACTGTTGCAGAGATTATCCAGCTGTGAATGATATGTATAAGCTTTCCAGACATGTGGCAAGATAGGTTTTCATTATGCCTGAGTTCCTAGGTGATCTACACCTGTACATTATCTCTAGAAAGGCTGTTTCTCCCCTCAATACTAAAAATAAATGTAATGTTTTACAGGGAGAGAGATGTACAATAAACATAGGAGAAACTTTGTTTTATAGAAATAAAACTTAAGAAAGTAAAAGACGCTTGCTCCTTGAAAGAAAAGCTATGACCAACCTAGACAGCATATTAAAAAGCAGAGACATTATTTTGCCAACAAAGGTCCATCTAGTCAAAGCTATGTTTTTTCCAGTAATCATGTATGAATGTGGGAGTTGGACTATAAAGAAAGCTGAGCACTGAAGAATTGATGCTTTTGAACTGTGATGTTGGAGAAGACTCTTGAGAGTCCTTTGGACTACAGGGAGATCCAACCAGTCAATCCTAAAGGAAATCAGTCCTGAATATTCACTGGAAGGACTGATGCTGAAGCTGAAACTCCAATACTTTGGCCACCTTATGCAAAGAACTGACTCATTTGAAAAGAGCCTGATGCTGGGAAAGATTGAAGGCAGGAGGAGAGGGGACAACAGAGGATGAGATGGTTGGATGGCATCACCGATTCAATGGACAAGAGCTTGAGTAAACTCTGGGAATTGGTGATGGACAGGGAGACCTGGTGTCCTGTAGTCTGTGGGTTCGCAAAGAATCGGACACAACTGAGCGACTGAATTGAAACTGAACTTAAGAAAGCTGTACTGTATAGATGGCATTACATAAAATTTTTGGAGTTAAAATTTGTCAGAATATGAAGTAGTATGGATAATCTTAAAAATTTTCATTTTATATGAATTTTATGTACACTTTGAAGCATAAATATTCACTTTGAAATATTCACATGAAACAGTAAATGTTCACTTTGTTTTAAAAAGCATAATATCTATTAAGAAATTGAGAACTCACACTTATTCCATATCTCATTGATAATCACTGTTGCTGCAGATCCTTTCTAGATATTCCCTAAATTTATGCACATATTCAACTATACACATGTTTAATGTTTTTATTTAAAATGTAAATCTGGAGGTTTTGCTTTCTTTTCAGATTAGTAAAGGAAGAGTTGCTTCACCATTAAATGCTGTCTAGCATACCACAATAGGCATGCAATTTAATATATTTAACCAGACTGTGTACCTTAGAATGCATAAACTATATACATGCTTTCAAAATAAACTGTTGTGTTTTAAATTTGAATAAAGACTTATTTTTATGTCCCAATATTTTTGATAGCTGTGCTGAAGACTTTATAATATTTTAAATATGAGATGCTTTTCACTAAAGAAGGAATCTTGAGAGAATGGTCTATCTATACATTTGCTTGTGACAAACCCATCCTCACTAACCACCACAATTTATTCCCTCTTCTCTAAGTGGCTAGTGCATCAAAGGAGACTGCTTGCCTCTCTAGCCCTCTGATGAAGAGCCATCACTGGGTAAAACCAGTCATGTGGATTCCCCTTGTTTTAGGCATAGGCCTTTTTTTAAAAAATTGGGGCCATTGTTCTTTTTTTAATATAAATTTATTTATTTTAATTGGAGGTTAATTACTTTACAATATTGTATTGGTTTTGCCATACATAAACATGAATCCACCACGGGTGTACACATGCTCCCCATCCTGAACCCTCCTCCCTCCTCCCTCCTCCCTCCCCGTAAGGGTTGCGTATGGAGTGGCTTTTGGTGTAGAACATCCTTACTCTTAAAATGAGACACAAGGTAGGAACTTTACTTTTTTGGATTTAACTTATTCATGTAAGAACTACAAATACAGTGTCCATTTTAAGACTATAGGACATAAATCCAATAAAATTTCACAGAATCCAAGTCATAGCCATGATGTTAAATGTTCAGTGTTAAATCTCTGAATTAATGAACTTGAATCAATTCATCTTCCAAATTTAATATATGAGATGATACAACCCTTATTTTTAAGCTACTTTAATTTTCATTTGCTTTTTTTTTTTTTAACAGCCTAAAGTAGAAATGCCCTTGCATTTATCTTGTACTTACTGCTTCCTGGAAATACCTTAATTCAAAGTAGGTAGGATGTACACTATAGAATGTACTCTGTAGTGTACATGAATTAGGTCATGACTGGACCTAATTCAAAAGAGCCAGCCCAAACAGGACAGGTACCAGAAAGGAGAGATGAAGCATCTTAGAGGAGATGGACCTGTGAGATTTAGTGGTCTTCAGAAACTGGCACATGTGGGCTTTCTTTCACAGTTTATTATGCTGTACCATGTATATTATACTTACAAACTATAAAGATGGCTAAACTTATTTTTTTGTAATATAAATCTTACTCTTGTACTCTTCAAAAAGTCCATGTATGAAGAGAGACATGAAAGTTTATTTCTGCTATATAATCTCCTTTGGAAGTCTTCTTATGTATCCTAATATAGGCATGTGCACACATACACACAAAGTTATTCATTTGCTTTTATTTGGCACTTCATTGAAAGCAAATGTGAAGAAATCAAAGACATCTTTCTGAGCTCATGTTGTTCCTTTCATAGGCTTTCATGTTAAGTGATTTCAGGAGCCAACATTAGTAAAATACCATTTCTTTGCAATTTTCTTTCTCTGGATTTGATTTTTTTTCCTTTTTATTTTTATCACATATAAATAGTTTGATCTGAAAATATTACACATTGAGAAGACAAAAGACTAAACTGAATTCGTATGATGTCTCTAGTCTTAGTCCTGTCACGGCAGCTAGGACGTTCTTGTAGCTTGGGGAAGAGAAGAATGCTTTGCAGCACTCACAGGAAGTGTAATCAATTATGTCTGTTTTTAACTTAAAAAAAAAAGAAAATCTGTCTGCGAAGTGAACATTGTCTTCAATACGAAAAATACATACATGCAAATATTGTTCCTCTTTTAGAAGAAAACAAGTTATACCTCCATTTACTATACTTAAAGATAATGTATTCAGACACACACTGATTTATTTGGTTAACCAAACATGCAGCTTCAAAAATGTTCAGTCCTGATATGCAGCTGCAAGTAGATGGTTAATAAACTAATATAGAGGCAATTCCTATAATTCTATATATCCATTGTTGTAGCATTCAGCTAGTACTAGAAGATTACAGCTTAGAAATCACTGGCACATAACTCAGAACTGAAATGCTTTTCCAAGCAATGCTTGTGAGCATATTAATTTTAAATGTACATTTCCATTTATTGTGAATGCATGCTTCTATGAGTTGTATTCATGTCTGACATAGCTAATCATTTTGTTTTTGGAATGGGCTCCATAAATATTCTGTGGATGGTGACTAATGATTATGATAATTTGTTCTATCAAATATTACCCAGAGATGTGTGCAATATTTGGCAGTTGGACTTCCTTGCAAGATTTTCAAGCATATTTTTGTATTTTTGGAATATTACTAATATTACTAAGGCAATTTGAAAAAAAATTCCCAGTAATAAAACCCGTAAGGTTCATAAACTTGTTCATACTGTAGTAAGACAATCTGAAAATTTTTCTTTTTTTAAATTGCCTCAGAAATAGTTTAGAGCACAGGCAAATAGTATCCTTTTAGTGCAGTAGAAAATTAGTATATTAAATTGAATTTTGTCAAACTAAAACTGCTTACTTTAGTTGTAAACACGAAATAGTCACTTTTTTATTTATTCATGTAAACGTATAATAACACTGATACATGAATTAATAGATCAGTTGGGTCTCATTAATAATGTCTTAATGTTTGATATTTCATATTTTATGAAGTTTTATTTGTGATATTTTATACTTTATGAAATAAAAAATTAAAACAATGACCTAGTTTCTGTAAAATGCTTTGATAATTGCCTTTGTTGGTCAGGCAAACCTAGCTCATTTTCTCACATCTATTGCAATAAGCTTTATCCACTGAAAATCCCATTGTGATCCAAAAAAAACCAAGCATAACGTGATGTCTTTTAGCCAAGCTGTAATCAAAACGTTTGCTTGCATTGAAACATTATATATGTAAGTATAGGCCTATACATAATTTTAATAAATAAAACTGTATATTATGGAAATGTTAAACATCTTAGCTGTACTAAACATGCTCTACTATAATAACATGCATCTTCCTATGTAAGAGTTCTATCAAGTGACTGCCACAGGAAGCAATTTCAGTGAGTCTTTTTGCTTAAGTGCTTATGGTAGGCTGTATAATACCTCTTCAATGGTCTTGACATCTTTATTCCCATAGCCTGTGAATTTTACTTTATATGGATAAAAGATTTTTATGTATGCAATAATATTAAGACTTTTGAGATGGAGGCATCATCCAGGATTATGGAGATGGGCCTTAAATATGATCCCAGTGTCCTTATAGAGGGAAGCAAGAAGGTCAAAGAAGGAAGAAGGTAGCGCTGGTCAGAATCAGGGTGAAAAAGGTGATGTGGTGTGGGGCTACAAGCCAAAGGAATGAGGGCAAGCCTCTAGAAACTGGAAAAAAAAAAAAAAGGCAAGAAAACATATTCTTCTCAGACCCTTTATGAAACCAACTCTGCCAACACCTTTGTCTTAGTCGTAGAAGACTATTTTGGACTTCTACCGCCAGACCTGTTTTGTGGCAATTCGTTCCAGAAGCAACAAGAAAACTAACACAGTATCCTAGTCTGTGGTCCTCCTTACTCCTCATTTTGGTCATGTTTTTACTTGCTTGTGTCATATCACATTTGTAATGTAAAGAGTATGAAATAAAATATAAAAATACAAAATATGAATGACTTGGGGTTAAAGAATTACCTTGTGAATCATAGAACTTGATTTAAATTCATTGGTATAGTGTCTTCTGTAAAACATTACAATACTTTTAGTTTATGGTTTAGAATCAATGTTCTCAAAAATATAAACAGCAAATAAGAACCTTATCACTTTTGTTGCTCTTTTTAAATTGTCACTTAAAGTGTATGTGAACAACTTTGGCAGATTCCTTTGTTAATTTTAGGTGTAAAGCTAAACTATAAGAATTAGAGAATTTTTAAAAATATTGATTTATTTTTCTCTGACCATTTAGTTATCATACTAATTGAAACCTGCATGATTCCTTTATGATACATATATTCATATTCTACCAAAAGATAGTTGCCTTAGTCTTCCTAAGCAAGTCCAAACTGAATGATGTATTTGTAGGCCTCAGAGCAATGGACGTGACACATAGGGAAAGTACTGTCTTAAGGAAAAGATAATTGTTCTGATTATGGACATTGAGCAAAATGTTATTGATATTCATAGATGAATTCATTTTTTGTATATCACTACAGTCCATCCTGAGAATTAAAAATTGCTAGTAACCCTGATTCGTTGTTGTTCAGTCAGCAAGTTGTGTCTGACTCTGCAACTCTGTGGACTATACCATGCCAGGCTCCTCTGTCCATGAAATTTCCCAGGCAAGAATACTGGTTTGGGTTGCCATTTCCTTCTTTGAGGGATCTTCCCAGATCAGAGATCACCCCATGTCTTCTGCATTGATAGGCAGATTCTTTATCACTGAGCCAGCAGGGAAATCCTGATTACCTAAACCTTTTTCAGATATTTAACACTAATATAGCATGAAGATAGTACCTTGCTTTTTGCATAAATTATATGTGCTTAGTCACTCTGTCATGTTAGAATCTTTTCAACCCCATGGGCTGTAGCCCACCATGCTCCTCTCTCCATGGACTTTTTTTAAGCAAGAATACTGGAATGGGTTGCCATTTTCTACTCCAGGGCATCTTCCCAAACCAGGAATTGAACCTACGTCTCTTAAATAGATCTAAAACATTTTTCTCTTAGAACATAATTCCTTACTCATATATGGCTCAGATATTGATGTGCCATATTTTAGATACTGTATTACTTGGGTATACTCAGTGTATGTGTTTCTCATCAGTCATGTGATAAATACTAACATAAATTCATATGACTAATTTTGCTAACAAAAGATACAAAGTACCTATTTTTTTACATGGTCATATCTTGTAATTCCAGTGATTTTAAATGGAATTTTATATATTTGCATGACTAAAGAATTAATTAAGAAGTTTCTGAACATTTGTTGATTTGGATTTTTTGTACACACTAATTTAAGAGCATAATAAAAATATGTAATTGGGTTTATTAATGGATAACCCTATGGATCACAGTACTAGTGTATAAATACAATAATACTTTATTTAAATTTTTTAGTTTTACCATAGTAGAATACTAGAGCCATGGAACCAACCAATATAATCCTTATATGTCTAGTATGTAAGAATGTTTTGAAATACAGTTATGTTTAGTTTCATTTTATATTCTTCATCTATAAATAATTGTAACTAAATGGCAGCTAATGGGATGCTAACTTTTATCTAGATATGGAAGTTAAAACAAATATCACTGTATTAAATTCAGCAGAAAAGAGGCTGATTATTTTCTTTTTTTTTTTAATTTTATTTTATTTTTAAACTTTACATAACTGTATTAGTCTTGCCAAATATCAAAATGAATCTGCCACAGGTATACATGTGTTTTCTATATAATTAGAACTTACAGAATAGATAATATGTGCATAAACCTAGCAATTTCAATTTTATTATTTTCTGCAATATATTATGGTGAAATTTTGCCCAATATTACTTTTTAATTATCATACTTAACTAATTTTTTATTATACTGCTATGAATAATATTAGAATGAATAAGTTATCAACAAATGATTCTGTGTCTAATTTATAATCCTGTAATTATGTATATGTTCCCTGACAGTCATCATAAGACATCTAAGTTAAACAATATTACCTTAAAATTAGTACTTATTAATTTGCTTTAAAATTAGTACTAATAACCAATCCTATTGAACATATTATGTAATATTTTAAATAAACTTTTATCAATAGGAGGCAACTGTGCTTAGTTTGAATCTTTGTATATGGATTGAATTAAAATGGCCTGTTTTTTCTTTTTTATGTTTTATATATAAGTAAATCTTATCATATGTATATATAAGTGCATATATATGTAAGTATATATATAAGTATATATATATATGTATGTATATATATATATATATATATATATGTAAGTCTTATCACTCCTTCTAACTTGTGTTCAGCAATTCATCTTCCTGATTGCTTCATTCCAACTTGAATTGAGAAGGCCTTGTTATGTTATGTTAATTTAAATTCATAACATCCTTCAAATGCCTGATTCACACCACATCTTAATGAAAATTGGGCCAGTTAGATATTTCACAGCAAGTCTACCTCATCAGATCATCATCAGTTCAGTTCAGTCACTCAGTCGTGTCCGACTCTTTGCGACACCATGAATCGCAGCACGCCAGGCCTCCCTGTCCATCACCAGCTGCCAGAGTCTATCCAAACCCATGTCCATTGAGTCGGTGATGCCATCCAACCATCTCATCCTCTGTTGTCCCCTTCTCCTCTTGCCCTCCATCTTTCAGAGCATCAGGGTCTTTTCAGATGAGTCAGCTCTTCGCATCATGTGGCCAAAGTATTAGAGTTTCAGCTTCAACATCAATCCTTCCAATGAAAACCCAGGACTGATCTCCTTTAGGATGAACTGGTTGGATCTCCTTGCAGTCCAAGGGACTCTCAAGAGTTGTTTCCAACACCACATTTCAAAAGCATCAATTCTTCGGTGCTCAGCTTTCTTCATAGTCCAACTCTCACATCCATACATGACCACTGGAAAAACCATAGCCTTGACTAGACGGACCTTTGTTGAGAAAGTAATGTCTCTGTTTTTGAATATGCTGTCTACATTGGTCATAACTTTCCTTCCAAGGAGTAAGTGTCTTTTAATGTCATGGCTGCAATCACCATCTGCAGTGATTTTGGAGCCCCCAAAAATAAAGTCAGCCACTGTTTCCACTGTTTTCGCATCTATTTCCCATGAAGTGATGGGACTGGATGCCATGATCTTTGTTTTCTGAATGTTGAGCTTTAAGCCAACTTTTTCACTTTCCTCTTTCACTTTCATCAAGAGGTTATTTAGTTCTTCACTTTCTGCCATAAGGGTGGTGTTATTTGCATATCTGAGGTTATTGATATTTCTCCTGGCAGTCTTGATTCCAGCTAGTGCTTCATCCAGCCCAGTGTTTCTCATGATGTACTCAGCATATAAGTTAAATAAGCAGGGTGACAATATACAGCCTTGACATACTCCTTTTCCTATTTGGAACCAGTCTGTTGTCCCATGTCCAGTTCTAACTGTTGCTTCATAACCTGCATACAGGTTTCTCAGGAGCCAGATCATTATAGTACGCCTAAAAACCTATAAGAGTGACTTACATTAGTTTCCCAGAGTGCCATGAAATATATGACACACTCACTCAAGACAAAGGGATCATGGTTTTCAGGTCACCATTCTGGAATCCAGTGCCTATTGTTTAATTAAGAGAGTCTGAAAAGTTATTTCACATCACCACACCTATTCCCTCCACCGTGAAATTGGGACTAGTAATATTCATCTCAAAAAGAAGTGGCAAGTAAGAAATGCATGAATGTGCTTGATTAGTTTAAAGAGTTACTGTAAATCTCAATCTTTTTGTATCCTGGCACATGTAATTTGCATATAAATAATTTATTTGGCTCAGGTGTAAGGAATCCACCTGCCAATGAAAGAGACACGGGTTCAACCCCAGGGTCAAGAAGACCCCTTAGAGAAGGAAATGGCAACCTACTCCTGTAATCTTGCCTGGGAAATCCCATGAACAGAGGAGCCTTGCAGGCTGCAGTCCATGGGGTTGCAAAAGAGTCAGAAATGACTTAGCAACTAAACAACAATGGCCATTTATTTGGCCTACTGTAAAAAGAAATGTAAATCTGCTTTTTTCCTATTTCTACTCGCAATCCAAAGAGTTTATGTGCTTTTCTGTGTGTCAGCTTTTTCTGTGTTGTAGGTTTATCTCAAAAGACTCAGTCTATCTAGAATAAAGTGTGACCAACCCATGCCAAAACAAATGACTAATGATAATAATGAGGATAGCAACAGTAATTAATAATATATCTTGTGCATTTGTATGATACTTTACAGAGTTTTAATACAGTTTTATAAACACATTATCTTTATGAGGTAGTAAAATAATTTGGCCTCCATATTATATATGTAAAGACTGAAACTACACGATATTTCTTTGAGAGTTCTACCTGGTATTTGTTATTGTCACCTGCTTTTTAATTCAAATGCTTTATTTGAAAATTGTCTATTGTTGATATAGAAAAATTTTATTGCATAACATTTCTGATAAAAAATGTTGAAATTTTTATCAAATATTGAAGCCTTAGTGCCATTATACCATAATGGCATTTTTTCCTGTGAATATTAGTAGATTCGATTGCATTTGACTATATTATTGTACTCTTTTCTCATCCTTTATTGTGAGTTTTAAGAATATCTTTGATATCAGAGATACTGAAAATCATTTTTTAAAGTATACTTGAATTAAAATGAAATTAAAGAAAACACTGAATGTAAAACACATGAGAACATTCAATTATTTTATTTTGCTTTTATCATAAAAAGTAGAATAAATTTAGTTTTGACAACTTTGATATAATTGTAAAAGTTTTCTTACTGGAATATATTGATCAATAATCTTTAATATAATATTAATTTAATTTTTAACTCACAATGACTGAAATCGTAAAAGAGAAATAAGAAATAAAAGCTGCAGCTTTTGAAATGTAGATAGTTTTTAAACAATCTGTAATATATCTATGGAGAAGGAAATGGCAACCCACTTCAGTATTCTTGCCTGGAGAATCCCAGGGACAGAGGAGCCTGGTGGGCTGCCGTCTATAGGGTTGCACAGAGTCGGACACGACTGAAGCGACTTAGCAGCAGCAGCAGCAGTAATATATCTAATACGGAAATAATATTCTAGAGGTTGTCTACCTTTTGATTTCTAAAGATCTTAATTTATGAAAAGCATTTGATACAGAAATAGTAATAGAATATAACCTATTGAAAATACTGTAAAGCATTGTTTTCAATAGAACAATGATGACAATAACTGCAATATATTATTTATGTAGCATGTTTTGGTTTATATACCTTTTCAAACACATGTCTCATCATTTAAAAGGCTTTCTTAATTCTTCTTTAGTTACCATTAAATAAGATATTTGGGACTCATGACAGCATCTAATGTTTATAATAAATGTGGCTTGCTTCAGTTTTCCTACATATACATTAATAATTAGTATTTTTGTAAATTAAATAGTATATGATATTCAGAATGGTCAGTTCACATGCTTAGATAGTAAGATGGGTGGATGTAAATAATATGCATAACATATTTTAAAATCTAATCTATACAATTATAACCATGTGAAATTATTTTTGATTCAAGACAGTTTTCTTAGAAACAAACACTGTCATAATTGCAAATTTTAACTTTTATGCCCTACTCATAAATAACTAGTAATTTCGTTTGCTGGTATCAAACATTGATTGTTTAAACAATATAAATTTGAAATTGCCCACTTATATCTGAAAATTATAAAAATAGCACTGATTCAAAATTAATTTCATTACTATAAAGCTGTAGTAATTAGGAAACAGGTTGATAATAGGAAGTAAAGCAATAGGCCAAGAAACAAAACATTATATTTATATACAGGGAGAGTGAAAAAGTTGGCTTAAAGCTCAACATTCAGAAAACTAAGATCATGGTATCTGGTCCCATCACTTCATGGGAAATAGATGGGGAAACAGTGGAAACAGTGTCAGACTTTTATTTTTCTGGGCTCCAAAATCACTGCAGATGGTGATTGCAGCCATGAAATTAAAAGACACTTACTCCTTGGAAGGAAAGTTATGACCAACCTAGACAGCATATTCAAAAGCAGAGACATTACTTTTCCAACAAAGATCCATCTAGTTGAGGCTATGGTTTTTCCAGTGGTCATGTTTGGATGTGAGAGTTGGACTGTGAAGAAAGCTGAGCACCAAAGAATTGATGCTTTTGAGCTGTGGTGTTGGAGAAGACTCTTGAGAGTCCCTTGGACTGCAAGGAGATCCAACCTGTCCATCCTAAAGGAGAACAGTCCTGGGTGTTCATTGGAAGGACTGATGCTAAAGCTGAAACTCCAATACTTTGGCCACCTCATGCGAAGAGTTGACTCATTGGAAAAGACTCTGATGCTGGGAAGGATTGGGGGCAGTAGGAGAAGGGGATGACAGAGGATGAGATGGCTGGATGGCATCACCAACTCGATGGACATGAGTTTGAGTGAACTCCGGGAGTTGGTAATGGACAGGGAGGCCTGGCGTGCTGCGATTCATGGGGCCGCAAAGAGTCGGACACGACTGAGCGACTGAACTGAACTGAATATAATATATATAATATTTATTTCAATCTTATAATTACTTGAGATTAACAATAGTATTTTATTTATAGAATATTTAAATATAATCTTGTTTTCATCATGTATATTTTCATTTTTCAGTATTTCTACTTTTAATTCATTCCTGATAATAGCTGATTTTTCTGTAACGATCTGGATATTACTGAGTTTATATAGCTGCTCACTGTATAAAATCCTGACACAGATTTAGGATTTTCTCTTTTCTAGGTGTGATGTTAAAATTGTATTTCTTAACTGCAAAAAAAAAAAAAAAAAGTCATGTCTTTTAACTTAAGACAACTTTCTCAAAGGGTTTTTCTTGTAATAGGAAAGTACTGCTGATTTTAAAAAATGTTAATACACTAAAATATTTGCACCACCTATTTTCTGTGTATGTTGGTGACAGCCACATTTATGTTAATGTTATTATTAACATTATCAATTGTTTGATAATCATTCTCAGACCTTAATCTATGCAAGAGAATTTTATAGTATGTTGACCATCAGAATTAGCTGTTATTCTATACTGCCTGTTGAGTATGGAATATTGGCCTTTATTACTCTTCATTGACAATACAAAATATATTTTTAAGTTAAAGCATTCACTAATGAATCCGTTTTAATTTAGATAATAAATAAAATCCTCATTATGCCTGACAAATGGTAGCCTCAAGTAAACTCAAACCATTTTGAGTTCTGCCCTAAATACTCCTTATCCAGCTAGTATCCTAGCAAGGATTCAGAGGTATAGGTCATACCAGGAAATGAAACATATCATTAAGAAAATAATAAAAAAATAATAATTAAGGAAGAAAGAAAGAAACAGAGAGAAAATCTAGCTTGAGATATATTTCTGAGAAAAATAAAATGAGAACATAAAGCAAATGACAGTGAGAATGTCTCATACTGTGTACTTAGCAATACTCTTTTGGGTAGGAGAAGCCATATTTTTTTTTTTTCCATAGGAATGTCTACTTATTGATAAATTATTGAGTTAAAAAAATTTTGAGTAAAATTTACTATAACGAGGATGCTCTGAAATTGAGTGTCTTTTTCAGAGCCAAAATCATTTTCATTATATGTATATTTACCCATGAGTAAATCTAGGTAACCAAGATCTGTTTAAAAAGCCACAAAAGATGCCTAATTTGTTTTTCTATTTTATTAGTAATGTCTGATCTTTCTCTTTGGTGATTTTAATTTATTTTAAATTATAAGATGCTGACATTTGTGAATAGCAGTCTGCAACATTAATGTCATTATTTGGCTGATCATGAGGAATATAAGAGTACGTTCTTAAAAATAGTCTTACTTATGGGATTGTGTATTTTTACACTAATTTGTATAAATTAAATTCTTAGATATATTTTGATATTTAAATATTAACTTTTTACTGAGTTTATTTTTTTTTTTTTAGGTATAGCTAAAAGTGTTTCAAAAACATATGTTCACTGCCTATAAAAGTGATATGATAATCAGTGAATTTATTTTACTACTGCCTAATAAAGTTCTGAGAGAAGGCAATGGCACCCCACTCCAGTACTTTTGCCTAGAAAATCCCATGGACAGAGGAGCCTGGTAGGCTGCAGTCCATGGGGTCGCAAAGAGTTGGACACGACTGAGCGACTTCACTTTCACTTTTCACTTTTATGCATTGGAGAAGGAAATGGCAACCCATTCCAGTATTCTTGCCTGGAGAATCCCAGGGACGGGGGATCCTGGTGGGCTGCCATGTATGGGGTCGCACAGAGTCGGACTGAAGCGACTTAGCAGCAGCAGCAGCAATAAAGTTCTGTGGTTCTATTTTCTTAATTATTATTATTTGTTTATATAATGAGAGTATTTTCCTACCAAATAGTCCTGTCTTCACATTGACAATATCCTATGGGCCAGTTAATGTTGCTTAAGCTGTATTTTAACTTCTAACTCAATATTGTGCTGTGCTCAGTCTAATATTCAATTAATTACTATGAATAAACTGAATGAATTTTTTAGTGTCTAGCTTTTTAAAGTATACTATAGACATTACCTTAGTAAGCCTAAAACCCTGAATTACCCAAAACCTTGCTTAAATCTGTGTAATTAGAAAGTATTTATTAGATAAAATATGTATTTATGTTAATAATTACTTAACTATATAGACACTTATTATTTTTTCTTCTCCTTTGACTTTAGGTGCAATAACAGAACCCAATGTGCAGTGGTGGCAGGTCCTGATGTTTTTCCAGACCCTTGTCCAGGAACCTATAAATACCTTGAAGTGCAGTATGAATGTGTTCCTTACAGTATGTATATTCTTGTACTTCTTTTAAAAAAGGAAAGATATTAAGCATTGTTTTGCATGCATTGACAACATATTATCTATAAAACATAAAAATAATCACATAAATTATAGTAAAAACTGGATAATTTTAATTTTTCAAGGTCATACATTATCCTCACACTTGGACTAATTCAATGTTGCCTGCATGATCTTGCAGCATTTAATTTTGACTATATTTTTCTATATATTGGTCAATACTTATTCTAAAACTCTTTTCTTATTGCAAGAATATAAAATATTTAGGAAAAAGGATGAATGAATGATATGTCAGTACTATATCCCTCTAGTTCCAACAAACAGCAGTAAAAGTGAATAATATGCTTGTATATATAGTAGCATAGAAATTGATACATTTTCAATTTGATAGAAGCAATTAAATCTAAGTTTCCTCTACTGCCAACATATTGAGAATTAAAAATGTTCATCCAGAGGGAACAGACTGGATAGAAAATG
Source organism: Bubalus bubalis (assembly GCF_019923935.1). NCBI lineage: Eukaryota > Metazoa > Chordata > Mammalia > Artiodactyla > Bovidae > Bubalus > Bubalus bubalis. The sequence goes on along the minus strand of NC_059163.1, from coordinate 40,097,876 downwards.
CAAGAATTACATGAACTAAAGCACTCTTTAGAATGTATCTTTTATACTCCCAAGAAGTTAATCTTTATAACCCTTATGTCAGAAAAAAATATATACCAACAACTTATTTTTTTTTCTTCAAACATAATGAAAAATCAAACATTCAGAAATGAAACATTTTTGTTCCTTTTTTTTTTAATTCAAAGGTAGAATCACCATCTCAAAAGAAAAAATTTTGAACTAGTTAATTATTCATGGAATACCTTAGTGAAGATCACTTAGGAAATCCTGTATTCTCATACTAAATATGCAGCTCATCCTAGAGGTAGAAAACTCCTGGGATCAAAAACAAATCCCATGTTCCGATATCCTTTGCTATCTCAGAAGAAACGAACTGTCTCAGAATCAGCAAGTATACCGTGCTGAGAGGTATTTCTAGGCTTCATTCATTTCTGTTTATTTTAAAAGTATGTCAAAACCAATACAATATTGTAAAGTAATTAGCCTCAAATTAAAATAAATAAATTTAAATTAAAAAAATAAAAAGCAGTGTGTTGCTTATGAGCTGTTTAAGTGTGCATACTCTGATAATAGAGAGAAATTTGGCCAGCAAGAAATGAATTTAAATGTAAAAGTAATAGTGAAAGCAATCAGAAGAAAATTCCATTGTTTGTTTATTTTAGATGTGATTGATTAGAAGTATATCTAGTGAAGTTTTATAGGCTAACTTTGTTATACAGAAGCATAAGTATATAGGTTTTATTGAAATCCCAGTTGAGGTACCCCATCTTATATTGTTATATCCAGGGACTGACCATTCTATAAAAATATAAAGCTGAATGACCATTTATTGTTCATCAGTCATATTTTAAAGAACTAAAATTTGTAGTCTATTTTAGAACTGTGACAATTATACTTGGATTGCATAATAATAATATCTGTGTGAAAAATGTAGAATAGCTACTTCCAAAGGCATTTTTTAAAAGTATGAATTAAGGTGTGCTTCAGTTTTAAAGACAGTTTTAAGAAACTTAAATTCATATTTTTGAAACATAAAAGCTGAAGAAGGCTTGTTGAATATTGTTTTTTTTACACAATTTTTAAGAATTAAAGAATTTCATAGCTGTTTTTCAATTTTATGTACTTTTTCCAAATTTCTTTGAGGATAACTACTCCAAAATCCTGTGCCAAACTCATTCTGAAAAAATCATTTTCTTAAATCATTTTGATATAAATGAGAACTTGCTCCCACACATTTGTATAAAAGGATTGTGATTTATCACAGATTTCTTCTCTCTTATAAATTCTTAGAGTTGGGCAATTTGATTCCTGAATATCCTGTATTTACAGATTTCTGATAATCCTAAAAATGTACTGATTACTTTAGAAGTATGTCCATACTATATTAGAATATTTATCTGATTATTTCATTAAATAAGAATTATAAACACAGGTGCAACCACTATCCAGGTTATACATGGTTTAATTTATATGATATAGTATGATTATGTTTGTTTAAAGTATCTTCAGTCTGTTTCAGTTAAAAGTATAATGAGTAACTAGAAATTCATTTAGTAAATTTAACTTGAATTTAAAAGAAAAGAATCCAAAAGAAGTTGAAAACCATAAAATAAAATAGAGTGACTCGTTTGAAAGGTAGGATAGTTTAGTAAAAAAATGACCAGGTAGCAGGGCCCTGGCTAATTTAACAAAAATCTCGATTTTTAGCTTAGGTAAGCTGTTAAAATTTTTTGAATCTCACCTTACCAACTTTCCCTCATCTATAGTACAGTCATCCATTTTATCTGTGGTTTCATTTTCCATGATTTCGGTTACCCGTCGTCAACCTCAGTCTGAAATTATTAAATGGAAAACTCTAGAAATAAACAATTTGTAAGTGTTAAATAATATGCCATTATAGGTAGCTGGATGAAATCTGCTGTCCTACCGCAGACATGACTCATCCTCTTGTCTGGTATACTTACTGCATTCACTACCCACTTGTTAGTGTCTTAGTAGGCATCTGGGTCATCACTTCAGCTGTCTAGTGATGAGAGCTGTCATGCCATCATAGTACTTGTGTTCGAGTAACCGATATTTTACTCAGTAAAGGGCCCCAAAGTGCACGAGGAGTGATGCTGGAAATATGGATTTTTTTTTTACTATGACTAATTAATAAATTAAATGTTATCATAGATATGTATAGGAAGAAAAACAGTATATTTGGGGTTTGGTGCTATTTGCAGTTTTAGGGATCCACTGAGGTCTTAGAATATATTCCCCTTAGAATGGTCTTAGCATGCGTCAGTAGGAGACTATTACAAGTCCTGATTTAGGTGATGATAAGCTCCTTTACTTTTCTCCAGAATAAAAAAGCACTGTTGTTGTTGTTTTCCCAAAAATAAAAATATTCACTTATAAAAAGAGCTGACATTTATTAACATTTACTACATGCCATTTACTACACTGGTTATAGGACTCTTTGCGGGTGACCCCATGGACTACACAGTCCATGGAATTCTCCAGGCCAGAATACTGGAGTGGGTGGCCTTTCCCTTCTCCAGGGGATCTTCCCAACCCAGGGATCGAACCCAGGTCTCCCACATTGCAGTAAGAGTCTTTACTAGCTGAGCCACAAGGGAAGCCCAAGAATATTGGAGTGGGTAGCCTATCCCTTTTCCAGCAGATCTTCCTGACCCAGAAATCAAACCGGGATCTCCTGCATTGCAGATGGAATCCTTACCAACTGAGCTATCAGGGAAGCCCTTTATGTTTACATACCCTCTTTTATTTAATTCTCACAATCTCCTCCCTGTTAGATATGTGTGTCACAGCTTTACTAAAGAAGAAACAAACTCAGTAGGATAAGTAGAGTGTTTCTTATAAAGTGTAGAATAGCTAGAAAATGGCAGAGCCAAGAGTTGAGTCAGTTTGTAATATTTGTTCTGAAGGACCCAACTCTACTTCCACACATAGATTTTCCCCTTTATATTTTCATGAGTTATTCAGTGGTGTTCAATATTCAACTTTCATCAGTACAGTAATGGCACGTGATGAAGAAAGAGCTTCAAGAACCCAGGCCCTTTTTCTCAGTTCTTTTGCTACTTACTTTTAAGAGGTTTGTATTATTCTCTTAAAGCAGGTGAATCGCTGCAAACTTTTATTTTCCCAAACACCTAGTGAAGCTTTATGGCAAAGACTAATTTGCGCTCTAAAAATACTACCCACAATTTAGAATGAGGCTCTTACCTACATAGTAACTTTAAAAGTTGTTTAAATTACCTGCATTATAAGAAAAAAAAAATCCTTGTACTTAATTAAAATGCTTGTTAAAAGACCTCATTGTATTAGTAGAAGACAGACTTCATATTTAGGATTCAATATTAATATTTTAAACTTTTCTAGCTGTACCACTGAATAAACAACCAAACAAGAGATGCTGTCAGGTTCTGTTGGTCATGTAGTTTTATAATATCCATTTTAATTTTTTTTTAATTTTGAATTTAAGATGATATTTTAAAATGTATGTGGTGATATATTTTATATTTATGAATGCTTTGATCTTAATATTGATGTATGGGAAAATATTGATATTTTATATTTATTTGTATATATATATATATGTATACACACACTGTATTTTTCCATGGTAATATTGATTTTTAAGGTGATGCTTTTTCTTGTTAAAATATAGAAAAGAAGGAAATATAGAAATACAGGGGAAAACAAAATTATGTATAAAACATATCAATATTAATTATATATAAACATATTAGAGGTAATATAGAAAAATTCAACAAAGTCTCTTGTATCACATAGGAGAAAGAAAGTTGAAAATATCTAAGATAAGCTTGCAATAATTTTTGCACAGAGTTTTAGGAGTCAGTTAATAAGTGGATAATTGAGCAATAAGTTTTAAAAGGACCTTTGCCTGAATCAATCAAATGTTATGACTTCTTTTGAAAAGATGACAGTAGGAAATAAAATAAGGAAAATGAGTAATTGTTAACAGTGTAGTGAGGCTACTGAATTGTCCTACACCGAGTTTTTTGGATATCTTGTACTCAGTTTTTTTTTCAGATTGTAAAAGTTGGATTTAATCTTTTTTTCCTACTATTTATATTCTCTTGTTTGGTTTTATAGGTACCCTGTTTTGGGGTAAGATGAATTAATGTTTTTTCTGTTGCTCTTACACCTTAGTTCCACTGTGGCTTTTATAGCTTTTGCCTTTCCTTCTGCGACTTGATTTTCCTCTTTTGTGATATTTTCTCTCCAAGAGATGACCCAAATATTCAAGAGGTTAAACCTCAGCCTTTACCAGTGCCACATATTTGCTCTCTCATCTTCTTCTCACCCTACCCCATGACTTCTAGCCTGATTTGGATAAAAAATTGTAAGCATCTTTAAGTAGAGCTTCCTTCATTTAGCCAATTTACGGGGATGACTTGAGTTAGAAAGAAAACAATAAAACAACTAACCACCTACACAGAGTATTTCTGAGCAAAAATATCTTTACTTTATATCCTGCTGACAATTTGTCTTTCTTCCAAGGCATGCAATTTCACGCACATTACACTCAAAAAGTGCTTGTCTTCTCTCAGAGTCCAGCTTTTCTATTCAGTTGTTTCTTCTTTTTAAAAATACAAAGCACAATTTACTTATTCTAGTAATCTTCTCCTCTGGTAGATTTTCTTAGGAGATAGATGTGGGAAGCACACAATTGGAGAGGTACTAGAAACAAGTGTTTGGTTAAACCAGTCTTATTTTATAGCACTTACAGACTTTTTCACCATTCACATTAGCTATCTGGAGTTATGTATAAGATTGGCTTTATAGAAAGACTTGCAAAAAGGGCATTATCAGAAATTAATATTCATAATTATATAATCTACTTTTTTTAACTGAAAAAATGCCATACTTTCAACATTTAAAGTGAACAAAGCCTTTAAATATTTAATTATAAGTAACTCAATATATTTTAGGGCTTCCCTGGTAGCTCAGTTGGCAAAGAATATGCCTGTAGTGCATGAGATCCAGGTTCAATCCCTGGGTTGGGAAGATACTCTGGAGAAGGAAATGACAAACCACTCCAGTGTCCTTGCCTAGAAAATCCCATGGACAGAGGAGCCTGGTGGGCTGAAGTCCATGGGGTCACAAAGAGTCAGGCATGACTGAGTTACTAACACACACACAAATATATTTTACAAGTAATGTTTAACTGAGTATATATTTTAAAATGTGCACTGAGTATATATTTTAAAATGTGCACACATTGGTTTCCTACTGGTATTTATTATGTAAGTAAATCTTTATATATTTTAAAGCTCATTGTACTGAAATTAACCCATAGGTTTAAGTTTTTAAATATCCAAAAATGTCAAGATATAATTTGATTTCCAATGGCTCAGTACATTTTCCAGTTTGATACATAGGAGATATTCAATAAATATGTATTGAATGATTGAAAGAAGAAAGGAAATGTGATAAAAGTATTATGTTCATTGCTAGAATGATAAAAGAAACTCTTATCTACAAGACAGACCTTATTAACTCAAAGGAAAGATCTATGGTAAAAAAATATATATATATTAATTTTAGTTTCTCCAAGTTATTTGATGTTTGTTACTATATCCCTCAAGAATTCTATATTGTGCTGTGCTAAGTTGCTTCACTCATGTCCGACTCTTGGCAAGCCTATGGACTATAGCTTGCCAGGCTCCTCCGTCCATGGGATTCCCCAGGCAAGAATACTGGAGTGGTCATTTCCTTCTCCAGGAGATCTTCCCAACCCAGGAATCAAACTGGTGTCTCTAGGCCTCCTGCATTGGCAGGCATGTTCTTTACCACTAGTGCCGCCTGAGAAGTGCCTCAAGAATGCTACTAGCAACCCATTTGTTTTCCATATTATTATTTTATACCTTCTTATAATATAGCAAGTATTATCCTTCTATAAGAAGAATATCAGTTATCTAAATTCTCTGTTTTTAGAATGATACTTAAAAGAACATCAAAATTCTTCCTTTCCTTTCTCCTTTTTCTCCCCACTAGTTTCTTTCTTAAATATTTTCTCTATACTTGACAGTATCTTGCACCTAACATACAATTTATAAAGCTTTTGTAAGTCAGATTATTTAGCAGTTAATTAAAACTTTTATTGTATATAATAAATATGAAATATTCATAAAAATTGCTATTATACATTTGAAAAACAGGAAGGACGAGTGGACTATATACTTTCTTAGGAGTTCTCACCCAAAATTCTCTCATACTTTTGTCTAACTGCTTCACATTTTTATGGAAATTAGTTTCAACTAGATGATATCAGTTGCTTTTAAGATCTCCCTCTTTTATAGTGCTTTCCTCAATCAGTTTATATTGCAGACCAGACACTGTGCTAAATAGTTGGTAGAAAGCTAAGATAAAAATTCTGTCGTTGAGGAATTTAGCCAAATGAGACTCAAGGTCCCCAAAGTTACACTGAAAGCAGTTGAGCACTTCATATTCACAGCGCACCGAGGAGATACGCCTGTCTCATAGCGTTTGATGTTTGTAACGGGTGGGTACCTCTTTAGGGAAGGTTTTCTCAAAGAGATGACCCTTGAGCTGAACCTTAAAGAATGAGCAGACTTTAGTGAGAAGGGCAATCAGTTTGGGCTGATGGGGCAATGACAGATAAGAAACTGTTATGGTGAATATAAAATGAAAACAGTTCGGTATTTGTATAAAAACAAAATACAAGAGTGACAGGAAATGAAGCCATAGATTGGCAGGGTAGGAATCCTGATGTCGCTCTATGCTGGGATTGAGTCCTGATACTCATCACAGTGAGGAACACAAAGATAGAAAATTATTTTTAATGTAATTAACTAATACATTAATTAGAAATACTTGTTTGCAATCTGCAAAAAACAATTTTGACTAAGTTGAAAAACAGTCTTTTGTGGGGAGAGAGGGTTGGGAAATAGCACAGTAATAGTTCCAGAATCAAAAGAGAAAAAGGTAAAACTCAAGTCTGAAAAAATAAGATCCAGTGATCTAGAGAGTGTTAGTGGACAGCAAGGACTCTTTGTTTGGATAAATCAGTTCCAAAAATGGTCTGTGTAATCTAAGTCCTGTAAAGATCTCTACTGGGACATCAGTGTTAGTTGCTCAGTCATTTCCGAGTCTTTGCGACCCTATGGACTATAACCTGACAGGGTCCTCTGTCCCTGGAATTCTCCAGAAAAGAATACTGGTGGTGGTGGCGGTTTAGTCACTAACTTGCATCCAACTCTTGTGACCCCATGGACCGTAGCCCTCCAGGCTCCTCTGTCCATGGGGTTCTCCAGGCAAGAATACTGGAGTGGGTTGCCATGCCCTCCTCCAGGGATCTTCCCAACCCAGAGATCAAACATGGGTCTTCTGCATTGCAGGCGGATTCTTTACCATCTGAGCCACCAGGGAAGGCCTGGGGCATCAGGACTGCATGAAATTCAGTTGTTTCCAAGGAAGGAGAATTGAGTTGTCAAAGAGCCTACATGTAATTAAAAAGAAGCAAACTCCTCAGTAGACTGTGCAATTCAGTCACTCAGTCATGTCTGACTCTTTGCGACCCCATGAGCTGCAGCATGCCAGACTTCTCTGTCCATCACCAAATCCCGGGGCTTGCCCTGTGCTAAATACAGCCTGCAGGGGATTTCTTTAGGCCTCTCAGATATCAACAAGTCAGTTTTAACATTAAGTCTGGAGAACACTTGACTGGTATTCCCTTGAGCAACTGCAGACCAGAGCTGAGTGTGTGCTGCACCTTTTAAACAGGGTCTGTTCTTTGCTACTTCGTGTAATTTCCATTCCTTTTGGTATTGTATCTGGTTCATTATGGGCTCCCTAGGTGGTGCACCCTCTTCCAACAACACAAGAGAAGACTCTACACATGGACATCAGCAGATGGTAAACACCGAAATCAGATTGATTATATTCTTTGCAGCCAAAGATGGAGAAGCTCTATACAGTCGGCAAAAACAAGACTGGGAGCTGACTGTGGCTCAGATCATGAACTCCTTCTTGGCAAATTCAGACTTAAATTGAAGAAAGTAGGGAAAACCACTAGACCATTCAGGTAAGACCTAAATCAAATCCCTTATGATTATACAGTGGAAGTGAGAAATAGATTTAAGGAACTAGATCTGATAGACAGAGTGCCTGAAGAACTATGCACAGAGGTTCGTGACATTGCACAGGAGACAGAGATTAAGAGCATCCCCATGGAAAGGAAAGGCAAAAAAGCAAAATGGCTGTCTGAGGCGGCCTTATAAATAGCTGTGAAAAGAAGAGAAGCAAAAAGCAAAGGAGAAAAGGAAAGATTATTCCCATCTGAATGCAGAGTTCCAAAGAATAGCAAGGAGAGATAAGAAAGCCTTCCTCAGTTATCAGTGCAAAGAAATAGAGGAAAACAACAGATTGGGAAAGACTAAAGATCTCTTCAAGAAAATTAGAGATACCAAGGGAACATTTCATGCAAAGATGGGCTCGATAAAGGACAGAAATGGTATGGACCTAACAGAAGCAGAAGATATTAAGAAGAGGTAGCAAGAATACACAAAAGAATTGTTCAAAAAAGATCTTCACAACCAAGATAATCACAATGGTGTGATCACTCACCTAGAACCAGACATCCTGGAATGTGAAGTCAAGTGGGCCTTAGAAAGCATCACTACGAACAAAGCTAGTGGACGTGATGGAATTCCCGTTGAGCTATTTCAAATCCTGAAAAATGATGCTGTGAAAGTGCTGCACTCAATATGCCAGCAAATTTGGAAAACTCAGCAGTGGCCACAGGACTGGAAAAGGTCAGTTTTCTTTCCAATCCCAGACAAAGGCAATGCCAAAGAATGCTCAAACTACTGCACAATTGCACTCATCTCACATGCCAGTAAAGTCATGCTAAGAATTCTCCAAGCCAGGCTCCAGCAATACATGAAATGTGAACTTCCAGGTGTTTAAGCTGGTTTTAAAAAAGGCAGAGGAACCAGAGATCAAATTGCCAACATCTGCTGGATCATCAAAAAAGCAAGAGATTTCCAGAAAAACATCTACTTTTGCTTTATTGACTATGACAAAGCCTTTGACTGTGTGGATCACAATAAACTGTGGAAAATTCTGAAAGAGATGGGCATACCAGACCACCTGACCTGTCTCTTGAGAAATCTGTAATCAGGTCAGGAAGCAACAGTTAGAACTGTACATGGAACAACAGACTGGTTCCAAATTGGAAAAGGAGTACATCAAGGCTGTATATTGTCACCCTGCTTATTTAACTTATATGCAGAGTACATCATGAGAAACACTGGACTGGGAGAAGCACAAGCTGGAATCAAGATTGCTGGGAGAAATATCAATAGCCCCAGATATGCAAATGACAGCACCCTTATGACAGAAAGTGAAGAGGAACTAAAAAGCCTCTTGATGAAAGTGAAAGAGGAGAGTGAAAAAGTTGGCTTAAAGCTCAACATTCAGAAAAAGAAGATCATGGCATCCGGTCCCACCACTTCATGGGAAATAGATGGGGAAACAGTGGAAACAGTGTCAGACTTTATTTTTCTGGGCTCCAAAACCATGGCAGATGGTGATTGCAGCCATGAAATTAAAAGACACTCCTTGGAAGGAAAGTTATGACCATCCTCTATAGCATATCCAAAAGCAGAGACATTACTTTGCCAACCAAGGTCCGTCTAGTCAAGGCTATGATTTTTCCATTGGTCATGTATGGATTCGAGAGTTGGACTGTGAAGAAGGCTGAGCGCCGAAGAATTGATGCTTTTGAACTGTGATGTTGGAGAAGACTCTTGAGAGTCCCTTGGACTGCAGGGAGATCCAACCAGTCCATTCTGAAGGAGATCAGTCCTGGGTATTCATTGAAAGGACTGATGCTAAAGTTGAAACTCCAGTATTTTGGCCACCTGATGCGAAGAGTTGACTCATTGGAAAAGACTCTGATGCTGGGAAGGATTGGGGGCAGGAAGAGAATGGGACGACAGAGGATGAGATGGCTGGATGGCATCACCGACTCGATGGACATGAGTTTGAGTGAATTCCGGGAATTGGTGATGGACAGGGAGGCCTGGTATGCAATTCATGGGGTCGCAAAGAGTCGAACATGACTGAGTGACTGAACTGAACTGAATAATATGTAAATGTAAACATGATGCTAATTATCAGTAAACAAGATGAATTACAGTTCAGTTCAGTTAAGTCGCTCATCGTGTCCGACTCCTAGCGACCCCATGTATCACAGCTCGCCAGGCTTCCCTGTCCATCACCAGTTCCCAGAGTTCACTCAAACTCATATCCATCGAGTCGGTGATGCCATCCAGCTATCTCATCCTCTGTCTTCCCCTCTCTTCCTGCACCCAATCCCTCCCAGCCTCAGGGTCTTTTCCAATGAATCAACTCTTCAAGGATTTAAAATTAATTGGATTTGGAGAGTTAGGAAAGTATTTGATTTAGGAAGCAAACTGTTATTATAGACTTACAGTTTGAGAGGTTAACTTACTCATGCTCGCTCACTTACTTCATTTGAAATAGTAAGATTATATAACTAAGGCACTTAATCTTAATTCAAATAAAATTTTATAAGACCCTCAAATTGAATAACATAAACATGACGTTTAAAGAGACATGGAATATAACATTTTGTTTTTAAAATATACAGCATATGGAAAAAAAAGTAGTGAAAACATGTGAAAGTGAAGGTTTTCTTTCCAAAGTGTTTGCTACTAGGAACATCTTATAGCAAATATGATGTGTGATATCTTCAGAGTTTATTTTTCAGAAAAATTTTTTCTAAATTCTTGTAAAATCAATTGAAATACTGTGAAAGGATATTATTGTATTATAATCATTTATTTTATGAAAGCAGAAAAAATAATTGTGTAGAAAGTACTTAATCCAAATATTAAAATTTTCACATAATAGTACCTCAGTAAAATGTGTAATTAGTAAAGGGAAAAATGTATATATACATATATACAAGGCAATATTACTCAGCCATAAAAGGAGTGAATTTGATTCTGTTCTAGTGAGGTGGATGAACCTAGAGCCTGTTACGCAGAGTGAAGTAAGCCAGAAAGCAAAAAATAAATACCATATATTAATGCATATATATATATATATATATATATATAATCTAGAAACAAATGGTACTGATAAACTTATTTGCAGGTAGTAATAGAGACACAGACATAGAAAAGAGACTTGTGGACATAGTGAAGGAAGGTGAGGGTGAGAAAAATTGAGTGAGTAGCACTGAAACATATACATTACTATATGAAAAATAAATCTAGTGGGAAGTTGGTATATAACAGAGGGTGTTCAGCGTAGTGCTCTGTGACAAACTAGAGGGGTGGGATGGGGTGGGGTGTAGGGGGAGGTTTAAGAGGAGAGGCACATGTATATACTTATGGCTGATTCACTTTGTTGTATGGCAGAAACCAACATGACATTGTAAACAATTATCCTCCAATTAAAAATAAAATTTAAAAAAGAAAGTATTAAGTAATATTCAAAAGAAGAGATATGACAACAGAAGCAGAGATTGGAGGGATGCACATTGAAGATGGAGGCAGGGGCTACTGCCAAGGAATGCAGGTGTCCTGTAAGAAGCTGGAAAGAACAGGGACATAGACGTTCCCCTTGAGCATCCAGAATGAACACAATTCTGCTGACCACTTCATTTTAGCCCTTAAGACCCATTTCGAACTTCTGACAATGTATGTTGTTTAAAATCACCAAGTTTGTGGTATTTTGTTATGGCACCACTAGGATACTAAGTATAACCTGTTAGAATTTTTTTCTGACATGATTAACATATTTGGAAAAAAAAAACATTGTTTACTTATGACATAAACTAGTGAAGACAGTTTTATTTTCTGAATAAAGATTGTTGTGTATTTCTCTAGTGATATTTTTAAAAGGTAAACATGGAAACTGTCTCTGCCATGGACTGGCTGGATATGAGATGCATAACATGTTGTTATAGACAGATATCATTTTAGTTCTATGAATATAGCAAGCCTAAAGCAAACCAAAGTCAAGTTAATGGTTCAAAAAATCAATTTTAATGTATTACATATATCTACTGCTTATAATAGGCAGCAAAAATATTGAATGGGTGAATAAGTGGTTTATGGTAAACATATGAGCTAATCAGATATGGTGAATAAATGCAGTGAGTTTCCATTTAAATTTTCTTGTACTTTAAACAAAGAAGAATTTTTCATAGTAACTGACTTGTAATATTTGGATTAAATCCATTATTTATGGACTTCCAAGTCAACTCTGCATGTATTAATTTAATTCCATTTTATCAGCACTTAGTTGCTCAGTCATGTCTGACTCTGTGACCCCATGAACTGTAGCCTGCCAGTCTCTGTCCCTGGGATTCTCCAAGCAAGAATACTAAAGTGGGTTGCTGTTTCCTTTTCCAGGGGATCTTTCTGACCCAGGGATCAAACCCTGGTCTCCTGAATTCCAGCCAGTTTCTTTACCATCTGAGCCACAAGGGAAGCCCAATAGAAACCTAATTATCTTCAAAATTTTGCACAATATCTAAATGCCCCCAATATTATAAATCTGATTGTTTTCTAACTTCCAATAATCATCTCATAATTCTGTCATCCTTAGAGTAATCCTTAGAGTAATCATATTAACATTGAATCAGAAAGGGAAAGGAACTCAATATTCCTTTGTTTTTATAATTGTGTTTTAATAATATATTTTGTCCTCTGTGCTAATTGCTTTTATACTTCAGTTGGAATAGAAACCAATGCAGGATAGAATAATAAGTGACATAGAGACAGAAGAAGTGGCTCCTTCCAAGTGTTCTTCATGGCAATGACATATTTCTAATTATTACTTAGGCACATGGCAGGTCCTGTCACATTTTCCATTCCCTTACCAGTTCTCTCAAGCATGAGACTATAACAGAGTGAGAACCTTAGAATTTATGTTCTGATTTTGCTAATTAATAGCTGTTTTCTAGTGAAATGACTTTATTGCTCTGTGAATGAGTCTTTTCACATAGAAAGTAGGGATCATAATCAATTCATATAGTGTCTGTGAAAATTAAAATTAAATATACATAAAAAGGTTTATCCAGTGACAGCCATATTAACTTAAATTCCCAGTATATATATTAAATTCTGAGAATATCATAGCTATTAAAATTCAGATGGTTGTGACATTTCACCCATTTCTGAAGTTTTTGACAATCAGTGCTATGGTGTGCTTGGACTTAGAATTGTTATGCTTTTAATTTATCCCAGGAAGCCCTGGGTATCCTAGCCATCTCTATTGCTCTGGACTGTCAGTACAGATTCACAGACAAGACTTTTTGTCTTCGTTCTTGTTCTTTTTTTTTTAAATCACCTCAGGATTTTGAGTCCTTCTTAGAACTAGTTACAGAGCGATCTGTCCTCTGATTTAGCTCTTGAACCAGTGCTAGTTTATGCAGTTGTTCTCTTTGACCCCAAAGTGGTACTAAGGCACATCAAACAAATTTTCTCATCTACCCTCGATTCTGTGCATTCTTTTAGCACATATTCCCTACTCTGCATCCTTTTTAGACTAACATTCAATAGAAAATTGGATTAAACATTTACTGAACATGACTTTGCCCATCAGAACAAGATCTAGTTTCCCCCTCCGTCAGTCTCTCCCATCAGGAAGCTTCCATAAGCCTCTTACCCTTCTCCAGCAGAGGGCAGACAGACTGAAAACCACAGTCATGAAAAACTAACCAATCTGAACACATGGACCACAGCCTTATCTAACTCAATGAAACTATGAGCCATGCCGTGTAGGGCCACACAAGATGGATGGGTCATGGTGGAGAGTTCTGACAAAACATGGTTCACTGGAGAAGGGAATAGCAAACCACTTCAGTATTCTTGCCTTGAGAACCCCATGAAGAGTATGAAAGGTGAAAATATAGGACACTGAAAGATGAACTTCCCAGGTCGGTAGGTTCCCAATATGCAACTGGAGATCAGTGGAGAAATAAATCCAGAAAAACTGAAGAGACGGAGCCAAAGCAAAAGTAACACCCAGTTGTGGATGTGATTGCTGATGGACGTAAAGTCCAATGCTGTAAAGAGCAACATTGCATAGGAACCTGGAATGTTAGGTCCATGAATCAAGGCAAATGGGAAGTGGTCAAACAGGATGGCAAGAGTGAACATCGACATTTTAGGAATCAGCAAACTAAAATGGACTGGAATGGGTGAATTTAACTCAGATGACCATTATATCTACTACTGTGGGCAAGAATCCCTTAGAGAAAATGGAGTAGCCATCATAGTCAACAAAAGAGTCCAACATGCAGTACTTGGATGCAATCTCAAAAATGACAGAATGATCTCTATTTATTTCCAAGACAAGCAATTAAATATCACAGTAATCCAAGTCTGCCCGAGCAGTAGTACTGAAGAAGCTGAAGTTGAATGGTCTATGAAGACCTTCAAGACCTTCTACAACTAATACCCAAAAGAGATGTCCTTTTCATTATAGGGGACTGGAATGAAAAAGTGAGAAGTCAAGACATACCTGGGGTAATGAGCAAATATGGCCTTGGTATACAGAATGAAGAGGGCAAAAGCTAACAGGGTTTGCCAAGAAAACGCACTGGTCATAGCAAACACCCTCTTCCAACAACATAAGAGAAGACTCTATAAATGGACATCAACAGATGGTCAATACTGAAATCAGATTGATTATATTTTTTGCAGCCATAGAAGGAGAAGCTCTATACATTCAGCAAAAACAGAATCAGAAGCTAACTCTGGCTCAGATCATGAACTCCTTATTGCCAAATTCATACTTAAATTGAAGAAAGTATGGGAAATTGCTTTTTCTAGGGATTAGACACAGTGCCTGCTAGAGTACCTAAACTATGGATGTAGGTTTGTGACATTATACAGGAAGCAGTGATCAAGAACATCTCCAAGAAAAAGAAATGAAAAAAGGCAAAATGGTTGTCTGAGGAGGCCTTACAAACAGCTATGAAAAGCAGAAAAGTGAAAGGCAAAGGAGAAAAGGATAGATATACCCATTTGAATGCAGAGTTCCAAAGAATAGCAAGGAGAGATAAAAAAGGCTTCCTCTGTGATCAATACAAAGAAATAGAGGAAAACAATAGAATGGGAAAGACTAGAGATGTCTTCAAGAAAATTAGAGATAGCAAGGGAACTTTTTATGCAAAGATGTGCACAATAAAGGACGGAAATGGTATGGACCTAACAGGAGCAGAAGATATTAAGAAGAGGTGGCAAGAATACATAGAAGAACTGTACAAAAAAAGATCTTCATGACCCAGATAATCACGATGGGTTGGTCATTCACCTAGAACCAGACATCGTAGAATACTGAGTCAATTGGGCCTTAGGAAGCATCACTATGAACAAAACTAGTGGAAGTGGTGGAATTCCAGTTGAGCTATTTCGAATCCTGAAAGTTGATGCTGTTAAAGTGCTGCACTCAATGTGCCAGCACATTTGGAAAACTCAACAGTGGTCACAGGAATGGAAAAGGTCAGTTTTCATTCCAATCACAAAGAAAGGCAATGCCAAAGAATGCTCAAACTACCGCACAATTACACTTATCTCACACGCTAGCAAAGTAATGCTGAAAATTCTCCAAGCCTGGCTTCAACAATATGTGAACCGTGAACTTCCAGATGTTCAAGCTGGATTTAGAAAAGGCAGAGGAACCAGAGATTATATTGCCAGCATCCACTGGATCATTGAAAAAGCAAGAGAGTCCCAGAAAACCATCTACTTCTGCTTTATTGACTATGCCAAATTCTTTGACTGTGGATCACAACAAACTGTGGAAAATTCTGAAAGTGATGGGGATACCAGACCACTTGCCTGCCTCCTGAGAAATCTGCATATATATATATATGTGTGTGTGCATATATATATATATATATATTTTTTTTTTTTTTTGGCTCCAAAATCACTGCAGGTGGTGACTGCAGCCATGAAATTAAAAGACGCTTGCTTCTTGGATGGAAAGTTATGACCAACCTAGACAGTTTATTGAAAAGCAGATACATTACTTTGCCAAAACTGGTCCATCTAGTCAAAGCTCTTGTTTGTCCAGTAGTCATGTATGGATGTGAGAGTTGGACTATAAAGAAAGCTGAGTGCCAAATAATTGATGCTTTTGAATTGTGGTGTTGGAGAAGACTCTTGAGAGTCTTCTCCCATGGACAGCAGAGATATTCTGCCAGTCCATGCTAGAGGAAAGCAGTCCTGAATATTCATTGGAAGGACTAATGCTGAAGCTGAAACTCCAATATTTTGGCCACCTGATGCAAAGAACTGACTCATTTGAAAAGACCCTGGTGCTGGGAAAGATTGATGGCAGGAGGAGAAGGGGAAGACAGAGGATGAGATTGTTGGATGGCACCACCGACTCAGTGGACATGAGTTTGAGTAAATTCTGGGAGTTGGCGATGGACAGGGAGACCTGACGTGGTGCAGTCCATGGGGTTGCAAAGAGTCGGACACGACTGAGCAATTGAACTGAACTGAATAGTGCTGGAAATTGCATGAATCACACCCAATCTTACGATGGATTTGTGCATTGTGTCCTTTAGAGTCATGTGTTTCTCACTGATGTTAACTTTTTAGTGCTAGTTTATTCACCTCCAGACCCATTTTTCTCCATAGATCGCAATAGATAGTGAAAGCGTTAGTCTCTCAGTCATGGCTAACACTTTGTGACCCCTTGAACTACATGTAGCCCACCAGGCAAATCTGTTAGTGGGATTCTCCAGGTAAGAATACTGTGTTTTCCCATTCCCCTCTCCAGGGAAGATCCCAACAAGGGATCGAACTCGGGTCTCCCATGTTGCAAGAAGATTCTTTACTCTCTGAGCCACCAGGGAAGCCCAACACTAGATAGGATGTCAGTGTCCTCCAGCACCTCCAGGTGGATCCTGGCCACATTCAGTTATTTCACTCAACAAATATTGGTGCAGCCCTTATTATATGAGTTTTCACATATGGGCTCTAGGTTAAGAACGCTAGTGAATAATTATGAAGCAATCTAAACTTTTTTTGGGGGGGGTGGTAAACATCCTAAGATTCAGAGTATAGTTGTATAGTATGATTGTATAGTTATATGTAAATTGAGCTGTCCTTTCCTCATTCTAGTAGACTTCCCTGGTGGCTCAGATGGTAAAGAATCTGTCTACAATGAGGGAGACCCAGGTTTGATCCCTGGTTCGGGAAGATCCCCTGGAGAAGGAAATGGCAATCCACTCCAGTACTATTGTCTGGAAAATCCCAGACAGAGGAACCTGGTAGGCTGCAGTCCATGGGGTCACAAAGAGTCGGACATGAATGAGCGACTTCACTTTCCAACTTCACTTTCTTCATTTACTCTGTTTCTTTAAATTTCTGAATAGTTTTATGTAGCCTTGGAAAACAATAAAATAGGAAAGACTAGAGATCTCTCCAAGAAAATTAGAGATAACAAGGGAACATTTCGTGGAAAGATGTACACAGTAAAGGACAGAAATGTTATGGACCTAACAGAAGCAGAAGATATTAAGAAGAGATGGCAACAATATACAGAAGAACTATACAAAAAAGATCGTAATTACCCGGATAAACACAATGATGTGATCACTCACCTAGAGCCAGACATCCTGGAGTGTGAAGTCAAGTGGGCCTTAGGAAGCATCACTGTGAACAAAGTTAGTGGAGGTGATGGAATTCCAGCTGAGCTGTTCAAATCCTAAAAGATGATGCAGGCAAATTGCTGCACTCAATATGCCAGCAAATTTGGAAAACACAGCAGTGACCACAGGACTGTAAAAGGTCAATTTTCATTCCAATCCCAAGTAAGGGGAATGCCAAAGAATTTTCAAACTACTGCATAATTGCACTCATTTTATATGCTAGCAAAGTAATGTTCAAAAGCCTTCAAGCTAGGCTTCAACAGTTCTAGAACCAAGAACTTCGAGATGTTCAAACTCCATTTAGAAAAGGCAGAGAAACCAGAGAACAAATAGCTAACATTCATTGGATCATAGAAAAAGCAAGGGGATTTTAGGAAAACATCTATTTCTGCTTCATTGACTACACTAAAGACTTTGACTGTGTGGATCACAACAAACTCTGGAAAATTTTTAAGGAGATGGGAATACCAGACCACCTTACCTGCCTCCTGAGAAACCTGTATGCAGAACAAGAAGCAACCATTAGAACTAAACTTGGAACAATGGATTGGTTTAAAATTGGGAAAGGAGTACGCCAAGGCTGTATATGGTCACCCTGCTTATTCAACTTAAATGCAGAGTACATCATGTGAAATGCTGTAATGGATGAAGCTTAAGCTGGTATCAAGATTGCCAGGAGAAATATCAATAACCTCAGACATGAAGACGACAGCACCCTTATGGCAGAAAGCGAAGAAGAACTAAAGAGCCTCTTGATGAAAGTAAAAGAGGAGAGTGAAAAAGTTTGCTTAAAACTCAACATTCAGGAAAAACTAAGATCATGGCTTCTGGTCCATCACTTCATGGCAAATACATGAGGAAACAATGGAAACAGTGACAGACTTCATTTTCTTGGGCTCTCAAATCACTGCAGGCCATGACTGCAGCCATAAAATTAAAAGATGCTTCCTCCTTAGAAGAAAAGCTATGACAAACCTACGTGTATTAAAAAGCAGAGACATTAGTTTGTCAGCAAAGGTCCATATACTCAAAACTATGGTTTTTCCAGTGGTCATGTATGAATACAAGAGTTGAACCATAAAGAAAGCTGAGTGCCAAAGAATTGATGCTTTTGAACTGTGGTGTTGGAGAAGACTCTTGAGAATCCCTTGAACTACAAGGGGATCAAACCAGTCAATCCTAAAGGACATCAACCCTAAATATTCATGGGAAGGACTGATGCTGAAGCTGAAGCTCCAATACTTTGACCAACAGATGCAAACAGCAGACTCATTGGAAAAAACCCTGATGTTGGGAATGATTGAGGTTGGGAAGAGAAGGGGATGATAGAGGATGAGATGGTTGGAGGCATCATCAATTCAGTGATCATGTTTGAGCAAACTCAGGAAGATAGTAAAGTTAAAGGAAGCCTGGCCTGATGCAGTCTATGGGGTCACAAATAGACATGACTGAACAACAGAACAACAGTAATAGACAGAAGGAGTGAGTAAGGCCTTCTTTAAAAGACACAAGTTTAAAATGTATCCCCTTTAATTGATATTTGGCATTCTAATTCAGTTTCTCATATTAATTAAAATTCTTCCATGAAGATTTCAAAATTCAAAATTGCCCTCATGTGAATAACTTGGTTATTTTGTGTTTCTTTACCTTCAATATAGCCTATAATTAATACAATTTGCTGCTACTGCTGCTGCTAAGTCGCATCAGTAGTGTCCAACTCTGTGCGACCCCAAAGATGGCAGCTCACCATGCTCCTCTGTCCCTGGGATTCTCCAGGCAAGAATACTGGAATGGGTTGCCATTTCCTTCTTCAATGCATGCATGCATGCAAGCTAAGTCGCTTCAGTCTTGTCTGACTCTGTGCGACCCCATGGACAGCAGCCCACCAGGTTCCCCTGTCCACGGGATTCTCCAGGCAAGAATATTGGAGTGGGTTGCCATTTCCTTTTCCATAGTACAATTTAGGATAGCATATTGAGACATCAAAAAACCCAACTTTCTCAATATCACGAAAGAGCAGTCTTTTGTGCATACAGCTTGATTTCAAGTCTTGTAACATGTCTCATAAATTTATTTCAAAATTACTTAGAGAAAGCCAATAAGTGAACATTTTTAGAGAAGGTGGGGTGTGTCATTTCCTTTTATGTTCACTATAGGCTAACTATTTACTTTTGGAAGCTTTCAAATTTACATCCAAATTTCTGCAGCAAATCCTTTCTCATTTTAGTTTTTAATGTAGCTTGAAATAGATTCACTGCTCAGTTACATTGAGATTTAATAGTTTCTAAAAACTGTCTGCAGTTAAAAACAACCAAACAAAACCCAGAAAATGTAATTATGGAGACAAGAAAGGAATGAATCTCTCTCAAAAGGCCGAGAGGAATGATTCTCTCTCAAAAGGCTTTCCTATACTGTTGTTTTTCTTAACTTGCTCTCTTTCCTATTCTTAATCTTAGAAAATTCATTGTTAAGTTTATCAAGACAAAAGGAAAAATTCAGATGAAGACCATATTCAAATTTGTTGGAAACAAAATGCATTTGTTTCTGCAACAACACTTTTGAGGGATTTTTTTGTTTGTTTTTTTACCTTCTGTATTCATTCTGTTTTCTCAAGTACTGATTGAACTGGTAGTTGGCTGTGTGCATCAAATTCTAACAAACTTTTCTTATGGCTGTATTCTGGCTTTATCCTGATCTGTTCTATCCTACTTATTGAGCTATTTACCCAAGGCTTAATTCCAGGAAAAGTGCTTGCCTAGTCAAAGAATATTGTGGAGATTATCAAGGACTAATACTCATATTGAATTAGTTTCAAATATCAAGCTCAGATCTCATAAATTATGAAATGACTGCCCTGCAACAGATGGTATGTGTTACTCTTTTAAAGAATGAGTGATAAGTGTAAAGTGAAAAACATAAACTATCCTTTGTCTTTAGGACCCAGCAGTCCTTCAGTCATTTTTCAACATTTGCCTACATTTGTGATTAGCACTGATTCTAACACAAAATTCAAGAGTTTATGATGTTATATTACTTGATTGAATCTTACCAGCTGCTGCTCCTCGGGGGTGTCAGATGATATTTTCTAAAATGTTGAAATGCCTTTTCTTTATCATCAGGGAGTAGCTTAAACACTGGCAGTGACTCTTCACTAAAAATCCCATTTGTCATTGGTTCTGAAAGTGCTGAAGATTCAGAACTAATAGGGACCAATGTATGAAGGTCATTTTATTTTACTTAAGTATTAGAAAGCTGGGATCTTGTCTGCCTCATTGATGAAAAATAGAGTTGAAGAGTCTCACTGTTTACCAGAAATATTCAAATGAATCTAGTGTTTTAAAATATGATTTATCTTTTCAATGCAAGCACTTACATTAGTTATTTTGACTCTTCAAATAGCTATACACACAAAAGAATAAAATAGTTTCTGGCATGTAATTAGTGCTTGATAAAAATTTGCTATTAATATTTTAATCTTTCATACAATATGGGTAGAGAGCTTGTCTATTGTTGAAAACACCAAATAAATAATACAATTCTGAACTGTTGTTCTTCAGTCACTAAGTTGTGTCCTACTGTTTGTGACCACATGGAGTGGGGCCCACAAAGTTCCTCTCTGTCCATGGGATTTTCCAGGCAAGAATACCGGGGTGGGTTGCCATTTCCTTCTTCAGGGGATTTTTCAGAACTAGGGACTGAACCCACATCATTCTTTACTGCTGAACCACCAGGGAATCCCCAAGCTAGAAATAGTAATGTACTTTCCTGATTTGGGCTCTTGAGATATTCTACCTGAGTATGTTTTTAAGAGTTAAAATTCTGATATGGACTAGTATTCATCTATCTTTGAATTATTTCAGTATATACTGTATACTTTAACAGAAACTCAAATCTAATTTTATATTAGTGATGGTTGCTAGGTAACTATTTGATGCAAATAGTTCTGAAACATTTAGCAGATCATTCTCTGATTGGAGTGGAAACTGGAGTGACTTAGAAGCTGATGGTCCAGGAAACGATTGAGAAAGAACATTGTGGAGTGTTTAATAAAAATAGACTGTAACTCTTCTACTTGATTTTCTTTCTCTTTGTCAAAATTAAAATATAAAAGGGAGAAATCGCTAGAGAAAAATGAAGTATTTTTCCTGAATAGTAGATATTGTTCTCTGAGCAAGTACCAAGTGTTGACACTATGCTAAATACTTTGTATACAGTATCATTTCCTTACAGCAAGGCCAAGGGCAGCCTTTAGCATGCAGTTGCTTCTGTGTGCCATTACCACTCACCCTGTTACCAGGCAACAGGTCCCACTCAGCCATTGGTCTGCACCACAGAGAGCCCTCTCACAGGCAACCAACTGTCAATAAGTGACCCTTGGTGGTCATGCTGAGCCTCTGGTCAGCACTGCAGTGGACTCCACTCACAAGCAGCCAACTGCCAAGGAGTGTCTGTTAGGAAGAGGATTTTAGCCAAAGGTTGGTGAAGTGGTGGCCTTAATGGAGAGTGAGGTAAGAGGTGGATCCCAGCATTCTCCCTGGCGCCCTCCAGCTCATCCAGCCTTGAAACAGCATGTGAGCTGGGGGTTCAGGGGACAAACTGGGGGCTGTGTTCGGCAGGGCTCGAGAGCCCTCATTAAGGCCACTCACTGGCCTTGGCCCAGGCATTGAGGTAGTGGTGAATGTCTTCCCTATCCCTGTCTCTGTGACCTAACTGCAGTGGCAGTCTGCCTGGGTTGCAGTTTGTGGGAGCTGCTGTACTGCCCTCCCCAGCCATTTTGGTGGCCTGAGGAAGCTACCAATTAAAATCTGCCTCCTCTTAGCTAGGACCAAGTCCCTAGAAGGTGAAAGTATTGCCTCAGGACCTGGTCCTTTCTTGACAGGGCAGAGAAAAACCTCTGTTTGGTAGAGATTTGGGGCTTCCCAAGTGGTGCTAGTGGTAAATAACCCACCTGCCATTGCAGGAGACATGAGATAGGGGTTCACTGCCTGGGTTGGGAAGATCCCCTGGAGAAGGGCATGCAGCCCACTCCAGTGTTCTAGAGAATCCCATGGATAGAGGAGCCTGGCAGGCTACAATCCATGGAGTCACAAAAGAGTTGGACACGACTGAATCGACTTAGCATGCATGCACAAATGGTAGAGATTTACAGAAACATCATTATTGACTTCAAGAACAAAGGATCTGACACCAAGAAGTTTGCAACAACTAACCACTCCCATCTCTCACCTTTCCTAGAAAAGGGCTTTGCTAGAGCTTTCGGGAATTTGTTTTTTTTTTTTAAAGCATGAGCCACCCATCTCCTCTGTTCCAGACTCTGACATTCTGGTATTATTTGGTCTCACTGTGCATCAGGCACACAACTTGCTTTTGGTAACGGTTTTGTCCTATAGCAGTTTGTTTATTTATGGAGTATAGTTCCCATTTAAAAAATAAGGAACACAGGAAAATATTCTTAGTCCTTATTTTGTCCA
Source organism: Bubalus bubalis (assembly GCF_019923935.1). Lineage (NCBI taxonomy): Eukaryota > Metazoa > Chordata > Mammalia > Artiodactyla > Bovidae > Bubalus > Bubalus bubalis. The sequence goes on along the minus strand of NC_059163.1, from coordinate 40,074,701 downwards.
AGTTCCCATGCTTAGTAGATGGGTGGAAAGAAGGGGTGGGGATTTTATTACAGGTCCCTTTGACTTGTGGAATTCTGTTCATTTTATTAAAGGCTGGTAAAAATAGCTTCTTATCTGGGAATTGATAATTTTTATCAGCTATCTTTTGCAAAATGTTTTACTATTCTTTAGGGAGATACCTAAAAATTAGAGTCATGTTTGCTGAAGTTAGCTTGACATGAAAACAATTTCCATCAGGAGGTGGGAATCGTTATTAGGAACCTGAGTTAGTACAAGGGGTACACAAGAGAAACTCATTAGTGAGTAGGGTGATCACTGTCACTTATGCTATATAATTTTATTCTTATAGCAGTTTTTTTATTATGTAGTATGATTCCCATTTTAAAAATCTTGCAAGTCTTTCTGTGAACTGAATCTGATATATAATGCTTTGTTTCTGTTAATAATTGTTAAACACTTGCATTAGTTTTCTACTGCCACTATATTGCAACATAGTGATAATTTTATTCCCTTACAGATGTGAAAGTCAGAAGTCTAAAATAAGGTTATTGATAGAATCCATTTCTATTAGAGGAGTCTGTTCCCTTGACTTTTCCAGCTTCTAAAGGGTACCTGAATTCTATGACTTGTGGCCCCTTCCTCCATCTTCAGAGCACATCACGCCACCCTCTGCTTCTGTCCTCAGGTCTCTTCTCTGACACTGACCCTCTTGCTTCTCTTTCATACGGACCCATTATGGGCTCACCTGGATGACTCAGGATTGTCTTCTCATCTCAAAATCCTTAACTTAATCATACCTGTAAAAGTTCATTTTGCAATGAAAATTAAAACATGCACAGGCTCAGGGGATTATGGTATGGACAGTTGAGAAAGAGGGCATTATTCATCCTTCCAAAAAAATTTTTTTAATTAAAGTGCATGATTTTATTTTAAAAAGAGTATATAGTTCAGTATAGAATATACTTCAAGAATTTATGTCAAGCTCTATTGCGCTATTGTGTAATGACCAAATATACTTGTTTATCAAATATCAGCTATCATAGAATGCTCATATCTCATATTATCTAGGAGAAAATGGGCAGTCCATGGCTGATTTCAGATTGATGGATTAAATTGAAACCAGTCTGCTTACCTTTTTCTTCTACAGCAAAGTGTCTTTTTTTTTTTTTTAATTTTATTTTATTTTTAAACTTTACATAATTGTATTAGTTTTGCCAAATATCAAAAGTGTCTTTTTTTTCTGATTACATAAATAAAGAATAAGTGATCATTTAATAAAAATATTACAAAAATATAAATGAAGATGAAAGTAATATTTACTTGAGTTTCCATAACTGGAGGTAAATTCAACTATCTTTGGTTCCAACCATTTTAGGTGTTGCTTTATACATTTATATATACACATGTGATTTTACAAGAATGGAATATATATATATAATATATATATATATAACCTTAATGATATTCCTTAAGCAGTTAGTAGCTATTTCCCCACCATATTTTTCCTCCACTGATTTACTGATAATATTTTATCAAAAACTGTATGAAAGTTTTCTGTGAGTCAAATTTTGTTTTCTCAGAACTTGCTTTTCAATATCTCCACAATAGTTGTGACCATTTACTATTTCCTTCTTTACTAAGCTGTCCCTTTTGACTTATCAATATTTCTTTAAATTTTGAAGCACTCTCACCAATTCAGTCTCATAATTATTATTTTATTTTGTTGAATTTCTTATACTTTGAATAATGCAATGATCCTAATCCTTCCACAGACATGTTGCAAGTAGCTTCAGTGTATTCTTAACTACTCATGGAAACATGTGAGTTCTTATCTTGAAAATTAACATACTCCAGTCCTTTTGCTCCTTTGCAATTTCTTCATCTTCCCAAACTATTACATAATTTCATTTTTAGAAAGCGTCCCAGTGTGAGAGTAATTTAGAACCCAGGGAAAAATGCCAGAATCCATGAATGAGAATATTTAAGACAATTTTTCTTTCATTCTTACTTTTGTGAGGTTTAATGATCTTCACTTTTGTGAAAAGATTAGAATAATAACAGAAAGTGTATGCTTTTGTTTTATGCTCTTCTATTATCATACTTTAACTCAATATAGCCACTGTTATTTAGTTTCTTACACAAAATAACCAGATTAACCTTTAAACTGTCACGTTCACTCTTTTCAAGCTTCACAGGAAATGGATCACTTTAGCGCCAAGCAAAATTTATTCCATTTTTTGTGATAGTTTTAGACAAACCAACAATTTAGCATGCCAGAATTCTAACTGGCATGCCTAAAGCTTTTAATGTTATACCCTTAAATTTACTGTTATTAAATCACCAAGAAGTTTCAAAGTGGTAGAATAAAGATTATGTTAAGTCTGAGATTAAGCTGTCACATCATAGTAATTTGATTTTAAGTCTGGCTCCACCACCTCCATTAGTAATCACATCTTTGACAGAGACAAAGTTCATCCAATATGAGTTCTTATTGCAGATGAAGTACTGATGATTTTGTGTTACTTTGGTCAGTCAATAAAGTTAAAAGGATAAAGTTTATTTAGTTTTCAACTTGAAGTCAAATGTCTATTTAATTAAATTTTCTAGTATTTGGCAAGAAAGAACTAGTCACGTCATCTTTCTTCAGCTTGATATTAAATAGCATATTGTGAATGTTGGTAAAGAATATCTACATTAATATGAAACAGATATACTTGGAATCTATTTAGAAGAGCATCAGGAAGTCCAACTTCTTCGTTAAGATAGTTGATAACTTCTGATAGTCCCCTAATGCTAAAAGTTTGTATTACATCTGCAGGTTTTAAGTATGATATTCATTTTCTAATTGGCTTATGTTACTCTCTAGTATTCTACTTGTTCAAATATTGAGTGTATATATCTATATCTATATATCTTTTATAATTCACAAAATAATTTCTGAACCAAGCAGATGATAATGATTTTAAAACAGTATGTCTTCTACATTTCATTTCTAATCCAGACACCTATCACATAATCATCTCTTCTACCCTGTGCTATTGAAAATTTAGTGCCTTTTTTAATATACTGATGATGTATGTAAAGAAAAAATAAGTAGAAAATATACTATTAATAATGTGGTCACATTATATTTACTTGACAAGATAAAGAACCCACCTGCCAGTGGAGGAGACTTAAGAAACATGGGTTCGATCCCTTGGTCAGGAAGATCCCCTGGAGGAGGGCATGGCAACCCACTCTGGTATTGTTGCCTGAAGAATTTGATGGCCAGAGAAGTCTGGAAAGCTTTGGTCCTTAGGGTCACAAAGAGTTGGACACTACTAAAGTAACTTAGCATGTATGCATATATAATATCACTAAATATATATTATACTTAGTATATATTCAGTGACAAATTGAAGACTTAACTACAAAGAAAACCTTAATATCCTTAAAAAGCTTATAACCAATTTCATGAGAAAATACAAATTCCTGAATTACTCTTATAGTTTTATATGTGCAAAATAAAAATTCTCATGAGCCAGTTTCTATAGAAGTAGAAAGAAATATTCAAAAACAAAAATTGGCAAAGATTCAGGGTAGAAGAATACAGTGAAGTTAGTTAAAAAATTAGTTGTAATAATATTTTAAGTCAAAAAGTATTTAATATTATTTGAAAATTGATAAAAAAAAAAAAATAGGTGGGAACATCCAAAAGCTCAGTGAAACAGCAGAGGACCCTATGCAAGAAGATGTTTCCAAGAAAACACTATCAACTTTTTCTGTCCATTTCTGAATTCTCTAGAAACTGGCCTAATAATTGTAGCATATAGTGGTTATGTGTAGGGTACATTACTGTGTCTTTGAATTTTAGCTAGTATTCTCTTTGTAAACTCACAAAACTTCTGTATGAGTTCTTCTTGAGATGGTCTATACTGTTAGCATGGAACTTCATTTACTGATCTCAAGTTATTCTATAATGTGCATCACTTAACCACAGAGAAATTTCTGCCACATGAAAGCCAGGAGTGATTACAAGACTAGAGTAAATCAATCTGATCTATACCCTTATCTCCTAGCTATGGAGTAATATTTAAAATTACTAAATACTAGAGTTAGACAGAGGACCAAAACTGATGCTTTCAAACTTTGGTGCTAGAGAAGATTCTTGAGAGTCCCTTAGACAGCAAGGCAATCAGACCAGTCAATCCTAAAGGAAATCAACCCTGAATATTCATTGGAAGGACTGATGCTGAAGCTGAAGCTCCAATACTTTGGCCACCTAATGCGATGAGCCAACTCATTGGAAAAGAACCTGATATTTGGAAAGATTGAGGTCAGGAGGAGGAAGGGGACAACAGAGGATGAGATGGTTGGATAGCATCGCTGACTCAATGGACATGAGTTTGAGCAAACTATGGCAGATGGTGAAGTACAGGGAGGCCTGGCATGCTGCAGACCATGGAGTTGCAAACAGTTGGACATGACTTAGTGAGTGAACAACAAAAGACTATTCAGGGAGCCTCCCACCATTCAGGATTAGGAGCCATAGAGAAGAATATTACTCATCTTAGTTTTCTATTTTAACTTTAATGAAATTAAAAGACGCTCGCTCCTTGGAAGAAAAGCTATGACCAACCTAGACAGCATATTAAAAAACAGAGACACTACTTTGCCAACAAAGGTCCATCTTGTCAAAGCTGTGGTTTTTCCAGTAGTCATGTATGGATGTGACAGTTTGACTATAAAGAAAGCTGAGTGCTGAAGAATTGATGCTTTTGAACTGTGGTGTTGGAAAAGACTGAGAGTCCCTTGTACTGCAAGGAGATCCAACCAGTCGATCCTAAAGGAAATCAGTCCTGAATATTCATTGGAAGGATTGATGTTGAAGCTGAAACTCCAATACTTTGGCCACCTTATGCAAAGAACTGACTCATTGGAAAGACCCTGATGCTGGAAAAGATTAAAGACTGGAGAAGGGGACGACAGAGGATGAGATGGTTGGATGGCATCACCGATGTGATGCACATGAGTTGTGTAGGCTCCGGGTGTTGGTGATGGACAGGGAAGCCTGGCGTGCTCCAGTCCACAGAGTTGCAAAGAATCGAACAGAGACTGAGCGACTGAACTGAACTGAACTAGTTTTCTGTTCGGTTTCTGACTCATTCTTTGAGACGGTAGTATCAAAACTTATTCCGTTATGTGAAATTATAAAGTATTAATGATTATAAAAATCATGAGTTATTTTTAAAAAGGCATTTACTGAGTTTCAGTGCTATATGCTAGGCACTTAGTGAAATGCTGAAGCAAAAAGTGAAAAAAATAGTGGGTCACTCACCTTACAGAATGAAAATAAGTTACGCACATTCAAGTTCTTGTGATATTTTCAAATGCTTAGTTTTTAAATTCCACTAATTCCGACCCAGGGATTGAACCCGGGTTTCCCGTATTGTAGGCAGATGTTTTACCATCTGAGCCACTAGAGAAGTCAGTAATTATACATTAAATAAATTATTTAGAGTTGTTTATTTAGTATGTGAGATTATCTCAAGAAAAAATGTCATTAAATATCATAATCATTTTGGTTTGTTCTTCTTCATTCCATCACAGTGTATTGCAATCTTTGATTCCAGCCCCAGCTTATAAAATGAGGTAACTGCATATTACATAGAGTTCCAGAAAATCCACTTTAAATTATGTCTTATGTAAATGGCAGGCTGTTCTTTTGCAATGGGTGGCATTATTTAATCCAGTTAAAATTACTTTCTTTTTAACTCTGGAGCTTTGACTTAAATTAGTTTATCCTCAGGCTTCAGCATCTCACTTAAACCATTAGTGTTCTTCTTCCTCTAGGGACTCCCATTTATACTTTCCCATCCAGAATGTAATCCTATCAGAAATGGTAATTATACTTTATACTCAGTAACATCTTTCATCCAGAGAAGTCTTGAGCATTTTAAAATATGACCTTGTTAATGTTTTCCACCTCCCTGAGATGTAGCCACTAGCTGAGAAGAATTTCTGCAGTTTTACAGATGGAAAAAGTGGGGGAAGGAGAAAAATAGAGTTCTCCAAACATGATTTTAAATATGAGAAGGTATAAGTTGAATATCAGAGGTACTTCACAAGAATATAAAATTTTTTAGAAATATAAGCAATTACAAAATTTAATTTTCATTTAAAAAATAATTTTCCAGTCATTATTCATTAACTGGCTACTCTGGCCCAGTGGTATGCTAAACACTGAGTACAGCAGAAAGCAAAACAGAACCAGGTGAAGTGGGACAAGAAGACACAGCTTTCAGATTCTATAAGGCCTATGGGCCAAGAAAAGGGTTTTAGACTTGGTTTAAGTTTGTTGAAGGGCTTAGAACATGTTTAAGTTTTAAAAAAGAATCATCCCCAATAGAATGTGAAATAGGGGATTTAAGACAGTGAGCAGAGAAAATCCATTAGAATTTTTATTTCCAATGTTGTATATTGGTTGTTTTTGCTCTAAAACTTCACCATGTGCTCAGTGGTTCCTGAACATATAATAATAACTTCTAGAAATCTGTGCAATTATGTAGGAATAAGTAATGTTGAACGTATTGAATTTTCTAATAAAATATGCTGCTTTGTTTATTCAGGAGCTTCTTGAAAATTGTTTAACTTGGGAGAAAGTACTGTAGATAAATCATGCTTTTATGAAATTGTAGACTGATTGGAAAGTTTAGATCTGTACTCAGATAACAAGTACCTACCTCTCTATGTGTCTTATTGGGTAGATAGGGTATCATAGGAGTTCTAAAAAGAAAGTCATCACTAAAGGGGAAAATGACCAGCAAAAGAGAAAGAGGCCATATGAGTCAGTTCATGAAAGTATGTTTAAAAACTCACGAATAGTCATGCCATTTATTTCCCAAACACTATGGAAAGTTATAAAGAAGATGTAAATGTATTACATTGTGTTTGTATTCAGTCAGGTGTCAAGTGTTAGTCACTCAATAACGTCTGACTCTTTGTGACTCCATGGACTGTAGCCCACCAGGCTCCTCTGTCCATGGAATTCGCCAGGCAAGAATACTGGAGTGGGTTGCCCTTTCCTTCTCCAGGGCATCTTCCTGACCCAGGGGCTGAAGCCAGGTCTCCAGCATTGCAGGCAGTCTTTACCAACTGAACTACCAGAGAAGACTTTGTATTCAGTGGTCATAGTCTATTGGAAGAACTGCATACTTGCCCAAAACTCTAATACTAGGCACACTACCAGAAGTACCACAAAATAGAATATGAAAGAAGAAATTTAATCTAACTGCAGAAACAAAGCAGTTTTTAAATTTGAGAATAGTACACAATAAAATATCAAGTTTTCATTCAAGAGAGAACAGATTTTACCTTAAATATCAGTTTGAAAGAAGACCAATAGATCAGAGAATTTTAGAAAACGCTGTGACAGTTGCATTCAAGTGCCTTAAATTCCAGAAAGAATAGTTAAGTAGCTGAATGCCATCATCTAGGTGTTCAGTGATTCCACCTGAACTAAAGTGCTGATGATGATGGGGCGGGGAAATGATATTAGGGTGAAGTGGTGAAGACAATTTGACAGAAACTAACAAATTCTTGAGTGTGGCTTTAAAAAAAAAGCAAGTACTGAGTTTTGAGCCATAATGATTATGCAAGTGGCAGTACTATTTAAAATAGGAAAATGAAGAAATGTTGATGTGTAGAGTTCAGTGAAGTGGGATTAGAAGTAAATTCTTAAAATCTGAAGTTTGAGGTGCTGGGGAAATTTGTAGTGCTCAGCAGTGATCATATCCCTGGGTTTAGAAAAGAGCTTGAGGCAGGAAAGAAAAGAATAGCTTATAAAAAATATTTGAGGCATTTCTCCTGAAACCTAACTTAATTCTCAAACCCAAGGTCATACAGCTAATAAGTAGACCTGAAGTCTAACCTCCTTCACCATCATTTTTTTTAACCAAATCACTATGCTTCCACTTCAGAAGGAACTAAATATTTGAGAATCAATTGTAGAGAGGTACGAGTGGAATTTTGAGAGTGGTGCAAGTATCTGAAACAAACCAAAGGGTGGTGGAGGGGGGCGCGGGGAGTGTAGAGAACAAAAATTTTGAAAACAGGATGGAGATATATATGCAGAAGGTTTGTCAAAGTTGAAAGAAGCTAGTCCAGAACCTAGGGAAAAGGCTATTGTCACAAAAACTAGGAGAAGGAAATTTACAGAAAAAAAGAAACACATTAACTTGTAGAATTCTGTAAAGCAGTATTTCTCAAAATATGTTCTACAGAACATTAGCCATGCAACATAATTGAGAAGTGCAAAGGAAAGATTGCGTCTGTCATATCAAGTAAGTTTGTAAGACACAAAATAATAGGCTATCACAACCGTCTTTCTCCTCATCTTCTAGAATCACGGTGTAAATTAGCATTAAAGCTATAGAGACATATGAAATTTAACTTCATCTTAGTGAGCATCTTCTTTTTTTTTAATGTTTTAAACCTAGGAATTACATATTTGAATATATTTTTAAGAAAAGAATCATTTAGGGGTAGGATGAAGATTCTTAAAGAGGGGCTCTTGAGTCACTAGAATCTAAGAAATGTTAAAAGAGGTGTTGCAGAGATAAAAGGACAGTTTAAATCTGGACGTAGGAATTGGGGCAAACAATGACAGAGAGTTGTGGAATTGTAGAATTAGAAGGAAAGGGTGAGGCCCACTAGGTTAATGACTGTTAAAATTACCCTGGAGCCGGATTGATTACAAAGCTGTCTACTACTGGGACTCTGGGCTGTGTAAAGGTTGATAGGAATACCAGTCCCTGAACTATTCTGTCCTGGCAATGACTCCAGTTTCTCTCTCCATGGTTTCTAGACTCCACTCCTTTCAAGTTTCAATCTTTGAACTCGTCCACCTTGATTATGTTGATCTCAAAAAGTATTGCTTAGAACTGAAGACAGAATCCCTTGCCTTTTTCTAGGGCACTGTGTGTTTCATCTTTTCTGACAACATGATCAGAGGGTGGGTTCTCTTTGAATTTTATTCAATTGTATTTAATTTATATGAATCTTTAAAATTCTTCTAGTAGCTATCCAACTTTTGTACATGAATGAAACACCTTTTTAAGGTTATTTTATAACTTTGCATTACAATTTGCATTTACATTTTATTAGTATCAGCCCTTTATCCTTGCCTGGTATTTAAAGGACTTTTTCAAATATTCATTCTGAATTTCTTTTTATGGAAGCCCCTAGCTTTGTGTGAATTGCAGATTTTACTTTTATGCCCTTGATTTCTCCAACTGAATATTAATATTAGAGTGATCAGCATGAAGGACAAAGGTTTGCTGAAAGCTGCTATAATCGTTGTCCAACTTTAACTTACCCAGAAATCTCTTCGAGTGCAGTTCTTAATTGCATCCAGCTCATTGGGTGTGGCTTTTTCTCTTAAATTAATCATCTCTGTTGTTTTATTTCTACAATCTATCCACTTAAATATTAGGATAAGCTTTTTCAAAGCCATGTGGTGTCCTGTAAAATCTTTATTCCTGCATTTCCTGATTTTCTATGAAGACAGTGGTATTACTTTGATATAATTTGTGATTCTGTTTTCATGTACTTAGTACCCATCTCATCATTCTAGAATCTTGCTTGTACCCTAAGTCAGTATCACTAAATGTTTCTCTAAACATACATTTCCTCCCTTTCTACTAAAGGCATGTGTCTTTCCTCTTGCTTCCCCACAACTTTCCTTTGTATTTTATTATTCTATTTTTAAGGTAGTTTATCATAGTGGCTTTAGAATCTTCATTTATACACTCAAATTCTTTCAACCTCAGTTTCCAGAGCATTGTGAGAGTTAAATAAACTTAAATGCTGGAATGTACTTTGCACAGTAAATGCTCAACAAATCCTGGATATTATTCTTTCAGCACCCTAGTCTTGACTAAGAACCTAGATCCATTTACAAACCTAGGGTGAAAGTAATTTGGGGAACTGTAAGTCATTGAATACATACAAAAGTTTCTTTCAATTACTAAGCTTAAGGAGTGTGAGACTTATGCTGGGAACTTAGTCTTTAATTGTTTCTACAAAAACAGCTTGTGGGAGACATCTTTCCAGTAAAAAATATATAATAGTAAAGGGTTCTGTTTATCCATTCAACATCTTAAAATAACTTTCTGAATTTAAAGTTACAGTGCCAAGTATCAGAAAAATAGGGTATGGTTTTAGGAAAAATGAATCAATTTATAAAAGAGATAGACATCAAGACTGTTCTTTCCATTGTTAGGGAGAGCAAATTAGGACAGTCTTGCTGGGCAGTGACTCAGAGAGGCAGATGACAGAAAAAATGGGTGCTAAAAAAAGACCAAACCTTGTCACCACAGAATTTACATCCACTTCCTTCAACAGGCCATAGGATACTCTTTTATGATATATCTCATCTATTGTTTGCTTTGATATTTAACTATTTTTCTTTATGTAAATGTCTTTACATAAAGACATTTGTTTAGAGGCCAGAATGGAGAAGAGATGAGGAATGGTATCTGCACCTTAGGGAAGTGGTTTCTTATCACTGGGGGCTCAGAATTGCTTGCTTCAAAAGTTGAGTGGAGATACTTTCTTTGGGGGTAGCATCTATACTCTCTAGACGATGTATAGCAGTCCTTGGAAACTCATTAACAATGCTTCAAGGGGCAACGCTATTACCAGCTGAAGGATTTTAAGGGGAACATAAAAAGTAATTGCTAAAGGAGGTCAAGTGTGCCCAGGCTTTGATATCACAGCACATCCAAGACTGATTGGAAAATATGTATCAAAGTCTCTCCACTTATCAGTAAATAAACATTTCCATAGGAGTACAAATATTTGGAAAGGAAGACAAACTATAAAGTATTTTGATTCAAAAAAAAAAAAATAACAGTGTGTTGATTTCTTTTTAATGTTTTTATATCTTTTCAATGATTTGATTTATTTTTGTTGATGTATATTTGCTTTACACTGCTGTGTCAGTTTCTGCTGCATAGCAAAGTGAATTAGCCATACCTAGATCTAATCTAATACATATATCCCCTCTTTTTTAGAATTTCCTTCCCACTTAGATCACCACAGAGCACCAAGTTGAGTTCCCTGTGCTACACAGTAGGTTCTTATTAGTTTTCTACTTTATACACAGTAGTAAATTTATACCAATCCTAATCTCCCTATTTACACCTGCTTTTACCGTTGGTATCCATACATTTGTTCTCTAAGTCTGTATCCTATTTCTGCTTTGCAATAAGGTCAGCTATACCTCTTTTGTAAATTACACATATATGGGTTAATATACAATATTTGTTTTTCTCTTTCTAACTTAACTTCACTCTGTATAACCACCTTTAGATCCACCCACATCTCTGCAAATGACACAGTCCTCTTACTTTTTGATGGCTGAGTAATATTCCATTGTACTTATGTAGCACATCTTCTTTATCTGTTCCTCTGTTGATGGACATTTAGATTACTTCCATGTCCTGGCTATGGTAGAGTGCTACAGTGAATATTCAGGTGAGTGTATCTTTTTGAATCATAGTTTTCTCTGGGTATATGCCCAGGAGTGGGATTGCGGGGTCATATGGTAGTTCTGTTTTTGTTTTTTTAAGGAATGTCCATACTGCTCTTCATACTGGCTATGCCAACTTACATTCCCACTAACAGTTTAAGAGGGTTCCATTTTCTCCACATAGCCTCCAGCATTTATTATTTATAGATTTTTTGACTGTGGCCATTCTGACCATGTGAGGTAATACCTCATTGTAGTTTTGATTTGCATGTCTCTAATAATTAGTGATATTAAACATGTTTTCATGTGTTTGTTGGCCATCCAGCATCCTTGCCTTGAAAATCCTATGGATAGAGGAACCTGGTGAGCAACAGTCCATGGGGGTCTCGAAAGAGTTGGACACAACTTAGCAACTAAACAACAATGTATTCTTTAGAGAAATGTCTATTTAGATCTTCTGCTCATTTTTTAATTGGGTTGTTTGTTTTTGATTCTGAACTGCATGAGCTGTTTGTGTATTTTGGAAATTAATCCCTCCCAGTTTCCATGGAGGCAGAAGCTGGAAGATGAGGAAATGGGTTAATGGCTGCCATGCCCTTTGCATGCCACTCAATATCAATGCTTTGCTTCTGTGGTGCCAGGGCTTCTTCCACAAACTTTTCCAGGGTCTTAATCTTTTTTATTCCTCTTTTTTTCTTCTTTCTTTCATCTTACCTGTTGTGAAGGTATTTTTCTTGTCCTTTTAGGTTTCCAAAATCTTCCACTTATGTTCAGCAGGTCCTTTCAGAGAATTGTCCCTTTTGTAGATGTATTCTTGATGTATGTATTTGTGAGGAGAGACAAACTACACATCCTCCTATTCTGCCATCTTGACTCCTCCCCTCATCAATGATTTTAAACATGTTTGTTTGACTTTGACTTTTTTAAAGCCTTATTTAGTTTAGCTTTTTTTTAAACATGTAAACATCTCTAGCTATCTAATCAGATCTTAGAGACACTTTTCAGCATGATTAAGTGTACTGAGAAATTTTTTAAGCAAACAAAGAAGAATTATGAGAAAGAAATGAAAACCCTTAAGCTTCATGTGCTTGTCTCTCCTCATATGTAACCCAGCATATACTCCTTGGTGTGTAAGATTGTCTGCTGCTTAAGACCTCCTGATGAAAGGCCCATATGTGTTTGCATATTGGCTGCAAGTCTACCAGGACCCCAATATGAGCACTGCGGAGGGCTTAACTCACCATGTCACTGCCCATACTACTTTATTTCAAGCTTACTGTGGGTCACTTCATCTTACTTTCATTCTTTACCCCCTTTTGTGGCTATAATGTATAATTTAAGTATGTTTTCTTCAGAATATTGCATTCAACATTACCCCGATTTCAGACATTCTTTTCTGAAATTTAAGCTTCCTGGGTCATTTGGCACAGTTATTGGCTTATTTCCAAACTTGCCATCTCCCTTTTGTTTAGAATTGCTGACATTTTCATGCTTATTCATGAAAAATACCATGTGAATTTACACTGGCACGGGGAGAAAATGGTTGTGGTGCCAACAGTCAGTGTCATTTGGATTACAGAGGAATTTAAGGCTGTAATAAACTCTCTCTAAATAAGGTAATGTATCAGAGTAATAAATCTTACCTTTCAAATGCCTTTCTTTAATTGCAGTGGCTGTTTTTTTTCCTACACCACTAGCAAGAAAACTTTGATTATTCACAAGTTTTTAATGGTACTATTTTCTGCCATGTTACTGTGTTTTTAAACTCTTAAGGTCTTAGTTTTTTAATGTGGTTTCCAGGTTGAAAATTTAGACTCTCTTTGATCTAGGTGTTTTTTTTTTTGTTTGTTTGTTTGTTTGTTTTTTAAGTAGGGACTGAAAAACTCAATAAAAATTTAAGAAAACACATGATGCTTTCTACTTTATTTTTTTAAGTTATAAATGAAAATTGATCAAAATTAAAAGATAAATTCTAAGATTTTCAACATTTCTTAATCTTTCAGTTTCAGTCCCACCTTACCAACAGAACATTTCATAGAGTTATATCCATTTTGATATTACACCCTTCTTACAATTTATAGCTCGATTGTATCTACTTAAATTTAGCCCTTTATGTTAGGCCATTTTATCTCGAGTTATATTAGGTTGGTGCAAAAGTAATTGCAGTTTCAGACTGTGAATTTTAAATCATTATAACTAGGCTCAAACATACATCGATTAATCAAAATAGGAACCATTCATCAATACACTTTTGCCAACAATAAATAAGTTTGTTTATTCCTGTAGCATAAAAATCCATGTTTTGGGATTCTATGAACTCTTGGAAAGCTTTTTCTGCATCCTGCTGGATATAGAACATTTTCCATGCAAAAAGCTGTCAAGATTCTTGAAGTAGTGGTAGTCAATTGGTGAGAGGCCAGGTGAATATGGCAGATGAGCCAAAACTTCATAGCCCAATTCATTCAGCTTTTGAAGTGTTGGTTGTGTGATGCGCAGTTGAGTGTTGTCATGGAAAAGAATTGGGCCCTTGCTGTTGACGAATGCTGACTGTAGGCTTTGCAGTTTCCAGTGTATCTCATCAATTCCTTGAGCATACTTCTCAGATATAATGGCTTCACTGGGATTCAGATCTGTTGTGGATCAGATCAGCAGCAGACCACTAAACAGTGACCATGATCTCTTTTTGGTGTGGTTTTGGGTTTGGAAGTGTTTTGGAGCTTCTTCTCAGCCCAGCCACTAATCTGGTCATCACTGGTTGTCATAATAAAACCCACTTTAATCACAGGTCACAATCTGATTGAGAAATGGCTCATTGTTGTTGCATAGAATAAGCAAAGATAGCACTTCAAAAATTACATTTTTTTGATTTGCAGTCAGCTCATTAGGCATCTACTTACAGAGCTTTTTCACCTTTCTGACTTGCTTCAAATGCCAAAGATCTGTAGAATGGTCAGTGTTGAGTTCTTTGGCAACTTCTCATGAAGTTTTACGTAAGAGGATCGTTTTGATGTTGCTCTAGGTTGTTGTCAACTATCCATGGCTGACCACTATGCTCCTCATCTTCAAGGTTCTCGTCTCCTTTGCAAAACTTCTTGAACTGTACTGTACATCACTGTACTTCACTGTACTGTACATTTATTGGCAGTTCCTGGGCCTAATGCATTTTGATTCTATGAATTGTCTCCACTACTTTGTGACCCATTTTGAACTAGAATAAAAAAAATCACTCAAATTTGCTTTCTATCTAACATCATTTCCATAGTCTAAAATACATATAAAATAAATAGCAAGTAATAATGCATTAGCAAAAAAGCACAAAGCAGGAAAGTTGCATTAAAATGATGTATAACATAACCACATTTATTTAAGAATGTATTCAAATATCAAATGGCAAAGTTCAACAATGAAAAATTGTAATTACTTTTGCACCAATGTAAATATTTATTCTGGTAATTTATTTCATATTTAAATATTACTTAATTTCCCATGTATTTAAACTTCTAATTATTCAATTAGTAGAAATAATATCTTTAGCAAAATTACAAAAATCATAAAAGGGACTCATAAACTTCCCTGGTGGTTCAGTGGTAAAGAATCCACCTGCCAGTGCAGGAGATTCAGGTTGAATCCCTGGATCAGAAAGATCCCCTGGAGAAAAGCTAATGGATTAGTCTTGGAGAATGGACATGAATCCAGTCTACAGCTTTATAATACCATTAAATTTATACCATAGAAGATCACTCTTCAAATGCCTATTTAATTGCCTGGAGACCCTCACCTGCAGGATGTTGTTCCCTTTATCTTGAATCATAGATCCTTTGATTCTTCTGCCCAGATGACATGCCAACAGGAGTATAGCATTCTGTTGAACATCTGCATTCCCAGACAGAATTTTATAAGCACTGTACTGGGTAAGGTTATTGCAGATTATACCTAGAGTATATATTAATGATTCTGAACCTGTGTGTATATGTATATATATTAAGAAACATCAAATACCAGATATCTTGGTGGTTCTCTTGAATGAATTCAAGTTAATTCAAATATACAGCACTGTATATTCACTTTAGTGTGTTCCCATCTCAACATAATACTTTTCTGGACTGCTATCCTTATACACATGTAAAATTATTTTATACATTTCAAGTAAATATTAATGATTTGGATTTTTCTTTTTTAATTAACTTTTTTTTTTAT
Source organism: Bubalus bubalis (assembly GCF_019923935.1). Taxonomy (NCBI): domain Eukaryota; kingdom Metazoa; phylum Chordata; class Mammalia; order Artiodactyla; family Bovidae; genus Bubalus; species Bubalus bubalis. The sequence goes on along the minus strand of NC_059163.1, from coordinate 40,058,992 downwards.
TGAAGGATAATTGCTTTACAGAATTTTGCTGTTTTCTGTCAAACCTCAACATGAATCAGCCTTAGGTATACATATCAGTTCACTTCAGTTCAGTTCAGTCGCTCAATCGTGTCAGACTCTGTGACCCCATGGACTGCAGCATGCCAGGCCTCCCTGTCCATTGCCAACTCCCAGAGTTTACTCAAACTCATGTTCATTGAGTTGGTGATGAGATCCAACCATCTCATCCTCTGTCTTCCCCTTCTCCTCCCACCTTCTTTCTTTCTCAGCATCAGGGTCTTTTCAAATAAGTCAGCTCTAAGCATCAGGTGGCCAAAGTATTGGGGTTTCAGCCTCAACATCAGTCCTTCCAATGAATATTCAGGACTGATTTCCTTTAGGATGGACAGGTTGGATCTCCTTGCAGTCCAAGGGACTCTCAAGAGTCTTCTCCACACCACAGTTCAAAAGCATCAATTCATCAATGCTCAGCTTTCTTTGGAGTCCAACTCTCACATTGATACATGACTACTGGAAAATCTGTAGCTCTGAGTAGATGGACCTGTGTTGGCAAAGTAATGTCTCTGCTTTTTAATATTCTGTGTATGTTGGTCATAACTTTCCTTCAAGGAGTAAGCGTCTTTTAATTTCATGGCTGCAATCACCATCTGCAGTGATTTTGGAGCCCCCAAAAATAAAGTCTGACACTGTTTCCACTGTTTCCCCATCTATTTCCCATGAAGTGATGGGACCGGATGCCATGATCTTCATTTTCTGAATGTTGAGTTTTAAGCCAACTTTTTCACTCTCTTCTTTCACTTTCATCAAGAGGCTCTTTAGTTCTTCACTTTCTGCCATAAGGGTGGTATCATCTGCATATCTGAGGTTATTGATATTTCTCCTGGCAATCCTGATACCAGCTTGTGCTTCCTCCAGCCCAGCATTTCTCATGATGTACCCTGAATATAAGTTAAATAAGCAGGGTGACAGTATACAGCCTTGATGTACTCCTTTTCCTATTTGGAACCAGTCTGTTGTTCCATGTCCAGTTCTAACTGTTGCTTCCTGACCTGCATACAGGTTTCTCAAGAGGCAGATTAGGTGGTCTGGCATTCCCATCTGTTGAAGAATTTCCCACAGTTTATTGTGATCCACACAGTCCAAGGCTTTGTCATAGTCAATAAAGCAGAAATAGATGTTTTTCTGGAACCCTCTTGCTTTTTCGATGATCCAGCAGATGTTGGCAATTTGATCTCTGCTTCCTCTGCCTTTTCTAAATCTAACTTGAATATCTGGAAGTACATGGTTCATGTATTCTTGAAGCCTGGCTTAGAGAATTTTGAGCATTACTTTGCTAGCGTGTGAGGTGAGTGCTATTGTGTGATAGTTTGAGCATTCTTTGGCATTGCCTTTCTTTGGGATTGGCATGAAAACTGAACTTTTCTAGTCCTGTGGCCACTGCTGAGTTTTCCAAATTTGCTGGCATACTGAGTGCAGCATTTTCACAGCATCATCTTTCAGGATCTGATATACTCAGCTGGAATTCCATCACCTCCACTAGCTTTGTTCATAGTGATGCTTCCTAAGGCCCACTTGACTTCACAATACTGGAGGTCTGGCTCTAGGTAAGATCACACCATCATGATTATCTGGGTCTTGAAGATCTTTTTTGTGTAGTTCTTCTGTGTTTTCTTGCCACCTCATCTTAATATCTTCTGCTTCTGTTAGGTCCATACCATTCTGTCCTTTATTGAGCCCATCTTTGCATGAAATTGTTCCCTTGGTATCTCTAGTTTTCTTGAAGAGCTCTCTAGTCTTTTGCATTCTATTATTTTCATCTATATCTTTGCACTGATCACTGAGGAAGGCTTTCTTATATCCCCTCCCTTTTGAAGCTCCCTCCCATTTCCCTCCCCATCCCACCCCCTAGGTTGATTGCAAATATGTTTATTTTGGAAGGCTTTATTTTTGACAGTGGCTGTATCCTATGTGTTATCACATGACTCCACTGTATTTAACATTTTATCCAGCGGAATTATGTTTCTCAGTTGTATTATGATAGTGATTTTGCACACTGATCAAAATTTGGCACAACATCTGTAAAGGATTTGTCGTATATTATGAATTCTATAGACTTTTCAGACTGTTCATAAAAGTCAGCACACATGGGTCTTAAATCTAAGAGACAACTCCCTAAATTTCAATGACCTGATTAGATCCTTTTTAAAAAAGTACAGTCTCTTCTTATATCAGAGATTGCTTATGGTAGTGTGACTATGGTAGTCAACAATATTATTTGCCTGTTATAATTTGAATGGAAAATGTTCTTCACTACACTAGCTGTATATGATACTTGGTTTGCAGTGTTGAGTTGCTCTTAAATAAAGAATATGCAAAGATTGCTAGTGCTTCTTTTTATCCTTCTTGTCTGTTACTAAAGTTAGGATCCATTTGGCTGCAGCTATGAACCTTACAGTGCTGTCTTAAAACATATGCTTCAGAGATTTTGCTGTAATAGTACAATTATAGAATTATTAGATGCAACTATTAGTTTATTATCAGTAAATTAATGAGAATACCATTAACTTTAAACAGTGTCAGGAAAAAAACATTTTTGAGGGTTTTTGGAATCATCACAAGTAAAATTATATTTTACATTTGCATTTCATTCTATATTCTATTATATCCACAAATAAACGTATAGCATTTTGGTTAGAATGTAGTTTTTTTTATTATCTGACAAATCATTTATTGACAAATAATTTTTATTGTCTGACAAATCATTTATTAAAAATGTGCCATGACAAGTCCACCATAAGTATATCCTGATTATGCAATCATTTGTGTTAAAAATCATAACTTTTATATATTTCATGGATTTACTCTGATTATCAGTATCTCATTTTCAATTTTAAGTAATTTTTGGAAGAATATAGGTTTTTTAATCTTACATATCTGGATCGAAATATCAAGCTTGTTGATCACAATTGTATGATTTATATATTTGAACTACTTAGTTCACTGAGCTTCCATAAGGAAATGAAGACCTTAACCTGAGTGTTTTTACCAAGATTGATAAAGAATAGGAATCTGTGGGAAAACATGAGAGGACAAAATGTTTGAATGAAGGTTGGTAAACTGGAGGTAACTTAGGCCTCTTCTTTTGGATTCTTCTATCATCTCTCTGTCTTCTGGGAATGAATAAGGCACTTCTCACAAGACGGCCTTATGACCTACTTCAGGAGAGAAAAGGAAGGTCAGAGAGTCCTTCCTGCACCTGAGGTTTCTTAAAATATTTAATATGTCAAGGCACCATGTCTTAGGGTGGCATATTCTGATCCCCTTCATGTCCATACAGTTACATAGCTGATATCACAATGGGAACATTCTTGCCACCTGTTGAAATTCAAGGGATGGTTGGCATCTGCACAAAGGCACATGGAGCCTTCTTCACTGTGATTTTGGTTGCTTTTGTCTCTTGAAGTTGCATGTCTCTGTATACACTTACCTTCTGTGTTTCTTCTTGGAATGTTTTGTTTTCAAACTAAAATTGCCCTTTTTGAAAAAAGTGACTATCATATGCTTTCAAAATTGGCCATCAGTTAAACATGGGTATCTGAGTTGCACAACAACCAGATACATGGAAAATGATGAGGACTGATATTGCGGTTACTTCCAAATACCCTCCTCATTACAAAGTAATAATATATTCCTGTAATAAGACTTTATTAAAATTATTTTAGTGTGTAAGTATGAATGTCTATATTACTAGCCTGATTCTGTAGGTACTTTTACATTAATAAACATACTGTCATTTTATAATAATTATACAAGTAGTTAATGGTCGTTGGTACTTATTTCCTCCAGTGAGAAACCAATTATGCTTGTATGACCAGCACTGGTGCACTCTTTTTTTCTCCCCTTCAGTATGTTCTTTCTCTGTCTAGAAATTAGTTCTTATTAACTCATCATTATGTTCATTAAGTCAATAACTCAGCAAATATTTACTGTGTAACCAGTGCTCAAGAAAGCACACATTTTGTTGCCTTTAAATTGTTTACAGATATTTTAGGTTGCTTCCTAATTTACTGTGGTAGATTAATCGACCTTGATCTACTACTTCTCAGTTTAAATGATGTCCTCTCGGAATCTTAAAATTTGCATGGGCTCACTTTTCTTTTTATGAGTTAGTAAATGAAAATATATGAGTTAAAATGGCCAGCATTGCCCATCTTTTCATTCTTTATTCAAGAATTTTGGGTTCCTTTAATCATCCTGAACCGAACGTGATTTATTAAAATAACATCACATGCTGTATTTTAAACGGCCAAGAAGTAAGAAACCCAAAAATGAATAATGGTTTGTACATAGGTAGTATTTGAATAGTTTCTTATGAAGAAGGTCTATCTAAACACGTTTTCTCTTAAGAAAATAGGAAGGGCTATCAAAAGGCTAAATTTAAATGAATGTCATAAAAAGTAGCAGAAAAGAATTATTACATCTGTTGAATCCCTCCTTGTCCACTGGGTCCTAGCTGCTTGTGAAGTGAGAATATGTGATCTAGGTGATTTATCTTTCTCTTTATATGTTCCCAGAATTCACATGAGAATAGACAGAATCAGCCACAAGTTCTGTTTTTCCCCTTTCTATGTCTTCAGCAGAGGTTCTGTGGAATGTGTAAATTTTAGACCTCAGCTACACTTCTTTTCTGAACTTTTCTCTCAGCTGCATGTAACCAGAAAGGATGTTACAAAAATAAGCTAGTAATATTACAGTAGTAAATATTTATTTTTTTTGTGGTGGTTGGAAGAAGGAGTGAAGAAAAACTGCTATGTAAAATGTCATATGAGTAACTATCTTTTCCTATATCCAAAATTGAAGGGACTACTAAGTAAATATGAAACTCAGTATTATGAGTTAATGGAAGTAAAAGATTAAGGTTTAGGTACTGTTTTTGTTTATGTACATGCATATACACATCCTGGTGCCTCAGACAGTAAATAATCCACCTGCAGTGCATGCGAGAGACCTGGGTTGAATCGATCCCCTGGGGAAGGGTACAGCTACCCACTCCAGTATTCTCTCTCTCTCTCTCTCTCTCACACACACACCCCCACACACACACACACACACACAGAGGCACTTAGCAGATGCCTCTGACATACATATAGCAACCCCTTGGCTCAACTGTTGACCATCTGGTGATGTCCATGTGTAGAGTCTTCTCTTGTATTGTTGGAAGAGGGTGTTTGCTATGACCAGTGCATTTTCTTGGCAAAACTCTATTAGTCTTTGCCCTGCTTCATTCCATATTCCAAGGCCAAATTTGCCTGTTACTCCAGGTGTTTCTTGACTTCCTGCTTTTGCATTCCAGTCCCCTATAATGAAAAGGACATCTTTTTTGGGTGTTAGTTCTAATAGGTCTTGTAGGTCTTCATAGAACCGTTCAACTTCAGCTTCTTCAGCATTACTGGTTGGGGCATAGACTTGGATTACTGTGATATCGAATGGTTTGCCTTGGAAACGAACAGAGATCATTCTGTCGTTTTTGAGATCGCATCCAAGTACTGCATTTCGGATTCTTTTGTTGATCATGATGGCTACTCCATTTCTTCTGAGGGATTCCTGCCCGCAGTAGTAGATATAATGGTCATCTGAGTTAAATTCACCCATTCCAGTCCATTTGAGTTCACTGATTCCTAGAATGTCAACGTTCACTCTTGCCATCTCTTGTTTGACCACTTCCAATTTGCCTTGATTCATGGACCTGACATTCCAGGTTCCTATGCAATATTGCTCTTTACAGCATCAGATCTTGCTTCTATTACCAGTCATATCCACAACTGAGTATTGTTTTTGATTTGGCTCCATCCCTTCATTCATTCTGGAGTTATTTCTCCACTGATCTCCAGTAGCATATTGGGCACCTACTGACCTGGGGAGTTCCTCTTTCAGTATCCTATCATTTTGCCTTTTAATACTGTTCATGGGGTTCTCAAGACAAGAATACTGAAGCGGTTTGCCATTCCCTTCTCCAGTGAACCACACTCTGTCAGACCTCTCCACCATGACCCGCCCGTCTTGGGTGGCCCCATGGGCATGGCTTAGTTTCATTGAGTTAGGCAAGACTGATGGAGAAGCTCTATACAGTCAACAAAAACAAGACCAGGAGCTGACTGTGGCTCAGATCATGAACTCCTTACTGCCAAATTCAGACTGAAATTGAAGAAAGTAGGGAAAACCACTAGACCATTCAGGTATGACCTAATCAAATCCCTTATTATTATACAGTGGAAGTGAGAAATAGATTTAAGGGACTAGATCTGATATATAGGGTACCTGATGAACTATGGACTGATGTTCCTGACATTGTACAGGAGACAGGGACAAAGACCATCCCCATGGAAAAGAAATGCAAAAAAGCAAAATGGCTGTCTGGGGAGGCCAAAGAAGAGAGGCGAAAAGCAAAGGAGAAAAGGAAAGATATAAGCATCTGATGCAGAGTTCCAAAGAATAGCAAGAAGAGATAAGAAAGCCTTCTTCAGTGATCAATGCAAAGAAATAGAGGAAAACAACAGAATGGGAAAGACTAGAGATCTCTTCAAGAAAATTAGAGATACCAAGGGAACATTTCATGCAAAGATGGGCTCGATAAAGGACAGAAATGGTATGGACCTAACAGAAGCAGAAGATATTAAGAAGAGGTGGCAAGAATACACAGAAGAACTGTACAAGAGATCTTCATGACCCAGATAATCACGATGGTGTGGTCACTCACCTAGAGCCAGACATCCTGGAATGTGAAGTCAAGTGGGCCGTAGAAAGCATCACTACGAACAAAGCTAGTGGAGGTGATGGAATTCCAGTTGAGCTATTCCAAATCCTGCAAGATGATGCTGTGAAAGTGCTGCACTCAATATGTCAGCAAATTTGGAAAACTCAGCAGTGGCCACAGGACTGGAAAAGGTCAAATTTCATGCCAATCCCAAAGAAAGGCAATGCCAAAGAATGCTCAAACTATCACACAATTGCACTCATCTCACATGCTGGTAAACTAATGCTCAAAATTCTCCAAGCCAGGCTTCAGCAATATGTGAACCGTGAACTTTCAGATGTTCAAGCTGGTTTTAGAAAAGGCAGAGGAACCAGAGATCAAATTGCCAACATCCGCTGTATCATCGAAAAAGCAAGAGAGTTCCAGAAAAACATCTATTTCTGCTTTATTGACTATGCCAAAGCCTTTGACTGTGTGGATCACAATAAACTGTGGAAAGTTCTGAAAGGGATGGGCATACCAGACCACCTGACCTGCCTCTTGAGAAATCTGTATGCAGGTCAGGAAGCACCAGTTAGAACTGCACATGGAACAGAAGACTGGTTCCAAATAGGAAAAGGAGTACGTCAAGGCTCTATATTGTCACCCTGCTTATTTAACTTATATGCAGAGTACATCATGAGAAACACTGGGCTGGAAGAAGCACAAGTTGGAATCAAGATTGTCGGGAGAAATATCAATAACCTGAGATATGCAGATGACACCACCCCTATGGCAGAAAGTGAAGAGGAACTAAAAAGCCTCTTGATGAAGGTGAAAGAAGAGAGTGAAAAAGTTGGCTTAAAGCTCAACATTCAGAAAACGAAGATCATGGCATCTGGTCCCATCACTTCATGGAAAATAGATAGGGAAACAGTGGAAACAGTGTCAGACTTTATTTTTCTGGGCTCCAAAATCACTGCAGATGGTGACTGCAGCCATGAAATTAAAAGACGCTTACTCCTTGGAAGAAAAGTTATGACCAACCTAGATAGCATATTCAAAAGCAGAGGCATTACTTTGCCAACCAAGGTCCATCTAGTCAATGCTATGATTTTTCCAGTGGTCATGTATGGATGTGAGAGTTGGAGTAAGAAAGCTGAGCACCGAAGAACTGATGCTTTTGAACTGTGGTGTTGGGGAAGACTCTTGAGAGTCCCTTGTGCTGTAAGGCGACCCAAGCAGTCCATTCTGAAGGAGATCAGCCCTGGGATTTCTTTGGAGGGAATGATGCTAAAGCTGAAACTCCAGTACTTTGGCCACCTCATGCGAAGAGTTGACTCGTTGGAAAAGACTCCGATGCTGGAGGGATTGGGGGAAAGAGGAGAAGGGGACGACAGAGGATGAGATGGCTGGATGGCATCACGGACTCAATATATGTGAGTCTGAGTGAACTCCAAGAGTTGGTGATGGACAGGGAGGCCTGGTGCGCTCGATTCCGGGGGTCACAAAGAGTTGGACACAACTGAGCGATTGAACTGAACTGAACTGGCTCAACTGTAAATTTACCTTTTTCCTGAGTGAAAGTCACTCAGTTTGCAACTCCATGGACTGTAGCCCACTAGGCTCCTCTGTCTATGGAGTACTCCAGGAAAGAATACTGCCATAGGTTGCCATTCTCTTCTCCTGGGGATCTTCCTGGCAGAGGGATCAATCCCAGAATTCTGCATTGCAGGTGGATTCTTTACCATCTGAGCCACCAGGGCCGCCAAAATTTTACCCAGACCCAAAGTAAACTATTTTGTGAGCACTCAAGCCTACCTCAGTTACCTCATTCTCACCTTCTGTGCTTTCTCTTTGTCTTGTAATATTCTGCCATAAGACTTTCCCCAAGTCTACAAGCTTCTGTGGTTGGCACTGAGCCATTCACTTGGATGCAGGAGAGTTCATCTTGTGAAGATCATTCTCAACTACTGGGGAGAAGGGGCAGTGTATCATTACCCCAGATTTATATTACTCACAGAAATATCTCAGAGATCTGGAAAGAATTTGAGTTTCTTTGCCAAAAGTGGCAATTCCAATAATAATGCATAGTGTGACTTTTCTTCCTTTTCAGTTTTTCTCTCCCCATTTCTTCAACTGCTTTCCTGGGATCACCCCCTGAGTATATGACTACATCAAAGTTCTTGTCTCAGGCTCTACTTTTCAGAGATCCCAAATTAAGATACCAAACCACATAAGATTGCCTGGATTTATTATGTTTGAATAACTCAAAACATTTGTAGGCATCATCTGTCAGTAAGTATCTACCTACCATTATGTAATTATTTAGTGTTATAAAAATATTGCATAGCCTTTTGTGTAAATTTGATTTGCAAAATATTAATCATCTCACTACCTCTTTTAACATTTACCATATTATATACCTTCTTCAAAAGCAGCTGTAATCTTGCTGATGAAGTAATAAGCTTTACATGTTTGAAAAGTTGATCAATGCTCCTCTAGTATTCTACTGAATACTGAATTTCTTGTTAACATACAAATTGAAGTGGTGTCTTACTCCAGATCTCCCAAAGTGAACAATTTCTGCAAAATCTCCTTCCTAAGGCTTATTTTTCAAATGCAGGCTTTCCTAAAAGCTGTGGTTCACATAGGAAGTTGTTGAAAACCTCATAAGAAGAGGTAGGATTTCAACTAATCTTAGGTAAATGTATTAGAGAATGGGAAATTCAGTATCAAATGATAAGTGGTATGTGCATTGTTGTTTAGTTGCTAAGTTGTGTCCGACTCTCTTGCAACCCATGGACTGCAGCCCTCCAGGCTCCTCCATCCATGGGATTCTCCAGGCAAGAATACTGGAGTGAGTTGCCATTGCCTTCTCCAGTGGTATGTGCATGGGCACAGCTATAAGAGAATCATTGTGTTTCATTTCAAAAAAGATAGCTTGAGAGAGAGTGACCCTATAACCAACTTGCTTTTTCTTATGTAAAAGGCAAGTTTGTGTGCAAGAAAATAGTATATAAAAATGAAAGCAAGACATCAATTCACACACAGCTTTTTAAAAGTAAAATCAAATATATCATAATAAAAATTCTGGCATTTATCTACTGAGACATATTTTGTACTTATGCTAGGTATGTAAAAAATACAGTATAGTTATGTTACAGCTGTGGGCATGTTCTGATTTAGTAAACATCAATATTGTCATAATCAAGGATAAGATGATTGCCACATAGAACTGGGAGAGAGCAGGTTTTATTATCTGTGAGCATCTATTCTGACTGTTGCATACTTGACCAATTGCTCAGAATGGCTTTAGGGGATTGATTATGTAAGCTTATCTATAACCATCTTCTGTGGGAGGTAAGGGACTGTAACAGGGCAGAGTTTGTCTACCTTCAAAATAAAAAATGTTTTCCTTTATAATACTGTTAAGGGAAGTACTGACTATTTCCAACATTTTGTTTAATCCCTCAATTATCAGTTTATGAATATTGGACTAAATTTGCTTTTACTTTATTTTTATGGAAATAATCTAGGTTTGTCAATAAGCCATTGTTATAGTAAATTTAAGAAAAGCATCAAACTAACATTATAAAATTCAGTCAGTTAAGCTCTCTTGTCTCTTTCTATACTGAAGAGTTGTATGGCTCAAGAAACAATAGACTGAATCTTTTAAATCTTAATATACTCCTCATTTTCTCTTTTCTAAATATTCCCAAGTATATATCAGAAATATATATCTAGTCCTATTAAACATTTACAAAGTAGCATTTCTGTCAGGGACCAAAAAAAAAGGGGGGGGGAAATAACCTATCTCTCTGCCTTCTTGAGGTTTGCAAGATAAATATTTACTGATTTTAAATTAAAGTGAACATCAGCAAGCTAGACAGATTTATAGAGTTATCTTGTAGGAAAAGGAGCATGCTCTATTTTCACATGCTTTTTCTGGTAGCAAATGTTTTAATCTACTGATGCCATGGAGAAATGCTACATTAGCTGTAAAGCAGAAAGAGGACACTGTTCAGAGACAGGACCGATAATGTATATAGTGCAGGAACAACTTTGCAAGAATTTAATGGCCCTGAATTCAAATAGACAATATATCGTTTACTAGTCTGAGAGAGAAGATTCATAAAAGACTAGTGCATTCTCCAAATGCATAAACAAAACTTAGACATGAAATTAAGATAATATTTTTTTACAGTGGTGGTAGAAATTAGTTGATTTGAAAAGGAAGGAAAATTCATTTTCATAGCTCTGCTGTACACTAGAATTTTGCACTCTGTTCTTCTTTTCATGGTATAAGCATTTGACCTTCATTTTTGCTGCTAAGGATTTATAATTTTCCATCACAAATCTCTCCTCTAAAATTTTTAGGCACAGTAGAACATAGTTCCTCACTGTTTTCTAATGAATCCATGGTACATGCATAACAAATGAACTGATGCTAAGAGAAGACTGGTGAGTTGAGATGCTGCTGCTGCTGCTGCTAAGTCACTTCAGTCGTTTCTGACTCTGTGCGACCCCATAGATGGCAGCCATCAGGCTCCCCCGTCCCTGGGATTCTCCAGGCAAGAACACTGGAGTGGGTTGCCATTTCCCTCTCCGATCATGAAAGTGAAAAGTGAAAGTAAACTCGCTTAGTCGTGTCTGACTCCTAGCGACCCCATGGACTGCAGCCTACCAGGCTCCTCCATCCATGGGATTTTCCAGGCAAGAGTACTGGAGTGGATTACCATTGCCTTCTCTGGAGTTGAGATGGTATTGTTTGAAACTAGAAAATATCAACTTGAGAAATCTAAGAAACCTCATGCTCTCTTTCCAAATGTACATGTCATTTATTTGAAAGTGGATACCAAATTCTGTAGGTCACATACTTTTCATGTAAGTGGTAAATCAGCCAACATTCACAACTTGAGAATTCATTCAAAATATCATAGTTTTGAATCTAATTTTTCAGATTTATTGACATTTAAAATGGGCATCAAACTGTTGTGTTACTTTATTTTCTGAGTGAGAAACTTTAGTCTGTATAAACTGATAAGTAATTCTCAGGAGACCATGTAGAACCATCTGATGAGAATAAGCTTTTGGAGTCAGATTGTCTTTTCTCAAATTCTAGCTCTTTTTCTTTTTTTTAATTTTTAAACTTTACAATATTGTATTAGTTTTGCCAAATATCGAAATGAATCCACCACAGGTATACCTGTGTTCCCCATCCTGAACCCTCCTCCCTCCTCCCTCCCCATACCCTCCCTCTGGGTCGTCCCAGTGCACCAGCCCCAAGCATCCAGTATCGTGCATTGAACCTGGACTGACGACTCGTTTCATACATGATATTATACATGTTTCAATGCCATTCTCCCAAATCTCCCCACCCTCTCCCTCTCCCACAGAGTCCATAAGACTGATCTATACATCAGTGTCTCTTTTGCTATCTCGTACACAGGGTTATTGTTACCATCTTTCTAAATTCCATATATATGCGTTAGTATACTGTATTGGTGTTTTTCTTTCTGGCTTACTTCACTCTTTTTCTTACTAAATTTGCGACCTTAAGCGAATAATTTCTCCTTATACTTCATCTGTAAAATGCTGTTTGTACCTGGTGGCTCTAACAGTAAAGAATCTGCCTGCAGTGCAGGAGACCAGGGTTCAATCACTGGGTCAGGAAGATCCCCTGGAGAAGTGAATGGCTACCCACTCCAGTATTCTTGCCTGGAGAATTCATGGACACAGGAGCCTGGCAGATTGCAATCCATGGGGTTGCAAAGAGTTGGACAAAATTGAGCGATTAACACTTTTTCACTTTCATACTTACTTTAATGAGTTGTTTTGATAATTATATGAGTTAATAGTAGGGGTTTCCACATAGTACACATTCAGTAACTGTTAACTGTTGTTACTATAAATGCTTCTTGTTTCAAGTTATGCAGTTATTGCCATGTTTTAAAATGCCAAAAAATGTAAATGACTTTGTTTTCAGTGTTCATTATTTTTAAATGCAGTGTTTTTTTTTCTTTTTTAAGTAATTAAATATTAATCTAAAATATCAAATGGGTTTATTAATTAAACATCATATGTAGAAAATATTTACTTCAGTGTAGCAATTACACAATCTACATATATCAGTTAATTTTTTTTCCTTTCATCTTATCTTGGGTGATTTAAGTTTTACCAGTTATTCAAGAGCATCGTAGATCGAGACCTTTTGTATTGATTTAACAAATTTGGAATATTTATTGAGTAGCTTCTATATTCTAGGCACTATTCTAGGAGCTAGGACAGAGCAATGAATAAATGAAAGAGGGACCTTGAATATATACAGCTAACTTTCTAGTATATTAATAGAGAATGCCATAATATGGATGCTTCTGAGAAAATATATAGTTTCTATTTGAAATTTATTTTTGGTCTTTAGTATTTTTTAATCACCATCTGTCGCAGATTCAGTAATAACATTTTCATGTTCTACCTGTAAACATGAAATTAAAAATTTAAATAATTATCATCTATAGTCAGTTTGTAGGAGAAAAAAAAAGTAAAAGTGAAAGTGTTAGTCACCAAGTCTTGTCAGACTCATTGCGATCATGTGAACTGTAGCCTGTCAGGCTCCTCTGTCCATGGAATTTCTTCAGGCACAAATTCTTCAGGCAAGGATACTGGAGTGGGTTGCCATACCCTTCTCCAGATGATCTTCCCAACCCAGGATCCAACTGCACTTCAGGGGTCTCCTGCATTGCAGGCAGATTCTTTACTGTCTGATCCAACAAGAAGCCCATTGTCAGTTTACAAGTTAGCTGGGTTTTTTTTTTTTTTTTTTTTGGTGTTTGTTTATGGGAAGTTTTTAAATTAAAAAGTGAGAAAATTATACATAATAATGTTATATTGTTGATAGTTCCTTCCTGAATGCTTTAACAAGGAAATTTGTGTTTTATGATCCTTCTACAGATAGCTTTTAAGGCAAAATTAACTAACAGACAAACAACTGTAGTCAAGTTAAACTGTAAAGTATCTTGCCAGTGTCCACTAGAGTAAAAAATAGAATGATTATTTATTTTATTCTGTGAAACTTGCCTTTCATTTAATTTGACATATTTTACTAAAACAAACTAAACACTACATTTAGTGAATTACTGAATGCATGTTGGCTGGGTATGATAAAGAATGGGATAACACACTTTATGCTGTTCATATTTATTTTAAATTTAATGTCTGTACTTTGGGTGTTGTAAACAGTATATCCATTTGAAGAACTTCCTGCTTATTATTTCCTTTCGCAACTTTCACCTGGCTAATTTGCAATATATCTTTTAAGGAATATTAATTCCTTCTGTTATTGTCTCTCAAAAGAAGAATATAATAGGACAAGGAAAGGAAGGAAGAATATGTTCTGGTTATTAAGAGCATAAGAATTTGACATAAGAATACTTCTTATGTCAAATATAACATTGCAGAGCTAAACACCATTATGAATGCTCTCACCTATGAGTGAGAAAAAGGTAGGAACTTTTCACTATACAATTAGCTGTGTTTGACTAGACTAAAATGAAATATTGCTGCTAAATTGTCATAGACACGCTATGATGGACACTGAAGAATAAAGAAACAGAATGAAGAGTAAAGAAACTTCTCCTATGAGAAGTATGCTATGTCTACAGTTTACTCTAGGATGCATAATTAATAAAACATAGTTTTCTTTCTAGTAGGAAAAAAAGTAGCAGATAGTTTTATGTGTATCTATCAACTTTATTACCGTATCCTTAATTATTCTACCTCTGCGTTTCTTCCAAATCTCTCTGACATTATTGATTTAGGTCAGAAGTTGGCTCCTGCCTTTACCGGTGACCTGTGTGTGCCTTGTGAGTCTGGGATGTGACACTGCCCTAAAAGGCATGGAAAAAGAAAGGCTCTTGTCACAAAAGAGATCTTAAATAGGCAGCTTTGAGAAGAGATTCTTAGCAAAAATCAGTAAAATACTTTTGTTCAAGTTAAGTTATTGCTAGTTATTAATACTAACCTTTCGAAGGTTTTGGTTGTTGTTGAAATCACATATTTTTCTTGTGGGAAGGAAATCATTTTTTTTATATCTGGTGAGTATAATTTAGTGGATAAAGCACTACTGGCATTTAGAAAGTAATAGGGATAACTGAGATACTATTCCTCAACTGATGGATTTATTCAGCAATAGTTTGCACTTGAAAGATACTGATTAGCACTTAGGTTCTTGTGTCAGAGGCCTGGCATTGGATCCTGAGTCTGCTACTTACTATTAATTTATCTTATCTTCATCTAGTTTCCTTCTTAATACTGAAATAATAATGCTGCCATTTTATAATGGTAATGTGACTATTGTATAAATTGTTGTTGTTGTATAGTCGCTAAGTTGTGTCTGACTCTTTACAACCCCATGGACTGTAGCAAGCTAAACTCCTCTGTCCTCCAGTAACTCTGGACTTTGCTTAAATTCATGTCTGTTGAGTTAGTGATTCTATCTATATATGAATAGTACATGTAAATTATTTTAAACAATAGATCATCTAATAATTAGTAAGCCCACAGATGTTATTAGTTATCCTCATTATTTTCATCATCGTCAGTTTCTTGTTTGCTGGAGAGCATAGCATAGAGGTTAAGAGTGCAAGCCCAGAAGTTCAAATAGCAGCTCTACCAACTGCTAATTATGTGAACTCTGAACTCACCTGTATAACACTGACAACATTCTCATCAGAGTTGTGGTGAGGATTAAATAAAATAATGTAGATAAAGTATTCAACAAATAGCCTGATATAGGGTAAGTATTAAATAAATGTTTTAAAAATTAGAAAATCATTTGTTTCAATATCATTAAGGAGAAATTCCACAGAAATTACAAAATGTTTCTTAGTAATTGATTGTAGAAGAAACATTTTGCTGTGTACAATCATTTTGGTAGACAGTGAGAGTTACAATGGACTCTATTATAGAAAGATAATAAGTAGGATCTAAGGAGAATTTTGTCTGTTTACCAGAAGTACTTCACTGTCTGTAAGATTTGCCCCTTCTCTTTTGTGCGTGTCATCAAGTAAAGCATATCAAGTTCATATTTGGAACTATTTGCCTGTGATTTTAAAAATGTATCAGTGCCAGCATTTTTTGACCAGCAGTTATAACAAGACATTAAGATAGACCCTTGTAATCCCTGAGTAAGTGATACAGTGTTTTTGGCCTTCAAGAACTTCCAAGTTCAGTTGATCCTTGAATAACTTGGGGATTAATCTGAGTATAACTTATGGATGGCCCTCTGTATCCACTGATTCAACCAACCATGGGCCATGGAGTACCATAATATTTACTATTGAAATATATCTGTGTATAAGTAGTCTTGCATAGTTCAAACTCACATTATTTAAGGGTCAGCTGTGCTTCCAGAAGAAGGATAGAAGGTTAAAATACCAAGGGCCAGGAGAATAGTAAATGAGACAGTATATGTGAAATTAAATAGAATAGATATTAGCAAACTGTAGCCAAAGGATAAATCTCCAGTGGGTTGTCTACATACTGGCCCATGAGCTAAGAATATCTTTTACAGTTTTATAGAGTTGTTTCAAAAAAAGGGAGACAAAGACAACTGTGTGACAACGCTTATAGGTGGCTCAAAAAACCTAATTCACTAATTGGCTGTTTGTAAAAAGTTTGCCAATCATTGGACTGGGACATTATAGAATACCATCCTTCATAAACTCTGTTGGAATTGTATACATATTCAATATGGACCTAGAAAATAATTATTAATAGTGCTTATGAAGGAATAACTTAAACACAGAATTTGACTTACTGAGATATATTGTGTGAGGCATTCTGGGTAGGGGCTACAGAGTGAGTAAAAGTTGAAAAATAAATATAGGTATAAAGTATATTGAAAAATAAATATAGGTGGGAAGCCCAGGAAGGAAAATGAAAAAAAAAAATACTGTGACAAAATAGTAAAACACAAAATGAGAATATCATAACACATTTTTTGAAATTTATAGCAATGAAACTAAAGACCTAAAGTTTATTCAGATGAATTGGTATTATTGGCATGTAAACTTTATCAAATTCAAAAATCTAAATGAGTAAGTATCTTAAATCTACTTTTCAAGAAATTCATATGACATATATAGGATATTTTTGGCGTATATTTTCTACTAATGAATTCTGGATCTAACTTTGTTTTTATTTATAATTCTGGTTTCATAATTCTATTATTAATCTTATTCTTATTTACCATGCTATTCCCAAATACAAAATGTTTTCTGCTCTTTGGCTACTGGATCTAGTCCAGTTTGGTTGGGATATTTGGAAGAGTCATACCAAGTAACAGATTATATAGCAGCTCTTCAGATCCCTAAGCTATTTCTCAAAATGTTATTTTCTTTTTTCCTTACTGAATGTCATTGTGAGTTTTGTTGTCTTATTCCCTTGCACCAAGTGATTGTACAAATTTTCAATTCCAAGAATAAGTCACAAGATCTTAAGAACTGCAGTGAAAACTAAAAGAATAATATTTAGACAAAAGTAAAGTAAATGGACTTCCTTCAGCTTCTGTTTTTTTGCATCAATAAGATTATGACAAATAGATTCAGGGGATTAGATTTGATAGACAGAGTGCCTGAAGAACTATGGACGGAGGTTTGCGACATTGCATAGGAAGCAGTGATCAAGACCATGCCCCCCAAAAAAGGAATGCAACAAGGCAAAATGGTTGACTGAGGAGGACTTACAAATAGCTGTGAAAAGAAGACAAGAGAAAGGCAAAGGAGAAAAGGAAAGACTCACCCATTTGAATGCAGAGTTCCAAAGAATAGCAAGGAGAGATTAGAAAGCCTTCTTCAGTGATTAATACAAAGAAATAGAGGAAAACAATAGAATGGGAAAGACTAGAGATGTCTTCAAGAAAATTAGAGATACCGAGGGAACATCTCATGCAAAGATGGGTACAATAAAGGACAGAAATGGTATGGACCTAACAGAAGCAGAAGATATTAAGAAGAGGCGGCAAGAATACACGGAACTATACAAATTTTCATGACCCAGATAACCCAGTGGTGTGATCATTCACCTACAGCCAAACCTCCAGTAGTGTGAAGTCAAGTGGGCCTTAGGAAGCATCACTATGAACAAAGCTAGTGGAGATGATGGAATTCCATCTGTGCTATATCAAATCCTAAAAGATGATGCTGTGAAAGTGCACTCAATATACCAGCAAATTTGGAAAACTCAGCAGTGGCCACAGGACTGGAAAAGGTCAGTTTTCATTCCAATCCAAAAGAAAGGCAATGCCAAAGGATGCTCAAACTATTACATAATAGCACACATCTCACACGCTAGCAAAGTAATGCTGAATATTCTCCAAGCCAGGCTTCAGCAATATGTGAATTAAGAATTTCCAGATGTTTAAGTTGGATTTAGAAAAGGCAGAGGAACCAGAGATCAAATTGCCAACACCTCTGTATCATCAGAACAGCAAGAGAGTTCCAGAAAAACTTCCACTTCTGCTTTATTGACTATGCCAGTGCCTTTGACTGTGTGGATCACAACAAACCCTGGAAAATTCTGAAAGAGATGGGCATACCAGACCACCTTACCTGCCTCCTGAGAAATCTGTATGCAAATCAGGAAGGAACAGTTAAAACCAGACATGGAACAATGAACTGGTTCCAAATTGGGGAAGGAGTAGGTCAAGGCTGTATATTGTCACCCTGCTTATTTAACTTCTATGCACAGTACATCATGTGGAATGCTGGACTGGATGAAGCTAGGAGTAATATCAAGTACCTCAGATATGCAGATGACACCACCCTTATGGCAGAAATGAAGATGAATTAAAGAGCCTCTTGATGAAAGTGAAAGAGGAGAGTGAAAAACCTGACTTAAAACTCAGCATCAAAAAACAAAGATTATGGCATCCAGTCCCATCACACCATGGGAAATAGATGGAAAAACAAGGGAAACAGTGACAGACTATTTTCTTGGGCTCCAAAGTCACTGCAGATGGTGACTACAGCCATGAAATTAAAAGATCCTTGCTCCTTGGAAGTAAAGCTATGACCAACCTGGACAGCATATTAAAAAGCAAAGACATTACTTTGCCAACAAATGTCCATCTAATCAAAGCTCTGGTTTGTCCAGTAGTCATGTATGGATGTGAGAGTTGGACTATAATGAGAGCTGAGTGCCACAATATTGATGCTTTTGAACTGTGATGTTGGAGAAGACTCTTGACAGTTCCTTGAACTGCAAGGAGATCACATGACTGAGCAACTGAACTGAACTGGAGATTAGGATAGCCATTTTTGCCCTTACAATGCATAATGTTAAGTGACTCAAAAAGAAAATCACTTTTCTTATTGATTTAATACTATTGAGTTAAAAAGTAAACTGAGTTGAGACTGATATGTTAATTCTCTGGCTTCCTTTTTCTAATTTATAACATTTTTACTGTGACTAGATAATAATAAAAAAAAAAAAAAAAAAAAAACACCTTTCAGCTGTAAAACCCAAGGAGAATTAATTGTATTTACTAACTGTCTGAGATTAGATTTAGATTCACTTTGAAATATATTTTATTTTTAAATATACAGAGCTGGATCCATAGAACCTAGTAACAGGCATCAATCAAAAATATATTTCTCAAGAGCAAATGGATGACATTTTCCATAGGAAATTTGATCATAGTCAAACTGTTATGCCTTGTGTTTGTAACTCCAGTTTCTCATAACAGTTCCCCCTTTCTCTGCTGTTCACTTCTATTCTTTTTTATTTTATCTTTCTATATGAGTTCTTTTGAAGACATTTAGAAAGAACTTATCATTGGTAAAAAAGTATTTTGAAAATCACCAGTTATTGGATTGTAAGCTTCCCTAAGGCAAAAATCAGTACTTGCTTTGTAACATGTTCATAAAAGTACAACCAAGTTCATCTTTTTGAGGATTATATTAAATGATCTCCTGAATAATTATTCACATAATACGTGTTCAGTGATTGTTAGGTATTTTGATTGTTATTACTTATTTCTGTATTCACATCTCTGAGGGCCTTGCACATAGCAGATACATTTAGTTGATCTAATATATAAATATGTATGTATAGTCGAAGACACTCTGAGGGGACTCTGCCTATGCTTTTTTTTTTTAATAAATCTAATTGCCACATGGTTGTTACATAGTGTGACAAATTATTATGATAAGGGTACATCCTTGATGAACCAAATGTGATGTTGACTTTACTGTTACCAATAATAACTTTGAAAATTATTATCTTTTACTAGAAACTATTACTAATAGAGTCACAAAAGAGTCAACCAGTAACACCATTTTATTGAAAGGGTCTAAATTAACAGTTGAAGGATTTTACAAGTCCATCAATGGAATAGAGAGTTAATACAAAATAAGAGACAGTCTCAGTTTCTGTGGCATCTACAGATATTATATTTACTTGCTTAAATTATAATGTGGCTAGTGAAAGGATTTTATGAATTATTGATATTTTCAATCTACACACTCCAGGATGAAATTCATTAGGAGGTGATAGTTTAGGAAACACATTATATACAGCCATTGTAATACAGCTGATTGAGCAGCACTTTTATTCACTGGTGCATGGGTATCATTTAAAAACATAATTTAGATGCTGAGCTGCAGAGATTACCCTTGTCTTTCATTTAAAAAAAAAAGTATTAGCACTTTATTTATGGAAAGAGACAGATGTCTTTCAGAATTTTTGATACACAGTATACCAAAAATTAATGAACATCACAGATCTTTTTATTTCTGTTTACTGAAGTGCTTTTGTATTTTCTTGGTGAATGTAAAATGCATGAGGAGAGAATTTTCTCTGCTTCAGAATAATAATTAATAGGACATGAGTTACTTAGCACTGGTTTGTTTCTGGTGATAAGAAATATCTTGTTTCCTTGGCCAAGAAATGAGGATGCCATTTTTTTTTTTTCTATTATTTTATCTTCTCCGGAGAGATGCATTACATCACCATTCGGAAGCCTGCTAGCACTGAAAAGTATGACATTCGGTTCCTTTCTTTGAAAATACCACAGTACAATTTATCATTGCATGGTGGTGTGAGAAATATTAATTGAGCTCTTTCTGTGTGCTGGGTATTGAAGATGGAGTGATGAATAAGACCAGAACTTGATTTTGAATTTCAATTCTACTACTACTTAATAGAAGAGCAATATATCTTTGTACCTGTTTTGTCATTTGAAAAATTAAGATAATGAGAATATCTACCTCATAAGTATGTTGTGAGATGATTAAATTAGTATATATGCAATACTGACATATGGGACATGCTTAATTGTTGTTCAGTCACTCAATTATGTCCGACTCTGCAACATCATGGGCTGCAGCACTCCAGGCCTGCCTGTCCTTCACTATTTCCTGGAGTTTGCTCAAACTCATGTCCATTGAGTTGGCAATGCCATCCAACCATCTCATCCCCTTCTCTTCTTGCCTTCAATCTTTCCTAGGATCAGATTCTTTTCCAAAGAGTCAGCACTTCACATGAAGTGGCCAAAGTATTGGGGCTTCAGCTTTAGCATCAGTCCTTACAATGAATATTCAGGGTTGATTTCCTTTAGGATTGACTGGTTTGATTAACATGCTTAATGAATGTTGAGCTTATAGCAGACACAGTGCCTGCCCTTAGGGAGATTCCATTTGTGTTATTTATCTCCTCTACACCCCTCTTGGATTTAGTGACAGAAAGGAAATGGAGAGCAAAAACGCAATAGTGTTTCATTAAGTTTAAATGTTGTGAGAACCAGTATATGATATTAGACAAGTGCTAGGAGTCTGAAACCTACCAGTGTTGATCTTGCTTAAGTTTTTAAACCTTTTAAGTTTTAGCTGACTTTTATGTTTGATATGGTAGTAACTAGGACCATGTCACATCAAAATATTTTGTTAACTTCAGTTCAGTCACTCAATCATGTCAGATTCTTTGTGACCCCATGGACTGCAGCACGCCAGGCTTCCCTCTCCATCACCAATTCCCGGAGCTTACTCAAACTCATGTCCATTGAGTTGGTGATGCCATCCAACCATCTCATCCTCTGTGTTCCCCTTCTCCTCCTGCCTTCAAACTTTCCCAGCATTAAGGTCTTTTCCAGTGAATTAGTTCTTCACATCATATGGCCAAAGTATTGGAGTTTAAGCTTCAGTATCAGTTTTTCCAATGAATATTCAGGATTGATTTCCTTTAGGATCCACTGCTTAGAAATTACTGTACTAATATAAAATATTATTATGAACTTTTGGTTATCCGCTTATAGGAGATTTTCTTTGTAAATAATGCACTAGCAAATTTTTTTTAGAAGACTGATTTGTTTATTACTTTTGTTTGCTTTTAGCTTAACTACTCAGCTGTCCTAAGAAGTTCAGTTCAGTTCAGTAGCTCAGTCATGTAGAACTATTTGTGACCCCATGAACCGCAGCACGCCAGGCTTCCCTGTACATCATCAACTCCCGGAGTTTACCCAAACTCATGTCCATTGAGTCGGAGATGCCATTTAACCATCTCATCCTCTGTCGTCTCCTTCTCCTCCTGTGTTTAATCCTTCTGAACATCAGGGTCTTTTCAAATGAGTCTGCTCTAAGCATCTGGTGGCCAAAGTATTGGAGTTTCAGCTTCAACATCAGTGCTTCTAATGAACACCCAGAACTGATTTCCTTTAGGATGGACTGGTTGGATCTCCTTGAAGTCTTAGGGACTCTCAAGAGTCTTCTCCAACACCACAGTTCAATAGCATCAATTCTTCTTTGCTCATCTTTCTTTATAGTCCAACTCTCATATCCATACATGACTACTAGAAAAACCATTGCCTTGACTACACAGACCTTTGTTGACAAAGTAATGTCCCTGCTTTTTAATATGCTGTCTAGGTTGGTCATAACTTTGCTTCCAAGGGGTAAGTGTCTTTTAATTTTATGTCTTTAATCTGCAGTGATTTTGGAGCCCCAAATAATAAAGTCAGCCCACTGTTTCCACAGTTTCCCCATCTATTTCCCATGAAGTGATGGGACCAGATGCCATGATCTTAATTTTCTGAATGTTGAGCGTTAAGCCAACTTTTTCACTCTCCTCTTTCACTTTCATCAAGAGGCTTGTAGTTCTTCTTAACTTTCTGCCATAAGGGTGGTGTCATCTGCATATCTGAGGTTATTGATATTTCTCCCCACAGTCTTGATTCCAGCTTGTGATTCCTCCAGCCCAGCATGTCTCATAATGTACTCTGCATATAAGGTAAATAAGCAGGGTGACAATATACAGCCTTGACGTACTCCTTTTCCTATTTGGAACTAGTCTGTTGTTCCATGTCCAGTTCTAACTGTTGCTTCCTGACCTGCATACAGGTTTCTCAAGAGGCAGGTCAGGTGGTCTGGTATTCCCATCTCTTTCAGAATGTTCCAGAGTTTATTGTGATCCACACAGTCAAAGGCTTTGTCATAGTCAATGAAGCAGAAATAGAAGGTTTTCTGGAACTCTCTTGCTTTTTCCATGATCCAGCAAATGTTGGCAATTTGATCTCTGGTTCCTCTGCCTTTTCTAAAACCAGTTTGAACATCTGGAAGTTCACAGTTCACGTATTAGTGAAGCCTGGCTTGGAGAATTTTGAGCATTACTTTACTAGTGTGTGAAATGAGTGCAATTGTGCTGTAGTTTGAGCATTCTTTGGCATTGCCTTTCTTTGGGACTAGAATGAAAACTGACCTTTTCCAGTCCTGTGGCCACTGCTGAGTTTTCCAAATTTGCTGGTATATTGAGTGCAGCACTTTCACAGGATCATCTTTTAAGATTTGATATAGCTCAGCTGGAATTCCATCACCTCCACTAGCTTTGTTCGTAGTGATACTTCCTAAGGCCCGCTTGACTTCACATTCCAGGATGTCTGACTAGGTGAGTGATCACACCATCGTGTTTATCTGGTTCATGAAGATCTCTTTTGTATAGTTCTTCTGTGTATTCTTGCCACCTCTTCTTAATATCTTCTGCTTCTATTAGGTCCATACCATTTCTGTCCTTTATTGAGCCCATCTTTGCACACAATGTTCCCTTGGTATCTCTAATTTTCTTGAAGACATCTCTTAGTCTTTCCCATTCTACTGTTTTCCTTTATTTCTCTGCACTGATCACTGAGGAAGGCTTTCTTATCTCACCTTGCTATTCTTTGGAACTCTGCATTCAAATGGGTATATCTTTCCTTTTCTCCTTTGCTTTTCACATCTTTTCTTTTCACAGCTATTTGTAAGGCCTCCTCAGATAGCCATTTTCCTTTTTTGCATTTATTTTTCTTGGGAATGGTCTTGATCCCTGTCTCCTGTACAATGTCATGAAGCTCTGTCCATAGTTCATCAGGCACTCTATCAGATCTAGTCCCTTATATCTATTTGTCACTTCCACTGTATAATCATAAGTGATTTGAATTAGGTCATACTTGAATGGTTTAGTGGTTTTCCCCACTTTCTTCAATTTAAGTCTGAATTTGGCAATAAGGAGATCATGATCTGAGCCACAGTCAGTTCCCGGTCTTGTTTTTGCTGACTTGTGTTTGCTGTCCTGTGAAAAGTGTACCCAAATGCATTTTAATAATCTAAGCCAAATGTAACCAAGAAAATAATTTGGTTCAAAATACTACTACATTTCAATAATAAAAAGATTTTTATAGTTATTTAATATTTTACAACTCTCTTATTCTCTTCATAAATGTCATTTCTATATATTAGATTAGGTGCATTAATTACATAAAATTCTGCTCATTTAGAATGTTTAAATTTTAGATAGAAAATGGGTTGTATGACTTGCAGTTTAAAAGGAAAGAAATTTTAAGCTACATTAGCATTAGATACAATTTCATAGTTCTCAGTTATGGCAATTTAGTTCTACCAATTTTTGGTAAGCGACAATTTTATTTCTCTGTAATTTGTAACACTATTTGAAAAAGGTTGACAATGCATGCATATGCTCTCTCATCCATACATTTTCTAATTAAAGAACACAATCCCAAATATTGCATATGGTACAGATATGGACAGGACTAATATAGAACTAATAACATCTTATTTCTTCTAAACAATAACTTGACTGTATTATATTTTATGAATTGTTGTGGAATGATGTGGAAATTTGCTAGTCTTTTTTTTTTTTTTTTTTTTTTTTACTGTTTCTTCCTTTTATTCAGAATGCAGTTACCCTTAATTTGAATTTGCCCTGTAGCTAACCACAGGATGTAGCTTGTGACATTAAGTTTGACAAAGGACAACAAGAAAATCACTTTAAGGCAACATATAAACATATTTATGGAGGTTGCATGAATGAAAAAAGTAGTTTGGGTATTAAAATTGAAGACAGAAAAGTAGAGAAACTACTTCCAAGGAGGTTTGGAAATGAACAGCAACGGCTAAAATGTCAGAATTCAGGATATTGGATCAGAGTAACAGACAAGAGGTCCTGAAGAAGACCTAGCAAGGTTGTCATCATACAATTCATTTATCCATGATCCCATAACAGAGAGAAGAAAAGGGAGTATTTTCCACTTGTGTTTCTAGATTGTCATAGACTGCTTTATAGTGACAAATTTCTCTTGCCATTAGAACCTCAAGACCATGCTTTTTTTTTTTTTTTCCTTTTTTTCCTTTGGTTTTACATTTAATGAGTTGAAGATGCAAATTGCTTATAAGTGAACTTTCCTCCCTATCCTTTAAAATATTCAAAGACATCATCCCATGTATGATTCTATATAGCAAATACAGATTCTTCCTTGCCGTTTTTTTTTCTTCTTATCACATACCTTAAATATCTACAAAACAGAATTAATTATCTCTATGTGGATTGTGTATTAATTCAGTGGATGTTCATTGAGTATGCATTACGTGCCAGGCATTGTGAGCTTGTGAAGGATACAGGGGTACGCATGGTTTTTATATGCAGGCTGTTTGCATTTACTTCTTCAGGTGAGGGAAGCATCTAGAATTAGATGATGAACAATGACTGGAGAACCCTAAATGTTACTTAGCTTTTCAGTGACAAATTATGTTTGCCATACTAGTTTTTGTTATGGGAATATGATTTGTATGTACTTTAACTCAACTTAAATTATAGGATTGTTTTACTTTAGTCTTAGAAATGGCAAAAAAATGATGAATGAGCTACAGCCAGTCATGACATAGGCAACACCATAATTTTCTCTGAAATAGAATTGCCTAATAAATCTTCATTTAAAGTCACAAGCAGTGCCAGAGGTGCACTTTACTTGGGCTACAGTTTATGACAGTTTCTTCAAATTAGACCAGGACCAGAGAATTAAAAGTTAAACTTTGCCTAATGACAGTTGAGAAAATAAAGGTAAAATTTATTTGAAAAATAAAAATCTCCATTAAATTATAAGGTAGTAGTTATAAATTATAATAAGTATACCTTATTAATACTTTTTGCCACATATCCATCTTGCTCATTAAGCATTTGTTGGAGAGAGAAATAGTAGTCACCAAGAAGTTAAAGTAATTGCACACAAAAATAAGATGAATTTTATATGGAATAAGACTAAAGTTGTGTGATTGTACATTTTATGTTGTATAATATAACCAGCTTCATATAATCCACAGCATATATATTTAGAGCTATTTCAAAGAACGAAGTTAGTTCTAGGAATCCCTTGGTAGGCTAGTCCTTGACAAATGTCAACTTCAGCGTAAGACCCCACTCTCAGCCTCCACTTTCATTGTGTAATGAGCCTCCAGTACAAACTTTTTGAGACTATTGATTAATTTTTAAAGTGCTTACTTCCGTTTCTTCTACTTGTCAGTCTGAGCTCAGGTTTGTTAGTAATCTAGTCATGAATTTCATCTCTTAGGTAAAGTATTTAAGTGAACTATATTGAAGTATACAGTCCAGTAAATACTACATTTACTTGATATAGGTTTAATTAATGATGATGATAAATTATAATAATATAAGAGTATCATAGAGTTTTTTAAAAAGTCCTAAAAATCCTGTTAAAAATAAGATTTGTAAATTAATGACATATCTTAAAAAGGATAACCCCATTTACAACTTCCTAAACATAAGTTTTCCTATATACCATTTTTGTCTTCTAACGCATGTGATTTTGAGCTTTCAAAAAAGTCAAGGAGAGAAATGAGTGTGATTTTGCTGGTAATTGAAGACATGAGCTTAGGTCAAAGCACAAAATCTTACCTGAAAGTAAATATCCAAAAGAGTATTTCTCCCTTGTTTTAAATGTTCCTAGAGTTTTATTTATTGTACATTGTAGCTCAGTTTATCCCTTCCACTGAAATTATCTTAGATTTATATCACTTGGAACCTATTATTTTTCTTTTTAATGCTTATATCATGAGCCCATTTTCTTTTGAGTCTTTCCCTCTTTTCTCCCTGCTGATCCTTTTTGTTTGTTTGTTTGTTTCCTTGTTGTGTGGCAAATTCTCCCTATAGAGACCAATATTAATTAGAAAAAGAAGATGTGGCTTGATGAGTTTCCTGAATATGTTACAGTTTCTCAAAATTTTCCTCTACTTGTAATAATTGATACCTTAAAATCGTAATGGAATCTAATTTGAAATATACATAACCATAACGTGTTGGAGAATCTCAATTTATTCTTAAAAGAGTTTGTTGAAAGACTTGCTTTAGAATTTCAGAAAAGCCCAGAGCAGGTGGCTCATTATTTGTATCAACCTTTGGATATATTTTTTCCTGAAGATAGTATTTTTCCACAGTAACATAAAATACTGATGAGTGGGAGGAAGAAAAGCGTCTTCAGTAAGGATTCTAAATATATTTATTCAGGATGAGAGCATTTCCTGTTAATGTGTCACCTCACAAGGTACATTTCTCATTAACTACAGAAAATATTAGGCCCTAAGAGATGAGTTACAGAGTAGTTTCTTCCAAAGAGATCAATTCTTGAGATGGGTAAAAAGCAAGACCATTTTGTTAAGTAGTGGTATAAACAATAATTAATAAATGAGACTATCAAAACTATCTGAAAGCTTTCTATATATAATTACCAACCTATCTTTCAAATAGAAGATCCTTGTGTTATTATTATGAATATTGTATTTCCTGTGTCTATAGTTTGGAATGATATGTTAATTCAATCTTAGCTTAACTTTTGCCTTATTTTTTTTTCAAACTTATACTGTATTTTTAAGCTTATAATGTGGTTGTTTCTTAAAAAATAATTGTATAGAGGAATGGGTTCTTTTAAGAAAGACATAATGTTCAATAAATCAAGTTTGAGTGCAATAAATTATTTACTTTCAGTTTGCAAGAGGTGAATAAAAAGTGCTTGGCCAATATCGTACCATTAATCTATTCTCTTTTCTCCTTTCTCTCTTTACTTCTCTCTCTCCAATAGAAGTGGAACAAAAAGGTAATTAAATACCTTTCATAAATTATATACTATTTATAGGCTAAGTTATTTAACAGTTTAACATCTAGTTAAAATAATTGTTATTAATTTTTATCTATTTTCTGAAAATTTATTTACTACTTCTGCTGCTCAACTTCACTTTAATCTGTTGTACTGACCACTGCTGGTTTGATTATTTTAATCCTAAAACAGTTTAATAGTGTAAAGTTTTAAACCATGCATTTTATTCCTCTTTATTTTTAAATGAGTAGTTAGAAATCCAGTAGATGCTGATGCATAATGACTGCTTCAGATTTGTTTTTATTTCTAGACTAGATAATTTTCCATAGCTCTGGAGTGATTCCCTGTTCTTTTGATTTTTAACTATTAAGGGAAAAGGGGAGATGGTTTTCTGAAATACATTAAAATAAATTGCTTTTGTAAGCAAGGGCTGATTATTAACTAACATAAAGTTTATATACAATTTTGACAAGAATACCTACCCATCCTTTATAATTATAAACATCATATTGCATGTGTGCTAAGTCACTTCAGTCGTGTCCAATTCTTTATGACCCTATGGACTGTAGCCCACCAGGCTCCTCTGTCCATGTAATTCTCCAGGCAAGAAGATGTAATGAGTTGCCATTTCCTCCTCCAGGGGATCTTCCTGACCCAGGGATCGAACCTGCATCTCTTATGTCTCCCACATTGGTTGGCGGGTTCTTTACCAGCAGCACCACCTGGGAAGCCCAGGCATCATATTAGAGTCCTGAAAAATTCTTCCAATAATGAATTTTATTATTAATTATAATTTGATGATGGTCCTCTATCCTTGCTATGAAAGATTTTGACAGTTAAATTTTCCCCTAAATGTCTCATTTTCCCTAAATTGAAACTTTGGACATTTTAACAATGTACTTTTGTTTTTAATAACCTGCAAACCCTAGTTGAGTTTCATCTTAGATTTTCTCTTAGATGTAGGTTTATAATTGCTGTTAAAGAGCTAATCACTAATATCAAGAGAATAATACTTTAATCATTAAAATACAAATCAACCTCCAAATTTCTTGTGATTTCTTAATTTCTCTTCCCAATATACTTCTAATCATTTCAAACATAACAGTGGACTGCATGATTATTTTTCAATGTGTTTGCTCTGCAAAAATATAGGAGCAGTGTTTCCCATAGCAGGTTCAGAAGAAAATTACATCCCATCAGGCTGTGTAGAAAGGGTTCTGTGATCAAATTAATTTGTGGAAATTTGCTCACACTCCCTTCTTCTGCCTTGCGGAGTCACTAATGTACCTCAGCACTTAGAATCCTGATATTATTTTAATTAGATATTTCTTAAGCATGTGTGGCTAGGAATCCCTGTTTTTGTGTTGGGTCTTTTTCTGTGTATGATATATCTAAACCATATAAATAGGTATTTCAAGGACCTCCTTTTGGGAAACATTGCTTTTTAGCCCCTTTGTTACAGATGAATCAGTCAAGCTTTCCTTACCACCACTCACATGATGTGCTACTGAAAAATAAAATTAATCAGACAAGTCCTGCCCATTTTCAGTCTGAAGTATGAGCAGCAAAATATTGTAGCAAGTAATCTTGTTTTTTTAATGTTCTTCTCATGTAACAGTAAAAGGTACATGTTTTTAAGTTCCAATTCTACTGTATTTAACAGGACATTTTTAACTGATTAAAATCTAGATCTTGGGTTCTTCTCTGTAACTTTTCACCTTTTCTTCTTCCCTTATTTCTTCTTTCCTTTCTTTTTCTTCCTTTCTCTTTTTCCTTCCAGTATCCATCCATCACTCATTTTTAATTGTGTGAGTTGCATGCTCTGTGTGTGCCGTAGCAGCTTTAAGGGCTTTTTTGCTATAAGATTCAGTGGCCTGTATTACAAGGTTTTTCTTTTCCTTATTATGTTTTTAATTACTATTGTATTTTCATTTGCTTCTTAATGATAAGTATAGAGTAGTTACTAGCATCAGAGTGAAAACAATATTTTTTAAAAACTTTCAAATAAGATATATGAAACTATCACGTGTAAATGTATTTGTTGTATGTCCATAGAATATACACACATAAGTCACATCTATATAGATAGCATATCCAAAATTATTGCAGCACTCTTGCAAAGGTAAAATGCAAAGGAAAGCACAGCCACTCATAAAAGGCCAAATTTCATCAGCAATTCAAATCAGAATGATGCTAAAGAAATGTCAAAATTAATGTGGAAAAATACTTTACGTTCTCAGAAGAATGCAGCAAAATAATTAAGTGGTGGTGGGTATTTCTTATTAGAGTTGAATTCCACTTGGTGAAAAGTAAGAATATATGACAAAATATTTAAATTAATATAATTATTATTTTGACTCTTTCCCAATTGACAGTTTTTCTTTGTCCTGGACTACTAAAAGGAGTATACCAGAGTGAACATTTGTTTGAATCCGACCACCAATCTGGGGCATGGTGCAAAGACCCTCTTCAGGCTTCTGACAAGATTTATTATATGCCCTGGACCCCGTACAGAACTGATACCCTGACAGAGTACTCATCCAAGGATGACTTCATTGCTGGAAGACCAACTACAACCTACAAGCTCCCTCACAGGGTGGATGGCACAGGATTTGTAGTGTATGATGGAGCTTTGTTCTTCAATAAAGAGCGCACCAGAAACATAGTAAAGTTTGATTTGCGGACTAGGATAAAGAGTGGAGAAGCTATCATAGCAAATGCCAATTACCATGATACCTCCCCTTACCGCTGGGGAGGCAAATCTGACATAGACTTGGCAGTGGACGAGAATGGGCTATGGGTCATCTATGCAACAGAACAAAACAATGGTAAAATTGTCATTAGTCAATTGAACCCTTACACCCTACGGATTGAAGGGACATGGGATACTGCATATGATAAAAGGTCAGCGTCCAATGCATTCATGATATGTGGAATTCTGTATGTGGTCAAATCTGTCTATGAGGATGACGACAATGAGGCCACGGGAAATAAGATTGACTACATTTACAACACTGACCAAAGTAAGGACAGTTTGGTGGATGTACCCTTTCCTAATTCATACCAGTACATAGCAGCTGTGGATTACAACCCCAGGGACAACCTTCTTTATGTATGGAATAACTATCACGTCGTGAAATATTCTTTGGATTTTGGACCTCTGGATAGTAGATCAGGTAAGTTTGACTTTTGATGGTACTTTGCAGGGAACTATTTACAGCTTGAACTTAGTAAGTTTATTGTATATTTTTATTAGACTTCTTTCTCCTGGTTTTTCTTCTGGCCTGTGTTTTGAAAGTTATTCATTTTCTTTTTAGCTAAAAAATGTTGCTGTTAATCACTGTTAAAAAAAAAATTTATAGGCGTGAGAATCCAACTCTTACTCCTCTATGCAGCTAGTCTCCAAATTTCATCCCTTCTTTGAAGGGCATTTTCATTATCAGCTAGTTCGTTTGTGTGCCTGTGTGTGTAGTGAATTACAGAAAACCTTTGCAAAAATAGAATGCTATCTCACCTAATTAATTGTGACATGCCCTACAAAGTGCCCTCTACTTGAAAATGCCAAAGGGTTGGCTTGATATAATTCTTCAGGAGCCCTATACCAATATATTCAACTCACTGAGCACATCATATATGACCACCTCTACTGGGAATATTGTCAGTTTATTCATATGTGTAAGTGTATCTAATAGATATATACAGAAAAATGTTCATAACTGATACAGATAAAAGAATAGATCTCAATTGTAAAAGAAAAAACAGTACAAAACTCAGCTTAAAAAAAAAAAAAAGACATTTCAACTCCCTTTCTTTAAAAGTATCTTTTTCTTCTCCAGGAAATACTGTTTACTTTTAATATTGTTTGAAGACAGTCATGAATTGATCCATCTTTTACATTTTTAGTTGCATAACTGAGCAGATTTATCTTAGTTTAGAAGTTAAATTATTTTAACTAGCAATTTTACTGTTCAGCTTAGTTCAATCTCTTTGTCGTATCTGACTCTTTGCGACCCTATGGATTGCAGCATGCCAGGCTTCCCTGACCATCACCAGCTCTCAGAGCTTGCTCAAACTCATGTCCATTGAGTTGGTAATGGCATCCAACCATCTCATCCTCTGTCATCCCCTTCTCCTCCTGCCTTCAGTCTTTCCCAGCATCAGGGCCTTCTACTGTGAGTCAGTTCTTCACATCAGCAGGCCAAAGTACTGGAGTTTCAGCTTCAACATCAGTCCTTTCAATGACTATTCAGGACTGATTTCCTTTAGGACAGACTGGTTTGATCTCCTTGCAGTCTAAGGGACTCTCAAGAGTCTTCTCCAACACCACAGTTCAAAAACATCAATTCTTCAGTGCTCAGCTTTCTTTATAGTCCAACTCTCACATCCATACATGACTGCTGAAAAAACCATAGCTTTGACTAGATGGACATTTGTTGGCAAAGTAATGTCTCTGCTTTTGAATACGCTGTCTATGTTGGTCATAGCTTTTCTTCCAAAGAGCAAGCTTCTTTTAATTTAATTTCATGGCTGTAGTCACCATCTGCAGTGATTTTGGAGCCCCCCAAAATAAAGTCTCTCACTGTTCTCATTTTTTCCCATTCCGTTTCCCTGAATTAATGGAAACAGTGATAACATTGTTCTTCCTGATAAAATATAATGGAAAAGTAAGATATAAGTGTCTGAATTTTCATAGTGACATAGCAATTCAAAGTTCATTTTTTTTAATTCTTACAAGTTATTATTTCTTATTTTCTGCATTGTTTTTACCATGCTTTTTACTAGCATGTCATTTTGCTTTATTAACTTACTTCATTATATACATATCATCTTATACAATTAGAGTCTAAGTGCCATATAGCTAGTAATCTTGCTTTTATTGTTTTTCATCTGACTATTATTTCTGCCTTCTTAGATCCTAGTGTACTATATAGCATAAAGATAATAAAGATTCAATAATTCTTTGCTGAATGAATGAATGGATGAAAGCATGAATGGATGCCTTTCTATTTCTCACTATGATAGAATGTCAAATTGGGTGGCGTTTTCTCTAATGCCTGAGAAGCTTCTACAAGACTGAGAGCTGTTCTTTCCATGGCCAGCATGTTGATATTATGTTGAACTGCTTTTTGTAGAAGAAAAACCCTAATAGGCAATAGCAGCAAAAGCAACTTCTCATTATTAGTCCTGAAAAATCTTCTAGACCTAGCTAACCTCTGTACAGGTAAGGTTTCTTAAACCAACACACCTTTCAGTTAAAAAGCTAAGCATCTGAAATATTCTGGGAAGACAATTCTCTCAGATCTGCGATATTCTTGAGTATTTTGCCAGTGGAAACTCTATTGTTGAGTGGTTCTTAGCCTTTTTTGACTTTTAATTGTAACCAAAGTAATTTCTAATTGCCTTAAAAGAAATGATACATAGTAACCTAATCATCTTTTGGTGTTAGTGAAATAAGAGCAGCAAAATACCTTAATTTTATTTATTGGTAAAATCATGCATTATTTTTTAGACTAATGATAAGTTTAAATTAATTAGTATTCCAGATTTTAACTCAATGGACTAAAGCAAATTCTTAACTTACTTTTTGTAAATTATCCTTAAAGATGATACTATAGCCCCATGTATTTAGAGACTTGCCAAAAATATTTCTGGCATACAGTAATAAAATTATATTTTTACCCCATACATGTATCCCTATGCATGATAATTCATTGTAATCATGGACACAGGAAAATTATACCACTCGCTTAATACTTTTTGTTTGTTTGCTTATAGAATTAGATTATGAGCCATCTTGCCCACTTATAATAGTTATCATATTTGTTAAAAGGATATTATTAAAGTGGCAAACACTAAGAAATGAAAAATCTCAGCTTTTGAAACAAATCACTATCTTAATCCAGGAAATTCAGTTTTCATTCTTTTTAAATGACAGTGAAATTGCTTCTGTTTTCCAAAAAGTGAGACTTCAGCTATATTAAACTTGTATATGTAATCACAAGGAAAATGACCAATTTTCATGTATGAATGCTCAAATTAAAAAGCTAGAACTTTGGTGTGTTACTATAGTGGAGAGGTAGAAAGAAAAAGTAGAGAATAAGAATGTGTCCATTTTATGCATCAATATGAGAATTTTAACCTAGCATTAACGGAAGTTGTTCACCCTATTATACAAAAACAGTTTCAACTGAGTGTTTTTCTTGAGTATAAATTACACTGACATTTTTCAAAGAAATTTCCTTTTGACTTGTTTTTATGGACATTTTTATGTGTCTGTGTATGGAAACCAACTTACTGTAAATATTTAGGGTCAAAAAACTACTCTGTAAATTAAAATATCTGGGTATTGGAAGTTGAGACAAATATGTTCCCCTAATGTATAAAAATCCCCAGGTGAAACATCCATCAGATCAGATCAGATCAGATCAGTCACTCAGTCGTGTCCGACTCTTTGCGACCCCGTGAATCGCAGCACGCCAGGCCTCCCTGTCCCTCACCAACTCCCGGAGTTCACCCAGACTCACGTCCATCGAGTCAGTGATGCCATCCAGCCCTCTCATCCTCTGTCGTCCCCTTCTCCTCCTGCCCCCAATCCCTCCCAGCATCAGAGTCTTTTCCAATGAGTCAATAGAGGTAGCATACTGCTTCTGAACATGAGTCTGGGAGCCAAAGAACTTGGGTTTTAATTCTGCCTCTTGTGCTTGTTGGACTGTGGGCCTCTTGGTCTTAGTTACCTCAACTATTAAATGTAAAAATAATAATAATAATAATAATACCTATGTCCAAAGATTGAGTTTCCCTGGTGGTTCAGTCGTAAAAAATTTGCCTGCAGTGCAGGAGACCTGGGTTCGATCCCTGGGTTGGGAAGATCCCCTGGAGAAGGGAATGGCTACCCATT
This sequence comes from Bubalus bubalis, assembly GCF_019923935.1. NCBI lineage: Eukaryota > Metazoa > Chordata > Mammalia > Artiodactyla > Bovidae > Bubalus > Bubalus bubalis. The sequence goes on along the minus strand of NC_059163.1, from coordinate 40,023,931 downwards.
CCAGTATTCTGGCTTGGAGAATTCCATGGACAGAGTTGTCTAGCAGGCTAAAGTCCATGAAGATTATTGTTAGATTTTAATGAGATGATATATGTATAGATATAGCAAAATTAACATAAAACTACATATCAATCCTACATGGACCATTATTATCCATGTTATCTAATTGAGGGGCTTAAGGCACTACTGCTCATATAATTTTATTAAAAATCACCAGCTACTACAATGCAGCATGAACTTCAAAGTCATGGTCCCTTCTGTGACACTAGAAGTGGAAAGTATGCTTACTGAAACAATGTGTCGAAATTCATTCATTTGATAGAAGTGATTTCAGTATCCCCATGTGCCGGGCACTCTCCAGATGTCAATCTAATTTGAGATCTCATGACTAGATAATTACCATAGATCTGCACTCCAAAAAAAGTACTTCTGATTTTCAGTGGTGAAATCATATTCTCTATGAAGATTTGCTAAATAATTTAAGAAATAAATCAATGAATTATAATATATACATTCATATTTTATATCTTATTATTCAGAATATTATGGTAATTGGAGTAATAGTCCAACAATGTATTTTATTAAGATTATACATATGCTTCCCTTCACTGTTGACCATGCACTCCTATGATCTGGGAAGTTATTATCTGGAAGTCACCCCAGTTATTCCCCACCCACCACACACACTTACTTCTTATCTTCCTTCAGATCATAGTGATATTTGGTAATATAAAGGAAGGTTGGTGTGGTAAGAAGTGCCAAAGCACGTTACAGCATCTAGTGCATTTTCTTCTGGAAGTAATTATAGAATTACTCAATAGTTTTACAATGGGAAAGAAAATGAGCAACTGTTCAATGGATTCTGTTTTCAGAACATCTCAGGTTTTTCCATTGATGAATTGCATGAATCTTTTCAGCTTAGAGAAAATGAAAAGTGTATCCACTGAATACACCTGTGTATTCAAGTGAATAAGTGTGTTTCTTTGAAAATATATTTTGTCTGCAGAATAGGTGATTAAGTTTTGGACACCAGTATCTTAAATATTTGTAAGCATTATCACCTGAGCTAAAAAATAAATATGTGAAATTGCTTTTTTTTTCTGAACCGAGGACTAGCAAATCTACAATTTTCCTGAAATGTACTTTTAACTGAGCCTTTTTCCTCTCTTATAAAATATGATAAATTATGCATTCATCATTTCCTTCAATGGCTATCTTTTGTAAGATATACTTTTAAAACTTCCAAACAGTACTTAGCTATTTCATATGTTATTTGAGTGATTCTCATGTTGCCATCATGATTCTAAAAGTCTACTCGATATCTTCATATGTCTGGTGTGAGGGAATCAAGTAGTTACTTTACTTGTCGTTAGTTCACTGCTGTTGAATGACTTACTCTTGGAGTTCTTTCTCTCAAATCACCTTGTGCTGAGTTCATAATTCATTAATAAAAAGAGATGTGAAGATTCTTTTACTCTCTCATTTTGTCTCTAAACTGTCTACTGAGCAATCTAAATGTTCTTTGTCAAATATACAAATATTTTCCACTATCTCATCCTGAAGAAAGAAGAAATATGCACAGGTTGATAATAAGAATATACAGAGAAGGTAAAGGCCAAAATTCCTAAAATTAGTATGTCTAACAGATCTACAACCCTATTGGTTGAGATTTAGTGAAACACACCAGGCAGTCAGTATGAACATCAGACGACAACGACATGTAGCTATTGTCTAGTGCCTGCTCTTCTACTTCCCAAACACAATCCAAATTTTGAAAGCCATTTTATATTATGTAAATGTAATCATTTTGTATATGCTGAAGATAGTAGAATCTAAAACAACAAAAAGCCTACACATAACAGTTTAATAATGCAGATAAGGTGAACCTTCTGTCCTTATAATATGCTAATTAAGTGCATTTGTGTCTCCAGTAAAAGCTGTGACTATGTAGTGATGAATAAGAACTTTAAACACACATGACACCTCGTTAAAATGTAATTTTCACATCATATATCTGAGCCCTTTACTTTGACAGCTGAGTAATGTGAATGCTGGGCAGAGAATCTTGAACATTTTGAAGCTGTCACGTGCTTAATAGGTAGCTGAATCTGCTTCCTGAACGGTTTATTTAAATATGTTGCATCCTAGTCACAAAATAGAGCCTGAAAGTAGTGGGATGTTAAAGCAAACTTGCCCTCAGCATATAGGTTATGATTGCCTCATGGTTCCACTTGAGATATCACATTGTCTCTAAAGTTTAATTGATGTAAATCTCAGTAGCTGAGTGCACTTCACAGAAAGAAAAAATAGTCAGCAACTTGTTGCTAATTTCATCCAGGTCTTTATTTTTATGCATCAGCTGTTTGGCTGTCTGCAGAGGCGCCCCCTCTCTTTCTCTCCACTCCTGCTTCTTTGCTTTTAGTGACAGCTGCTGACGGAAGGGCATTGCTGCTGGTGACTTGTCAGGGAGCACAGCCAAAACTTACAAATTTTGCAAAAGCTATTCTATTGCCACTTAATGTCAGCTGAATGCTCTTATGTTTGTTTTTACATTTCTTATATTTTTCTTCTTTGTCATTTTAAGGCTAAACCTTTCCAGAATGACACCCTCTGCTTTTCAGGCTCTTAATATCAAAATCTCAGTCCTGTACAAAGCAAAACTTTTCTGGGTTTCTACAACCAAACCCAGTGTTAGCCTTTCATCCCACATAGAGGTGACCCTCTTAATAAAGGAGACAGATGCAAGGGATAAAAATGTTCAAAATTTTTATTAATTTTTTTCCTACATAGTGACATCCCTGAAAAATGTATAATTATTAGAACAGTAATCAGAATTATTTCTACATGTAGCTCACAGTCATAAAAGATGACTTACTTGTGAATAAGCTTCCCACTCACACCAGCTGTCTTTTCTGTAACCATTTCACTGCTCATTAGCACATCCACCAGAGGGCAGACAGGTGGAACTGAAACAGTTCGGCTGTTCATTATTAGCACATCTTGTCAGGGATGGCAGCAGTGATTAAAATGGGATTTCTGGTTATCAAGAGATTCCACTTTAGATACTCTACTCTCATCTGTATTACCATAGGTAAGTGAGAACTGACTTTATTACATAGTAAAGTCTGATTTTTGCTTTATTTTTCCGTTGTTTTTTTTTTTTTTTAATTTTAACAATCAGAATAGGGTTACCAAGCAAAAATACAAATTTAAGCAGAAAAATATTTCCCCCTTAATAACTACTTTGACACCACAAAGCTACATTCTCAGATAATAATGATGAATGACCAAAAATTTAAGATACCTAAATTACAGGAATAATCTACCATGCTATATAATTTTATGGAATGAGACATGTTGTCAGATATCTCTGAAAACAAATGGATTATGTATTTTTGTTTACTTTAATAATAATTCTTCCTGATTTTCTTCTTGCCCTTCAGTAGTACAAATCCTTGGCCAAACTCTATGTATCCACTTAGCCCAAAGAAGACACAAATTGAAATTGCCTACTGTCATGTGACTGAACTATTCTAGCCTTAGAATTTGGATTTTAAAAACTAATTGTTAAAAAATGAAATTCTACCAATAATATACAAATGCACGTGAAATTAGGTATTTGTTGATTTCATGGCTTAGAATTATCTCTTTGAGAAAAAATGGCACTTTATTTGTAAATGCTTTGTTCCATAAAAATACAAAATGATAAACTTTAAAATTTTTTAAAACAAACTTTTCAAAATCTATGAAAATTTTGCTATGTAGTATACATATTTGCATATTAAAAATATACTTTTATGTTTTATAGAGAAGCCCACTGAGATAAATCTGAGAGAAATAGGGATAATAGTGGGGAGCAGTTCTGAAAATTCATTCTTCATTTTGATACAAAAAAAATAAATCCCTTAACCTGTTTGTGGAGAGGAAGCTTGAAAGTGGAATTGAAAAATATTAAGATAGAGGTGAAAAGTGAAATTCAGGCACAAAATCAAGCCTGCTATAGAAGGCCAAAGCAGGGAGCCAAACGGGGCTTAATTCGGAAGTCCAATGATTAATAGTTGTTTCTTCCCCTCTTTCTCCCTTCTTCCTCCCTTCTTTCTTTCCTTTCATTTTTCAAGACACATGTCTTTAGGTAGCTGAGGTATGCTCTGTGGTTACAGTTGTTGAATAGGCCAGGCATTGACCCTGCCCTCGTGGAGTTTATAGAATAGGGAAAACTTAGAAGAAGAAACAAAAGGAGAAAGGGGGACGGTGTGTCAGAAAACAGTGTTACTGATTAGCTACTAATTTTTGAGTATTTTACTTTCTGGCCTTTTACATAGATTATCAAATTTAATCCTAACAAAAATCTTGCCAAAAAAGCATTAGCTTCATTTCCAGTTAAAGAAATTTAGGATCAGAGACAGTAAGTAACTCAAATGTCACATACATAGTCCAGAGTTGCAGTTAAAGTATTATTGTCAGACTTTCCACTGTGTCGTGTTGCCTCCCTTGGTAATTAAAAAGAATACAGGTGCCATAGTTAAGGAGCAAGGGGAAAGCAGGAAGGCAGTGTACAGATAGTACATAGAATATAAGTAAAGCAGATAAAGTGAAGTAGCAAATGCAAAGCCACAAGGCCACATCAAACTCATTTAGAACAAGGACAAGCAAACAGCAGCTAGTGTTGCAAAGCACCTAGTGAACAGTGCCCCGTGTCTGCTGTCTGTGCAGTGGGGTAGGGCCTTCCTTTGCATCTGCTTTGCCCGAGTGCTTGGCAAGCAGTATTAGCGTATGACAACGGAGCAGCTGTCGGACAAGCAGACCTTCCTCACTTTGATCTCTGGTTTCATTTGCCTGAAGGATGAAAGCAAGCAGTCTCTACTGCTTTCCTGTGAACTCTGCCCACCTGGCTGAGATCTGCTCTCATAAAATTGAGGTGCACTGGTCTTGTCAGGCGGACAAGGCAATGGCACCCCACTCCAGTACTCTTGCCTGGAAAATCCCATGGACGGAAAAGCCTGGTAGGCTGCAGTCCATGGGGTCACTCAGAGTCGGACATGACTGAGCGACTTCATTTTCACTTTTCACTTTCATGCATTGGAGAAGGAAATGGCAACCCACTCCAATGTTCTTGCCTGGAGAATCCCAGGGACGGGGGAGCCTGGCGGGCTGCAGTCTATGGGGTCGCACAGAGTCGGACACAACTTAAGCGACTTAGCAGCAGCAGCAGCAGGTCTTGTCAGGAAGAAGGCGTAGGCTGAGGAGCTACAGGTGTTTCTGGAGAGAGATTTGGAGAATTGAAGAGATCATTCCAGAGCACTTCTGTTTTCTAAAAGAAGCACTTGCCATCCCTCCACATTGCACTAGGTTTCACATACATGCCTTAACACTTAAAAAAATACTGTGAAGTGCAGATGTGAAAACTAAGATTCAGAAATGTCAAGTCATCTGTCTGGAGAAACCCAGTTTGTGAACATAGATGTGAACTTTGAAGAAGCCCAGGTTTATTTAACTAAATCATGAAGCTGAGACACTTCGTATATACAATGAAAAAATTGTAATGCACACAAATATACCGTAGAATGTGATATAATGGTGTATGGTTTTTCTGTGTGCGTGTGCGTGTGTCTTCTTATAAATGCTTGAAGAAACAGATTTAATTATTGAAGGATTAGAAGACTTAGAAACTTGCAGAAATTCTGAGCAATTTAAAAGACTTCAGAGATTTGGGGACTGGCTCTTTATTAGATTTACTTTACTTAACATATTAATTCTATTTTCTTAATCTAGGTGTTTTACTAGCAATACTTTTATGGTTACTATCTATGAGCAAGATTAGTAAAATGGGGAAAAAATGAAGAAATAAAAGAGATGAAGTGGTGAGGCAAGAAATGAGGGGAATAAACATTTTTCTCCTAAAACTAAATGGACAAGAAATGAATGAGTTATTTTACTTCAAGAAGAAAATGGTGAAAAAGCATGAATTTAAAAATGTTATTTTCCAAGATTGATTTAAGAAATAACCTCAAGTGGTTTAAGATAAAATTAAAGACAAAATGTGGCATACTTATGCCTTGCTGGTTGAAATATAAATTGTTGTTAACCACTTTTGAGGGCTGCGATTCATGGGGTCGCGAAGAATCGGACACGACTGAGCGACTGATCTGATCTGATCTGATCTGGCAATATCTAGTAGAGCGCATGGAGCTTCCCAGGTGACTCAAATGGTAAAGAATCTACCTGCCAATGCAGGAGACGCAGGTTGGATCCCTGAGTCAGGGAGATCCCCTGAAGGAAGACATGGCAACCCACTCCAGAATTCTTGCCTGGGAAATCCCATGGACAGAGGAACCTGGTGGGCTACAGTCCATGATGTCGCAAAAAAGTCAGATAAGACTGAGTGACTGAGCATGCATTTAGTAGAGCCCATGTCTAAGTGATACCTTATATACTAGCAAGGGGCTTCCCTCGTGGCTCAGATGGTATGGAATCTGCCTGCAATGCAGGAGACCCAGGTTTGATCCCTAGGTCATGAAGATACCCTGGAGAAGGGAATGGCAACCCATTCCAGTACTCTTGTTTGGGGAATTCCATGGAGAGGAGCTTGGAGGGCTGCAGTCCACTGGGTCGCAAAGAATCAGACACAATTGATTGACTAACACACACAAATACTAACAAATCCGCTTTTAGATTTGCTTCTGGAGAAACTTTCTTACTTTTGTCCTGAGAGAGCAAGGTTTGTGAGTGGTTGCCCAAGTGAATAATAAGCAGCTGGAATAGGAGATATGAATGTGACACCTATCTTCACTGGCACCAAAAATTATAAAAGCCCTGGTCAGTGTTGAAAAGTGAAAGTGTTAGTACTTCAGTCAACTCTTTGCAACCCCATCCTATAACCCCCCAGGCTCCTCTGTCCATGAAATTCTCCAGGCAAGAATACTGGAGTAGGAAGAACAGTTCCCTTCTCCTTGGATCTTCCCAAACCAGGGCTCGAACCCAGGTCTCCTGCATTGCAGGCAGATTATTTACCATCTGAGTCACCAGGTCAGTGTTGAAGGTAGAGGGAAGCATTATGTGATCAGTTATCTTAGAAAGAAATATACCAAGTCAGGTACTGGTACCCATGAAATGATAAATAAGAAAAAAATCTTATCCTGAGATTTACCCTTTCTAGTAATAGCATCCATCTGGTTTCACGCTGGCTATAATAACTCAAAGAAGCCAGAATTACAGTTTCCCAAGCACCAACAGCCTTTAACTTCTGTAACTCTTTCTCAGAAATCATTGCACTGTTAGTAAAAGAAGCCCTTTCTTGTCAGAAAAGGAAATTTTACTCTGAAATTTTAATTGAGTGTGACTTATTGTAGTAACTCATGTGTTTCAGCCACTGTGCATATTAAACAATTCTTAAGATTTAATTGCTTAAAATTTGTTTTATATCACCTTCACTGAATTTTCCCCTGAGTGTGAATAGATTAACCTGCTATACATTCTAATCTGCCATATATTCTGTATTCTTATAACAGCTTTTAGTATAATGATAATTTTTAAGCTGTCAGGATCATGGCAAAATACTTCAGGGACTGAACAGGATGACTGAGTTGGTTGATCATATTCGAGTTAAGAATTTGCAATGCCATGACATCAGCTTAAGAGCCCAGTTTTTGAAAGCATGGAAAATATAAAATTTTCTAAACCAAATAGGGAACTAGAGGATTTACATGTGAATGAAGGTTGAGGTTTTAATTCTCTGAGTTACAATAGAAAAAGCTGAATTAGTCAGAAGAGATTTGTGCCATAAAAATATTGTATTTCAGGACAGAATAGTACAAAAGGAATTAAAAAATAATTATCTAGTAGAGTTGAAAGGTATATTGGGTTAGATTCTAAAACCATCTATTAAAGTAAAATTAAATATTACCAAACCTATTTTTGAATCTCCTGTAGTAGTTTATAAAATATAATGAGGTTTTAAAAAATATATATCCCTAGAGTACAGAGATAGCATTATATGTTATAGTGTAATGTATATTGTACATAATAAATGGTACCTTTACAAAGTATACTTTTACAGTAATTTAATTACATAACAGAATTGCATGAATTCATGTAAATTGAGTGTAATATCTGTGATACAATTCCTCTGTATTAAAAAAAGAGTTCCATAGTTATTCCTGTGTAAATCATTTACATGAGAACTTTTTCCCCAAACATATATTGATTTGCACTTTCCCATTAAACTTATATGGAAGTATTAGAACACTTATTAAGTGCCTAAATGATACAACTACAAAAGTATTGTGGTATATTTAATGATATGAGAAATGTTCATTATATATTGCTAATTCTTTTTAAAGCAGGTTTAAATGATTTAGAATTTAGGTCATTATACATTTTTCTACTTTCATTTGTGTTTGAAAAATTTTATAAAAAGCTTTTAAAAATGCTTTATGTGGAATAAATCTACTCATTATATCTAGTACAGTTATTGACAAGTATAGAATCCAAAGGTTTAATGGTAGCTAATTCTTTTTTATTTGGCCTTGCCATGAGACATGCAGGATCTTCCTCCACCAGGGATCGAACCCATCTACCCTGTGTTGGTAGCGCAAAGTCTTAACCACTTAATTTCTTATTGGTTCAGATTTGAGCTTATCTGGGATTCTTCAGATTTCTTTAGTGAATATGTGCGGTCTTCAAAATATATGAAACACATTTCTTAAAATTAATATTCCACATTACTAGTGTATAATAATCTTTAGAATTTTATGATGAGATATTAAAAGGCCTTCTAGTTGTGTTCAGGACAATTGCCCAACTAACTGATTCTCACCCACTTGTGACTAGGACACACAAACAAGAAAGTGCCAAAATATTCTTGAGAGAATGAAACTGAAAGAGGGGAGCCTTACTCTATTTCTAGCTTTTTTTTTCTTTGCTATAGAAGAAACTTTGTAGTTCTTAAAAGTATTGGGTATTCCTAGAAGCTTTACTTCTACCCCTTGATTACTGAGACATTATTTGGTTTAGTGGTACTTTCTGTCAATTTTGACTTTTAAACTTTTTTAACCATCAGTTTTCACCAGTTGTTTATAAAGATTAAAATTGAAAAGGAAAAAATATAAAAAGAGAACCATGTATTTAAATGTATTGAATAAAAGAGTCAACCTTCCTAATCAGAGATGCAACTTAAATATTTTACTTTTAGTTTTGACAGTAAGGCAGGTTAATTTGCTCATCTATGACATTCAGTATTATTTTCTTATGTATACAACTGTCCCCTTTTTGTGGGCCCCTCTAGATGACTCAGCAGGAAAGAATCTGCCTGCCAATGCAGGAGACACAGGTTCAATCCCTGGGTTGGGAAGATGCCCTGGAGAAGGAAGTGGCAACTCACTCCAGTATTCTTCCTTGGGAACTCCCATGGACAGAAGAGCGTGGCGGGGTATAGTCCAATGGGTCACAGAAGAATTGGACACAATTTAGCAAGTAAACAAGAACAACATGCTTTTATTTTCTAAGAAGTAGAAAATAAATATGTTTATTGAATAGTGACTGTTCAGTTCAGTTCAGTTGCTTGGTCATGTCCAACTCTTTGTGACCCCATGGACTGCAGCTTACCAGGCCTCTCTGTCCATCACCAACTCCCGGAGTTTTCTCAAACTCATGCCCATTGAATCAGTGTTACCATCCAACCATCTCATCCTGTGTCGTCCCCTTTTCCTCCACCTTCAATCTTTCCCAGCATCAGGGTATTTTCAAATGAGTCAGCTCTTTGCATGAGGTGGCCAAAGTATTGGAGTTTCAGCTTCAGCATCAGTCCTTCCATGAATATTCAGGACTGATTTCCTTTAGGATGGACTGGTTGGATCTCTTTGCAGTCCAAGGGACTCTCAAGAGTCTTCTCCAACACCACAGTTCTATTAAAATAAGATATCCAAGACATACTTTAGATGACTGAGAAGCACTAACGGTTGTTATCTTTGTGTAATTATATTAAAAACTGTTGACAAACTATTAGAATATTTTGCTGCAGTTTTATGTAATTATTTGGGGAGACAAATAATTTTGTTCTAGTGATCAGTGAGTTTAAATACTCTGATGAATTAAAGCCTCTTTTTATATTTCTTTGTATAATAAAACTTCAGTATTTGCAAGTAGGTTATAGGCAAGAGATTGCTAAGTTATAAGGCATAATGGATCTCAAAGCATAGTCCAACAGAAATTTTTTAAAACGCAAGTTCTCAGGTTTCACCCCAAATTAAATCAGAAACTCTGGGGGTGAACTCAGTAATCTATTTTTAATAGGCTGCTAAATTTGAGAATTACTATATAGGCCATAATCCCTCAATTATATAAGCTAGGGTAGTATATACTACAAAGTACAATAAAAATATTACACTACATTTTTTATTTTTTTGCTTTCTAAATTTCTGATTGCCCTTAAAAGGTGTTTCCCAGTCCCCTGTCTGAAAGAAGCTATATAAATCACTAAGGGAACACGTTAAAAGGCAGATTTCCTATCTCTCTCTAATCACAGCCCTAAGATGTTGATTCAGTGTCAACTGAGACCTGGGGACAGTATTTTGAAAAAATTGATTCTGGGTTTGAAAAAATATATCACTGCTTTAGATTCCCTAAGGTATAAATAAAATTTGTATCTTAGCAGGAATGTTATTTTAATGCATTAAGAATCTGTGGAGCGATATATACTATCTACCTTCTCTCTGAGCTAAGGCTGTTCTGGCAGTGAAATACATCACTTTTTTTTATTAAATGACCCTGTTTTGTGTCCTCATAGAATTACTACCTGTGTGGTTGACAGAAAAGAACAGTAGCCTAATACAGGATTGACACGTCCCCTCACAGGCTTGTCCTGGCAAAGCAAGGTGCCATTCATCTTCACCTTGGGTAGCTGGAATAAATTAACACACTGAGAAGAGCAATGAGACGCTTTGTAGTCATGCAGTGCCTTAGGAACACTCATGGTATAATCATGTGTTGGGAAACAAACACCAAAGAGAAGAAAAGGGGCAGGAAAACAAGTCAGACCTTTCCCTGTAGTTGAAAGAATGTATAGTATAATCCTATGAGCAATACCTCAAACTTCCAAATTTTAATTTAAGGCTAAGTTATATTTCATACTCAAAGGTAATGTTAGCTAGAATTCTGAATTTTTCATTAATGTTCATAATTTTCCAAGTATATTAACACATAGTCAGGAATACGTGATATGTCCTTCTGTCCATTCCCACTAACTTTCATAAACATGGACAGATGATGAGATGTTTTGAAATGCTATTTTGCTCTCTGAATCTGATCACCCTTTATGACTATTTCTTCTGGCTATTCAAGGCAGGCATGAATGGCACTCAGCTTTGCCAGCTGAGATCTGAGTGGAATCAGAAAATGTGCCCATGCTGAATCAAACTGATGTGTAAACTTTCTTTTGTCCAGCCCCCTGCTGCGCTCCATTTTTTCTTTTTTAAGACAGAAACATCTGGTGGCTTTGACTCAATAAGGATGTAAAATTTAAAAGCACATTTTCAAATATGAACCTGTGGAATAAATATGCTAACTCACTTAAAAGGCATTCAAAATTTTATATCATTTTAATTTTTAAATTAAAATCGTGCTTGGAAGTGCTGTGCCACTAAACAAAGTAACTATTTTTTTTAATTTTATTTTATTTTTAAACTTTACATAATTGTATTAGTTTTGCCAAATATCAAAATGAATCCGCCACAGGTATATATGTGTTCCCCATCCTGAACCCTCCTCCCTCCTCCCTCCCCATTCCATCCCTCTGGGTCGTCCCAGTGCACCAGCCCCAAGCATCCAGTATCGTGCATCGAACCTGGACTGGCAACTCGTTTCATACATGATATTTTACATGTTTCAATGCCATTCTCCCAAATCTTCCCACCCTCTCCCTCTCTCACAGAGTCCATAAGACTGTTCTATACATCAGTGTCTCTTTTGCTGTCTCGTACACAGGGTTATTGTTACCATCTTTCTAAATTCCATATATATGCATTAGTATACTGTATTGGTGTTTTTCTTTCTGGCTTACTTCACTCTGTATAATAGGCTCCAGTTCTAATGAGGTGGATGAAACTGGAGCCTATTATACAAAGTAACTATTTTTAAGAAAAAACTTTTCTTTATGTTAAATTCTCCCTTCATTTTTAAAAATATATCTATTATTAGAGTTATCCCTAGAAATGTTTGCCTTAGTAACTAGGTTGAGTAGTAGTTGTTTATTCTGAAGATATTTTTGTTCACTTTCCTCTAATTCTTTAAATTTTATACTGTCTCTTCCCCCAGTTTAAAGCTGAAAATGAAGTCATTCATTCTTCTTGCATTGAAGTTCAATTTATTTGTTTTGAATGTACTCTATTCTGATTAGGATGAAAGGTAATTTCTGCTATTTTTCCTGTTTAAAATAATATGAAATAATAAAGTAATAAAATAATATGAAGCCTCACACAAGCCTTTGGGATTTTTTGCATTCTTAAACTGTAGGAAAAAGGAAAATCTAAGCTATGGAAAATCTAAAAATCATGTTTCACTAATAGCCATCATGATTACCTATTTTAAATTCTAAGTATATCCTCTTTGAGATAATTCAGAGGCTTTTTAGATTTCTTTAATTATTTTACATAATAAGGCTAACATTTTTATGTAATTCAATCTGTTAACAAATAGTTATTGAATTCTTATGCCCAGCTCTGTACTCAAGATTCTTAAATTAATTACAATGAATATGTGATAGAATTGATCCTTTTAAATTTCAAAGCAATTCATTTAAGTGTTAAAGTGGACTGATTATACTGCTTGAAATGGGATGAGGAGGACACAGTTATCATTTTGCAGAGTATCGATGGGTACTATAAGCAGAGGATGTAACACTGGCTGCATCCTAAATATATGAGCTCCCTGATATTTTGATATGCTAAGGTTTTACCAGATTCATTTCTTTTTCCATTAATGAGAAGGAATAATATTCAATGATTCAGTCTGTAGCACTTGGCCATTATATGCTGAGCTGTATAAACAATGAGCAACTGTATCATTGTGTATATTACAGGATTTTGTTTATTCATTAAAAAATTTTATGACAGCAGTATGGCTTGGCAGCATGCTTATGGTAATGAAGAAGTTAATTAGTAATGTTGAGCAGAATTTCAAGAGATGACTTTTAGTAAGTAATACTGAAAATATTATAGTAGTCATCCACAGATAAACACAAGCTTTAGACAAATGGGAAACATGGTCAGATTACAAAAATCATATTAGAATCCTTTGGCTTTAAGTTTCCAAAGAATAGTGCAGATAAACATACTCACCCACATACCATAATTTCCCTGGGGTTTTTTTTTCCCCTAACAGTAAACTAAAGTAAGTAATCATCTTTAAATAATAAATTCACTCTGATAGAAGACGATGACTCTGCCAGTAAAAGAAGCAGACGGCTTACCAAGAATTCTGGAATTGCATGAGCTTTCCAGTCCAGAAATATTGATAGACATAGTCTGAGTGTGTTAGTCTGCTTCATTTTAGAGCCAAAGAAGTCTTAATTCAAGCACCAGGAAATCCATAATTGGAAAGAATCCCACAGTCACTGCTGATATTTTCCTCTAATTATAAGTGACTTTGTGTGTCATAAGTCCACTTAAGAACTCTGGATTCTGATAAGAAAAGTATTCTCAGTCTCCATTTACTAGATCTGGTGTTATCAGAAATTCACTTCTGCTGGCTATGCATTAGAGTGTCATGCAGTATTTGATACAGTGATATGAAAATGCTTATACTGGTGTACTTTAATGCAGCGTCAATTTTTGCCTGAAGGCTAAACAGAGGTTAAACTTACATTTCTTGATATATGTAATTTAATGGATGCTATGGCTCATTCAGGAATTCATTGTGATTGTGGCAGGTGACGCTACTTTATTCTTGTGTCATGTCACCATCACCAGTAACTCCATATCTGGGCCAAGCCCACTGGATTAAATATGGATTAAATTCTCATAGACCTGAAGAGGTTACTTTTAATGAGGAAAAAAGGTATTTTTTTCTTGTTTATAAATATCATAGATGTGTGTGTATGTGTGTGTGTGTGTGTGTGTCTCATCTGAGTGGGAAGTGCCAAAGTTATTAAAGCCAAGAGAAGTTAGAAGCTTGGTGATATAAGATATTTTGAAAAGAGATAATGCCAGGAAATTGTACATAAAACCTCTCAAGATTTTTTTAGTTGGACGGGTTATGAGCACACTCAAAATATCAGATTTTATTTATTCAACATTTCATGAGTATTTACTATGTGCAAAATACTTGGCAGAAATGGCTAGAAAAGGAGGAGGAGAGAAAGAGATTATTGATAAATAAATAGAATGGTTTAGGAGAGAAATCAGAGGTGTCTTCAAAGACCTGAAGTCTGTGGATGAGAAGATATTCATACTTCATTCTTCCTACAGTGAGCACGAGCAAGTAGTTAGAAACCATAGGGTGAAGACAGATCACAGTATCTTATAAAATATAACTTAAAATTTTAAAAATTAGTCAATTAGAATTTTTTTTTTATTTTTTTTTATTTTTTTTTAATTTTATTTTATTTTTAAACTTAACATAACTGTATTAGATTTGCCAAATATCAAAATGAATCCGCCACAGGTATACATGTGTTCCCCATCCTGAACCCTCCTCCCTCCTCCCTCCCCATTCCATCCCTCTGGGTCGTCCCAGTGCACCAGCCCCAAGCATCCAGTATCATGCATCGAACCTGGACTGGCAACTCATTTCATACATGATATTTTACATGTTTCAATGCCATTCTCCCAAATCTTCCCACCCTCTCCCTCTCCCACAGAGTCCATAAGACTGTTCTATACATCAGTGTCTCTTTTGCTGTCTTTTGAAGTCCTTTCCTCCTTCCTAAATTTTGGTAATTTCTAAAATGATGCAGAATTGGAAAAAGTTAGCTTCAGCAACCCTGCAACCCTGACAGCTTTCATGCAAACTAGGTGGCAGTGTTTTTAAGGCCTAAACAAATTTCAGAAATATTGTCAACTCCAAATATGGAAACAAAGTTTATTCTAATAATGGTTTGGAACGTAACTGAGTACATGCCATGTGAGGGCATGACTGCCTACTAACTGATAATATAGCTGGTAACCAGAGGTGATAGGGTCCTCGTTCCAGCAGTGGTTCTGCCAGAGATTATCTGAATATATTCAAATAATTTTCTTAGCCTCTGTTTTTCTGTAACCAAATAAAATCTCATCAGTACAGTGCTATTACTAAGATTTCTTATAGTAACAGATCCTACTGTGGCGATTTGTCCTTGGATTATTCTTATTGGGTTTACTGAAACCTCTCTTGGTAACATTAATATAATGTAACATTTTCAAAGTAAAACCATGGTTATGAATAAAGAGGAGCTTTTGGAATGGTGTTTTTAAAAATTATTTCCTTAAAAGGGAATTGTGTCCCCCCACCCCCGCCTTGGTATTCTAAGCCTACAATATTTTTAGGTTATCCAAAAATAATCCAGAAAAATAAGAGTTAGCACATGCACTTGAAGGCTATATTCCTTAGATAGTTGTATGTATACTAGCTGCAGTATCACAGCTTCATCTATAGAATGTTAGTGCTGTGGCTTCACTGATACATATCTACATTTATGCTACTAGAAAGCTATTTAATGTTGATTTGACTGTTTTCAAAAAGGCCAATTTCCCCCTATTAGGCACATGTAAGATTAGGGTTGTGATTAGTAAGCAGTCAATTTTTGGCATTCAGTAAGTTCTCTTATTCATAATTAAGTTCACTTACTCATCTTCATACAGAGGAAGAACAGGAAGAACATTCATAAAATGATGATATAATACTCAAAAAGGAAAAAGTTATGAATGACTCTGGGAGAAGGAGAGATATGAGATATTTGGTGAGATACTCATTCCTTAGTTGCTCTTACCCAACAAAGTATTTTATTTCTCATAGTTTTATATATATTTTATTTTTTAACCAATAACCTATCCAAAAGGGTATTATATTAAGTAGTATAAACACTGGATTTTTAAAAATCCAGTTCTTGCTCACAGATGAGCTTATAAACTAACAATATATTTTTACCCTAAATAAGTTCTTGGTCCAGTTCAGTTCAGTTCAGTTCAGTCACTCAGTCATGTATGACTCTGTGACCCAACGGACTGCAGCATACCAGGCCTCCCTGTCCATCACCAACTCCCAGAGTTTACTCAAACTCATGTCCATGTGTCAGTGATGCATTCAGCCATCTCATCCTCTGTCATCTCCTTCTCCTCCTACCTTCAATCTTTCCTAGCATCAGGGTCTTTTCAAATGAGTTAGCTCTAAGCATCAGGTGGCCAAAGTATTGGAGTTTCAGCTTCAACATCAGTCCTTCCAATAAACAGTCAGAATTGATCTCCTTTAGGATGGACTGGTTGGATCTCCTTGCAGTCAGAGGGGCTCTCAAGAGTCTTATCCAATACCCAGTTCAAAAGCATCAATTCTTCATTGCTCAACTTTCTTTAGAGTCCAACTCTCACATCCATACGTTACTACTGGATAAAACATAGCCCTGACTATCTGGACTTTTGTTGGCAAAGTTATGTCTCTGATGCTGTGTAGGTTGGTCATAACTTTCCTTCCAAGGAGTGAGTGTCTTTTAATTTAATGGCTGCAGTCACCATCTGCAGTGATTTTGGAGCTCCCAAAAATAAAGCCAGACACTGTTTCCCCATCTATTCGCTATGAAGTGATGGGACTGGATGCCATGATCTTAGTTTTCTGAATGTTGAGCTTTAACCCAACTTTTTCACACTCCTCTTTTACTTTCATCAAGAGGCTCTTAGTTCTTATTTACTTTCTGCCATAAGGGTGATGTCATCTGCATACGTGAGGTTATTGATATTTCTCCCAGCAAACTTGATTCCAGCTTGTGTTTCATCTAGCCCACTGTTTCCCATCATGTCCTTTGATTGCAAGTCAAATAAGCAGGGTGACAATATACAACCTTGACGCACTCCTTTTGCTATTTGGAACCAGTCTGTTGTTCCATGTCCAATTCTAACTGTTGCTTCTTCACCTGCATACAGATTTCTCAAGAGGCAGATAAGGTGGCCTGGTATACCCATCCCTTGAAGAGTTTTCCACAGTTTATTGTGATATACACAGTCAAAGGCTTTGGCATAGTCAATAAAGCAGAGATAGATGTTTTTTCTGGAACTCTTGCTTTTTCCATGATCCAGCAGATGTTGGCAATTTGATCTCTGGTTCCTCTGCCTTTTCTAAAACCAGCTTGAACATCTGGAAGTTCGTGGTTCACATATTGCTGAAGCCTGTCTTGGAGAATTTTGAGCATTACTTTGCTAGCGTGTGAGATGAGTGCAATTGTGTGGTAGTTTGAGCATTCTTTGGCATTGCCTTTCTTTGGGATTGGAATGAAAACTGACCTTTTCCAGTCCTGGGGCCATTGCTGAATTTTCCAAATGTGCTGACATATTGAGTGCAGCACTTTAACAGCATCATCTTTTAGGATTTGAAATAGCTCAACGGGAATTCCATCACTTCCACTCAGTTCAGTTCAATTCAGTTCAGTTGCTCAGTCATGTCCGACTCTTTGTGAACCCATGAATCGCAGCACACCAGGCCTCCTTGTCCATCACCAACTCCCGGAGTTTACCCAAACTCATGTCCATCGAGTCAGTGATGCCATGCAGCCATCTCATCCTTTGTCGTCCCCTTTTCCTCCTGCCCCCAATCCCTCCCAGCATCAGAGTCTTTTCCAATGAGTCAACTCTTTGCATGAGGTGGCCAAAGTACTGGAGTTTCAGCTTCAGCATCAGTCCTTCCAATGAACACCCAGGACTGATCTCCTTTAGGATGGACTGGCCGGATCTCCTTGCAATCCAAGGGACTCTCAAGAGTCTTCTCCAACACCACAGTTCAAAAGCATCAATTCTTCGGCGCTCACCTTTCTTCACAGTCCAACTCTCACATCTGTACCTGACCATTGGAAAAACCTTCCACTTCCACTAGTTTTATCCAAAAAATATTCTAAGGCTTGCCCATTATTTTTTCATGTATTTATTGTAATATAATTTCTTAGTTGATGCTTTTATTGAGAGTCCTTCAGCTATCTGAATAAAACAGGCAGTGGTTTAGTAGCTAAGTCGTATCCAGCTCTTGGGACCCCATAGACTGCAGCCCACCAGACTCTTCTGTTCAGGAGATTTCCTGGGCAAAAATACTGAAGTGGATTGCCATTTACTTCTCCAGGAGATCTACTAGACCCAAGGATAGACCCTGGTCTCCTGTTATGCAACCATATTCTTTACCGACTGAGCCATCATGTGGTATCCCTCAAATACCCTTTATATTGTGACTGTGATAAGCCTTACATCCGAAATAGTCCTGTTATTGATAAAAGCAAATGTTTTATATTTAAGAACTTTCATTTTAAATATGAATAACAAAAAATAGATTTTTGTGAAGTCTTATCCTGATTACTTAAGTTTCTTTAGTATTGAAAAAGGAAAAAACAAAATTTGTCTTACAAAGTGATGCTAATTCTTTTGGCATTCACCAGTATACAAAAGATAAAGAAAAATCAAGAATATAAATTAATTAATTACAAAATGCATTAAATTTTCTTAATTTCTCATACTAAATATGCCCTGGGAGGTTGCTGGGGCATGTGACACTCCTCTGTCCATGGGGATTCTCCAGGCAATAATATTGGAATAGGTTGCCATGCCCTCCTCTAGGGGATCTTCCCAAGATTTCAAATCCAGGTTTCCTACTTTGCTGGCAGATTCTTTACCATCTGACCCACCAGAGAAGCCCCCTATAAAAATATTGTTTTCTTAATTTCTCATACTAGATATGCCCTGTGAGGTTGCTATAAGAAAGGAAATTGCTGTAATATCTTATAAATGTCAAAATTTGTAAATAATTGACTAACTTCACAATGGAAGGTATCATTTCTTTGATTGATATGTCATATAAGATTTAAAACCAAAAATAACATAATGGATTTTAAAAAGTATAGAGCTATATAGGGCTTCCCTTTTGACTCAGATGATAAAAAATCTGCCTGCATTGCAAGAAACCTGGGTTTGATCCCTGGGTAAGGGAGATTCCCTGAATAAGGGAATGGCTACAAATCCAGTATTCTTGCTTGGAGAATTCCATGGGCAAAGGAGCCTGGCAAGCTTGTGGGTCACAAAGATTGGGACACGACTGAGCTAACACATTTCACTTTTTCATAGGACCATATAAGACTGAATTTGGATTAAATAATATTTTGCTACTGTGATCTTTGAAAATCTTATTGTATGTGCCTTCAATATTATAAAGTAACATCATAAAAAGTGTTTGACAGATTTCAGTATTAGCTTAAGCTTGTGAAAGAAGAAAACAATACAGTGAAATTTAATATCGAAAACAAACCCATTCCAAATAATTCTGTTTTTCTTGAAATTTATCATTCATTGAAAGTTTGCCAGAACTCCTTGTATGTTATATTCCTTATTTTTTTTAATTAAGGCCCTACCTTACTTAAAAAAGATTTTGTTATTTTTTTAAAGAATTTAATAAATTATATACTTTATATTATATAAATTTATAATTTATAAATATAAATTATTTATATAAATATATAAACTATATACAAATTCACCACTTTAGTATAGGTTTCTGTAAATTTTATAAAATGTTGTTTTAAATTCACTACTATAATCAAGATATAGAATTGTTATTGTTCAGTCGCTATATAATGTCCTACTCTTTGCAACCCCATGGACTATATATAGCATGCCAGGCTTCCCATCTCCCTGAGTTTGCTCAAACTCATGTCCATTGAGTCAGTATGCCATCCAATCATCTTATCCTCTGTCATCCCCTTCTCTTCCTGCCTTCAATCTTCCCCAGGATCAGGATCTTTTCCAATGAGTCGGCTCTTTGCATCAGGTGGCCAAAATATTGGAGCTTCAGCTTCAGTCTTTCCAATGAATATTCAGGGTTGATTTCCTTTAGGATTCATTGGTTTGATCTTGTTGCAGTCCAAGGGACTCTGAGGAGTTTACTCCAGCAACACAGTTCAAAAACATTAATTCTTTAGCATTCAACTCTCGTTATGGTTCAACTCTCACATCCATACATAACACTGGAAAAGCCATAGCTTTGACCATACAGACCTTTGTCAGCAAAATGATGTCTCTTCTTTTTAACATGCTGCTAGCTTTGTCATAGCTTTCCTTCCAAGGAGCAAGCATCTTTTAATTTCATGGCTGCAGTCACCATCCACAGTGTTTAAAATCTATTCTGCTCCCATTGTTTCCCCATCTGTTTGCCATGAAGTGACAGGACCGGATGCCATTATCTTTATTTTTTGAATGTTGAGTTTTAAGCCAGATTTTTCACTCTCCTCTTTCACCTTCATCAGGAGGCTCTTTAGTACATAGAGTTAAGAGCAAGCACATAAATAAAAACTGAAAAGGACTAAGAAAAAAAATAAAAAATACAGTGAAGGAGGTAATGTCCAACAGATGTAAAGAAGAGTCTTTTGGACTCTGTGGGAGAGGTGAGGGTGGGATGATTTGAGAGAATAGTATTGAAACATGTATATTATCATATGTGGAATAGATCACCAGTCCAGGTTCAATGCATGAGACAAGGTGCTCTGGGCTGGTGCACTGGGATGACCCTGAGGGATGAGATGGGAAGGGAGGTGGGAGGGGGTTCAGGATGGGGAATACATGTACACCCATGGCTGATTCATGTGAATGTTTGGCAAAAACCACTACAATATTATAAAGTAATTAGTCTCCAATTAAATAAATTTTAAAAAAGAAAGTAATGTCTAAAAAGACATATTACATAATCTAATATCTGGCCACAAATTTGACCGTAAAGATTTTTCCAATTGATAAGAATATCATAAAAAATTATTTGTGTATGTTTATGTAACTGAATTATCAAATATTGCATTCAAAAATCATTAAATGTTTTTATATGTATTATATATATTATATTATGTATTTAATATATATATTCCATTTCTGAGAATGGATTCCAATGTCAAGAACTGATTCCATTGTTTCAGTGCAATAATTTTTTCCTTGTATGAAGTCAATTTCTTTATCAGTTTAAAAGATGTGTTCTACTTCCCTTTGGAGCAGGATGTAAAGATTCAACTTCCCTTTAAAAATAATGTTCATCACAGATGTAATAATTGCTTATTTTCAGTCTTCTTCTCCAGTCTGAACATCCTTAGTGTTCATTCATGTATCATCATAACAATGTTCTTAAGACTCCTTTTTGCCTTTTCTCTTTCTATTCTCAAAACTGGGCACTACATAGAGATATAATGAGACCACCAATATACAGGTGGTTTGACTATCATCAGTGGTTCACCACTAAAATTTATTGAGCTTTTCCAATGAACTGTGAAGTTTTTTTTTTTTTTTCCTTTTTATATATAAAAAACTGGAATTTACAAAGATTGAACTGTATCTCTGTAATCATATAACTCAGCTTAAGAACTGAGATTTCAATCTACATTTAACTTTGTGGAGAATACTAAATCATTATAATTCAGACTGAGTAATCAGAGTTTAAGCATCTGTATTGTTCCATTGATTCATGATGAATTTATGGTTAAGAAACCAAGCACTATAAAACTTCCCAATATATGATTTCTTTATTTGAAATATAAGAGTATGTCTCCTCAATCCTATATATATACATGTACAATCCACATTTTAAAACAAATTCAGAGTAATTATGAGATCTTAAATGAAGGAATTCTTTAAAAACTTAAGTAGAGAATAGGAAATACTTTACTAAATTTTCACCTTGGATTCAAAATATTAGAAATTTATGTATTTATGGTATGAACACATGCATTAAAGCAGTGGTATTTATCTTGACTGTGTTTTTAGTTTTTCCTCAAAATATTTTTGTTAAAATATATCTTAAATTTTATCTATTATTGGAATTAAAAGCAAGTATTTATATAGTGAATTTATATTTTCCTGGAATACTTTTCACTAAATTATACAAACAAAATTATAAGTATTTATTAACAAAGGAAGAAAATTTCAAATGTCCTTTGAAGATTTAATATGACACAAACACACACCAATTAATTGTCAAATGTGCTAAGTAAAGTAATTGCTTTGTCACTTGCTAAAGGAAAATCTTACATTCCACATCACTTTTTCTAAGGCTTATCATATATGTGGGCAGATATTTCAGGAATCTTATACATTTTAAACTTTATTTTTTCTTCAAATTTAAAATGTATTATTGTTTTAGATTTTCTAATTATGCATGAGATAATATTACTAAGTAGTATACTAAGCTTCCCTTTAATTGACAATTTGAACTTTAAGTATTTAATTGGTACTTCATAATAAAAATGACTGAAAGTCCACTTTCAGAGAATTCTCTAAGGGATGAAATGTCTTCATTACCAGCAAGGTGTAATTAAATTTTAAATTATTTCCACTTTTGCCAAGATATATTCATATACTAGAATATACATTCCATAACTCCAGTGGTAAAGATTCCAAAATGACACTGAAAAAGTGTTGCATAATCAAAACTGGAATGTGCAATATAAAGTGTAAATTAATAAATGAACCATGCCCTTTTATTGTCACCCGTTATTAAAACTGGAATGAAAGTTTTCCTATTTGAATCTTTCAGAAAATGAGTCATTTTGAATAGCTGAATTCTCTGTGTATGAGAATGTTTAAGTAGCCAGAACATTTAACACACATTTTAATCTTTTTGAAGAAATTCTTTCTGTAAATTATTCTATACACTATATATATTTAACCACCCTTTTTTTCCTGTAGCCAAGCTAGCTCAACTTGAATTGACTGTTTTAGATTATCATTATGTTTGTGGCTTTTGACCTGACTTACATATATTTCTTATATAAATTCCTGGTTTCAAAGTAAGTGGGTTATACACAAACTGGAATCAAGATTGCTGGGAGAAATATCAATAACCTCAGATATGCAGATGACACCACCCTTATGGCAGAAAGTGAAGAGGAACTCAAAAGCCTCTTGATGAAAGTGAAAGTGGAGAGTGACAAAGTTGGGTTAAAGCTCAACATTCAGAAAACGAAGATCATGGCATCCAGTCCCACCACTTCATGGGAAATAGATGGGGAAACAGTGTCAGACTTTATTTTTCTGGGCTCCAAAATCACTACAGATGGTGACTGCTGCCATGAAATTTTTAAAAGACACTTACTCCTTGGAAGGAAAGTAACGACCAACCTAGATAGCATGTTCAAAAGCAGAGACATTACTTTGCCAACAAAGGTTCGTCTAGTCAAGGCTATGGTTTTTCCTGTAGTCATGTATGGATGTGAGAGTTGGACTGTGAAGAAGGCTGAGCACCGAAAAATTGATGCTTTTGAACTGTGGTGTTGGAGAAGACTCTTGAGAGTCCCTTGGACTGCAAGGAGATCCAACCAGTCCATTCTGAAGGAGATCAGCCCTGGGATTTCTTTGGAAGGAATGATGCTAAAGCTGAAACTCCAGTACTTTGGCCACCTCATGAGAAGAGCTGACTCATTGGAAAAGACTCTGATGCTGGGAGGGATTGGGGGCAGGAGGAGAAGGGGACGACAGAGGATGAGATGGCTGGATGGCATCACTGACTCGATGGACGTGAGTCTGAGTGAACTCCGGGAGTTGGTGATGGACAGGGAGGCCTGGCGTGCTGTGATTCATGGGGTCGCAAAGAGTCAGACACGACTGAGTGACTGATCTGATCTGATCTGTTGGGAAACTAAGTGCCTATGACTAAAAACATATATATTCATTACAAACATTTATAGTTCTAAATTAAACTTTGACAGCTCTTATGACAGTAGGTGGCTGTACATTTATTTGTGTAATCATAAGCTACTTGGATTACATTGAATGAATGCATTTGTCATATTATTTCAAATAATCAAAAACTGAAGCTAGAACAGTATTGTTATAGTGAATTACCTCACTTGCATCCATCATCCATTCTCTTTAAATTCTAGGATACTAGATTTATTTATATTTTTTAAAATTACATAACCTTGGCATCCCCCCTTTTACCCCACTGTCACTGTTTTACTTCAGTCCATTGATCCTCTGTTCAGGTGGGAGTAGGGGTATTACACAGAGAAGGCAATGGCACCCCACTCCAGTACTCTTGCCTGGAAAATCCCATGGATGGAGGAGCCTGGTGGGCTGCCGTCTATGGGGTCGCACAGAGTCGGACACGACTGAAGCGACTTAGGAGCAGCAGCAGCAGAGGTATTACAAATTATGTATTACAGTCACCTGAACACATGAAGATTCCAAAACCGCCTCATCCTCCAGAGTTTCACCTGTTGAGAATTATTGCTGGGTGAATCACTGTTTTTGATGGAAGTGTGTCTTCCTTACATATTTAGAGACTGAAATGTGGGAGATTGGTTGAGGCTCCCAACATCACTTTCCTATCATCTTGTAGCAACTGATTGATGTTTCAACTTCTAGTCTCAACAGACTCCTCTCCACCCTCATTCTCATTGTCAATCCGTCCTCCACACAGCTACCAGATAATTCTAAAACTCAAAACAATCATTTAAATCCTATAGTTTATTTTCTTGACTTCCTATTGCTTTTATGATTAACCTTATGAACCATATCATGAAAAATATAACCTCAATATATTGTCTTCATCATAAACAATGTGTTGTCATAATTTCATCTAAATTTATACTGTAAATTAGAATACATTTTATATATTTAGCTTCTAAATAAGAATATTAAAGTAAGCTTATTTTAATAGATTTTAAATACATTAAAGACCTGGAAAAGCTAGAATAATTCCCTGATAATGATCTGCATATTCTTTGTGCTCATGCTCAGTCACTCAGTCATGTCCAACCCTTTGCCACCCTGTAGACTGTAGCCTGCCAGACCCCTCTATCCACAGGATTTTTGCAGTCAAGAATACGGGAGTGGGTTGTCGTTTCATAGGAAATATGTTTTACGAGAAAGGATGCTAGGTGCCATCTCCAGATGTCATAACCTATTTTGCAGACAGTCATAGTTGATAAATTTATATTGCCTTTAGAGAACCAAGTAGATCATATTTATTTTTGCAGCTAAAAGAGTCTAAACATGTGATATACTCTAGTCGACAATATTCACACAAAATTAGCCATTTTTCCTACTTATAAGTTTGTTTACCATTGGAGAGTGGGGGTGGATTCACTGTCACCTGAACATTGGCTGGGGGTAATTTTATCCTCACAAAAGTAAAGATGTAAGTGGATGAATTACTACAGCATACAGGCTTTAGTATTTTTCCACTGTAGAAGTTTATACTTGTGTGATGTCCATTACAAACTTCAAAACAAGAAAGAAATTTCTGCTTGTAATACTTTCTAAAAAGAACAAATTGGTTAGCTTTAAAACCAATTAATCTAAAAATGAGAACACCTGTCTCTTCTTAAATACTGTGATGTTTTCCTATGAATTCAGTTTGAGATAATGCAAATCTGAATAGCCATGATTCATTTCTAGTTGTCTGTTTCTTCCAATTTGAAACAAATGAAAGCTTCCTGTTATTGAGTTTCCTGGAAAGGAAAGACAAGTGATTGTTCACTTGCCTGTGGAGATATTCTTAGTGAAGAGGAACTCAAATGCACTTGGCGATGATTGACTAACTTTAAGAATAAGGTAGCAGAGTTTAAGAGGCACTTGCTCATTTGTAAGTCGTAGAGTCGAAATGAGGAAAACCATTAGGTGATGGCTTCTTCAGTTTTCTGTCATGTTTGCTTGTGAACTAATGACCATTTTAAGCATAGATCTTAACTGAAAATTATTCTAAAGAAAGTCATTCATCACGGTTGCATTCACAATTACTTCCACATGAATAACTTCTTATCTCTTAACCTCTTTTCATGCCTAAGCAGCTCAAAAAATTCATATGCAATAAATGCATTTTACATGAATGGCTTTATGTCAGGCCACTGAGGAGAAATTGAAGAGCTATTCATTGGATTTTTCTGTATATCAAATAGAAACAATAATAGCTATTTTCTAAAAATGAAAAAAAAAATCAGTGTGAGCTCAACCTGGATTTAAAAAAAGAATGGATCAAGAATGATTAAAGAGTAACTACTGATTAGAATTCTTGAGTTTCATTTCTTTCAGTTTATATGTGACCTTGAGGAAATCATTTGAACTCATCTCTGTTCAACTATGACTAGAGAGTACATACATTATGCAAAATTTGAAAATAAAATATAGAAACATAAAGGAAATGAATCACTTTTTCAGCTTATCAGCTACTGTCTGCAAGTGAATACTTTACAGCTGCTGCTGCTGCTGCTAAGTCACTTCAGTTGTGTCCGACTCTGTGCGACCCCATAGACGGCAGCCCACCAGGCTCCCCCATCCCTGGGATTCTCCAGGCAAGAACACTGGAGTGGGTTGCCATTTCCTTCTCCAATGCATGAAAGTGAAAAGTGAAAGTGAAGTCACTCAGTTGTGTCTGACCCTTAGCAACCCCATGGACTGCAGCCTACCAGGCTCCTCTGTCCATGGGATTTTCCTGGCAAGAGTACTCACAGTAAATAGAAGTCCCTTTTCCAGCTTATCAGCTAATCTGTTCAAAGGAACACTTTTCAGCTATTCATAGGGGTTTTCATTGTTTCTTAGAATTATATGTAGTTCAGAAAAAAACCCAAAGATCCTTTTTGGAAAAGGTTTTTTTTTATTTTTTTTAACTCCCCCAAAAGATTATTCTGTGACCTTTTCAGAAAATATATCCAAAATCTGCTCCTGCTTATGTCTCTTGTCCCACATCCCACTCCCTTGCAGTTGGCACTCAATACAAAGATGGCCCTGTGCTACTTCATGTAGATGAACTTCCCCGTGTTCTGGTACCTTGATGATGCCTTTCTTTCTTCACTCAGGAAGCCAAGTCCTCTGTACCTTTTGTGATTGGGATGACCATAGAATTAATCGCCCAAATTGGGACACTTGAGAAGAAAAGGAGAGCCAGTGAGACAAGAAGTATGAAAATAGATGTCAACAGCACCGTATGGAACCATTATTTAAGAGCCATTTAAAACATTAGCTCCTCTGTGATGGTTTCTCCCCAAACAGAAATGCATGTCTCCTGTTTTTATTGCTGTTGACCTCCATTATGGCACTTAACACATTGTATTGGGTTGGCCAGAAAGTTCATTCAGGTTTTTCCGTAACATCCTTGGAATACTTTAAACAGTAATAGATTTCATCCTAACAAAGTAGAAACAGATTTCAAAAGGAAAAAAGAAAACAGTTTGCATCCCTTCTGGTGTTTTCAGTTTTATAATCGAACATTTGATTTTGTGGTAGAGTTGTTTTCCCCTATTCTTTAGAATTTTTAAAAGGTCAGCACTTAACAGCCTGTGTTTTTTTCTTTTTTCTTCTCTCAGGATCACTTTATTTTTTCTTCTAAAACACAGCACTCTTTGCTTTTCCAAAGAATGAAATGGATTTCTCAGAAGTTCTTGGCCTTTTTTTCCTTACATGGGCAATTAGAATGAAATTTGGTACTACTTTCCTTCTTTCAGTTCTTTGATAGCTTTTCATCCACACAGAAGTTAAGCAATGCAAATTTATAACAGAAGAAATTCGAAACTCTGGTGCCTAAGAAGGATATTCAGACTCTATGCCACATGATAAAGAATGTATTAAAGTATCAACTGTTTAATTTTAGACCAATGTTAAGTACCCTACAAAAGGGTATATACAAATTAAAGTCCTTAGTTTTAATTTGAAGGTTATACTTTCTTAAAAATTACTACAAATTTGGGGCAGAGAATATGGGGGCAAAACATATTTAAACTGAGACTCAGTTGCCTCATTTGTTAAACAATGATAACTAGAGCAAATACTGTATTGATTTGTTGTAAGGATAAAAATGGATTTATAAAATCCTTAATAGAGAATTTAGCAAAGTGTTAAATATTTAACAAATATCACCAACATTATCATTATCCTTATTTTTATATTATCTTTTATAGCAGTTTATCATTACCCAAACCAATTATTAAACCAGTTGAATTGGTTTATTGAATATTTAACAAAATGTTCACACTATCAGGGGAAAACCCCAAAACACATATTCCTTTTTAGATTAAATTTGACCACGTGAACAAGAATGTGAATGTGAAAGGCACTCAGTCGTCTCTGATTCTTTGCGACCCCAAGGACTATACAGTCCATGGAATTCTCCAGGATAGAATACTGGAATGGGTAGCCTTTCCCTTCTCCAGGGGATCTTCCCAAACGAGGGATCAAACTCAGGTCTTCCATATTGTGGGCAGATTCTTTACCAACTGAGCCACAAGGGAAACCACAATTTGACCACAGTTCAGTTCAGTTCAGTTGCTCAGTCGTGTCCAACTCTTTGCAACCCCATGAATCGCAGCACGCCAGGCCTCCCTGTTCCTCACCAACTCCCAGAGTTCACTCAGACTCATGTTCATCGAGTCAGTGATGCCATCCAGCCATCTCATCCTCTGTCGTCCCCTTCTCCTCCTGCCCCCAATCCCTCCCAGCATCAGAGTCTTTTCCAATGAGTCAACTCTTCGCATGAGGTGGCCAAAGTACCAGAGTTTCAGCTTTAGCATCATTCCTTCCAAAGAAATCCTAGGGCTGATCTCCTTCAGAATGGACTGGTTGGATCTCTTTGCAGTCCAAGGGACTCACAAGAGTCTTGTCTTCTCCAATACCACAGTTAAAAGCATCAATTCTTCGGCGCTCAGCTTTCTGCACAGTCCAATTCTCACATCCATACCTGACCACAGGAAAAACCATAGCCTTGACTAGATGGACCTTCGCTGGCAAAGTAATGTCTCTGCTTTTCAATGTGCTATCTAGGTTGATCATAACTTTCCTTCCAAGCAGTAAGCATCTTTTAATTTCATGGCTGCAATCACCATCTGCAGTGATTGTGGAGCCCAAAAACATAAAGTCTGACACTGATTCTACTGTTTCCCCATCTATTTCCCATGAAGTGATGGGACCAGATGCCATGATCTTCGTTTTCTGAATGTTGAGCTTTAAGCCAACTTTTTCACTCTCATCTTTCACTTTCATCAAGAGGCTTTTGAGTTCCTCTTCACTTTCTGCCATAAGGGTGGTGTCATCGGCATATCTGAGCTTATTGATATTTCTCCAGGCAATCTTAATTCCAGCTTGTGCTTCTTCCAGTCCAGCCTTTCTCATGATGTACTCTGCATAGAAGTTAAATAAACAGGGTGACAGTATTCAGCCTTGACGTACTCCTTTCCCTATTTGGAACCAGTCTGTTGTTACATATCCAGTTCTACCTGTTGCTTCCTGAGTGCATACAAATTTCTCAAGAGGCAGGTCAGGTGCTCTGGTATTCCCATGTGTTTCAGAATTTTCCACAGTTTATTGTGATCCACATAGTCAAAGGCTTTGGCATAGTCAATAAAGCAGAAAGAGATGTTTTTCTGGAACTCTCTTGCTTTTTCCATGATCCAGCAGATGTTGCAATTTGATCTCTCATTCTTCTGCCTTTTCTAAAACCAGCTTGAACATCTGGAGGTTCACGGTTCACGTACTGCTGAAGCCTGGCTTGGAGAATTTTGAGCATTACTTTACTAGCATGTGAGATGAGTGCAATTGTGCGGTGGTTTGAGCATTGTTTGGCATTGCCTTTCTTTGGGATTGGAATGAAAACTGACCTTTTCCAGTCCCGTGGCCACTGCTGAGTTTTCCAAATTTGCTGGCATATGGAGTGCAGCAACATATATGAATTCTCAGTTCCTATCATCTCCTAATCACCAAATTAAACTCCTCCATGCTCAAAGGGTTTAATGAACAGTAATGATACTGTCTCCTTTGTCTCAGAGAAAACAAATGTAAAATAGCCATGACACAAACAGTAATGATGACAAAAGTTTAACATTTGGGCCTTATTATGTGGCAGGCACTGTGCTTCATATTTGTGATTTTTTTCTTAACCCTTACCACAATCCTAAGAAATGGAAATGCTGTTGTTTGCTTTTTGTAGATGAAATGGAAACTGAAAGACTAATACACCCACTCCTCAGAATCCATAAGTGATATAACTGTATGAGTACCCACAGGTCTTATGTCTCTACAACCTGTGTTCATAACCATGGTACTACAGTGCCTCACTACTGAAACCCGTGTGTTCTGGGATATGTGGCTTTGATTAGATTAGTGAAACGTATCACAGCTCAGCCTTGTAAGTGAGGTCTAGCAAAGACTAGCTTCTTAACCATCTAGTAACAATGAGCTAGGAATGCAATAAATATAGGGAAAAAAACTACACACATACTTTCATGTATATTTATCTTTTTAAAGATTCCATTAGTACAATTGAAGCAAGACTTATGCTGTCAACATGAGATTCAGCAGGAATGATTGTTGTATAGGGATATTGAGTGATACTTTAAGCAACTTGTCAAAATTCATTAGCTAATTATTTTCATATTACTTCATATTAATTCTGCTGTAGGAGGTTCATTGATTTAGGTCATACCTGAATGGTCTAGTGGTTTTCCCTACTTTCTTCAATTTCAGTCTGAATTTGGCAAGAAGGAGTTCATGATCTGAGCCACAGTCAGCTCCTGGTCTTGTTTTTGTTGACTGTATAGAGCTTCTCCATCTTTGGCTGCAAAGAATATAATCAATCTGATTTCGGTGTTGACCATCTGGTGATGTCCATGTGTAGAGTCTTCTTTTGTGTTGTTGGAAGAGGGTGTTTGCTATGACCAATACATTTTCTTGGCAAAACTCTATTAGTATTTGCTCTACTTCATTCCATATTCCAAGGATTATACAGTGGAAGTGAGAAATAGATTTAAGGGACTAGATCTGATAGAGTGCCTGATGAACTATGGATGGAGGTTCATGACATTGTACAGGAGACAGGGATCAAGACCATCCACATGGAAAAGAAATGCAAAAAAGCAAAATGGCTGTCTGAGGAGGCCTTACAAATAGCTGTGAAAAGAAGAGAAATGAAGCAAAGGAGAAAAGGAAAGATATAAGCGTCTGAATGCAGAGTTCCAAAGAATAGCAAGAAGAGATAAGAAAGCCTTCCTCAGCGATCAATGCAAAGAAATAGAGGAAAACAACAGAATGGGAAAGACTAGAGAGCTCTTCAAGAAAATTAGAGATACCAAGGGAACATTTCATGCAAAGATGGGCTCGATAAAGGACAGAAATGGTATGGACCTAACAGAAGCAGAAGATATTAAGAAGAGGTGGCAAGAATACACAGAAAAACTGTACAAAAAAGATCTTCATGACCCAGATAATCACGATGTTATGAGCCAGACATCCTGGAATGTGAAGTCAAGTGGGCCTTAGAAAGCATCACTACGAACAAAGCTAGTGGAGGTGATGGAATTCCATTGGAGCTATTTCAAATCCTGAAAGATGATGCTGTGAAAGTGCTGCACTCAATATGCCAGCAAATTTGGAAAACTCAGCAGTGGCCACGGGACTGGAAAAGGTCAGTTTTCATTCCAGTCCCAAAGAAAGGCAATGCCAAACAATGCTCAAACTACCGCACAATTGCACTCATCTCACATGCTAGTAAAGTAATGCTCAAAATTCTCCAAGCCAGGCTTCAGCAATACGTGAACCGTGAACTTCCAGATGTTCAAGCTGGTTTTAGAAAAGGAAGAGGAACCAAAGATCAAATTGTCAACATCTGCTGGATCATGGAAAAAGCAAGAGAGTTCCAGAAAAACATCTCTTTCTGCTTTATTGACTATGCCAAAGCCTTTGACTATGTGGATCACAATGAACTGTGGAAAATTCTGAAAGAGATGGGAATACTAGAGCACCTGACCTGCCTCTTGAGAAATTTGTATGCGCTCAGGAAGCAACAGTTAGAATTGGACAAGGAACAACAGACTGGTTCCAAATAGGGAAAGGAGTACGTCAAGGCTGAATATTGTCACCCTGCTTATTTAACTTCTATGCAGAGTACATCATGAGAAAGGCTGGACTGGAAGAAGCACAAGCTGGAATCAAGATTGCCTGGAGAAATATCAATAACCTCAGATATGCAGATGACACCACCCTTATGGCAGAAAGTGAAGAGGAAGTCAAAAGTCTCTTGATGAAAGTGGAGAGTGAAAAAGTTGGCTTAAAGCTCAACATTCAGAAAACGAAGATCATGGCATCTCGTCCCATCACTTCATGGGAAATAGATTGGGAAACAGTGGAAACAGTGTCAGTCTTCCTTTTTTTTGGCTCCAAAAATCACTGCTGATGGTGACTGCAGCCATGAAATTAAAAGACGCTTTCTCCTTGGAAGGAAAGTTATGACCAACCTAGATAGCATATTCAAAAGCAGAGACATTACTTTGCCAGCAAAGGTCCGTCTAGTCAAGGCTATGTTTTTTCCTGTGGTCATGTATGGATGTGAGAGTTGGACTGTGAAGAAGGCTGAGTGCTGAAGAATTGATGCTTTTGAACTGTGGTTTTGGAGAAGACTCTTGCGAGTCCCTTGGACTGCAAAGAGATCCAACCAGTCCATTCTGAAGGAGATCAGCCCTAGGATTTCTTTGGAAGGAATGATGCTCAAGCTGAAACTCCATTACTTTGGCCACCTTATGGGAAGAGTTGACTCATTGGAAAAGACTCTGATGCTTGGAGGGATTGGGGGCAGGAGGAGAAGAGGACGACAGAGGATGAGATGGCTGGATGGCATCACTGACTCGATGGACGTGAGTCTGAGTGAACCCCGGGAGTTGGTGAGGAACAGGGAGGCCTGGCGTGCTGCGAGTCATGGGGTCGCAAAGAGTCGGACATGACTGTGTGACTGAACTGAACTGAACTGAACTGAGGTGGTCCATTTTTCCCTGCACCCATTTTGGCTGTTTGCTTGATAAGAAGAGTGGTATTTAGATAAGGATAATTCATAAAGTTTCCAACCTTATAAATTCAGGTCAGAGAAAATTATAACGTGTCTGGTGTTTGGTGTATTGAAAATCATTAACTCAGAGCTGAGATAATGACAACACAAGTTCAATATATAACTGAAACCCTTCATGTTGTTTTCATAAGTAACCCTGCATGATCAAGAAGTTCCCCTGGAGTTTTCCTGAACTATAATTGAAGGTATTTGTTTAAACAACTTTGGTCATATTCTAATAATATAATTCCTTTAATGAATTATGAACATCTAGGCTTGGGCTTCCTTGGTTGCTCATCTGATAAAGAACCCACCTGTAATGCAGGAGACCTGGATTTGATCCCTGGGTTGGAAGATCTCCTGGAGAAGGGAATGGCTACCCACTCCAGTATTCTGGCCTGAAGAGTACCATGGACTGTATAGTCCTTGGGGTCGCTAAGAGTCAGACACTACTAAGGAGCTTTCACTTTCATGCTTGGACTAAACTCCTCTGGAGCCTGTTGTAGGCCATCAAACATAATTCTAAGAAGGATTTTCATGAAAATAGTCCTTCCATGTGTATAATATAATATAGATAATGTGATAACCATATTCTGTAATAACCACTTACTCTTTTTCCTTTAATAGTGCACTTTATGGCACAAAAGTCAAATTGCTTTTTTGTGACCAACTTTTATTTTCTCAGCCATGTTCTAGTACTGATGTTCTCCTTCATACTGACATATAGAACTCCTGTCCTATGCAGTTAACTGTGCAATTTGATCAGACTGAAGAGATAATTGAGGATCCACTAGCCTCAAACCTTCCAAGAAGTTAGCACAGTGTCACCTTTGATATTCAGTGGGAGATAACTCAGCCCATCAATATTCAATATTGCCATTTTGGTTTTGAAACTGTAGGTATGACCTCATGCTCTACTGCACAGATAATCTACTTTAGAATATGTTTATTTTCAGAAATAAGATTAGTGATGGGTAATCTTATTTGGGTTATGGTAAGATGGGTAATCAGTAAAGTCATCACTAAAGTAGAGGCTATAGACAGTCGCTTTTGGAAGGTTTATGTGATTTTTTTCTTGAGATAATATTTCTATGAGCATTTAGAACATAATGGCTATTTGAGGACAGCACTAGCACTTGATGTAAAATATTAATGGTAAGACACAATGATTTGTATATACCAAAACATGGAAGAAACTTTGAATTAAATTGAAAGGATTTGAATTCTATTCATTCTCTAGCTATTATTTTTTAATAGATTCTCACATTTATCTCACAGATATAAGATGTTGGATTCTAGAGTAAAGTGAAGAATTCTAGAATTCTTTGTCATTGTAGCAATGAAATATAAAAAAAGAAAAGTAAAAATATTATGATGCCTCATGGTATCATGATGGTGGTTGTGGTTTAATCACAAAATAGTGTCTGACTCTGCAACCCCATGGACCGTAGGCAACCAGGCTTCTCTGTCCATGCGATTTTTCAGGCAAGGATACTGGAGTAGGTTACCATTTCCCTTTCCAAGGGATCTTCCCGGCACAGGGATCAAACACTTGTTTTCTGCATTGCAGACAGTTTCTTTACCAACTGAGCCACCAGGGAAGCCCTTGGTATCATAATATAAGGCTGAATTACTTGTTCTGTACTAAAGGAGGATACAGTAACAAGTCCAACACTTCTGTATAATATTAGCAGCTCATAGTAGGATTTAACAATATTGATTGATCCCTAATGTCCCTAAAAGTGCATTTTCAAGATATAAAAGTATTTCAATATAGTTAATTTCCAGAAATGAATATTCTCCTTAATGAGTTAATGCTTTATCATCACCAACATTTAGTGATTTAGCTAGTTTCTCTATTTTTGGTAGATATTTTTGTCTAAACTTTCTAAGGCATCCCCCCTTTATTGCCAGTTAATAAGCACTTTAGGAGGTATGATAATGAGCAATTTTTTTTAAAAAATTGTATATTAGCTCTCAATATATTCCCATTCAAAAAGTGATAAATTAAGATGTGTTAGTTGAGTTATAGGTGGTTGAATTAATTGAATCACGGCTATGTAAGTAAGTTTTTGAATGGCCAAGGGAAAAAAGCTGAAGTGATTAGCTTCCTTTTGTAAGGTGTGCTTATTAAGGGAAGAAAATACTTCTGCTACCCAGACACACAGATGCATTTCTACACAAACAAGATGATTTTATTTAAGAAAAACTCAACTCAAATTGGCTAAAGCTAAAGGAAGGAATTAGATGTCTGACATACGTAGACTTCCAAAGAGAGAGGCTTGCTTCAGACCTAAAAAGGAAGCGTTCATTCGTGTTATCAAGGCTCTATCTCACTCATCCAGAACCTCAGCTTGCTTGTGATTGACTACTGTTTCAGATATACTTCCTCCACATGCAGCGAGATGATCACTGGCATCTCCAAATGTAAGTTTTTCATAGAGCTCAAGTTCTCTTCGAAAGAATGTTCTTTCTGTCTATTAACACTAGCAAGTTCCAGGGAAAATCATAATAGGATCTTCTGATATATTTGATAGAACTGTCAGAGTAACCAAGTTCAGTTCAGTTGCTCAGTCATGTCTGACACTTTGCAACCCCATGGACTGCAGCAGGCCAGGCCTCCCTGTCCATCACCAACTCCCGGAGTTCACTCAAACTCATGTCCATTGAGTCAGTGATGCCATCCAACCATCTCATCCTCTGTCATCCCCTTCTCCACCTGCCCTCAATCTTTCCCAGCATCAGGGTCTTTTCAAATGAGTCAGCTCTTCACATCAGGTGGCCAAAATATTGGAGTTTCAGCTTCAGCATCAGTCCTTCCAATGAATATTCAGGACTGATTTCCTTTAGGATGGACTGGTTGGATCTCCTTGCAGTCCAAGGGCCTCTCAAGAGTCTTCTCCAAAGCCACAGTTCAAAAGCATCAATTCTTTGGTGTTCAGCTTTCTTCACAGTCCAACTCTCACATCCATACATGACCACAGGAAAAACCGTAGCCTTGACTAGACGGACCTTTCTTGGCAAAGTCATGTCTCTGCTTTTGAATATGCTGTCTAGGTTGGTCATAACTTTCCTTCCAAGGAGTAAGTGCCTTTTAATTTCATGGCTGCAATAACCATCTGCAGTGATTGTGCAGCCCGAAGAAATAAAGTCTGTCACTGTTTCCACTGTTTCCCCATCTATTTGCCATGAATTGACGGGACCTGATGCCATGATCTTAGTTTTATGAATGTTGAGCTTTAAGCCAACTTTTTCACTCTCCTCTTTTACTTTCAGCAAGAGGCTCTTTAGTTCTTCTTTACTTTCTGCCATAAGTGTGATGTCATCTGCATATCTGAGGTTATTGATATTTCTCCCAGCAATCAAACTCTAGACTTTTACTTTATAAATATTTTCACTTTTATGACAACTTTAACTTTTCATAGATAACTATAATATAAATGCCAAGTACCTCTAAATTATGCTAATAGTGCTTTGCTATTCTTTGAGTGTAAAGCTAAATTCTAATTTTTTCAAATTCCTTTGATTAAGACTGCAAACATAAAAGTGGGATAAATCTGCCAAAAATGAACAATTTGCACAAAGAGTTCAGACTTTTCAGCTGACAGCATTTTAGCACACAGAGGGGTGTTGTCAAAATTTTGCTACAGGCAGTTTCATTCTATACAATGACATATTTTAGAGTTTATGAAAAGAATTACGTGGTAAAATTCACTGTCGTCGTCTTTGGAGACTATCCATACCCTTTTATTTCTTGGTGTAAAAATCTAGTCTTATCATATTTGAAGCACTCTGGTCCCACTATTGGAAGCCTATACATGAAATACCTTTTGCACAGAAATTTCTGAATTCAGGTCTTTCGTGGGTGTATATTGATCTCCAACAACTAACTGACATGCTGGCAGGACCTGCTGGGCGCTCTTCATGATCGATCTTCTCACAGATTCCATGGATTAATGAAAAGAGAGGAAAAAAGTTCTGAGCTAATTGGTCTGATTGTGGGGAAAATAAGCATCTCCTTATTTCTTTTCTTTGGAGAAAAAAAATAATTTTATGATCAAAGTGAAAGTGAAAGTCTCTCAGTTGTGTCCGACACTGAGACCCCATGGCCTGTAGCCTGCCAGGCTCCTCTGTCCATGGAATTCTCCAGGCCAGAATACTGGAGTGGGTAGCCATTCCCTTTTCCAGGGGATCTTCCCAACCCAGAGATCAAACCCAGATCTCCCTCATTGCAGGGGGATTCTTAACCCTCTGAGCCTCCTCTTCCTGACACAGGAATTGAACCTGGGTCTCCTGCAGTGCAGGCAGATTCTTACTGCTGAGCCACCAGGGAAGCAACTATATCATTACACATATAAAGAACTTCTTTGAACACTGGACCTATAATTAATATATTTGAATTTTTCAACTCCTTTCAATTCAGAAATAACTTGTGGTAAATTTCTTATACTATAGTATCCAAAGTTCTTATTCTAATTCTTCTATAGGTATGCCTTCTCTAATTTTTACTGACTCAGGAGCTGTGAGGAAAAATGCCTGAGGGGCATCATTTGAGAGTAACACATGCTCAGTAGCTTTTACTTGGAGACCTGTGCTGTCTCACTTCTCCATTGATAGCATTTATTCAACCAAATCCAGGCTGCTACTCTTCATTTTCTGTACCTTCCATGGGGACCAGGGCTAAGGGCAAAGTGTAAGCATTTTTTTGCCATCCACTTATGAACTTTTTTTTCAAGTACATTTAACGTGCTTTATCATTCTACTTTGTGAATAAGTATTGCTGTATATTTCCTATCAGAGGGGAGGAAAAGAAAATTTAACATGTTATGTTTTTCTTAGCATGCTAGGATAATCTTTGAAGCAGAACTCTAAAAATACAAGCACAGCAGGCCATCTTCCTGGCTCTGTACTCCAGGGAACAAACTTCTTTATTGTGAAGACCCTAATCTGTACTTTTCTTGTTGCTGCTTGCTTCTGTGCTTCTAGAAGCAAATTTTCATTTGCTAGTTCTCATTTGAAGTAATTCGAATAACACTTTTCAGGCACCATAACCCTTTATTTTGGGGGGCTCCAAAATCACGGCAGATGGTGACTGCAACCATGAAATTAAAAGACAATTACTCCTTGGAAGGAAAGTTATGACCAACCTAGATAGCATTTTGAAAAGCAGAGACATTACTTTGCCAACAAAGGTCCGTCTAGTCAAGGCTATGGTTTTTCCAATGGTCATGTATGGATGTGAGAGTTGGACTGTGAAGAAAGCTGAACACAAAGAATTGATGCTTTTGAATTGTGGTGTTGGAGAAGACTCTTGAGAGTCCCTTGGACTGCAAGGAGATCCAACCAGTCCATTCTGAAGGAGATCAGCCCTGGGATTTCTTTGGAAGGAATGATGCTAAAGCTGAAACTCCAGTACTTTGGCCACCTCATGTGAAGAGTTGACTCATTGGAAAAGACTGATTCTGGGAGGGACTGAGGGCAGGAGAAGAAGGGGACAACAGAGGATGAGATGCCTGGATGGCATCACTGACTCGATGGACATGAGTCTGGGTGAACTCTGGGAGTTAGTGTTGGACAGGGAGGCCTGGCGTGCTGTGATTCATGGGGTCTCAAAGAGTTGGACACAACTGAGCAACTGAACTGAACTGAACTGAACCCTTTATCCTAAATTCACAGTTCTAGTCTTTCCTTTATGGCATTAAATATGTTCAATTCATTAAATACAGATAAATAAATAGAATTATAGTGTCAATTTATCCACTTTTTTAAAATTTATTGTAATTATGTAATTGTCACCTACTTAATAAATGTTTTGAGGGGAATAAAATTGATAAAGTTACAATAGAAGGTTTTTTTCCCCTGCTTTTTATTTTGTGTTGGGTTATAACCAGTTAACAATACTGTGACATTTTCATGTGAACAGCTAGGGACTCAGTCATACATGTACATGTATCCATTCTCTCCCAACAGAAGAGTGTTTTTTAAAAGATCTACTTTACATAAACACATTGG
Source organism: Bubalus bubalis (assembly GCF_019923935.1). Lineage (NCBI taxonomy): Eukaryota > Metazoa > Chordata > Mammalia > Artiodactyla > Bovidae > Bubalus > Bubalus bubalis. The sequence goes on along the minus strand of NC_059163.1, from coordinate 39,984,934 downwards.
GTTAAAGTCTTTATTTGGAGAATTGCCGTGCATCTCATTTGGTAGAGACCTCTTCAAGAACCCCATAAATGTTTTGTGCTAGAAATGGACAAGATGAGAGAGGTGAAATAGTTATAAAATTTGTAACACTTTTTAATTAAGCAAAATTAGTTGCACTGTGAATTTATTTCCATATGTGATGGAAAATTTCCCAGAGTTTTACTATTTGCCTTTAACATTCATCTTAATTGTCTATGTCTTTATTGTGAATTTTCACCAGATGAGATTGGGTGCATTTATGACCATAAATGAATTTTCATCAGAAATGCATTGAATTTTACAGTGACTAAGACATTCAAGTGAGTCCTACAACAGCACAGAAGACATGGAAACTGAAGTTGTTGTCCTTCCAGCTCTCATGGAGTCTTATACCTGGATGGTCCTATGTAAAGTCTGTGTGTGTTCAGTGAGCTTACTCTTCCAGTAAAGGCAGGGAAGCATGGTGTGCTGCAGTCCATGGGGTCACAAAGAGACATGACTGAGCAACTGAACAACAAAGGCAAATTAGAGAAGTGAAAGGGTGTTTCAGTTTAATATTTATAATATTTTAACAAATGTTTAAACAAGTTTAGAAATCCTAGAATAATTTGAGGGTGTGTGTTTATGTGTGCATGTGACAATAAATATAAATATGCACACAATTGCTACTCATATTTTCCCACATAGCACACAGCTTCTGGAGAACATACATTTATAAATATTATATAAGTTTTCATTACATAAAATGAGTACAAAGCCTACATCATCTTTTTTATTCTTTAAAATTTGATACCTAGGCTGCATGTTGAAAAGGTTAAATAATTGTTATCTTTTTGATATTGTTTTGATAGTTGAATTTAATTATAAGAGAAGAAGTGGATTCAAGAGATGAACAGACTATACCCTTTATGCATTTCTTGCCATAAATCAGATGCCATGGAAAACACCTCTTTTTCTCTCTCTTAAAAAGCACTTTTAAATATGGTGAATCATATTTTCCAAATATCATAAGAGAATTAGGAAAGTGAACATGACAATTTTAGTCTTACAGAGTCACAGTATCTGCCTTGTGCTGGTCCCCTGCCAGTCTTTCCTGAGTCACCCGAGGAGATTTTACTTGTTAATAATCAAGGTTATTTTTGTCTTTCTTATAGATGCAATTAATAAATATTTGTTGAACAATTACTCTGAGACACATACATATTTATTGGGCTCCCTTTACCTTAACAAGTTGATTTTTCACTTAAATCCCATAGTTTTAACCTCTGATTGTAGATTTCAAGAGTTAACAGTTTACTTATTTCCAACACTTGGTATCAGTCATATGAGTGAAAGTCACTCAGTCATGTCAAACTCTTTGTGACACCATGGACTATACAGTCCATGGAATTCTCCAAACCAGAATACTAGAGTGGGTAGCCTTTCCCTTTTCCAGGGGATCTTCCCAACCCGGGGATCAAACCCAGGTCTCCTGCATTACAGGCAGATTCTTTACCAGCTGAGCCATAAGGTATAGTAGGCATTCATTAAATATTTGTCCTAATGAATAAATGAGTAATTGAGGATATTAATGAAAGCTACTCACCATTTCTTTTTATTTTGCCATTATTGGAGATAAAGAGTTGTTTTACTCAGTTTTTGCAAGTTCCATGATCAATAACTGGTATAAAACTAACATTTGGTATTTTATTTTAAAAATTTACAATTCTTGGACAATGATATATCATCAAGAACATCATAATCACTTTATTACCACAATGCTGCACAAAATTATATTCTTAACATACCAAATATATCTAATAATAACAAGAAATTCAGCAGATACATAATAGCCCACATTTTAATATCCCACTGCACAATTAGATTCTGAATGTTGGAAAACATTCAGACAAAGAATGATTCCAGTTTAATCCAAAATTTGCATGTCTTAATTTCCTCCTCATCAAAATTAGATAATAAAAAGCAATTTTAAAAAATAAATTATTTTTCATTACTTACACTTATCATTTATATTGACTGATGAATTAGATATCAGAAAATCATCACACAACAATGAAATAAGCCAAAAGGAAATAGTTAGTAAAAGGGTAGGAGTGGCAAAGAAATGTGTGTTTAATGAACCTTGATTCTATACTAGACACTAGTCATCTTTATGTCACTATTGATTTCATTCTCACTGTAAATCTGTGACCTAGATAGTTTTGTGAAAGTGGATTGACTCCATGTCTCCCTTTTATATAAAACTTAATTTTCCTATAATGCAGCATTCCTGGCCTTATTTTGTCCAGCCAAGTTTCTACACTTTCTCCATTCTCTGTCATAAAAATAAGAGAAATAAAGGAGGAGAGAGGATGAGTCAGCAAAGCACAGAGAATTTTTAGGGCTGTCAGTTCAGTTCAGTCACTCACTCGTGTCCGACTCTTTGCGACCCCATGAATTGCAACACTCCAGGCCTCCCTGTCCATCACCAACTCCCGGAGTTCACTCAAACTCACGTCCATCGAGTCAGTGATGCCATCTAGCCATCTCATCCTCTGTTGTCCCCTTCTCCTCCTGCCCCCAATCCCTCCCAGCATCAGAGTCTTTTCCAATGAGTCAACTCTTCGCATGAGGTGGCCAAAGTACTGGAGTTTCAGCTTTAGCATCATTCTTTCCAAAGAACACCCAGGACTGATCTCCTTTAGAATGGACTGGTTGGATCTCCTTGCAGTCCAAGGGACTCTCAAGAGTCTTCTCCAACACCACAGTTCAAAAGCATCAATTCTTCGGCACTCAGCTTTCTTCACAGTCCAACTCTCACATCCATACATGACTACTGGAAAAACCATAGCCTTGACTAGACGGACCTTTTGTTGGCAAAGTAATGTCTCTGCTTTTGAATATGCTATCTAGGTTGGTCATAACTTTCCTTCCAAGGAGTAAACATCTTTTAATTTCATAGCTGCAATCACCATCTGCATAGGAGTCTGGAATGTTAGGTCCATGAATCAAGGCAAATTGGAAGTGGTCAAACAGAAGATGGCAAGAGTGAACATCAACATTCTAGTAATCAGCAAACTAAAATGGATTGGAATGGGTGAATTTAACACAGATGACCATTATATCTACTACTGCAGGCAGGAATCGCTTAGAAGAAATGGAGTAGCCATCATGCTTAACAAAAGAGTCTGAAATGTAGTACTTGGATACAATCTCAAAAATGACAGAATGATCTCTGTTCATTTCCAAGGCAAACCATTCAATATCACAGTATTCCAAGTCAATGCCCCAACCAGTAATGTTGAAGAAGCTGAAGTTAAACAGTTCTATGAAGACCTACAAGACCTTTTAGAACTAACACCCAAAAAAGATGTCCTTTTCATTATAGGGGGCTGGAATGCAAAAGTAGGAAGTCAAGAAACACCTGGAGTAACAGGCAAATTGGGCCTTGGAATACGGAATGAAGCAGGGCAAAGGCTAAAAGAGTTTTGCTAAGAGAACGCACTGGTCATAGCAAACACCCTCTTCCAACAACACAAGAGAAGACTCTAAACATGGACATCACCAGATGGTCAACACCGAAATCAGATTGATTATATTCTTTGCAGCCAAAGATGGAGAAGCTCTATATAGTCAGCCAAAACAAGATCGGGAGCTGACTGTGGCTCAGATCATGAACTCCTTATTGCCAAATTTAGGGCTGTGGAAATACTCATATGATACCATAATCGTGGACTGATATCATTATACGTTTGTCCAAATCTGTTGGCTATACAACACCTAAAATGAGCCCTAATACTAAATGGACTTTGGGCAATTATAAAGTGACAGTGTCAGTTCATCAGTTGTAATAAATGTACCACTGTGGTGGGGAGCATGGATAATGGCTACACCTGTGTGGGACAGGATATATAGGAAATCTCTACCTCTTCCTTAATTTTGCTGTAAATTTTTAACTTTTCTAAAAATTCCTCATAAAAAAATGATAAAAAGACAGAATACTAAAATTTGTATAATTATTATGCTATGTCTGGCTCTGCCTTTAACTAGAGGGTGACCTTAGATGAGTCCTATATCTTCAGTTTAGTTGCCCAGTCATGTCCTAACTCTTTGAGACCCCATGGACTGCAGCACACCAGGCTTCTCCATTCATCCTATTTCCTCCTGTAAATCACAACAGTTGGGCTAGATGATTTCTAAGGAAAATATTCCATCTCTGATTTTTGTTTTGCCTAGTTTTGTATAGTTGTGTTTTATGCTTATCATTTATTTACAGTCATCAAGTTATATTGCCTTGTGAAATGATCTCTTTTTTGATTAAAAGAACTTTGCCCTATCTATACTATTGGCCGTATTTTAGATGATTGTACATTCTTAATAATGTAATGCAGGAATTTATATGCATTATAAAGATGTGGTTAAGCAGTTGAAGCTCTAGAACTGTCATTTAGAGCAGTCCTGACAAAATGCAGAATCTCAGTGTGTTACAATATGGCAGCAATTCAAATAAATAAATACATGGTAGATTGTGTGTATGTGAGTATGTTATAAGGGCATAGAATAACTCCAGAATGATATACTAGATAAAAGAGATTGCCTGTGGGAAGTATCAATATGATTAAATCCTATCATTTTATATCTACCACATCCATGTATTAGCTATTCAAATAATTAGTTCATTAATATAAATGGAATGTGTTTAAGATATATATATAAGGCTTCCCTGGTGGATCAGATGATAAAAAAGCTGCCTGCAGTGCAGGAGGTCTGGGTTTGATCCCTGGGTCAGAAAGATCCCCTGGAAAAGGGAATGGAAACCCACTCCAATATTCTTTTCTAGAGAATCCCATGGGCAGAGCAGCCTGATGGGCTACAGTCCATGGGGTCTCAAAGAGTCAGACATGACTGAGCAACTAAGCACATCATATTTATTATATCGTGTCTTAGTTTTCTATCACTGATGGAACAAAGTACCACAAACTTAGAAGGATAAACAATGGTAATTTATTATTTCTTTATATTTCTCTAGGATGGAAGTTCAACGTAGGTCTTATTAGACTAAAAGTAGTTCTTTCTGTAGACTGTAAAGAATCTTTATGTTTTTCAATTCTAGAAGCAGCCCTGATTACTTGATTCAGGTCCCCTTCTTCCATCTTAAATGCCAGAAATGACTTATTTAGTGTTTCTCACATTGCATCAATCTGACTTACTCTTCTGCCTCCCTTTTTGACTTTCAAGAACTACTGACATAAGGATAATCTCTCTATCACCACCATAATCACATCTATAAAATCCTTCCTGCCACATAAAATAACATATTCACAGATTCTGAAGATTAGGAGATAGGCATCTTTGGAGAGCTGTTGTTCTATCTACCATAAGCTATAAGCAGAATATCTGAGGAGACTATAATTCCTAAATCAGAATTGCTCTGAAAGAGAAAAAGTCTTAGAAACAGGCTCTTGTATGGCCTGTGCTGATTGATCAACTGAAGTTTATGACCCCTGTTTTCATGCTCACATCACAATTCTGGTCATTAGGTTTGCCTATGTTTTTTTCCAATCTAGCTTTTCACAGTTCTCCACCCTAAACACATACTGTCAGTGGAATAGGTCTGAATATTACCTACTTCAATAGTATTTTCTTCTATGCAGAGCATGGGGTTAGTACAATGATGATAAACATTAGGAAAGATTTGAGTTTGTATATGGAGAGGAAGGCTGCCTCAAAAGTCTTTTCTAGCTTTTGGATTCAAAATTATTCAAGGAGATCTGTGTCACTGAACCTTATCATTTTTAAGACCTCCATTAAAATAAAATTAAAAATTCCAGGGGAAGACTAATACAGTTAACCTATTGTTAAATAGTACATAATGTTTTGTCCATTGTTTGAGGAAAGTAATTTTAGAATCCCGATTGTTCTGTGATTTAGTAATGTAAATACTTAGTTTTAGGTTAGCTTAGAAAAGGAGAACTAAAAATTTCAAAATTTTAGTGTATTTGCCTCTCTCCGCCCTTGTGGTTATATTTATAGGAGGATGTGGAGGCAGTAAGCTATATTCTAAGAACATGGTCTCTGGACTTGAAACCTGATTCCCACCCACACTGTTGTGTAACCTTTGAAAATACACTTAACCTTATAAAGCTTTAGTTACTGCATTTCTATAATGGGAAGCAACATTTACCTCACACGGTGCTTCTTGATATTAGTCTTGTAGAAAAGAATCATTTTAATTAAAATGATCTTCAGTAGTCAAAATGTTCATTCCTCTTTGTTCTTATAAGACTATAAAAACTACTAAAAGAGGACTGTAGTTTTTCTATAAAAACTAGAAATTCAGGAAAGAGAAATGCTCTGATTCATTTTCCTTTTTCTATTCTCTTTCTAGTTTATTTTTGTAAACCTTGCTACAATAGGTTTTTGAGACTTCAAGGAATAATTTTGAAGTGATGCCTCCAAAATTCAGTGTTTGTCATTTTAACCACCAAGTCTATTTTTCACACTTGTGAAAGAAAGGGAAGCATTTGTATGGTTTTGTAAAATAGATTTCCCCCGTCTATATCTGTGAGCACCTGAAATTCATCATCAATATAAAACATTCCTCCATCCAATACAATTTCAAACCTACAACCAACGAGGTATTTTGCAGGCCGACAGGTTTCATTTCTCTTGGATATGAAAGGCAATTCTTCCCAAAAATTGCTCCATTGAATTTTGCATTAAATTCCTTTCACAGTGTATTTTCTTAATTTTTAGGTATCATAATGGTATTGTGATTGTTTTAAAGAACTCTTATTTTAAAGACACATACTCGAGTAATTTACAGATGAAATTATATGATATTTGGGGTTTGCATCCCATATTCTGGGTGGGATGGGAAAGAGGCTTGGGAGGAGACCAGTGAAACAATATAGGCCATGATATCGGAAACAACATTGCCTCCAAAAATATGACTCAGGGAATTGACCATTGTAAAACAAAAAGGTATGAACTTGGGGCAGTAAATTAGTGAAGAAGTAACAAGGCTTGTTTATGCAGCTTTCTCAGCCCTGTCTCTGGGACAGTGATGCCTTCTGTCCTCCTGGTGCAGAGAGGATACCTTTCGCATGGGAGATTTATGTCCTGCTTTCAGGGAGACCAAGAAGGGCCAGAGTATCTTTATGTATCATTTGTTTCTCAAGTAACTTTAATTCAGAATAAATCAGAGTGGCATGCTTTGGGGTGGTATAGTCTATTCTCCTTCACATGTATTTTTTAATTCTTTCCTTTTTAATACATTTTTGAATTTTTATATTATTTTAATTGACTTTTTCTGTCTACCCTCCTTTGTGGATTCCTGTCCTGTATCCCTCCCACTCATTTTATTGGCAAGTGTTACCTCATATCCTTCTTTCTACTGCCTGGTGCCTGCCATGCTCATTAACTACATTGCTACTTACTGTTCCCTCAGTCTCATCTTTCTTCAGATCCTGTTCTTCCCTCACTTCACTTTCTTCAGTCCAGTGCTATTGTTGTGCTCTGACTCTCACCTCTATCTGGGTACGTATCATACTTCACTGCAATTACCTAAACATGTGTTCAAGCTGCAATCTTTTTATTAAATCATTCTAGTTTCTTGTTTCTATTGTTACTGTTAATACTGATCACAGAATGGGATCGGGTAATGAAGAAATATTTGCTGGATGAAATACACACCAAACATAAACAAAATGCACTGAAGTTACCTTCAAATTACTCTATTTGTTTTCTGTGTGGCAAGTGATATCTACAGAGAATCCCATCAATGACCTTTGAGCCTCCTTCAATGACTTTATATCCTCAATAAATCAAGCATGTAGTTGTTTCTCTGTTACCTCATATGTTAGTAAAGTCACTGAAAATAAGTGTGAGTAATTGCATGAAGGGGGGAATGGAAACCAGAGTGAAAAGATAGTCATTAAATTGGCAAATTTACAACTCTTTTCTTCTGTAATTACCTTTGATTGGTGTTACATCTTCACCTGAAAGCTAGCTTTTTGAATGCCAGATGGTTATAGTCAGACTATATGAAGACAGAAAAGCAAGCTGTTTTAATACTAGGCACACCCAGTTTTCCATCAGCACATACAACACACTGATCTCTGCTATTTTTTTTTTAATCAGTAGCTGAGATTATTTTCAACAACAACAAAAAATTAAGCTCTTTTTTGAGGAGGCTCTTCTACTTTCAGAGTATTTGAAAAACTTGGAAAAAATCTCATATTCCATTCTTAAAGGCAGTGTAGTGTGTCGCCCCCCTCCCCCCTTTCACGGGTCACTGCCTTCTCGTGGTGATGGGCCTTGCATAACTCAGTGAAGCTGTGAGCCCTATCGAGCAGGGCCATCCAAGACAGGTCAAAGTGAAGAGTTCTAACAAATGTGCTCCACCAGAGGAGGAAATGGCAACCCACTACAGTATTCTTGCCTCAGGAACCCCATGAACAATATGAAAAGACAAAAAGATACAACACCGGAGATGAGCACCTCAGGTCAGAAAGTGTCTACTGTGCTACTGGGGAAGAGCAGAGGACAATTACCATAATAGCTCCAAAAAGAATGAAGAGGCCAAAGTGGAAATGACACTCAGTTGTGGATGTGTCTGGTGGTGAAAAAGCTTGCTTGAAATTCAACATTCAAAAAACTAAGAGTATGACATCCGATCTCATCACTCATGGCAAGTAGAAGGGGAAAAAGTGGAGGCAGTAACAGATTTTATTTTCTTGGGTTCCAGAATCACTGTGGATAGTGACTGCAGCCATGAAAGTAAAAGATGCTTCCTCTTTGGAAGGAAAGCTATGACAAACCCAGACAGCATATTAAAAAGTAAGACATCACTTTGCTGACAAGAGTGCATATAGTCAAAGCTGTGATTTTTTTCCAGTAGTCATGTATGGATGTGAAGGTTGGACCATAAACAAGGCTGACCACAGAGGAATTGATGCTTTTGAATTGTGGTATTGTAGAAGACTCTTGAGAGTCTTTTGGATTGTGAGGAGGTCAAACTAGTCAATCCTAAAGGAAATCAACCCTGAATATTAATTGGAGGGACTGTTGCTGAACCTTAAGCTCCAATACTTTGGCCACCTTATGTGAAGAATTGTCTCGCTGGAAAAGACCCTGATTCTGGGAAAGATTGAGGGCAAAAAAGATGGGGCTGGTAGTGTATGAGATGGTTAGATAGCGTCACTAACTCAATAGACATGAATTTGAACAAACTCTGGGATGTAGTGGAGTTTAGGGAAGGCTGGCATGCTACAGTCCATGGGATCACAAAGAGCTGGGCATGACTTATTCACTGAACAACAATGATAGGTTCCCACCTTCCACATGGAATCATTATTATAGTAGGGCAGAGAAATGGAGAGGTATCACTTGCTATCATTCTAAAGCTTGTAAAAGGAAAATGAATCTCATTAAAAACCCCATGAACAAAAATATGAGATCTATATTATTGTTTGTAAGAAGGGGAAAATGTCATATCTCTAGAGGAAATAATTAAGCTCAGAAGTTGAAACTTTAAAGCAAACAAAAAGAAGGCATGAAATGTTCCTGGATGGCCATTAACTATTAAATTTGTTTACAGCACTGTATAGAAAATGAGGAAAATTTGATTTGAAAGTTGGTGTAACTGGAGAAACCAGTGGGGATTTTGTTATTAAAGTGTGTTTTTATTTCAGGAACAAAGTTGTATTACCAACTACATACTGCTATATTTTATTTGTGTCTTCTTTTACTTATAAGTGAATTATTAATGTGTCTGCATGTAAAATTTGAAATATGTTAGGAAAACCATCTGATAGCAGCACATTTTGGTCTTTCATTCTTAATTAATAGAAATAGATTTGGACTCATCCATATTTTTATCTTTTTACAATTTCCTATAAAAGTCAGATAGTATCTCTTGCCTTTTCTTGAACTTTTCAAATGCTATTCATAGAAATTAAATTAGGCCTTCCAGATCATTGTTTAAAATTGCAACCTGCCAGTCCCACTTCAGTTCCCCTTTAGCCTATTTTAATTTGTTTCCATTGCCTTCAGCATCTCACATATATAATATTTGTTGTATTAATTGCTTATTGCCTATCTTCCCCTATGTAAGAGTGTGGATTATCATTTGTTACGTGCTACCTAAGAAGGCACCTGTCACATATTAGGGACTCCATTTATTTTGTGTGATGAATTAATGAATGAATGAATTTATAATAGTAATAATCATAAAGCTAAAAATTCTAAGCAATTTGCCACGCACCAAGCACTGTTCTAATTGCTGAAAGTGTGTTAGTTCCTCAGTCGTATCCAACCCTGTGACTCCATGGACTGTAGACAGCTAGGCTCCTCTGTCCATGGAATTCTCCATGTAAGAATACTAGAGTGGGTTACCAGTCCATTCTCCAGGGCACCTTCCCAACCCAGGGATCAAACCCTGGTCTCCTGCATTGAAGACAGATTCTTTACCATCTGAACCACCAGGGAAGCCCTATATGTATAAATTTAATTTTCAGAATACCCTATGAGCTCCGTGCTATTATAATCCCCCTTATCCAAATGAGGAAATTAAGGCACATAGAAGTTAAACAGCTCTATAGTTACTGGCTAATAACTTATGTGGTTAATAATTCTATGGCTCAAATGTGGCAGAATCCCAATACTATGATAGGCAGTTCTGTGTCCTGGGCATGATTTTACCTGTTACACTAAGCTGACTTTAGTTTACAGACCTAGCCAAATAGAAAAAAAAAAAAAAAAAGTACATATTTTTGTAAATAAATAGTTTTCAACCCTTTAAGGTCTCTACACACCTGAAAGTTCATGACCCAAACACCTTGAGAATAATAGCTTGCTGAGACTTCAGAGGTAGGAGGGAGTCGAGGGCAGTTTTCTGCAGGCTACTGTATCCCCTTTATCACTGTTCCTCTAACATCACTCTTGACAACCACTGGTTTGATTTGGCTTTTGAAAGTCACCAATTTCTCAAGATGTCAGTTTTCTTATTCTAAAATGTTTGGGACTATATGCTATCAAATGTCTTCAGACATGCAAATTCTATGGTTCTAAAAATGTATTTCTGTGTTCTGATATGCAAGTAAGGTACTGACAGAAAGAGGGGGGAAAAGCCTTTTCCTGTACCTAGTGCTGGCCAAGTCTTTTCTATATTTGAACTTCAGTAGAAATCACACAGGATTCCTAAATGAGATGCAAATTAAATGAAAGTTGAAAGAGAGATTGAAGATAGAAAAAAATGGCTTTTCCAAAATGCAAAATGGCCCTTCAGGTTCTACTAACAAGCACCCTTAATTTTTCTATATTTTGGGCATGCCTAACACTGGATGGTTCACACATTTTCACTTCAGAATATAAGCTTCTCTTTCTTTTCCTGTGTGTATGTGTGCTTTTTGGCCAGATCATTTTTTCCTCTTCTCTCTCAATGTGGATGACCGAAATCTTGTTTCTATGTTTATTTGGTGAGATTATTCCCTTCCCAGTTGTCTTAATATTAATTATTTCAAAGTTTTATCAATCCTAACTTAACTACACTATCAGCTTAAAAATGAACAAACAAGCAAAAGACCCTGAAAACCATCTCTGTGATAGGGGGATCCTAATATGTCCCTAATGAAAAGTAAAATGGTACCTGGCAGCTCAGCGGTAAAGAATCCGCCTGCCAGTGCAGGAGACACAGGTTTAATCCCTAATCCAGGAAGATCCCCTAAAGAAGGAAATGGCTACACACTCCAGTATTCTTGTCTTTGAAATCCTATGAACACAGGGGCCTGGGCACAGGGGGATATAGTCCACAGGATTGCAGAGTCAGACGCAACTTAGTGACTGAGTAACAACTGCTTCTTTAGAAATCATTTCCACAAAAGTTTAAAACATAGAATTTACTGTGTGACCCAGCAATTCCAATTCTAGGTATATATATTCAATAAAATTGCAACATATGCCTACACAGAAGCTTGTAGATGAAGGTTCATAGCAGAATTTTTCATAATAGTCAAAAGAGAAATTATTCCCAAAGTCCATCAACTGATTAATGGATACAAAATATATGGTATGTTTTACAATGAAATATCTCCAATTTCCTTGAAGAAATCTCTAGTTTATGTACATACATGTGTATACATAAATGCATATATATGATACCTTCATACAAATGACATCTTAATACAATGCCATCATACAATGCCATCTTCATACAAATGCATACAAATGTATTCATACAAATGCATACAAATGTATGCAGGTGAATCTTAACCTGGGAATATATTTCTTATAAGAAACAAAGATCACAGATTATAATCAAAATGCTATTATAAATGTATATAGCTCTAAGAATCTAGTAAGATAGAATCAATAACTAATTATAACAATGAAGGTCAAAAAATATAAGTGAAAGTCACCAAGAAAATTTAGAAATTTTGTTAAAAATAGGGAAAATAGAATACTTGCACAATGAAATATTCTTATAACCAAAGTATAGACAACTTCAAAAAAATATTTTTATTAAAAAGCAATTCAAACAAAAATCAATCCATTTAAAATATATGAAGACAAACTATTTAGAATGTTTATTCTTCAAACTGTTTACAGAATAATGTAATTCTTATAAACTTTCAGTATGATTTTTTTGCTTTGAAATTTAGAAAACTGCTTTAAAATCAGAAGGAAAAATAATCAGATAATATCATTTTTAATTTGGAAAAAGTAAGGAGAATATCATGTATTTAGATATACAAAGCTGTGGTTACAAGGACGAGGTGAAACTAGGTATCAATTCAGTTCACTTTCTCAGTCCTGTCCGACTCTTTGCAATCCCATGTACTGCAGCACACCAGGCTTCCCTGTTCATCACCAACTCCTGGAGCTTGCTCAAACTCATATCATCGAGTCAGTGATGCCATCCAACCATCTCATCCTCGGTCATCCCCTTTTCCTCCTACCTCCTAGTCTTTCCCAGCATCAGGGTCTTTTCCAATGAGTCAGTTCTCAAATCAGGTGGCCAAAGTATTGCATTTTCAGCTTTAACATCAGTCCTTCCAATGACTATTCAGGACTGATTTCCTTTAGGATTGACTGGTTTGATCTCCTTGCAGTCCAAGGGACTCTCAAGAGTCTTCTAGAACACCACAGTTCAAAGGCATCAATCTTCCATACTCAGCTTTTTTTATAGTCCAACTCTCACATCCACAGATGACCACTGGAAAAACTATAGCTTTGACTAGATGGACCTTTGTTGGCATAGTAATGTCTCTGATTTTTAATATGCTGTCTTGGTTGGTCAAAGCTTTTCTTGCAAGGAGCAGGTCAGTTCAGTTCAGTCACTCAGTCGTGTCCGACTCCTTGCGACCCCATGAATCACAGCACGCCAGGCCTCCCTGTCCATCACCAACTCCCAGAGTTCACCCAGACTCACATCCATCGAGTCAGTGATGCCATCCAGCCATCTCATCCTCTGTCGTCCCCTTCTCCTACTGCCCCCAGTCCCTCCCAGCATCAGAGTCTTTTCCAATGAGTCAACTCTTCCATGAGGTGGCCAAAGTACTGGAGTTTCAGCTTTAGCATCATTCCTTCCAAAGAAATCCCAGGGCTAATCTCCTTCAGAATGGACTGGTTGGATCTCCTTGCAGTCCAAGGGACTCTCAAGAGTCTTCAGCACCACAGTTCAAAAGCATCAATTCTTCGGCACTCAGCCTTCTTCACAGTCCAACTCTCACATCCATACATGACCACAGGAAAAACCATAGCCTTGACTAGACGAACCTTTGTTGGCAAAGTAATATCTCTGCTTTTGAATATGCTATCTAGGTTGGTCATCACTTTCCTTCCAAGGAGTAAGCGTCTTTTAATTTCATGGCTGCAGTCACCATCTGCAGTGATTTTGGAGACTGTTTCCCTATCTATTTGCCATGAAGTGATGGGACCGGATGCCATGATCTTCGTTTTCTGAATGTTGAGCTTTAAGCCAACTTTTTCACTCTCCACTTTCACTTTCATCAAGAGGCTTTTGAGTTCCTCTTCACTTTCTGCCATAAGGGTGGTGTCATCTGCATATCTGAGGTTACTGATATTTCTCCCAGTAATCTTGATTCCAGCTTGTGCTTCTTCCAGCCCAGCATTTCTCATGATGTACTCTGCATATAAGTTAAATAAGCAGGGTGACAATATACTGCCTTGACATACTCCTTTTCCTATTTGGAACCAGTCTGTTGTTCCATGTGTCTTTTAATTTCATGGCTGCAGTCACCATCCGCAGTGATTTCGGAGCCCCCCCAAATAAAGTCTGCCACTGTTTCCATTGTTTCCCCATCTATTTGCCATGAAGTGATCGGACTGGATGCCATCTTCGTTTTCTGAATGTTGAGTTTTAAGCCAACTTTTTCACTCTCCTCTTTCACTTTCATCAAGAGGCTTTTTAGTTCTTCGCTTTCTGCCATAAGGATGATGTCATCTGCGTATCTGAGGTTACAGATGTTTCTCCAAGCAATCTTGATTCCAGCCTCTAGGTATAAGACTAGGTATAAGACTAAATTATGGAGGAAAATGTGTCAGATGTTTAAAAACATATATTTGATATGCTTTTTACTCTCTTTGCTCTTTTTGAAGCTGACCACATTTTTATTATTGAATATTATTCACCATAAATCCAAGAGAAAATTTTATGGCAGTTATTTATGGTTTTAGCTGGTCCTGGGGTCATTATCTGACTGATGATGGGCAGGGCTGGAGCCTGGTATGTTTGGCCACAGGGACGTAGGGTCCCAGGTCTAGTGCCTGTGCACTGATATGAAGGACCATATCCTGGGCCCTCTGGTGTACAGGGTGGTGTCCTGGGGAGGCTGTGGGCTCAGGGGATCTTAAGGCAGCCCCACCCAGTTAGTTACTTGTCCTGATGCATCCCAGTACTGGTGTAAACATGCTGGTGGTCAGGGCGAGGTCCCAGTGCTAACAGACGTGAGGAAAGATTCCAAACTGGCTCTTACCAGTACCATTGTCCACGTGAAAGAATGAGCTCCCCAGAATGACTGCCACCAGTGTCTATATCTCCACAGTGAGCTTCAGTTTCCTTCTGCCTCTTCTCAAGGTTCTTCAAAGTGAGCTGGTGGGTCTGACCTAAAATTACTGCTTCTGCCCTGAGTCCTGGAATGTGAAAGATGTTGTCTGTGTCCTTTTGAGGGGAGTTTCTCTTTCCCACGGCCCTCTGACATTAAGCCTCTACTGGCCTTCAAAACTAAAGATGTTCTAAGGGTTGATACAATACTCTCAGACTGCAGAGCCTAATGTGGGGCTCAGACCTCTCTCTCCTTGGAGAGAACCTCTGTAATTGTAATTATCCTACCCCTACACTGCCTAAAATGTGTGGGTGGAGCATTCTGAAGTTACATGATTATCCCAAGAGCAGAGCTAAATGTGCCATTTAAAGGGACCATTTACTTCAGTTTGAATATAGAGGTGAGTTTCAAAGGCAGTTACTTGTCAGAATTTAATCACTAAAATCTACACACATTATTTCCAGGTTTAGTATGCTTTCTTTGAGAAACATATTATGATATAGAAGAACAAACTTCAAATTTGTTTGTCAAATGCTTTTGTCAAAAGTCAAAACGCTGCTGGCCTTGCTCTTTGCCTATTAGTTACTTACATTTTTTATTTAAAATTTTGATTTAAATTTGATTTAAAATTTTGATTACATTTTTTATTTAAAAATATGTGTATATTTATATAGTACCTACCTTTGAAACCTTATAGTAATACTGGTTGCATAAAATGAGATGCTGTATGTATAAATACGTAGTGGCTATTATGATATGTAGTAAAAGCCATGTTCCTTAGTTAGACATAAAATCAACACTATTTTATATGCTGAGGTTATTTCGAACCAATATGAAATGACTCTTATTTTCATTTACATGATCAATAAAGTTTAAAACTGATTCATTTGTAACAACACAGGACCTTAAAAATAAAAATGTTTTTGCAACAAAGTATGCAACATAAGTAAACATCAGATGTTTTTATAATTAATATAATATGAAATTTTTAATAAGCTCTATTACACATGAACTTGATAATAGTGCACAATTGCTCTCTTATTACTTTTATAATAGTCCTTTTAGTATTCCAGTGAAACATGGCCAGTGAGTGCACAATATTCTTAGTTACCATTATGAGGGGCTCTGTATATTACATTTTCACTGTGTCTGCTGTTAGCTAGAAAAATGCTGGGAGCAACAGCAGCTACTCTCAACAGGGAGCCATATTAATTATTTGAAATGTGCCTCATAAGAGGAATCAGCAGACTTTATTACAAGTCGAATATTACTTGAAACGGGAAGGTTACTCTAACTGTTACCATAATCTATATATCGTTAACTTTCCTTGTTTAGGAAAAGAGATTAACAACCCTGTAAAGTGCTTTAGTAAATGTATAAAATACAACTGCATATCCCTTGTAGAAAGAAAATGATGGGTTCTCTACTTGTACCCAATTTTTTTTCATATAAAGTGGCTTTAGTAATTGAACTCCATAATTATACTTTCTTGCCTTAAAATTCAAATTGTTTACTGGATTATCAGTATACAAGCTATAGCTACTTTGAGCATTAGAAAATCCTTTTGTTTTTAAGTTAGAATTTTTTTTTTTTTTTTTTCAGTCAGCAACTTGGTCTTCAAAGGAACTTTAACACTTTAACTCATACAACAGAAAGTGTATCACAAGTTTGTGTGTGAGCTGGCAAAATACTTTACAAGAAACAGAATGAATCCATCTACCTGCTTTTTATATTGTGGGTAGTTATTATTTTTCCATCAAACACAATAAGCAAGTAGAAATAGTTTTTAAATAATAAGTAAAATGTTGAAAAGTAATAAATATAAAGTTAATTAGGATTGTAAATAAGTGCTATTAAAAGTGTTATCTGACATGGATGCCTGTCTGCAGATTGTTACTGATCTGCCTTGAAATAAGTGAGAAAATTAAAAGTCAGTGTTTAGAAACATTTAAAGCAAACAGAGTATTTAATGTGTCTTTAGAAAAGAAAAATGGGGACTGTATTTTATATGTCTTGTTTTCAGTTTTTATATTTCATTTTTCTTGCCAATCACTTTTATGGTGTTTTTCAAAGTGTCATTTCACAATAAACATGATTTAAAAGCAACAAGATCAAAATTGGAGAAGGAAATGGCAACCCACTCCTATATTCTTGCCTGGGAAATCACATGGAGAAAGGAGCCTGGTGTGGTTGAGTCCATGGCATCACAAAAGAGTCAGACACTACTTAGCAACTAAACAACAACCATAAAATTAGCTTAAGAAGGACTGTCTTTATTGGTTGATGTTTGGATGATGCATAATGTTTGCATTCTATAAGGCTATGAATTCAGTGTAAAGAGAGATGTGTGAAATCATAAAACTAACCAAAAAGTATAAAAACATTATTATAGTATTTTAACATTTATTTTTGGGTCCACAGGGCAGGCACATCATGGACAGGTATCGTACATCTCTCCACCAATTCACCTTGACTCTGACCTGGAAAGACCCCCTGTTAGAGGTGAGTTGTTGTATTCTTTTTTTTATATATTATTATTTAAAGAAAAAGGGAGTCTATTCATTATTTGATGAAGACAATTAATTAAAGATGATTATAAATATGTATGTTAAGTGCAGTGCCTGTTTAAAAAAAACAGGAGGAAAATGGTTTGTAAGGAATATAAAAGAGAGTAAGTCTTATTTATAAAATAAGATGTGAATTTTTTTTTGAGAAATGCTTGTAAACCACATAAAAAATGTGGCTCCATAGTGAAAGACTAGTTGAAAACCAACCTAGATTTAAAGATTATTATATAATCATTTCCTTTTTTATTGGAACTTTCTTCTTCTACTATCTTTTTTTACTTCTACTACTTTTCTACTATATTTTTTTAGTAAATTAAGATGTCTTAAACTAAGTTACATTGACAAATTTATTTCCTTGCAAATTGATGTTTTATGTTTTATTTTTCTTTTAAAAAGTCATTTTAGTAATAATAAAATTTATTTTTAAATTGTATAAATTTAAATTATATATTTAAATTGATGCCATATGTTTAAAGATTTTTAAAAATAACTAGTCATACAAAACAGAAATTAAAAGTAACATTTATCTTATCTACAGAATTTATCTTTCTACTTTTAAAGGATTATTAATAAATTTTAATGTTGTATAATGTTTAATCTGATGTAATAATAGATACAACTTTTAGTTTCATAAATGCCAAATATCCTAAGGTTAATTTTTTTATTTAAAGTAATACAGTATATTTTCTTATACTTTTAAAAATATGCAATAAAAATCACTAGATCTGTCTTTTATGAGCATGTTCTCCATACAGTTTCCTCTGCTAGGAGTCTCAATTTTTTCTTTGCTACCCATTAAGTTTCTACCAGTGTTTCAATGCCCTGCTTTATCTTCAGTTCCTCTGGTAAGCCTGTGCTGACTATGTATTAGGCAGAAGCTAAGTGCATGCCTCTGTCCTCTGGTGCCTGCCTCAGTTATTGTACCTAAAGCAGTGCATTTTATTTTTTCAGGCTAAATGTTTCCCTTTCTTTTTTGTAAGGTCCCTAAGGGCAAAAGTGTCATAATTATTATTTCTCCTCCAACCACTGGTCTGTGCTTGACACATAATGGGAAGTCATACAATGATTTCTGAATGTGACAACCTATATTGTGAAGGATGCATCCTCATTTTTTTTAAAGAAGTAAGCTGAGCAGGAATAATAAGAAATTTCACAAAGAGGACACAGAATGTACCAAAATATGTGTTTGTAAAGGTTGTGATATTTTTAAGGAAATATGCTAGGTGCACAGTAAAATGAAAGCAGTTTTAGACGAAACTGGAAAGATGTAATGAGGCAGACTGTAAAGGATTCTGTTTCATATGCCAAGGAGTTTGTCTTTTATCCTGGAAAAACAAAGTCATCAAATATTTTTAGATAAGTTAGTGGGGTGTTACATTATAACATTACCAGTTCTTGATATCGGAAAAATATCACTGTTAATGTAGATGATGCAAGATTGACAGAGAGAGGCTGATTCAATAATCTAGGTAAAAGATGAATAGGAAATTAACAGTGTTTTGGTGGCAGTGGTAGGGTCTGAAAGTATTTTGACGAGACATAGCATTGATTGAACAGATATAAGGGAAAGAGCAGAAATACCTCTAAGATTGCTTTACTGATTAATTACCTGAATGCTTATAATGTAATTTCTCCTCATGAGGGAAATATGAGTTATGAAAGGATGCCTTGTTTTAACCTTGCTAATTCTTAGTAGAATGTCATTTCCACCAGAGGTGGAGGCCTACTTATGCAAGTTAGTGACTTTAATTCAGTTCTTCATACATAGTCCCAATATAAATTGGGAAGAGTACTGTACAGTCATGAGTAGAATAGTATAATAATCCACTCCAGAATTTAGTGGCTTAAATCAAGAAACATTTTTTATAGTTCTCAGAGTTGGTTGCATTACATGTGTACTGCCTTGACTGAGACTGGATATTTAGTACTTAGCAGACTGGTCGGTTTTTCAGAGGCGGAAACTCACTAACAGATTTGATAGCCATCTTGATGTCATCTTGGGGCTTCCCTTGTGGCTCAGATGGTAAAGCATCTACTGCAATGGGGAGACCCAGGTTTGATCCCTGGGTCAGGAAGATACACTGGAGAAGGAAATGGCAACCCACTCCAGCACTCTTGCCTGGAAAATCCCATGGACGGAGGAGCCCGGTAGACTGCAGTCCATGGGGTCACAAAGAGTCGGACACAACTGAGCAACTTCACTTTCTTTATTTGATATCATCTGGGTGGTAGCCATATGACTCTCATCTTCTAGCAGGCTAGCACCAGCTCATTCCCATTGTGACAGGATTCCCAGCAGTAAGTAGGAAAGTCCCAAAGTTCAGGTATTGTTCAAGACTGCTTGTGCCATGTTTGTTATGTCCTATTGGCCCAAGTCGGTCACATAATCATCCCCAGACTTAAGAAACAGACTACATCTCTTGAAGAAGGAACCACAATCTGAAGGACTATGGACAGAAGAAGGAGAGGAATTTGGGCCATGTCAACCTATAGTATTCTTGCCTGGAGAATCCCATGGACAGAGGAGTCTGGCAGGCTACGATCCATAGGGTCGCAGAGTTGTACATGACTGAAGCAACTGACCACACCTACAAGCAACCTACTATAGCTAGGTAGATAGAATAAAATAACTTTAGAATAAAATTTGACAGAAATTGAGTGATGAAGGGATTTAGAGACAATAATTTTAAACTTGGGAGTTCTAGAACTTGCTTGTCTTTAATTCCTCAACTGCTACACAGAAGACAGAAATAAGAACTCAACAATGTCTTTGTGAGGATTAGAGATAATATAGACTAGAGTCTGGCATTTGATAAGCCCTAGATAAATTGTGGCTATTAGTATGTACTTTTGGGTTTGCTGTTGTGGCATATAGGAAGAAATTTGGCATTGAGGCCAGGCAGACCTGCATGACTTTAAGCAGCTTCTGTCTGTCATCTGTAACACAAGGATTGTAATGCAACCCTGGCAAGTTTATAAGGATAAGTGAAATAGTTAGTGTCAATTCCTGGCAAATAACTTGACATAAACTAGACTCTGAAGAGTTAGTTGGCATTATTAAGAGCTTCACTTTAAAGTGGCATCATCTTAGTAAAAGTAGTGATGATACTGATGTGGTGAAGAATGAATTACTAGAATCCAACAGTGTCCTGCTTTATGAAAAAGTGAAAGCATTGGTCCCTCAGTCATGTCTGACTTTTTGTGACCCCATGGGCTGCAACCCACCTGGCTTCTCTGTTCTTGGAATTCTCCAGGCAAGAATACTGGAGTAGGTAGCCATTCCCTTCTCCAGAGGATCTTCCCAACCCAGGGCTCAAACTCAAGTCTCCTGCACTGGAGGTAGTTTTATTTTTTTACCCTCTGAGCCACCTCAAATTGTGTCCTTGACCTTAGAAGGATTGTCCTGATAACTTGCTTGTAGTTCTCAAATCTTTCTTCTATATGCCCAAGACCCTCTTAAACTATGCTGATTAATGCAATTACAGTTATAGTTATTAGCTCATGTGTTATAGTTCTGAACCTTTTTTAAATGAACATTTAATTTAAGAGGTTTGTATAAATCACCAAAATTGTAGTACAAAAGATCTTGTGTTTTTAATTAAAACTATCTAATATTTAATTTAAAACAAATATTGGAAATAGTGTAGAGTAGGCAATATCATTACTTTGGAACCAAAAATATTTCAACTATCACTCATTTATCGTCATTTACTATTTTTAATTACACTGTATATCTTTTATGTTTTTATGAAGTCAAATGACACAAATGACCTAAATTATCTTTATATAGAGAGAGAGTCTCTCATGCAGGTTATAGATTTTTATTTGAATATATGCAAAAAGATAAATGAAGTTCTTTATTTTAGAATTCTATCTCTAATAATTTTTGTTAGATTATATAGCAATATACTTTGAACTACCTGAAAAACCACACTGCTATTTTAGCTTTTCTTTTTCTACTTTTCTTCCATAATTTTATATATGTTGAGACTATGAGAGCTGTGTCTTGATACTCTCCTCCCGCCCACTAATTTACAGTTCACTGTATTCTTTCTCTCTCTTCCTTTACCAGTTTCCATTAGTGTACATGGATGTTCATGTTTTAAGAATTCTTGCTATATACATATTAATTCCTTGAGTATTTTACAGACTTGACTATATTTTCATAGAATACCGTATTTAAGTTATTGACATCAAAAAAGCAATACAAAATTATATTTAGAATGTAGGAAAGAAAGCTGTGACAAAGCTAGACAGCACATTAAAAAGCAGAGACATCACTTTGCCCACAAAATTCCATACAGTCAAGGCTATGATTTTTCCAGTAGTCATGGACAGATGTGAGAGTTAGACCATAAAGTAGGCTGAGTACAGAAGAATTGATCCTTTCAAACTGTGATACTGGAGAAGACCCTTGAGAGTTCCATGGACTGCAAGGAGATCACACCAGTCAGTCCTAAAGAAATCAACCCTAAATACTCATGTGAAGGATTGTTTCTGAAGCTGAAGCTCAAAAACTTTGACCACTTGAAGTGAAGAGCCAGCTCATTGGAAAAGACCCTAATGCTTGAAATGAATGAAGGCAAAAGATGGGAGCGGCGGAGGATGAGATTAGTTAGCATCACTGACTCAATGGATATGTATTTGAGCAAACTCCAGGAAGATAATGGAAGTCAGAGAAGCCTGGTGTGCTGCAGTCCATGGGGTCACAAAGAGCAGGACACAACTTAACAAATGAACAACAGTAATAACAATACATTTACCAATGTTATCACAGGGGATTTTTCAGTAGAAAGTATCATTTATCCAACATACAATTATGTATCAGATTGCTTCTGATATTTTGCCATTTTATACTATTCTCACCCCAAACATTTTGTATTACTTACCACTTTTTTTTTAAATAATGATTTTGCTTTTAGTATTTGAGATAGTGAACTAATTATTGGTAATTTTGGAATTATTTTTAAATTGATATTTTTAAAAATAATTATATAATTGTTTTCAAATATCTATATTACATTTTCATTTATTTTTCATGCTCTTAAATTTTATATAATGTAAGAATCATTCCAGTTTTAATCTACATGTCACCATACTACCTCCATTCAGTTTTCTTGATTTCTTACACTTTTGCTCTCATTTTTAGGGGGAAAAAGTGTATCTTTCAAAATTGATGCATTTGTTTGTCATAATATATTTCTTCTTTGATAATGTGTATTCTGTGACCAACATGCTTATTGTAACCATATGGATAATATAGTAGCACGTTACCAAATAACCTTGAATAATATGTTGAAATTTATATTTCAAAGTAGCTGAAGTATATAAATTCAGTAGCACTTACCCACTGATGAGTAAATTTGAGAGATGCTGTTCTTTAAATCTAATGTGATCATACATGGCATTTGGTCACATAATTTATACCTGTGATGATTATATATGCATTCTGCAATTTACAGATTTTATTACTGAACAGGGGTGTAAATTCCAATAGTTTACCAGTGCATTAATTTTACAATACATTACAAGGTAGTTAACCAGAGCTGCCACTATAAATAGAAAAATAGTCACAGCCCTCACTATAAACTACTTAATAAAAATAAGATCCTGAATCAGCATTCACCATTATAGTAATTTTACTCATCACGCATCTCATTAATCAGGACTTAAAAAGAAATAGTTTCAACTAGAAGCCTTATTATTTTTAAGCCCTACATTATTAAAATGTTTGTTATAATTTGTACTGAATTTAATAGGGTTGATTATATATTTCTTATGCATATACATTCTCTATGCTTTTCAGACATATTTCCCAATTGTATGTATTACAATTGGAAATGAAAGTCTACTTTGGTAATTTTGTAGCAGATTTGTAAATAAGGACAAGGGAATTCTTCAGTTCAGTTCAGTTCAGTTGCTAGTCGTCTCCGACTCTTTGCGACCCCATGAATCACAGCGGGCCAGGCCTTCCTGTCTATCACCAACTCCCGGAGTTCACCCAAACTCATATCCATGGAGTTGGTGATGCCATCAAGCCATCTCATCCCCTGCCATCCCCTTCTCCACCTACCGCCAATCCCTCCCTGCATCAGAGTCTTTTCCAATGAGTCAACTCTTTGCATGAGGTGGCCAAAGTATTGGAGTTTTAGCTTTAGCATGAGTCCTTCCAAAGAACACCCAGGACTGATCTCCTTTAGAATGGACTGGTTGGATCTCCTTACAGTCCAAGGGACTCTCAAGAGTCTTCTCCAAAGCCACGGTTCAAAAGCATCAATTCTTTGATTCTCAGCTCTCTTCAAAGTCTAACTCTCACATCCATACATGACCAATGGAAAAATCATAGCCTTGACTAGACGGACCTTTGTTGGCAAAGTAATGTCTCTGCTTTTCAATATGCTGCCTAGGTTGGTCATAACTTTCCTTCCAAGGAGTAAGTGTCTTTTAATTTCATGGCTGCAGTCACCATCTGCAGTGATTTTGGAGCCCGAAAAAATAAAGCCAGCCACTGTTTCCACTGTTTCCCCATCTATTTGCCATGAAGTGATGGGACCAAATGCCATGATCTTCGTCTTCTGAATGTTGAGCTTTAAGCCAACTTTTTCACTCTCCTCTTTCACTTTCATCAAGAGGCTTTTTAGTTCCTCTTCACTTTCTGCCATAAGGGTGGTATCAGCTGCATATCTGAGGTTACTGATATTTCTCCCAGCAATCTTGATTCCAGCTTGTGCTTCTTCCAGCCCAGCATTTCTCATGATGTACTCTGCATATAAAAATAAGCAGGGTGACAATATACAGCCTTGACGTACTCCTTTTCCTATTTGGAACCAGTCTGTTATTCCATGTCCAGTTCTAACTGTTGCTTCCTGACCTGCATATAGGTTTCTCAAGAGGCAGGTCAGGTGGTCTGGTATGCCCATCTCTTTCAGATTTTTCCACAGTTTATTGTGATCCACACAGTCAAAGGCTTTGGCATAGTCAATAAAGCAGAAATAGATGTTTTTCTGGAACTTTCCTGCTTTTTCCATGATCCAGCGGATGTTGGCAATTTGATCTCTGGTTCCTCTGCCTTTTCTAAAACCAGCTTGAACATCTGGAAGTTTATGGTTCATGTATTGCTGAAGCCTGGCTTGGAGAATTTTGAGCATTACTTTAGTAGCTTGTGAGATGAGTGCAATTGTGTGGTAGTTTGAGCATAGCAGGGCTCAATAGAAGTTGCAGTTCTGAAGGTCGGGTGTCCACACCAAGGATCCTTTCTCCCTAACCTTTATTTTGCTTCCTAACTACTCACAAAATACTCTGCACCAGAATAAGGTCTATCACAGACAGAATCACTCAAATTCTCAGTGTTTAGGAGGGAGTTTATTTGGGGAGCTGCATCAGAATCCTAAGCAGAGGTGAATATTGATATTCAGCTATACCAGTTGAGGCACCCTCTTCAGTTGAAATTGTTGTTTTATTGTTTGGTTTGGTTTGGTTTTATTGTGTTTTCTCTAAAATTGGCTGACAGCTTTAGCAGTTAATGATAGAACCCTTCCTATAAATTCTTCACAACATCATTAGCAATTCAATTCGGATAAGTTCCTGTCAATAACCAAGGAAAGACATTAACTTCTGAAAAATGTCTTCCTTGTATGTAACTAACAGTGATATTTTGAATATTATGCTGCAGAAAAATTTGACTGTTCCCAGATACATTCTGCCTTCCAGTATGACAAGACACTAGTAATAAAGCTGGCAAAAACATTGTTATATTTTGTATAGTATTGTGTATAATCTTCTTTTATGTAGGTTCTTATATTTGATCATAAGCCTAATGTGACGTGAACAGTCATGTCCAACTCTGCAACCCTTAAACTGTAGCCTGCCAAGCTCCTCTGTCTGTTGGATTCTCCAGGCAAGAATACTGGAGTGGGTTTTCATTCCCTTCTCCAGGGGATCTTCCCAACCCAGAGATAGAACCTGGATCTTCTGCTTTGCAGTCAGATTCTTTATCATCTAACTACCAGGGAAGCCCCAAAGGGGATGTTGCATTAATCTAATAATACTCAATACTAAAGGGTGTGTTGCATAAGCCTAATACTCAGTACTCAATACCAATTTATACATTTTTAAACTTCTTTTTCTGTAATAAAATGAGTAATATAAACATGGTTCCATTGGCAGATAATCAATGAATAGAATAATGTCAGGCATTAAGTTTCAATTCCAAACTGAATTACATTAAGCAAATCCACACACAGAAAATATTTTTTCAGCTCAAAATAAACAGATGGTCCTGTGTGGTGCATATATTTAAAAAACAGACTATTGCCAAAGATATAGAGTCACAAATATGAGATGTTAACACACAACATTATTTAGTGAAATATAAAAACATTTTATATTGATTAAAATAAAATAAGTTCAACACATCTGGCATTCTTACTGAGGAGTCTCCAGGCTTCTTTACTGTGCTATTATAATGTTTTTCTAACTTATTTGGTTAACAAATATTATATGGTGAAACATAATTCCCAAGCTTTATCCACCCTTATCCTAAGGTAATAAAAATTAAACTTGCATATAATGAAGTACTTTGACCATGTTGGATAAACTTCCTACAGTTGCAAATGCCAAGCTTTTTTTGTTCTGTTTATAGTACACTGTGAACACATACAAAATAGATACAGAGAGTATATAGCTTGTTATTATTAATGGTAAGCACCACTCCCTTTCATTAAGTATGTATCTTATGTTAGACACAGGAAAAAATATTTTATACACATTGTCTCCTTTAGTCTTACAAGGATCCTGTCACTTTTCATTCAGGCTTATTGGTCATCATCATTCTATTTCTAACATCAAGCATACAACTATAATACAGTAAATTAATAGTTGAATTTGGGCTGAATTTAAGTGAAGTTAATTCTAACTCAGTGGTAAAATGTACTTTTTTCTCAATATCTTTAGGAATAAGTCGGAGGGTTTTGTAAATTGTAATCTACTTTCAAAGTATAAATTATTGTTGAAAAGTCAATATTTATCATTTGAAATAATTTAATATACTCCTGCAGGTCCCTTGTGGAAGATAGTTTATGTGTTGAGAATAATTATCCAGAGAATAGTGTGATCTGATAGGTTATCTCATTAGGTTCCTAGTCAGCTTATCTTGGTGTTCTGTCCGTGAGCCTGATTGAGAAGAGAGCTTGTTTGAACTCTCCTTCCCCATTGGTTGATTAAATAATATTCTTAGTATCCAAAGGGTATTAAGTGAAGACAGAAGCTTGATACTGTTATGATATGTACATTCTCCTTC
The DNA here is from genome assembly GCF_019923935.1 of Bubalus bubalis. Taxonomy (NCBI): domain Eukaryota; kingdom Metazoa; phylum Chordata; class Mammalia; order Artiodactyla; family Bovidae; genus Bubalus; species Bubalus bubalis. The sequence continues at coordinate 39,958,004 of NC_059163.1, read as the reverse complement.
AGATTTGGTGTGCCTAATGGCAGATCCAGTGATAATGGTCCTTGACTTGAATATGAAGATTCCTCCATTGGAGCTATTGTTCAAGGCAAGGAAAAGTCTATGGTATTAGGATATCTCTAAGAAGCTATGACCATGGTTCAGTTCACTGAACTGCACGCTTCCCCACACCTCCCAACCACCCCTGGCTCTCTGTGCTCCCTCTTAAGATTGCTCTGTGGCCCAGCTCTCCTAAGAATGCTACTATAGGTTCCAGTACTTCTCTTTGTCTTGTTTTGGTTTTAGTCTCATTAAGGTACATGAGGGTAGAACTGCTTTATTTTGTTCAGAAATAAAATATTTAATGTTTTCCAGATGTCATAACTTTACAGTGAGGTAATACTAGTCATTAATAATAATAGCTAACATTGATTATACAAATTAACCTTAAGACATATAATCACCTAAAAATTATCCATATGATCCCCTTTCTCCCAGTTCTCAAAGACAGTTTCTCATAGTACTCATCAGGATGTTCCAGTAGATACTACTTTTTTGAGTTGACTTGGTATGAACACTTGATATTTATATTTAGTGTTTGTCAAGCTCTATTCTAAGTACTTGACATGGATTAGTACTTCAATAATTTCCCAAATCCCATGAATCAGATAGTATTATTGTTGTAACTTTATGAATGAAAAAACTGAGACATAGAGAATTTCTTTAACTTCACAAATGTCAGACAAGTATTAAGTATTGGAACCAAGATTCAAATCGAGGCATCTGAAATCTGGTATGACAGTTTTTCATTTATACAAACTGACTTAATTTCTAAAACTACGTATTATAGCAAGTATTTAGTAATAAAATATCATCAGCAAGCAATGGGAGTCTGACCATTCATAATAGAGTATTTTTTAAAACAAATTCACCACTCTCAGTATTCATCTCAAGAACACATTATGATAGAAGCAGTTCAGACACTTATGTACTACTGGTCAATGAGAAACAATTTGTGTGTGTGTGTTTCTTTCTCTATAAAATAGAATATTTTGTTCTGTTGTCATTCTTGTTACCTTCTACTCTTCATAAAATGTGTTACTTTTTCCTCACAAAAGGAGTGTATACTGTGTTTTCCAGTATTCTCTCCCCAAAATGGTTATTTATGTAATCACTAAAAAATAATGTTATACATGTATACTCAAAATAATTGTACTGCCAGGAGCAGACCGCTATCAGCTGTATTCACCACCACCACCAGAGCCTGGGATGGGGAAGAAGGAATTGGCTTGAACTCCAAATATAGCAGTCACCTGCATCCCTACCTGCTGAATACTCACAGCTGCAAGGTTCTCATTTTTTGGTATACCCCCACAACACATGCATACAAATACATATGCCATTCAGAAGTACCATCTTTAAAAACAATTCTTGACAATAGATTTAGAAGATTGGTATGATAAAGATAAAATATATAGTAAATCCTAAAACTTTAAAATATCTTCTGCTTTTACTGTCAGTTACCTGAGATGTGATAAAAGCTCTTTTCTCTAGGTTCATCTTTTTTTATCTGGATGGTAGTAGGTGAAGCTGTCACAGATACATCATATATATCACAGAAATGAGGAGAGTGAGGATCATGTTTTCTTAGTTCTAAAAGATATATGTATGGGAAGCATTGACTTTGGGTATTATTAATCCCATGACACCCAAAAGCAGCATTGCCTTTACACTAACAGGCACTTGGCACCCTCAGTGCTGAGAAACACTTTTCTCTTAGCTACTTATAGCTTTGGGTCCAGCAATAATTTCCAGTTCTTCAGAGGCCAGCGAAAAAAAAACAAAAAATTCCCTCACTGGAGCAGTTAGTCCTGTTGTTTGGCATCAGGCTTTTCTGGGTGGAATATTATGAAAGTATGCAGCTACAATTCTAATTCTTGTATTTAATCATCATAACTTTAGTTTATGTTAGGCTCAAAATCCTGCAAGCTAAACTTCAGCAGTATGTGAACTGAGAACTACCAGAAGTACAAGCTAGATTTTGAAGAGGCAGAGGAATCAGAGATCGTGGAGAAAGCAAGGGAGACTCAGGAAAAAAAAAAAAAATCTACTTTGCTACACTGACTATGCTAAAACCTCTGACGGTGTGGAATACAACAAACTGTAGGAAATTATTTAAGAGATGGGAGTACCAGACGACCTTACCCGTCTCCTGAGAAACCTCTATGCAGATCAAGAAACAACAGTTAAAACCAGACATTGAACAACTGACTGATTCAGTGTTAGGAAAGGAGTTCATCAAGGCTGTATATTGTCACCCTGCTTATTTAACTTATATGCAGAGTACTTCGTGCAAAATGCCAGGCTTAATGAATCACAAACTTGAATCAAGATTGTTGGAAGAAATATCAACAACTTTAGATATACAGATGATACCACTCTAATGGCAGAAAGTGAAGTGGAGCTAAAGAGCCTCTTGATGAAAGTGAAAAAGCTGGCTTAAAACTCAACATTCAAAAAACTAAAATCATGGCATCTGTTCCTATCACTTCATGGCAAATAGAAGGGGCAAAGATAGAAGTAGTGACAGATTTTCTTTTTTGGGGCTCTAAAAAGCACTGTGAACTTTGACTGCAGCCATGAAATTAAAAGATGCTTACTCCTTGAAGAAAAGCTATGACCAACCTAGGCAGCATATTAAAAAGCAGAGACATTTCTTTGTTGTCGAAGGGTCTTACAGTCAAAGCTATGGTTTTTCCAGTAGTCATGAAGGGTTGTGAGATTTGGACCATGAAGTAGGCTAAGCACAGAATTGATGCTTTCAAACTGTGGTGCTCCAGAAAACTCTTGAGAGCCCCTTGGACTGCAAGAAGATCAAACCAGTCAATCCTAAAGGAAATCAACCCTGAATATTTGTTGGAAGTACTTATGCTGAAGCTAAAGTTCCAATACTTTGGTAACCTAATGCGAAGAGTGGACTTATTGGAAAAGACCTGATTCTGGGAAAGATTGAAGGCAAAAGGAGAAGGGGATGGCAGAGGATAAGATGGTTAGATAACATCATCGACTCAATGGACATGAATTTGAGCACACTCCAGAGATAATGGAGTTCAGAGGATCCTGGCATTTATAGTCCATGGTGTTGCAAAGTGCTGGACATTACTTGGTGATTAAACAACAATAACAAACCTTAGTTTGCTAACTATATATGATCATGGACAAATCCAATAACAGCAACAAACTCTCTCCCAAGATTTTTTTAAGTATCAAACACCAAATATGATACTATATGTGAAAGTGCCTCATACACTATAGATTGCTGTACATTTATTATTAATATAATTTAGCACCAGTGCTTTATTGCTTTAGTCTAGATCTCATTATATCTCATACACATTAAGATCCAGAATATAAGTCCTCAAGAGGGTTTACAATGTTTTAATACTCCTTAAATCCTATTGGCGGGAGAAGGCAATGGCACCCACTCCAGTACTCCTGCGTGGAAAATCCCATGGACGGAGGAGCCTGGTAGGCTGCAGTCCATGGGGTCGCTAAGAGTCGGACATGACTGAGCAACTTCACTTTCACTTTCCACTTTCATGCATTGGAGAAGGAAATGGCAACCCACTCCAGTATTCTTGCCTGGAGAATTCCATGGACGGAGAAGCCTAGTAGGCTGCAGTCCATGGAGTTGCACAGAGTCGGACACGACCGAAGTGACTTAGCAGCAGCAAATCCTATTGGCATATCTATGAAATTTTCACATTAAAAATATCCATGTTTACCCTGTGAATTTATGTACATTTAAAATCTCAAAAACGTATCAGACAATAAAGCTATACATCAGCTTTTTTGTCCTTTCCTGAAAGACTGATTTTTATTTCATATTCTGTGCTGTTACATCTTATGAATAGGTTAGGTTCTGCGTTTATAGGGTAAGACTAGAAAAAACCCACAAAACCCATCTTGAGATACCCTCAAAATTATGTATAAAATATAGTTTATTCAACACTGAGTTGGATATCAGAAAATGTGAATAAAATACCTCAATTTTCTCTTGGAAGTAGAGGTATTTTTGTGATGATCGTGTGGGAAGACATAGAACCAAGGAAACATAGCTCTTGAGGTCACTCTGGGCCATGTGTCCCTTGAGTAAAATGGCAAATGGACTCTTCTCTCAAATCTTCTTTGAGTTAATATCATTGAATTTAAGTCAAATTAATTTTGCAATAACTATACTATAGGGAATAATTAGGAGAAGGCAATGGCACCCCACTCCAGTATTCTTGCCTGGAAAATCCCATGGGTGGAGGAGCCTGGTAGGCTGCAGTCCATGGGGTGGCTAAGAGTCGGACATGACTGAGAGACTTCACTTTTTACTTTAATGCATTGGAGAAGGAAATGGCAACTCACTCCAGTGTTCTTGCTTGGAGAATCCCAGGGACGGGGGAGCCTGATGGGCTGTCGTCTATGGGGTGGCATAGAGTCGGACAGGACTGAAGCGACTTAGCAGCAGCAGCAGGGAATAATTATTATGTGCTGAACACTGTACAGGAGATGGACAGTACAGTGATAAACAGGAGAGAAAACCTGGGCTTAACCTGGTAGTGGAAGAAGTTACCAGTATATAAATATAGATTCAACAACCAAGATTATGAATAGGTTATGATTAGAAGTATAAAGGAGGTATATAAGTGGATGGTCAATAAAAACATTTCTAGAGAGATAAATATTGACCTGAACTGTGAGATCAGAATGAAAATGAGTTAACCATGATTAAAGTTGAAGGATAGTGTAATCAAAGCCCCTGACATAGACAAGTCATAGTGTTATTTTTTTACTAAGCAAATACTGATTAGAGCTTCATATGTGCCAGGCACTCCTGGGACTGTGCAGTTTAAACGTCTGTCAACACTTCTGTTCTCATGGAACTTACACTCTAGACAGTGAAAGACACAGTAAATGAACAAAATAATTAACAAATATGTGGATGTGATTAGTTCTGAACGTAGAGGGAGGACTGGGGATATAGGCAATGCATTTGGTCAGGACTCAGACTATACAGGACTTTTTCAAGAAAAAACCAGAGCTGGACAGTAAAGTGGTTAAAATGTTTCTTTTTTAGAACTATTGCAGTAGAATAAAGACCCTGGTATAGACGGGGGCCTATTCTTCAAATACAGCATAAACTAGTGAGAATTTATAGCCGAGGAACAGGGCAGGGATCAGTGGATGGAAAATTACTAAGAGGAAACATCAGAGGTGAGGGTAATTCTGAAACCAACTTCATAGGAGTCTAGCTGAAGACGGGTCAGGGAGATTGGACATCATCAGATGTCCAATGGTGGAGGATGAGGAATATGATCAGATAAGGAAGGCAATCAGATACTGAGGGTGGGGTTCTAATTAAACTAATGTAGCAGAGGCATTGTTAAAACTGAATTTTACAAGTGCATGGATGGACCTGAAAGAAGGTTCAGGAGTCTAATTAAAGTTTGTTCAAGCAAAGAATCTCTGTTGGCCTTGTAGGCCATGCAAGGAGTTTGGGTTTTATATTAAGATCTTTAAGGATTCCTGAGTAATTTTTACACAGAATTTTCCATAATCTGGTTTTGATTTTTAAAAAATGACTCTAGATCCAGTGTGGAAAATGGCATAGGATCCAACCATATTGTTGTGTCCCTTATTTAAATTTCATTTAGAGAATTCCCTCCTGTCACTTGATTTTTTTTTGTTGTTGTTAAGATTCTCTTTTCTACTTCCCACTCCATTTTTCACCTTTTTGGCCTTTGGGTAATGTGTGACTTCTCTGATCCAGAAGTAAAGAAAAATTTGGAAATTTGCTGTAGGGCTAACTGCTGAGCCCTTTAGAAGCAGGACCTGAGGGAACACATGCCTGGATTCCAGAAATGCATGGGAGTTATAGTCCCTGGAGGGAAGAAGGGCATTAACTGATAACAGATAGCCCAGGAAATTTGCTATGCCCAGTCTGGGTACACTGAATATTGACCCTGTTAAAGCAAGAACAGCCTTAGAATTGGTCAGGTTGGTCTGCATTGCCTCTGGAACTGGGAAAGCCTTCAGTGTTCACAATTGATCTGATGTGAAATGAAAAGACAGAAGCTAGCATGAGGGATTATAGCAGATCTTTGTGTACTAATCCTAGCCATTCAGTGTATCCTATAGAAACTAAAAATTACTTTGGGTATAGAAGGCTTCCCAGGTGGCACGAATGATAAAGACCCCACCTGCCAATGCAGAAAATTTTAAGATATGCGGTTCCATCCCTGGGTGGGGAAGATCCCTTGGAGCAGAAAATGACAACCTACTCCAGTATTCATATTGCCTGGAGAATCCCACGGACAGAGGAGACTGGCAGGCTACAGTCCATAGGGTCGCAAAGAGAAACGAGTGAAGCAACCTAGCACATGTGCATAGGAGGCATTAATACCACTATTTTGCATAGAAATTTTGACTACTTTGTTTAGGATGGATTGGGAATAAAGAAAATTAGTAGGCTATTTCAAGAAGGATTCTTGGGACTGAAAACTTAAAGACAGTAGGTTTGGGAATACAGATGACATGATGGATTCATAGACTCTGCAGTTAAAGTTATAATAGGTCATGGTGGGTTTTTGGATATATTGGGGAGAAAAAATATGTAATTCCTTGATTTATAATTCAGATAATTTGGGTGAATATTGATACTGTCCTGGAAGACAAGGGAAATTCATATTCAAACTAAAGATCACCTATTATTAATTATTTGAATATACATGCAAAATGAAATGTGATTGGAACTTGTTTCCTTTCAGTCCACGGGAGATACGAAAAATAATTTCAGGGGTGTCTGAGACCTTTAACCTTTTACAAGTAATTGAATTGGCCCTTTGGTCACCAGGTGGTTAGTTATCCCAAGATGTAATTTATTTAGAAGAGTATGACTAGTGAAGTTATGGGATACTGAGTCTGATAAAGTTCTTTCCTGGAACCTAAAAGGCATGCCTGCCAGATTTTATTTAGGTTTTAATGAATGAATAAATGAAGGCAAGGCTGTAGAGTGAAAACCACCTCTGGTCATCAAATGGTCCATGCCTTTCCTTTGTTTCACTCTTTTGAACAATTATACTCCTTCATTTCCAGTGTGTATGTTCATTTGAGAGGGGCACCTCAGGGCGTACTTGTTTCCTTTTTTGTTAGATAAAACCATTCTTGAAGATGAAACACAGAACATACAGGCTGCACTGCAAGCACATAAAACCTGGAATACCAGCTGGAAAATGTCTTAGCTTTGTATTTCTGATTTCTTAAAGTTAAAAAAAGGGGGGGGTGGTAGTGGATAAGCATTCACATTTTGTGTCTGTTGTTTTTCTCTGTTATTTAAAAAGGTGATGTTGATGTCTTATAGAGCAAGAGTTTTTAGAAGCAAATTCTCAGAATTTTAACATCCCCAAAAATATGTGGTATTATTTTTCTTTGTAAAATCTATCCAGCTAAACTATTTTCTGATAAGTTTAAATGTATATGAATTAATGCCCTGGAGAGTTTCTTGAGTACTTCATTGTGCATTTTACTGAAATGTGCATTTTGAAAACATTGGTGAAATTTTCCATTTCCCACCTTGCCCCAGCAGCGGCTGGAGCCTGGACCATTTTCGATGGCTGACGCTCAGGCAGCACTAATCTAAGGCAAATGGCATATTAAAAGCTACCTCGCCACCTCTTCTTCTATTAGATGTGCCTAAGGTGAAAGAAAGAGGATAATATTGTATTGAAGTTCCAGCTATTTTCCTTTTTCTCCTCTTCCCTTTCCATTCCTATTACCTTAAAACTATTAACTACTGGTCATGCTCTTAACATCAAAATACTTACAGGAAAAGATTTGTTTTGAATGAGCAGATGGACCAGTTCTAAGACAAGCTGCTATATTAATAAACATGTGTGGTGCTTTATCTGCAAAGGAGCCTATTTTGACATTTCTCCTGGATGATTTGTATAACCTATCACTATCACACCTGGAGCAGGGACAATAAATGGGCACTTAATAGTCAAGCAGTGTGTGAACACCTTCATTATAACTTCATTATGTCAGATATAATCATCTATTACTGAATGTCAGGCATTTAATTTATGAACAGTTACCCTACAGAATTAGTGGCCATACAAATGAATGGTCCATTCATGTCACTTTTACTGTAAATTTCCTTCTCCCAATACCATCTCCTTTTTTAAACATATAGTATTAATTTGATATCTTTTGGGGATTTTAGAATATAAGATGTGTTGTTTATATTTATGAAATTTGAGAAGAGGGTCACATGTGATGTACAATTGCATATATTAATATGCATATCTATTTACAATAATAGTACAGTTCTATAAGTTACTTATGAACTTTTATTTGATTTTGATAAAGAAGTGATAATGCTCTTAGGAAAAAGCAAAAGTTTCCCCAGAAATCTACAATGATATAAGGTGCATATCATTAATAATACTGTTGTTTAGTGATTAAGTCATGTCAGATTCCTTTGCAACCCCATGGATTGTGGCCAGACTCCTCTGTCCATAGGATTTCCCAGGCAAGAATACTGGACTGGGTTGCCATTTCTTTTTCCAGGAGATCTTCTGAACCCAGGGATTGAACCCATGTCTCCTGCATTGGAGGGTGATTATTTATCAGCAAGCACCAGAAAAGCCCTAACAATGCTGTACTGTGCATCTAAATGTTCATTGAGAGTAAATTTTTATTCTATGTATTTTTAGCACAAAATAATAATAATACCAACAACAATAATAATTCCATTGGGCCATAATCAGCAGTCAAAAGTAAAAGTTGCTCAGTCATGTCCAACTCTTTGCAACCCCATGGACTATATACAGTCCATGGAATTCTCCAGACAAGAAGACTGGAGTGGGTAGCCTTTCCTTCTCCAGGGGATCTTCCCAACCCTGGGATAGAATCCAGGTCTCCAGCATTGCAGGCAGATTCTTTACCAGTTGAGCCACAAGGGAAGCCCAGCAATACTGGAGTGGGTAGTCTATCCCTTCTCCAGCAGATCTTCCCAACCTAGGAATCGAACCAGGATCTCCTGCATTGCAGGCAGGTTTGTTACCAACTGAGCTATGAAATTAAAAGACACTAGACCTAGATAGCATATTCAAAAGCAGAGACATTACTTTGCCAACAAAGGTTCGTCTAGTCAAAGCTATGGTTTTTCCTGTGGTCATGTATGGATGTGAGAGTTGGACTGTGAAGAAGGCTGAGCACTGAAGAATTGATGCTTTTGAACTGTGGTATTGGAGAAGACTCTTGAGAGTCCCTTGGACTGCAAGGAGATCCAACCAGTCCATTCTGAAGGAGATTAGCCCTGGGATTTCTTTGGAAGGACTGATGCTAAAGCTGAAACTCCAGTACTTTGGCCACCTCATGCAAAGAGTTGACTCATTGGAAAAGACTCTGATGCTGGGAGGGATTGGGGGCAGGAGGAGAAGGGGATGACAGAGGATGAGATGGCTGGATGGCATCACTGATTCGATGGACGTGAATCTGGGTGAACTCCAGGAGTTGGTGATGGACAGGGAGGCCTGGCGTGCTGCGATTCATGGGGTCGCAAAGAGTCGGACACGACTGAGTGACTGATCTGATCTGATCTGAGCTACAAGGGAAGCCCAATCAGCAGTGGCACTACCTAAATGATATGTATAAGAGAGATAGTGAGAGATAGTGAAAAGAGAAGCTTCAGTTTGTGAGAGAGAAGCTGAGGGAAATAGGAGAACCAGAACTAGCATTTTGTAGTTTTTCATAATTGATGTTCCTACTGGCATCTACAGAACCCTGCAGCCCTTTTCTCTGGACTTAAGAAAATACAGCCAGAGCTTCATCATATCTGTTTCCAAGTTCAGTATTAGAGAGAGCTTCAGTTGTTATGAAGACTCCAGATCTTCAAATTGAAATTACTATCTGTGAAAAAGTTCTTTCAGAGATGTCTCAACTGCTGTCTGTTTAGAAATTTAGGACTGGGGTGATGGTAGGATCCAGTACATGGAAAGAGAAATCTCAAAGGCTATTAAACAATCAGTGCCACTATTAGACCTTGACCTCTCAGATTAGAACAAAATGAATGATACAGACAGGAAATTATTAACAAACTGACAACAGAATTATATGGTATGAGGATGAATCTACATTAATACCAAAACCATATTACAATTGCCTTTGGCTGTTTGAAAGGTTGGAGCTGCCAATAAGAAGCTTCCTCCTATATATTAATAATACAGACCTGCTTTTCTTCTACCCAGTTCCAGATTTCAATGTGATGAATGGTAGCATTCACACAGGAAACTAGGTGGGAGAAGATTATGAATTTCTTCATTAGAATTATAAACTTAAAGAAACCATGTATTTTGGAAGGATGTCTCACATAACTGAAAAATATCATTGAGGATAAAGAAGGGGAGGATATTTAGTTCTAATATCCCAGAGAAACAAAGGCTCTGGTAGTGTGCCAGAATGCATTTGCAAAACCTGAGTACTCTGACACATCTCTAATTGGCATGGACATAGCTGCCTTTGATTTCTGTTCTCTATAGATATCAGTGATCAGTAGTCATATTAGTCTATAGACTATTTCATTGACTTGAATGACTGGAAAGTTTATTAAGGGACCTGGGTTGTACAAGATGATCTTTTAACAACCAACCCAAATACTATGGTTAAGATTTATTTGATGAAAACTCATGCTGAAGATAACATAGAATGATTTTGGCCAAGACTCTTCAGGGATGCAAGCTCCCCAAATGAAGTGATTAGACTTCTCTCTTTTACAGATCTAAACCCTTGAGCAAGTGTAACCAGAATCAGGGAAGGCTGGTATGAAGGCTCAGTTGGTTGGCAAAAAAATTTCCAAACCTTCAGAGTAAGCTTCACATAGGAGGGCCCTGAGACAGTCAAAGCACTGATAGCTGACTAGACCTCAGTGCCTATTGTAAACTACCAGACTGAACTTTGCAGGAATCTCATTCACTTACTTTCCTTTCCCCTTTGTCTTCCATGTATCTTTCTCACAACTTCATTAGATCTTCACTATCAAAAATTTACATCATTTGGGACCATATTGGAGCATATATCATGATATATAATTGGTAGGAAAAATATGGGTTACCCTGAAATTTCATGTAAAATAACTAGCATAATTTTTGCAGGGACACTTGGTTCATACTACATTTAAAAATGTACAAAGGTGAATACCTTGCCTTTTTGCTTTCAGCTATTATTACAATCTTTAAAATCCATGTTACTGAATAACTTTAGTTATCATCCATACTAAAAGTTGGCTTAACTCCTGCTAAGATACAGGAGCCTGGCACACTGCAGTCCATGGGGTCACAAAGAGTCCAACACTACTTAGACACCGAACAATAAGATACAAAGAAAATTCAAGAAAATATATGATCAAAGATTTTAAATGTTTAATAAGAGAAGTGGAAATGTTAATCAAAATAGAAATGTTTTTTTAAAACACTAATGAAATAGTTCATGGTAGAAAATAGTACAATAGTAATCTGTAATAATAACAGTGGAAGTCTGTGATCTAACTATAATTTTTTCAAGGTGTGTACAATCACAGTGAAAAGACTATAAATTTACAAATCTTACCTTGAACACTAACCATTTGACAAATGTTTATGGAATTTAACAGAAAATTTTAAGATACAGCATCTATTTTAGGCCATAGGGTAACAAAATGTAAATTGCTTTCCATCAGCAAAAAAATGGAATAATTCTAAAATGTAAGCAAAATTCTTTTCCCTCTAATATAATTAGAATCATTATTAAATCAGACACATTAAACTGCTGGGAATTTGGGGACAATAATTAGATTTATTTACAGAAGTTGATTGACATATACCCAGTCTAATGAAAAATTACATACATTTTTGAGAATTAAAGCTTTTTACTGATTTTTTTCTTTTTTCATGTTTCAAATAGTTTGGGGCTTAATCTTTTCATCTTCTAATCTAGAAATAGTTGCTTGATTAAAGCTCCAAAATTCTATGTTCTCTGAGGAACAAATATTGTATAATTAGGGTCCTATCAAATTATGTAAACTCATTATTGTATGCACTGTTGAATAATATATGCGATGCAAATAATTGAAACGTTGGAGTCATAAAGTTGTAAAAGCTAAGTAGAAACAATTTAAGTACATTCTTTCTTTTATCAAAAGCACTAGAATTTTTTTTTCCTTTTTGTAGTCTATGTTTTAGAATAGCCAATCCTAGATTACTGACATGAAATGTTATATTCTCTTGTTCATTTTACCAATCAAATTTGAATGTGTGATATTCAGGCCATTATGCATTTCTAAATCTGAAGTACCCATAATTTCAAATCAAGAAACATGTAAAACCCAAATGTCTTCCTTATGCTAATATTTTTCCTTGAATAAAAATATTATTCATGAATGCTTATTATAGTACTCATTAACATTTCATATTTAAGTGACTGTATTTATCATGAAACAAATTTATTTTTGTGGAACTTTTTGATGTCTTCGCAATTAAGAAAGGAATTAGTGAGTGGTTTTTATTTATTCTGTCATGTGAAATCTTTGCCTTTGTACACATGTAATTTAAAATGACTTTTACTCAGCTTCTATCCAACTGTAACTGTAGGAGTAGTACTGCATAATAGAAGAAAATTTGAAATCTAATACTTAGGAAATATCTTTAGAAATGCTATTAGCAAATAAAATAAGAACAAGAAAGGTCACCACCAACTGAATGGCAGTTTTAAACCTGGTACAGTGTTTGGTGCTTCACATTGGTTATTTCTAATTCTTATGAAAACTTGGGAAAGTAGGTCTCTTTATCCTCTTTACAGAAATAAGCTGAGACTTAGAGAAGATGCTGTAACTCATCCAGTGTTGTACAGCTATTAAGTGCTAGAGCTGGAATCCTGCAGAAGATTCCAAGCAGCTGCTGCTGTTGTGTTCAGTTGCTAAGTTGTGTCTGACTCTTTGTGACCCCATGAACTGCAGCACGCCAGGCTTCCCTCTCCTTCACTGTCTCCCAGAATTTGCTCAAACTCAGGTCCATTGAACCAGTGATGCCATCCCATCATCTCATCCTCTGTCGCCCCCTTCTCTTCTTGCCCTCAATCTTCCCCAGCATCAGGGCCTTTTCCAATGAATCAGCTCTTCACATCATGTGGCCAGTATTGGAGCTTCAGCTTCAGCATCCGTCCTTCCAATGAATAGTCAGGACTGAATTCCTTTAGAATAGACCAGTTTTATCTCTTTGCTGTCCAAGGGACTCTCAAGAGTCTTCTCCAGCACCACAGTTCAAAAACATCAATTCTTCAGCCCTCAGCCTTCTTTATAGTCCAATTCTCACATCCATACATGACGACTGGAAAAAACATAGCTTTGACTATATAGACCTTTGTCACTAAAGCAATGTCTCTGCTTTTTAATATGCTTCAGTATTCTTGCCTTGAGAACTGCCCCCCCCACCAAAAAAAATTCCAAGCAGTAACCACATTTTTATAGTCAGTAAAATATATAATAAAAGTAGCAAAATACCAGTATCTCTCAAGAAACAATGTAAAAACAAAAACAATTGTGATAACCTTCTAGAAAGTAAAGATCACACACTATTATCAGGTAATAGTAATCTCCCAGACTTGGAGTTTGAAAGAATGGTATTGAATTATTATTTTAAAGTGAAATGAAGTGAAATGAATCCCATTTGTCAGGATGTACTATATGCAGTTAGGAGTAAGCTTTAGAACTGTCTTGTTTGTTGCTGTTGATAACATTTGTTTCTCATCAAACTCTCAACATCATTGGTCGGATTTCCCAGATCCCAAGTTGTAGCTATATGTAAACCACATTTTGTTGGTATTAGTAATAATTACACTTGCTGGATTATATCATGGGGCAAAGAGGAAGAAATGTGTTCATAAATCTCTTTGATCATCTCATTATATATAAAGATAAGTATCCAGTTAAAAATCAAGAAACCTTGTGAAGTTTCTGAAAAATCAGTGCTATTTTATTTGGGTTCATGGTAGTTTAAAATTACTTAAATGTGAACCTAGCTCTGTAAAAAGGAAACAGAAATAAACAGGAAATTTTTCATAAGTTTCTCATAGCAATTTAGCATTTGTCATATTTAAAGAAAGATTGTCAAGCAGGTAAATTCGAGACCATTCTTGTATTTGTTGAAACTTCAGGTTTTGCTTCTATGAAGTAAATTAGAGCTACATACAAACATGTACAATTGAGTTACTTTGGTTACATATAGATATAGGTTTATCTAATATGTGGAACATCTTGAAGAATCCCCAACTCTCTTTATATTAATGAGTGAAGTTTTAACACAAGCAAAGCTGTAACTTCTCTGGCTGGAAGTAAAACAAGGTCTGTGCCATTTATCTTTAAGAAAATGTCTGAATATGCAAATTCATTTAATTTCTTCCCTTTGTTATATTTTATTGTGAAAGAGATAAGGGAGTTGGTTTAATTTAATGACAAAATAAAAGGCTCTGTCTGTAACTCTCGTTCATTCATGTGTCTTAAGTGTCTAGAGAAAATGGAAATGACCTTTTAAGAACTATGAGTTGAATACTAGTGAGACTAGTACAGAGGTGTTCTTCAGAATCACTTAATATAAAGGGTTGTGTTGATAGCTGCTACTCCTGCTAAGTTGCTTAAGTCGTGTCTGACTCTGTGCAGCCCCACAGATGGCAGCCCACCAGGCCCCTCCCTCCCTGGGATTCTCCAGGCAAGAATACTTGAACGGGTTACCATTTCCTTCTCCAATGCATACATGCATGCTAAATCGCTTCAGTCATGTCCGACTGTGCAATCCCATGGACAGCAGCCCACCAGGCTCCTCTGTCCACAGGATTCTCTAGGCAAGAATATTGAGTGCTTTTCTATTAAGGAAACTTCATAGGTAGGGTGGAGTGAGGGAGAGCAGGAAGGAAGAAGGCATGTGCTGGACTATTTAAAACTCTCATACTCTGTGTAGTAGTTCTAAAATTCTTTGTTTTTATATAACTATAAAATTTATAGTTGAAAAAAGAAAAAAAAATACCATAAGAAGACATTTTTCCTGTTAGTATTCTTGTGCTTTTTTTTTTCTTTTTAACTGTCATAATTTTCCAGGTTTTCTTCTTTTTAATCATTTGGCTACTTTTGATTTACTTATAGATTTTAGAGATAAGAGATATGAAAAATTACAGATTATAAAAGCATGGTTCTCATATAATGATATAGAATGTCATCTATTTAACTTTCCCAAAGGCATCTAATGTGATTTTTAAAAATCCAATTTACATATGTTAAAAGATAAACTAAGACATATTAAAATTTAAGAATTTATTTGAAAAAATATTGATAAAATCAGGCAACATCCAATCTAGCACATAGAAAGGAGATCTGAGGAGCTATACAAAAATGAAAGACTTTTACAGGCAGAAGGGAGTAAAATCAAGGAAGTTATACTAGGCAAAAATGCAGACTAATTATTGCAAGGTTACTTTCCTTTAGGGGATGGCAAGGGTCTATGAGCAGACTATCTAACTAGTGTGCATGCCTGTGTGTGCTCAGTTGTGTCCAACTCTGTGATCCCGAGGACAGTAGCCCACCAGGGTCCTCTGTCCATTGGATTATCCTGGCAAGAATACTAGAGTGTGTAGCAATTTCCTTCTCCAGGGCATTTTCCCTACCCAGGGATCAAACCCACATCTCCTGCATTGGCAGGCAGGTTCTTTACCACTGCACCACCTGGGAAGCTATCAGGCAATTCACAACTGACTGATTTAAGACTCCATTTCCGGGAAAGACAAAACTGTACTGGGACTTAACATAAGCAGCTCCATTTGGGGCTTGTTGTATTTTTTTTTTTTTTTTTAGCAAATATAAGGAAAGGGAATCTCTAAGAGTTTGTGACTGATAATAACACATTTTGGCTATACTACCCTTTGTAAGTCTAAGTCTGAGCTAACTTCTGATTCAATAAGCAGCTAGCTCCATGTATTGCCTTTCAGTCAGTTCAGTTCAGTTGCTCAGTCATGTCCAACTCTTTGTGACCCCATGAACCACAGCACACCAGGCTTCCCTGTCCATCACCAACTCCCGGAGTCCACCCAAATCCATGTCCATTGAGTCGGTGATACCATCCAGCCATCTCATCCTCTGTCGTTCCCTTCTCCTCCTGCCTTCAATCTTTCCCAGCATCACGGTCTTTTCCAATGAGTCAGAACTTCGCATCAGGTGGCCAAAGTATTGGAGTTTCAGCTTCAACATCAGTCCTTCCAATGAACACCCAGGACTGATCTTTAAGATGGACTACTTGGATCTTGGAGTCCAGGGGACTCTCAAGAGTCTTCTCCAACACCACAGTTCAAAAGCATCAATTCTTCAGGGCTCAGCTTTCTTTATATTCCAACTCTCATATCCGTACATGACCACTGGAAAAACCATAGCCTTGACTAGACGGACCTTTGTTGGCAAAGTAATGTCTCTGCTTTTTAATATGCTGTCTAGGTTGGTCATAACTTTCCTTCCAAGAAACAAGCATCTTTTAATTTCATGGCTGCAATCACCATCCGTAGTGATTTTGGAGCCCAGAAAAATAAAGCCAGCCACTGTTTCCACTGTTTCCCCATCTATTTGCCATGAAGTAATGGAACCGGATGCCATGATCTTAGTTTTCTGAATTTTGAGCTTTAAGCCAACTTTTTCACTCTCCTCTTTCACTTTCATCAAGAGGTCTTTTAGTTCTTCTTCACTTTCTGCCATAATGTATTGCCTTTAACTGACCTTTTCTAGCTTTGCTTTTCTTTTTCATTGTTTTATTTTACTACTTATTGTTCTAGGGCCTTTAGTAATAGTAATAGTAGTGTTAGTTACTCAGTCGTGTCTGACTCTTTGTGATCCCATAGAATGTAGCCCACCAGGCTCCTCTGTCCATGGGATTCTCCAGGAAGAATACTGGAGTGGTCCATGCCCTTCTCCAGTGGATCTTCCCAAACCAGGGATCAAACCCGGGACTCCTGCATTGTACGCAGATTCTTTACCATCTGAACACTGAAGCCTTTAGGAGTTTATAAAGAGGTGTTTGTTGTTTGCTTAGTTTTCTTGCTGTCCCATCTTGAAATGACATTTTTTCCCAAAAAGAATGGGTCAGATAATTAGGGAAAGCTATATTCCTGGGTTTACATCTGGATTTGAATGAAGGAAAAGGTTGAAGAATGCATCTGGATGATCTATCAAAATATGCTATTTAAGGAAGTGATTACACCTTCAGCCAAGGGGAGAGATGGTTTGTGTGTTTTGGTTTAGATTATGTTTTCTTAAAGGATTGCTTCCTTCCATCCTTCTTTCTCTTTTTATTTTCCAAGGCTAATAAAAATTTCCTTCTCAAACTTCCTCTAATCTCTAGGGAAAGTAATAACTAAATTCCAGGTGTCCTTTATCAGTATAAACTTAAAATGTACATTGGCTAAGTTTTAAAGTCAAATATTCCATATTTTACATTAAAGGCAACCTTTCCACCAGCAGCCTTCCCTTTTCTTTCTTCACTAGGGTTTCTCCTTTTTTTTTTTCCCTCTCCTATTTTGCCTAAACAAACGCAACCATGGCAACAATAAAAATCCTGGTTCAAACCTTCAACATTTGAAAACTCAAAAGTATGACAGTCTTTCGGCAAAACTGAAAATCATTGGTCTCCATCAGTCCTTTCCAATATGCTGGAGGCTCACTTAAGTATTTGCATATAAATTATGTAGTTTCTTAAATTTTCATATACATCCCCAGGCCTAACAGATAGTCTCAGGTGATTTTCAAGTCAAAATCACAATAACCAGTACCCTTAAGGAAGTTCTTTTAAACTTTTCTGTTCTCCCTACCTTTTCATCTCACTGCTCATCTTAATTGACTCAAAACTTCATGTCAGCACCGCATAGCTGGTAGAGATTTTGAGAATGAAAAATGAGGGAAAAGGTTAACAAAGCAACACAGATTTGTTACTAAGAGTATTTTACACAAGAAGGACAAATTGTCTTTCCAGAGAGGAAGGAACACATCTGTTGTTGTTGTTTAATCGCTGCTGTGTCTGACTTTTTGAGACCCCATGGACTGCACCTTGTCAGGCTTCGCTGTCCTTCACTATATCCCATAGTTTTCTCAAACCCATGTTCATTGAGTTGATGATACCATTCAACCATCTCATCCTCAGTCATCCCCTTTTACTCCTGACCATTTAAAACCATGAGATAATTTCAAAATTGTAGAATGGGAGAAAAAGAATTTTATTGGACAAATAAATTATCATGAGGAAAAAAATTCCACAGTGAAATCATTTGTACCTGCTTGCTATTTTCTTGAATACTTGAGTTCCTTGCTGCCTAAAGGACTTTACTCTTATCTTTGCACACACTGCTATTAGAGTAATACTTGTAGTGGGAAAGGAGAGGGCATGGGAAGAGGCCAGCATGTATAGAGATAAATGACTGAAATTTGACTGCAGTTATCCCTTGTAGAAGCCAGCAAAGTTGACACTGTGGGTATTTTGCAATCATTTGTTTAATTAGCTGAAACTCCTAAGGGAAAATTTTATGAAATGGCAAACTTCCAAAGACTAATTTAAATCTGTTTTTCTATGTATGACAGAATTTTTGTAATACAGAGCTGTTGAAAAGGTACCAGTGTATAAAAGTCCATACAGTCAAAACCTTTAATAGCAAAAGCAATATTTTACAGAGAAATGTGAAAGTAAGTTAAAATAAAGGTTAATATAGGTTAAAATATTATTCACCTGAGAGAATTGAGATACATGCTTGCAGGTGGCTAAGAAAATCATATTTTGACTAAGAGGATTATTTTTAACAGTTTCCACCCCCACCCCCACCCCTTTCTTGTTTCCTTTGGATTTTTCTGTGTAGGTAAGTATATAATTAAGTTTACATTCTGTTTTTACCTAGTGGGTTTTTCAAGCTACAAGATAATTCATTTTTGTAACAACTAGAGGCTATTAAGTTTTCATCATCCCACTTTAGTGCTTTCAGAATTTAGATTTAGGTAACTGGTTGATTCGGAGAAGGCAATGGAAACCCACTCCAATACTCTTGCCTGGAAAATCCAATGGACGGAGGAGCCTTGTAGGCTGCAGTCCATGGGGTTGCTAGGAGTCGGACGCAACTGAGTGACTTCACTTTCACTTTTCACTTTCATGCATTGGAGAAGGAAATGGCAACCCACTCCAGTGTTCTTGCCTGGAGAATCCAAGGGACAGGAGAGCCTGGTGGGCTGCTGTCTATGGGGTCGCACAGAGTCAGACACGACTGAAGTGACTTAGCAGCAGCAGCAGCAACTGGTTGATTAAAGAGGCTAGAGAACTAGGTTTTCCTTTGCATTTGGTTACAAAGACACAAAAATACTGTGAGTCCTCCTCCTAGGGGATAAAACAGCAGCTGGCCATAAAGCCAACTCCTCAGGTGTTTTTAGTTTTTTTTTTTTTAAATCTACTGTATCATTTAGAAAATCAAAATCTTATTAATGTACTGATTGCAGTTGAAGAAAATCCATCAGATTTGTTATAATCCTGAAGTTAGAGGATGACTTTATATAAGCTCTGGTTGAAAGCAGTTTGCATTTTGTGTGAAGCTGCATCATTTGTTGTTTGCAGTAGCTGATGAATTTTCTTGAAAAGATCAGCTAAATGGAAGCTTCTAGTCATGAATGCATGTAGTATACACTGAAGATGTAGTTTACGCACTGGAGATTGCAAACAGGTGTTCCGGAACTGGTTCTATATAGGATTGCTTTCAGTAGGAGCCTATGAGGAAACACACACAAGAAAAAGAGCAACTCATAATTCTTATGATTATTACCTCATTCATACAAGTGCCAAATGACTCAAATGGAAAAAGGGTACCATAGGAATAAAGCTTTCAAAAGGTAGGCCTAGGTGGGAAGGGTGTGATAGTACAGACACAGACAGAATTGTTGTTCATGCTATGAAATTGTTTCATTTCCTTCATTCTCAGAAGTTGTCTAGTTGACATCATTTCTAAATTTATAGATATAAACATATAGATATGTAGAATCCATGTAGCAGAGACAACTGGATGTCCAGTGCCTGTTTACCTTTTCTTCAGTGGTAATGGGGCCTTCATTTACAGCTGGACCCTTGGCTACTGGGAATAAAGAGATTTTCCCTTACAGTTAAGATATGTCCTAGCCAACAGTACATAAATAGAGGTGATTTGTGAAACTTCTAAGAAGTGTTCTTGGATGAAGGTGGCATTCTCCTTCCCTTCTTTTGTCCTCCCCACTGGCTGGTTGCAATATTCTAGGGGAGCCATTATAGATCACAAAGTAGATTCTTATGTATGAAGAAGCGATGAATGTGATAAAAGGTACCTGCTTCCATATTAGCCCTGGAAAACTGTTTTGTTTTGAGAGAGAGATAAAAGGGTCTCTTGAGTTAACCATTCTTAGGTTGGATTTTTTTATCACCAACAGCTGAATCTCATCCTGTTATACTCTAACATGAGATCCAATAATTATTTCACTAATAGACTGTGCCTATTGTCAATTCATGAGGGTCTCTGATTCTCAGAAGTGTATAAAAATGCAAAAAAGTATATTTTTATGTGGTTTCTCTTTCATCTTTGCTTTCCTTTCTTTTTTTGCAGTTCTAGTTTTACCATAGCAATTGCATTCAAAAAAGTTTTCAGAGAAAAAATTAATTAAAAGCTATATATTTATCTTATTAATGTACAAGTTGAGAAAAGACTGGCTAAAAGTAAATAATGGCAATAAATTTTCTGTTTTGTAGGTTGAACATTACTGCTTTAAAGATTGTCATTGATGTAGCCTTTGTATCCATTCCAACTGTCCTTGCCTTTTGCAAACCTCTTCATATCTTTATGTGGTGGCTCAGTTGTAAAGAATCCCCCTGCCAATGCAGGAAGCACAAGAGTCACGAGTTCGATCCCTGGGTTGGGAAGATACCCTGGAGGAGGAAAAGTCAACCTACTCCTGTGTTCTTGACTGGAAAATCCCATGGACAGAGGAGCCTGGCGGGCTAACGTCCATGGGCTGGCAATCGGACAACTGAGCACATAAGTACCAGCCTTATATCCATTCCAACTGTCCTTGCCTTTTCTGCAAAACTTCTTCATCTCTTCATAGATATGTAGTTTTTAAAATTTATTGTAGTACAATTGCTTTACAATGTGTTAGTTCCAGATATACAGCAAAGTGAGCCAGTTATACATATAAATATAGCCACTCTTTTTTTTTTTAATTATTTTCCTCTATAGGTTGTTACAGAGTGTTGAGTAGAGTTCAGTTCAGTTCAGTTCAGTTGCCCAGTCATGTCCAGCTCTTTGCGACCCCATGAGTAGAGTTCCCTGTGCTAAACAGCAGGTTCTTGTTAGTTACCTTTTTTATATGTAATTGTGCGTATATATCAGTCCCAAACTCCTAGTTTAGCCCTCCTCACCTTATTCCCTAGTAACCATAAATTTGTTTTCTGCATCTGTGACAGTACTTCTGTTTTATACATAAGTTCATTTGTACCTCTTTTTTTTTTTTTTTTTTTTCAGATTCCACATATAAGCCATTATCAAATGCTATTTGTCTTTCTGTGTCTGACTTACTTGACTCAGTCTGACAGTCTCTAGGTACATCCAGGATGCTGCAAATGGCATTATTTTATTCTTTTTATTTGCAGTATTCCAGGAGACTCAAACTGCCTTCACAGCTTTCGGCCTATTTTCTTTGCCTTATCTGACCAGCTTCCTCATTGCCTTGTGCTGTGGTGTATCTCTTTCACAGTTAACAACACCCTGTGTTGTGACTATTTACATGCCACATGTAAATGTGACTATTTACATGCCAGTCAAAAACAATGGAAATGTTAGTTCCTACACGCCAGTTATCTGTCCAGACTAATGGGCACATAGTAGCTACCCATTAAATATTAGGAAAGAAAAAGAGATGGAAGATAGGAAAGAAGGAAGGGGTTGTCCTTAGAGTAAGTTAGCTTTCTTCTTAATATTAATCAAAAATATTATGTGGATAGGTGTAGTCATCATATACACTACTAGTGTGTACAATAAGCTTTTTTATTACAGTTTTGTGTTTTGATAGTTTAATTCTTGGTGTCCTAATTTTATTTTTTAGACATAAATTCTCTTGGAATGATCCCTTTTCATTTTTGGAAAATTTCTTGTGAGGAAAAGTAAGAAATTATTCATAACTATTTGATCATAAGTCCTGTTATATGTTTCTTTTTATTAACAATTATTATACTCCACTATGCTCTATTTAATGACCCAGAATTTGCTTAGTGGTAATATTAACCCTTAATGACAGAAATCAATAACTATTGTAGGAGAAGTGTGGCATTTGGGGGGAAAATTGAAGAGATTATAGGGATACAGTAAAATAGTTAAACTGAAACAGTGTGAATATTTATATGATGAGATGTAAACCAATTTCTGTGAACAATTACCTCCACCAGTACTATTCTATTAATGTATACTGCTCAGTGCACTTTTATAATATTTATTGTCATTACATTATTTTATCAGTGATTCTTTCATTCTTTGGTTGCAAAACTTTATATTTGCATAATATCTTCATTAAAAATTATGTACTTCCTCATGTAGGACATGTTAAAAATTAAAAAAGAGTAAAATTAAAAATTACTCATATATACACTTCCCACAAAACTACAGTGTTGTCATCTTAGTGTATAGCCACCTTACCTTGTGTTTTGTTTGTACAGGGAATATTATTATACATTCTATTTTTCAATCTATTTTATTAACTTCAAAATAAGTCATGAAAAAAAGTTTACATCAACAAATATTTTTCTACAGTATTATTTGTGTTTGTATTATATTTCATTTGTATGGGTATATTTAACTGTTCTCATACTATGAGATATTTAGTATAATTCCAATTAATTCATATTATAAATAGCTCTGCAGTGAATATTCTTGCAAAGTCTGTGATTATATCTTTTGTGCGCATCTGTGATTGTGTCCTTAGACTAAACTCCTATTTAATGAAATTCCTAAATTAAAGGATAAGCAAAATGCTACCACAACTTTTAAAATATTCATTGACAGTTGTCCTGCAGAAATGTTACACTGATATACAATCTAAGTAGGGCTCTCCCCTAAATCTCACTAACTATTTAGAACCACTTAGAAAAATGTTTAACAATTTAAGTAGAGGGGTGGGTGTGTGTGTGTGTGTGTGTATCACTTGAAAGTAGGTACTATACTTTTTGTATGAAGAATCATTAAATTTTTATCTTAGAATTCTATTTGCTTCAAAGTCCCAGTTGGGAATTTATGTTAAGTGAAATAATATTTATGTATTAAATAGTAGTAGAATGGAAGAATATTTTTAAACCATGTACTGTATCTAAAAATCTAATGTTATAAACCACAGTCTTTTTTTTTTTTGGTGCTGAAATATATTAGCTCTTCTAACTCTGAAACCACATAAGTTAGTTTCCTAAGGAGGCTATAATAAATAATCACCATATATTTTAATGGCTTCAAACAACAGAAATTTATTCACTCCATAGTTCTAGAAGCTAGAAGTTCAAAGTCAAGATGTCAGCTGGACTCTAATCTCTTCAAAGCTTCTAGAACAAGATCCTTTATTGCCTCTTAGCTCCAGAAGTTCCTTAGCTAGAGGCAGCATAATTCCAATCTCTGCCTCCATCTTCACACACTGTCTTCCCTGTGTACCTCTATCTCTAAGTGCCAGTCAAAAAAAAGAAAAAAAGATAAACACCAGTAAAGTTGGATTTAGCACCACCCTTCTCTAGTATGACCTCATCTTAACTTGATTACACCTGAAAAGATTCTGTTTTTAATAAAGTCAAACCACATTCACACAGGGTCAGAAGTTCAGCCGAGCTCTCTTTGGAGGACATATTTTAACCCATTACCCCATATATCTTAAAACTTATCCAATCAATTATTATCTATTTTGATAATGAGGTAATAGTAGTTCTTACTTGTAGGTCAATACTTTTAATAGTATTATCTCATACAATGAGAAATCAATTCAATCACCAAACCCTTCACCTTGTGACTACTTTCTGTTCTGGAGACCCTCTTATATACAAATAATAGGAAAATCAAAGTTCACTGAGGATTTTCTGAGACATGCCACTGATATCACAGGTGACTAGATTATGACAGACAGCAATGAAGAAAGTTCCAACCCATTCAATCCTCTGTTCATACCAGTTTGTAAAGAAGTACTTTATCAAGCTGTCCAAATACTTTAAAATAACCAAACCAACTCACATAGATAGTATATGCATTTTAACAAGTTCAGCTTTTAACAATATACAGTAAAGTTATAGTTATGTTTTCTTCTAGTGAAAAATCTTAGCCACTGTTACAAAAAAATTCATATTTAGCTGATCTGAATATCTTTTTTCTCTACTTTAAGTTCTATTGATTCTTCTCTCATTTTGAAAAAAAAAAAATCCTACTATTTTTTTTAAATAAGGGCACTTACTATTCTCTATAAAAGTCCTGTGTGCTATCCAGTGATATTTAGCTTTGTATTACCAATGAATTATTTCTTCCTTAGGGCACAAACTTATAAATGCTGTCTGCTATATTTGCTACCTGGCTTCAGTTAGTGTCAAGTTCTGTGTATCATTAGGATAGATTCTAATGCATATTCTGCTTTCCTGTAAAAAGGAATATTGTATATACTTTTTGTGAGATGTGGCTCAAAAACTGGATCCCCCTTCTTTCATCAGGCACAGACTGGTACATATTAACTCTTACTATGTAACCCCATTCAACAGTGCTTGTTGGGGGTCTTTTTATCCATTTTATATAGAAGTTATATATGTAACCTTTAGGAACAGTTCTTGTTCTCATCTCTGATTTTAATTGTCTTTAGGTTAAGTTTTCAATTCTTTCTTACAAATATTGTATTCGTTTAATATCTAAATGCCAGCAACAACTTTATTTCTTACAAAGACCAAGTGCAATCAACATAACCAAACACATTTAGTTTATTCTTAATTTGAGGACTGCTTAAAATATTTTCATACCCCAGTGAATATTGCCATGAGTATTTTAGGTATAAACACATTACATGTAAACAAAATGCTTCTGCAAAGCAGATTGACTTGAAAAATATTCCTTTGAATTATGATATAGCATATTTAAGCAATTTTTGGCATTATTTTATTTTCCTAGTTTCTTTTACTGAGGACATCAGAATCTAACTCCTAAGAGATAAGTAGTAACATCCTCTGATCCAGGTCTTGATGAAAACAGTAACTAGAAACTCAGGACAGTGGCTGGTCAGTCTATACTCTCTTAATATTTATTGGGCACATGCCATGGGCCACATGCACTCTGCTTCTTAACCTTATGATTATCTCCTTTTATCCTCACAATAATTCTGAATTATGATTATTATTAATTTTTTCATTTTAAAGATGCAGACACTGAATCTTAGAGAAACTGTATTTTCTTTCCTAGCTTTACGTTTATTATTCAATTTGCTAGATACTTTACCATCAGTGAAATACAATACGTAGGACAATTTTGATATCAGACTTTAGATTGTCTTATCATTATTATATGATAGCTTTAGTGACTAAGTTAATCGTACTGATCCATTTTAGATCCTTTGTCCTAATTTTAATTCTAGGCTTAAAAGTTTCAAATTATGCAGGCAAACTGTATTGTTAATGATAGAAAATGTCAGCATAATTGTGCTAGTTTCCTGGGATGCTTCTAGAATGCATTTTCTTTGCAGCATTTTGCCCTTAAAGAACATACAAACATTAAATACTGAAGAGGGTCTGGAGAAAAGAGAAGCCTCTTGATTGTTGGTGGGAATGTAAATTGATATAGACACAGTGGATAACTGTATGGAGTTTCCTTAAAAAATGAATAAAACCACCATATAACCAATAACCCAGTACTGAGGAAACCACAATTGAAAAAGACACATGTACCTCAATGTTCATTGCAGCACTAAGCCAGGACATAGAAACAACCTAGATGTCCATCAACAGATGAGTGGATAAAGAAGTTGTGGTACAAATATACAATGCAATGTTACTCAGCCATGAAAAGAGAGACATCTGTCAGTTCCAATGCGGTGGATGAATCTAGAGCCTATTATACAGAGTGAAGTAAGTCAGAAAAATATTGTATATTAATGCATATATATGGAATACAGAAAGATGGTACTGATGAACTTAACTGCAGGGCAGCAGTGGAGATGCAGACATAGAGAATATACTTGTGGACACACTGCGGAAGGAGAAGTTGGGACAAATTGAGAGAGTAGCATTGAAACATATATATTACCATACGTAAAGCAGAAAGCCTGTGAAAATTTGCTTTATGACACACGGAACTCAAACCTGGTGCTCTGTGACAACCTAGGGAGATGGATGGGGTGGCTATATTAAATAAATTGATTAAAAGCACAAGCAAAACAAATAAACCAAAAAAGGAAGATACTCTGGACCAGGCTATTACTTCTTTATAATAGCACTAATTTTTTTCCATGTTATATAGGATTGTACTTAAGTGGAAACTTAAATATAGATAGAAAATCTGAATTTTTTTGTCAGTAATCTGTATAAAAATTATCCTCTGTGAAACAAAAGGGAAGATAAAAAAATACTTTAGATACAACAAAATATAAATTATCCCCATCAAGATATATTGCTATTAAAAATTCTGTCCCCAAATGGAATCATCTTTGCCAGTAGCAGTCCCCATTGAAATAAACAAAAGCATATTCCCTAATAATGAAAGTGAATTAAAAAGTGAACCAATGTCATTTTTAATCATTCATTAGTAGAGATTTGAAGAGTTGACTCACTGGAAAAGACTCTGATGCTGGGAGGGATTGGGAGCAAGAGGAGAAGGGGACGACAGAGGATGAGATGGCTGCATGGCATCACTGACTTGATGGACGTGAGTCTCAGTAAACTCCGGGAGTTGGTGATGGACAGGGAGGCCTGGCGTGCTGCGATTCATGGCATTGCAAAGAGTCAGACACGACTGAGCGACTGATCTGATCTGAGCAGAGATTTGAATTGAATGCTTGTATATTTTATTCTAAAACAGACATAACTTTATCTTCTTTATCTACTATTTTTTATGTATATTACCTTGATATTCAAGTCTTTTATCTATTTCTTTTTAAATATAGTGATTTATCCAAAAGTCATATTATGCAGAGAAATTATGAAATCTTTAGTATTAAGTGAACAAAGATATGTAGATCAGGAAAGATATATATTAATTTTAAGAGCATTTATTAAGTACTTATAATGTGAATAACAAATTAAGGTTCTTATTCGATGCATTCAAGTGGCACTTTTAGGGGGTAGTTATCTACAGTAACTTTGATCTTGTTAAAAATTTCACCCTAGCTCCATTTCTCCTGATATTATATTTAAAATTATTTTTTTCATTTCAAGTATTATATAGAATAAACCTCTCCAATGACATGTGATACTGTTTGTGTTTTTAATATAACATAATGAATATAGTGGATTTACTTCTTTAAATTTTGAAAGACATTGTCAACATACTATGGTAAAGATTTGTTTTGCTATACAACTAGAAAAACATAGACAGCTTTTACTTTGTCAGGAACTGGTGATATAATTATGTGTTTATGGAAGAAAAAAAAATGTCATAGCTAAAATATATATTGTTAATGTCCAAATTTTTCCTAAGCAATTTAAAATTTGAATCTTTAAGTTTGCATGTTAGGAGACTGCCGGGATGGTGGCCATATTATTAGGTTTTTGTTTACTTATTAGGACAATTTTTTAAGATATTTTATTTATTTATTTTTTTAATTAAAAAAAGTGGGTGGGGGGGTGCGGAGTTTGTCCGGTTTCTGTAAACTCTGCTTTGTTAACACTGTATTATATTGGTGTGCTACTTAATACAATTAATGTAGATGCCATGGTTATTTAATCTGCTTGTTTCATTTAGTTCAAATGTGTGAAGTTAAAAGTGGAAAACTTTTATGAATGAAGGTTCAAAATATGTGGAATTATCAGACAGATATTTCTGCCAACAGTTCAGATCGGTTTGTTTTAGAACTCACCTTCTTAGAACTACTTCTAACTTCCCTCTTTTGAAACCACCAGCTATTGACTATAGAAGAAAGAAACTTGTTTTTTGCCCTGGAGGTGTATGCATGTCAGAGCTTATCCCTCTTTGTACTCTTGTTCTTAATTAGCACAGTGTCCACGCCAGAGTTGGGGGTAGAGATTCACAAGGGCAAGATTTACTAATCTGGTATTCACTGATGGCCTTAAGCAATCCCTGTTTCTTAAAGAAATACAAACATATAGGATAAATGTAAACCAGTATCTGTTTAAGGATCTCCTGGTTTTCACACTGCAATATCCTTAAGAAATACCTGGCATGCAGATTCCCAGGACCCATCTCCCAGATTCTAACCCTTTAGACTTATGACGTGGAGAAGGAAATGGCAACCCACTCCAGTACTCTTGCCTGGAAAATTCCATGGATAGGGGAGCCTGGTAGGCTAGTCTATGGAGTCGCAAAGAGTCGGACACGACTAAGCAACACACACACACACACACACACAGACTCATGATAGTGGAATAGAATTTGCATTGTTAATAATGTTGATAATGGTAGCTGATTTATCTCTCTGATCTGGAGAAGTGAAGTGCAAGTCGCTAAATCATGTCCCACTCTTTATGATCCCATGGACTGTACATGCCACGGAATTCTCCAGGCCAGAATACTGGAGTGGGTGGCCTTTCCTTTCTCCAGGGGATCTTCCCAACTCAGGTCTCAAACCCAGGTCTCCCACATTACAGGCAGATTCTTTACCAGCTGAGCCGCATCCCTGTAAAACTACTATTATTATTGACAGTTTGTGTTACAACTGTTTATTAAATACTTGTCATGTGCTTGACAACATAGCATGTACTTTTTAAAGTTGTTATTATTGTTCTGTTCAGTTTCTAAGTCATGTCCAACTCTTTGCAGTCCCACAGACTGCAGCATGCCAGGCTCCTCTGTCCTCCTCTATCTCCTTGAGTTTGCTCAGATTCATGTCGATTAAGTCAGTGATATTATCTAACCATCTCATTCTCTACTGCCCCCTTCTCCTTTTGCCTTCAGTATTTCCCAGAATCAGTGTCTTTTCCAGTGAGTCACCTCTTCACATTAAATGGCAAAAGTATTGCAGTTTATGCTCCAGCAACAATCTTTCCAGTGAATATTGAGGGTTGGTTTCCTTTAAGATTAACTGGTTTGATCTCCTTGCCGTCCAGTCTCCATCACCACAATTTGAAAACATCAGTTCTTTGGCCCTCAGCCTTCTTTATGGACCAACTGTCACATCTGTACATGACTACAGGAAAAGCAATAGCTTTGACTCTAGGGACCTTTCTCGACAAGATGATGTCTCTGTTTTTTAATATACTGTCTAGGTTTGTCATAGCTTTCCTTCCGAGGAGCAAGCATGTTTTAATTTCGTGACTGCAGTCAGTGTCCATAGTGGTTTTGGAGCCCAGGAAAATATATCTGTCACTGCTTCCACTTTTTCCCCTTCCATTTGCCATGAAGTGATGGGACCAGATGACATGGTCTTAGCTATTTGAATGTTGAGTTTCAAGCCAGCTTTTTCACCCTCCTCATTCACCCTCATCAAGAGGCTCTTTAGTTCCACTTCACTTTCTGCAATTAGAGTGGTATCATCTGTATTTATGAGGTTGTTGATATTTCTCCCAGCGGTCTTGTTTCCAGCTTGTATTCCATCCAGCCTGACAATTTGCATGATGTACGCTGCATACTAGTTAAATAAGCAAGGTGACAATACACAGCCTTGCTGTACTCCTTTCACAGTTTTGAACCAGTCACTTCTTCCATGTCTAATTCTAACTGCTGCTTCTTGACCTGCATACAGGTTTCTCAGGGGACAAGTAGGTGATCTGGTACTCCCATCTCTTTTAAGAATTTTCCATAATTTATTGTAATCCACACAGTCAAAGGCTTTTGCATAGTTAGTGAAGCAAAGTTCAGTTCAGTTCAGTCGCTTAGTCATGTCTGACTCAGCAACCCCACAGACTGCAGCACACCAATTCTCCCTATCCATTACCAACTCCAGGAGCTTGCCCAAACTCATGTCCATCGAGTCGGTGATGCCATCCCACCATCTCATCCTCTGTTGTTCCCTTCTCCTTCTGCCTTCAATCTTTCCCAGCATCAGGGTCTTTTCCAAGGAGTTAGTTCTTCGCATCAGGTGGCCAAAGTATTGGAGCTTTGGCTTCAGCATCAGTCCTTCCAAAAGTAGATGCTTTTCTGGAGTTCCCTTGCTTGCTCTATGGTTGATCCACTCTTGGCAATTTGATCTCTGCTTCCTCTGCCTCTTCAAAACCCAGCGTGAACCAAAGTTCATGGTTCATGTACTGCTGAAAGCCTAGCTTGAAGAATTTTGAGCATACTAGCATGCTTCCATGGTGCTGCTGCTGCTGCTAAGTCGCTTCAGTCGTGTCCAACTTTGCGACCCCATAGACAGCAGACCACCAGGCTCCCCCATCCCTGGATTCTCCAGGCAAGAATACTGGAGTGGGTTGCTATTTCCTTCTCCAGTGCATGAAAGTAAAAAGTGAAAGTGAAGTTGCTCAGTCATGTCCAACTCTTAGAGACCCCATGGACTGCAGCACACCAGGCTCCTCCGTCCATGGGAGTTTCCAGGGTAAGAGTACTGGAGTGGGTTGCCATTGTCTTCTCCAGCTTCCATGGTGGCTCAGTGGTAAAAGAATCTGCCTGAAATACAGAAGACTCAGAAGGAGCCACAGGTTTGATCCCTAGATGGGAAAGATCCCCTGAAGAAGGAAATGGCAACCCACTCTAGTATTCTTGCCTACAAATTCCCATGGACAGAGGAGCCTGGCAGGCTATAGTCCATGGGGTTGCAAAGAGTCTGACATGACTTAGTGACTAAATACAATTTCTAGCATGTGAAATAAGTGCAATTGTACAGTAGCTTGAACATTCTTTGTCAATGCCATTTTTGGGACTGGAATGAAAGCTGAGTTTTCCAGTCCTGTGGCCACTGCTACTTTCCAAACTTCCTGACATATTGAGTACAGCACTTTAAGAGCATCATCTTTAGGTTTTTAAGTAGCTCAGCTGGAATTCCATCACCTCCAGTAGCTTTCTTCATAATAATGCTTCCTAAGGACCACTTGACTTCACACTCCAAGGTGTCTGACTCTAGGTGAGTGACCATAGCATTGTGGTTGTCTGGGTCATTAAGAGTTTTATTGTATAGTGTATTCTTCTCTGTATTCTTGCCACTTCTTCTTAATCTCTTCTGCTTCTCTTAGGTCCTTGCTGTTTCTGTCCTTTATTGTACCAATCTTTGCATGAAATGTTTCCTTGGTATTGCTAATTTTCTTGAAGAGAACTCTAGTCTTTCCTATTTATTGTTTTCCTCTGTTTTTTTGCATTGTTCACATAGGAAGGCTTTCTTGTCTCTCTTTGCTATTTTCTGGAACTCTGAATTCAGCTGAGTATAACATTTCCTCTCTCCCTTGCCTTTCACTTCTTTTCTTTTCTCAGCTGTTTCTAAAGCCTCCTTAGATAACCATTTTGCCTTCTTGCATTTCTTTTTCTTTGGGTTGGTTTTGGTCACTGTCTCCTGCACATTGTTACAAATTTCGGTCCACAGTTCTTCAGAAACTCTGTCCACCAGATCTAATCCTTCAAAACTATCTGTCACCTCCATTGTATGTTTATAAAGAATTTGATTTAGGTCATGCCTGAATGGCCAAGTGGTTTTCCCTACTTTCTTCAATTTAAGCCTGAATTTTGAAATAAGGAGCTGATAATCTGAGCCACAGTCAGCTCCAGGTATTGTTTTTTGCTGGAACAAAAAAACTGTATAGAGCTTCTCCGTATTCAGCTGCAAAGAATATAATCAATCTGATTTTGGTATTGACCATTTGGTGAGGTACATTTGTAGAATCATCTCTTAGGTTGTTGGAAAAGGATATTGTCTATGCCCATGGTGTTCTTTTGACAAAACTCTGTTATCCCTTGTCCTTCTTCATTTTTTACTCCAGGGCTAAAATTGCCTGTTACTCCAAGTATCTCTTGACTTCTTACTTTTGCATTCCAGTACCCTATGATGAAAAGCATGACTTTTATTGATGTTAGTTCTAGGTCTTGTAGGTCTTCATAAAACTAGTCCACTTCAGCTTCTTTGACAACAGTGGTTGGGATTTAGACTTGGATTGCTATTGTTGAATGGTTTGCCTTGAAAAGGAACCAAAGTTATTCTGTCATTTTGAAATTGCACCCAAGTACTACATATCAGGTTTTTGTTGTTGAATATGAGGGCTACTCCATTTCTTCCAAGGGACTCTTGCCCACAGTAGTTGATATAATGGTCATCTGCATTAAATTCTTCCATTCCCATCCATTTTAGTTCACTGAGTCCAATGTCAATGTTCAATCTTGCCACCTCCTGCTTGACCATGGCCAATCTTTCCTTGATTAATGGACCTAACATTCCAGGTTCCTACGCAATATTGTTCTTCACAGCATCAGACTTTACTTTCACCACCAGACACATCCGCAACTGAGGGTCATTTCTGCTTTGCCCAGTCATTCATTCCTTCTAAGGCTATTATTAATTGCCCTCGCCTCTTCCCCAGTAGCATATTGGACAGCTTCCAAACTGGGGGATTCATCTTCTGACTTCATATCTTTTTGCCTTTTCGTACTGTCCACGGTGTTGTCTATGCAAGAATACTCAAGGGAGTTGCCATTTCCTGTGGATCATGTTTTGTCAGAACTCTTCACTATGTACTTTTTAAAGCACTCCAAGTGGAGAAGATCCCCTGGAGAAGGGCATGGCCACACACACAGTATTCTTGCATGGAG
The DNA here is from genome assembly GCF_019923935.1 of Bubalus bubalis. Classification (NCBI taxonomy): domain Eukaryota; kingdom Metazoa; phylum Chordata; class Mammalia; order Artiodactyla; family Bovidae; genus Bubalus; species Bubalus bubalis. The sequence continues at coordinate 39,925,031 of NC_059163.1, read as the reverse complement.
AATCCCATGGACAGAGGAGTCTAGCAGGCTGTATTCCATAGTGTTGCATAGAGTCAGACATGGTTGAAACGACTTAGCATACACTGCTTTTATATCCTTCAGACAACTATTTCTGGTAGAACTATTTCTCCCCATTTTACAGACAAGGTAACTAAAGCCCAGAGATCATGGTTACCTTCCCCAAAATAGCAAAATTAATAAGTTGATTTATGGAAATCCCTTACTTAAATTTCTTAACATTTGTTTGAGTAATCATGCTCTCAAATGATTTTCACAAGAAGAATGAAACAAACAAAACAGTAAACCCAGACTACTCTCACATACACGTTCTATATCTGCCATGTGATATCCACTAAACAGTGGTTTAACTTGTCTCATTAGAATAGCATTGATTTTTAATGTAAAAGTTTGACAAAATCCCTTTAAATTCAGTTTTTCTTTAGGTTCTGACCTACTTTGGTCTAATTAAACATCCCGTCTTGTGTTATAAATGAGTTCTTCACAATCAAGAATGTGCACAGTCAGCAGTAGTCTTCATGAGATTTAACAGCTATTAAGTAACTTAAAGAAATGTGAATGAATACTTTGCTTTTCAGTGATAAATAATGCTGAATGTATTTATCCAGCTTTGTGTTCCACCCTTGCTACCTAATATATTATTATCCTTAACATAGTTCACCTAAACTATTCTAACAGTGTAGCCTTTTTTTCACTAGTAAAACTTAACCAAATACATACATACATATATATATATATACACACATATATATGTATATTTATATATGTATATATAAATCAAGGATGATAAACCAAGAATGACATTTTTGCCAATAAGGATATTAATTGTATATGTATATTTCAAAAAATTATTGGCATCAGTTTCATAAGAAGAAAGAACATTTTAGTCCCTATTCCAGTGATGAAAATGAGAATAAAAATCATAATCTCAGAGTAAAAGATATTACTTTAAGTTATGGATGGAAGTGACATGGATTGGTATATGTTCCTGCACGGGCTCTTCACAACCGCTGCTTTAGGCAGGTACTGGGTTTGTCTTTTCAAGAGCTTCCTAATGACTTATTCCTTGCTTTTGTACTTACTTATAAAAAGCCACCCTTCAAATTTTCAACAGTTTTTTGATTAATGCAGTATTTAACATTTCTTTTTGAATTTAAGATTTTGTAGCATCATTGCTATGATGCATCATTTCCTCTCTAAGTGGCGAGCAATCTGTAGTGGTTTTTAAATTTCTATAAAAGTGCATTCCTAGTGCTTTTCTCTCAGTCTTCTACTTCCTTTTTGGACTAAAAGCATACTTATTATGCTATTGGTGTCTAATATTATCTTTAAAAAAGGATAAAGAAGTTCTCATTTGCAATTTCAAAATAATACCAATAGTTCTTTTGTTTCTATTTCTTTTTCTTACTACTACTGCAGTAGTAAAGAATCTGCCTGCCAACTCAGGAAACACAGAGACACAGGTTAGATAGATCCCTGGGTTAGGAAAATCCCCTGGAGTAGGAAATGGCAACCCACTCCAGTATTCTTCAGTGGAAAATTCCATGGACAGAGGAGCTACAGTCCGTGGGACTGCAAAGAGTTGGACACGACTGAGCGACTGCACACACGCTACATTGAAGGCACTAAGAAAAGGAATTCTGGAATTAGAATATTTAGGGACTGTATGGTGTGCTCAGTCACTCAGTCATGTACAACTCTTTGAGACCCTGTGTCCAACCCTGGACTGTAACCTGCCAGGCTCTTCTGTCCCTGGGATTTTTCCTGGCAATAATGCTGGAGTGGGTTGCCATTTCCTTCTTCAGGACTACATTGTATATCTTTCATTTTTTAAAGTATGTTTTCATATTGTTTGTGTGTATTGTTTTCTGACACAACTCCCAAGACTGTCCCCACTCAGATGCCAGCCACAAAAGAGTGCCTGGGCTACCCACACTTCTGCCTGCCCGACTACAAATTCAAGGGGTAACTATGATTCCCTTCCCCATTGCAGGTTCGATAATTCTGTAGAGCAACCCATGAAACTCTGAACTCATGAAAATGCTCTATTATTATTTAGGATTATAGCTTTAGATGCAACTCAAGCCAAACTGAAGTAAGAAGATGTGTGGGGTTCTGCACAGCCTCAGTATCCTCTCTGGGTGTCACCTCCCAGCACATTAATGTGTTCATCTAATCTAGAAATTTTCAGAATCCTAGAATTCAACAGTTTTTATAACCAACTTTCCAGTCCCCTTTCCTCTCCCAGGAGGTTAGACAAAAAGGCCTAAAATTCCCACCCTCTAATCCTGTGTTTGGTCTTTCTGTAACCAGCCCCCTCCATCAAGAGACCCAAATCTGAGTCAGGATGAACTCAGAATTTGTTATTAGTGAGAAAAGACACTCATAATTCTGAGAATTTTAGGAGTTCAGTGACAGGAACCAGGGATCAAGACCAAATATATATATATATATATATATTTTTTTTTTTTTACCAGAGTTTGGTTTCTGAAGTGAGTGGAATATTATGATAAGACTTTCCTCTCCCAAAGCATCAATAAGCATTCATAGTGTGTTTACTGTCTCATCATCTGGTAATTTTCTTATGTTCTACTACACAATTTCACTTTTGGCTGCAGCATAAGGCTACAAAAATACTTGGAGAAATTAAAAAGTACTCTCTGCTATGAAGTATTATTATTACTTTAATAATTTTGAAGAACATTGCTCTCCTGAGTCACTGAAGAAGCATGTTTGTGTCCCTTGCCTCTGACCCATAAGAGGGTAAACTCAAAGCCACCTGCTGAAGCTTTTTTGTTGTTGTTGTTACATGATTTGCATTCCTTGAGTTGATGTTTATATATAGTTCCTAATATTTGAAATATATTCTTAATTTCCAGGAGTCCCAGTATCCATCGTAAGAATCAGGTTCATTTGTAAAACTCAATATGGGAGAGCCAGATATGGAAAGTATGAACCATAATGATTACTGTACATAATTTTTATAGAAAAGGGTTCTTTTCAATAGCCCAGACTTGAGATCTATACTTTGAAAGCATTTTTTTTTTTGGTGGTAGTTATGGATTTTGATATGTTACAGTTTTCATTTGCACATATGATTTAGTTTATTTGCTAAGAAATCTTCTTTCTTAGCATATTTATAAGCCAGAGTACTTGGGAACTTTTTGTTGTTCAGTCACTCAGTTATGTCTAACTCTTTGCAGCCCTATGGACTGCAGCATGCCAAGCTTCCCTGTCCTTCACCATCTCCCAGGGCTTGGTCAAACTCATGTCCATTGAGTTGGTGGGAATTTATTGCCTCTTTATTGGTAGAACTACATATGTGTGACTATGCTTATATTCGTATTCTTAGAAGAAGTGATGGAATAATGGTGGGCATCCAGAAAGTTGACTAGTCAATATCTTCCTTGCATAATTGAAACCAACCTCATAAATAAAAGAAACCATGTAGCACTTGATTTCTAAAATGATTCTCCAGTCAAGGAACCAGCTCCTTGGAGGAATGTCCAGTTCTGGGACTAAGGCAAAAAGTATACAGAACAAGCCTGGAAAATCTTACAGTGACAGAAAGTAAAGAAAGTCTCAAAAACTAAAACAATGGTGATGTGTCAAAGAGAGATGAGAGTGACCAAGAGGGAAGAGCTCCAGTGGCCAAAGTGGAAACAATTTGTGCAACAGACTAAATTATGTAACATTGGAATACAACTTAACAATATAAGAGGAATATCCATGAAGTCATACTAATACAAGTAAATGATTAAACAAGTAAATAAATGGAGGGGGAGAGACTGATTTCCTTTAGTAACTTGCTATCAAAGAATACAATATGGAAGGGGCGGGAGGGAAACCCAAGTAAGTTTACAGTGGAGAAATTTGGGAAGCACTACTTCACTCATAGGATCGATGCTAATGTCTTCACCAGTCAGACATGTTAATAGCATATACACTTGACATGATGTGATTGAAATGACACTTCACTTCTGTGGCCATCTTTCTAAAAGACTACATTCCCAGTCTAATCATGAGACAGGGCAAGAGACAAGCCCTAATTTAGGGACATTCTACACATTATCTGACCAGAACTCAAAATTATCAACATCCTTAAAAACACGCAAAATGCAGGAAAATGTCACAGTCCAGAGAAAGTTGCAGAGATGTGGTAACTAAATGTAAAGTGACATCCTGGGTGTGATCCTATAACAGGAAAAAGACATTTAGGAAAAGCTAATAAACTGGTGTTTATTTAACCTGAATATTCATTGGAAGCACTATTGCTGAAGTTCCTATATTTTGGCCACATAATGCGAAGAGACTCGCTGGAAAAAGCCCTAATGCTGAGAAAGATAGAAGGCAAAAGGAGACAGGGGAGGCAGAGGATGACATGGTTATAGCATCACCAATTAAAGGACATGAATTTGAGCAAAATCCAGGAGACAGTGACGGACAGAGGAGTCTGGCATGCTGCAGTCCATGGGGTTGCCAAGAGTCGGACGTGACTTAGCGACTGAACAGCAACAACAAATTAGTTATGACAAGTGTCCTACACATTACCTACCGTAATGTAAGATGTTAAAAATTAGGGAAACTGAGTTCTGGGTATGTAGGAAACCAGTTGCAAAGTAATCTTTGCAAACTTTATGTAGTAAACTAGAAACCATTTTTAATTGTAAAATAAAAAATTAAGAGAAAAAAATATGAAACAAAACTCACATTTATAGAGTTGCCTGGGATTTTATATAGAAGAACATTTTCTGGAAGCAATCAAATACAGCAACTGAAAAGATTATGGTGTTTGCTTGCTTTCAACAGAAAGGAGTTCTGATTTAAAGACACTGTTTTGTGAGTGAATTGACAATCAATGAAGAATATTGAGATAGCAATAGGGGATATCAATACAGATTATTTTTCACTTTTACTAATTTTTCTGGGCTATTTAAAAGATCATGACAGTTTTAATTTTGTTCTTTAGATATCAGCAGTATGTTACTAATAAAATGCACAACTGGCCCACACTGGGACTTTAATAATCCACTTTAAATCATCTTAAAGTAGTTTTATGACAGTTGTGTGCTATGAGTGAAGAAAATACTTTCCTAATATTCACTGAAAGGTGAAAGATATAATTCCTTTAGTTTTTTCCAACAAACATTAATTGAATGCCTACCAGTTGTTAGGCTCTGGAGATACAAACTTAATCCCTAATTTCAAAGAAGTTATGGTCTAGTAGAGGGCAATAGGCATATAATCAATAACAGTAATTAAGTAAACTATGCCTTGGTCCATTGAGAGCACTGAAGAAGGATTCATCAATTGCAGAGGACAGGGACAGTTTAAAAAGGCTTTGCAGAACAGGTTATTCCAGAGCTTAAACATCTTTCATCATGCTAAAAATGTTGGGAAACCAAATGCATAGTCTGAAGCCTGAAAGTAGTATATTAGATTCAGGCAACTGCTAGTATTTGAGAACTTCTCAGCCACGGTGAGTGTAGAAATTCTATAAGAGAAAAGCCTAGAAATACAGGCATACACCAGGCTATAGGGAGCTTTATAAACTTGGCTAGAGTTTTAAATACCAGAATAAAATAATCAAGTTATTCTAGCAGCTGTTTATCAAGGACAATGAAGGTGGCTTGCCTATCAGAACGTGTTGGGGCCTTATTTTAACTTTTTACCACCTAAGCACTGCTAATTTCCTCCACTATGATGAAGAAGTATACTTAAGTGTGGCATTACAACAGCCGTTAAATGTGTTGGGGTAAAACACTGAAGAAACCTTTGGAAGAGCATAAAATTGTAGACAGCTGAGATTAGATGCTGAATGACTGTTTTAATAGTCCACATGAGAGATCTGAATTAAGTTTTAGTGATAATGACAGAGAGGAAGACAAATTTGGGATAATTTGATGAGGCAAAATCATTTGTAACTTAATCATTGATAAATAGTGAGAATAAAGATATCCCAAATGAGTTTTCATTATTGAAAGGAACAGAAGTTGGCTTGTGAGGAAAGATAATGAATTAAGTTTTAGCATATTGAGTTTGAGATACCAATGGGAAGCAGAAGTGACATACCCAAAAGGTAATGAATAACATGATCTAGAGCAGGAGTTGCAATTTTTTACTGTAAAGGACTAGATAATAACTCTTTTAGTCTTTGAAGGCTATATAAAGTCTCTATCACAGCTACTTAGTTCTGTTGTTGAAACTGGGAAGCAGCCAGGGCCACTATGTAAACAAACTGAGAGAGGCAATAAAACCTTAAAACACTAAAATTTGATTTCATATCATTTTCATGTCATGTAGTATTGTTTCTTTTTTCTAACTATTAAAAAGAAGAACAAAAAAAATTCTGCTCTCATGGACCATTCAAAAACAGACTGGGGGTGGGAGTGGGAGGGTGGGCAGATTTGGCCCAAAATCCTATAATTTGCTGACTTTTGATCTAGAAAGAGGTCTGGCTTAGAGATGGGAACTTTTTGTTGTTGTTGGTATTAACCTATACAAAGAAGTCTGAAGTGATGGTTGTGAATACCATGATGTCTATGTATTGATGGAGAAAAGAGCATGGCTAGTATGTGGTTAGGGAACCAGAGTTTATGGACTAGGGGTCAGTAATGAGATTTGAGAGGTATCAATAAATGAGATCTGGAAAGTATTAATAAAACAAATCCTATATTTTTAATGAATAATCCTATAATCATTATTTTTTTACATATACTATGACTCTGAATACTATCAGCATATAAACTATACTGCTATTTCCATTTTTCTGTGTAGTTTTCACTGCTTAGTGTACCACCTACGGTAGAATTTGCATTTGAAAATTGTCTAAAGGAGGATGGATGGTTAGTAAAATATTTTAAAAACCCTTATTTAGAACTGTTTGATTTAACTTAGGAAGTTGTAGGTTGTGTTCTTTTTCTACCTATTAATCTAGATAAGCAAAAAGGAAACTAAATGAAAAGCTTAGAACTTTAAGATAACTTGTAGGTTAAGTAATAATAAAATAATTAGTAATGGTAATATTGCAAATTAGTGGTTACATTTAATTTTTTCAGACTTCAGTCATGATGGTCTTAAGCATTTATGTTTTTCTTAATTCCTTGATGGTGAAAAATGATTAACTAAAACATTTGTTAATGAAGTTCCTCACGATTAGGTAGGTTTCAGTGACCCAAAGCTCCATATTTTTTCAATGTTCTCTTTCCAATTTGTAAGTTGTTAAAAAGTATGACATAGTAATAATAACCGCATGCAGTTCTGTAAGAAGTAGAAGAAATTCAAATGTCAAAAAGTTAAAAATGTTATTAAATGGTATTTATAATTTAGTTCTGATAAAATGCTAGGAAATTAATGTGATTATGAATCCACAGTAATGATCTGTTTCAGCAGTGTGTGGTATTAAAGTGGCATTATTCTTACTAAAGAGGCAACTACTAAACAGAACTAGTTATCTCATCAGTGAAACCAATTTTAAAGAAAGATAGTGCCTAATTATGTTAGCAAAATAAATGATATTATGTTTTTTGGATGCTTGTCTGAGTTAGAGAAATATGATCTTATTGCCTTTAGGGTAATAAAATACCACTATACTAAAAGCTGTTTTTCAGAGCACAAATCCTCATACTTAACTTAAAAAATAGAAGTAAATGTGTGTGTGTGTGTGTGTTTATATATATATATATATATGTATTTATAGTCATTATTTTGAAATAAAACTTTTAACGACAGGGTATATTTCAGGTTTACCTGTGGAGACTTTTGATTCTGTAGCTTCAGAGTGGTAGGGCTTTGTAATTTTTTAAAGCTTTCCAGGGGTTTTCTAACTTGCATGTCAAAGGTAAGAGACATAGTTGTGCTGTGTGCAAGTATATATACAAGTCTGTGTATTGTTTACTTCCTTCCCTGCATCTGGTTTAGGACAGCTAACCTGAGAACAGTGCCATTCTCTTCTCTTTCTTTTTCCTTAACAATATGGAGATAAACTGAAGCTAGATGAACATTGACTTACCAACATTGTCCAAAATCAAATTATCAGAATTGAAGTGAAATGTGGAATTATTTGCCATGCTGATCAGAAAGTGAACAAATTTACCCACAAGCAGAGATAGATAACCGCAGCTGTCAGCTAATCCTTTCTTTATCTCTCTGAATCTGGGCGGAGTAGACTTTTATGATGCTGGCATCAGTGTGCTGTGCTGATGCCAATATCTTGGTCCTTTTGTTAATGCCAACATTATACAAATCTTCTCATCCACTTAACTTCATCTGCAGTACTTCCCCTGGGTGCTACATCTAAGAGTTGTCACTGAATGCCTGATTCCCATGCAGTTGCCTCTCACAGTTCCTTCAGGTTGTTAATAGCTGCTATGAGAGTGCCTGCCATGTGGCAATTACTCTTTGGAGCACTTTATGACTTCTTATTCAATAATTGTCACAGTATTACAAGACAGCTAACATCATCATCTAAGGAAAGGCAAAATTCAGGGGAGATGAATGAGACTCTCCCTTTTGATAAGGGCATGGCAAGGTAGAGTAGCCAAACCTCTTTGTTTCCCCAGGACTTAAAGAGTTACCATGACATGAGCCTTTCAGTTTTAAAACTGGGAATGTCCCAGGAAAGCCATGATATGTTGGTTTCTCTATGGTAAGCCCAAGTTCAAAAGAGCATTTGGAATAAGATAACTGTTGCTCAAGAAAGATATAACCTGTGCCAAAGACAGAAACCATGGGGCAGAGCTGTAACTATGAGAAGCCAGAGTCCAGATCAGCCAAGGCATAAACATTTATATGGTTCAGCTGGCCTGACCCACTTTGAGCTAGAGATGTTGGTTGACATTGTTTAATGTGGGTTAGAAGAGAAAGAGACTCATCTCTGATAGGCTATTGAATAACCTGACCCTGGATGAAAACAAAGCAGACCATTCATTGTCCGCTCACACATGTTCCTTGGGGCTCTGTGTAGCACCACTGCCGATAGTATCCTTGTGGAAAACCTCAACTCTGAGTCTCTGTGTGTGCCAGTGGCCTTGCTCTCCATAACAAAGCAATTCAGAATGTGATCTCTGGACCCCTAGGATTAGCCTCCCCAGGACCTTGTTAGAACTACAAATTCCTGGACTGTATCTCAGACTAAATCAGAACCACTCTGAGATAACACAGGAATCAGTTTAAATTCACTCTTCAGGTGTCTATGATGTTCAACAAAGTGTGAAAAGCATGGCTCCAGCAAAAATACTCCAGCACAACTAGTAGATTTGTGGTTCTCATTCTGGTTATGCATCCAAATAATTTTTTTTGGAGGAGGTATATTTTTAAATCAGACAAAAATCAGCTTCCTAAGTTGCATTGCTAAAGTGATTCTGATTTAGTATATTCGGGAACCAGTAGATAGGCAAAAGAACACAGGATTTGAATTTCAGAAGCCAATATTTGCAACCCAACTTTGCTACTTAAATACTGTGCAACTCCTCTCTGAAAGAACAGGTTGAACCAGATGAGCAGAATGAACTTTTTCTGTTCTTACATTCTGTAATATGCTTGATATCCTGAACCCACTAACAAAGACCAAACATTACTGACAAGGAAACATTCTACTTCACTTAGTGTCTGGACATCATTCATGCTCGGTAATTCCAGTTCTGCATCTTTTACTGTGGTAAATTGGATACTTATGTGGGGAGCAGCATACAGACAAACACACTCAAGTATCCATGAATTATTTTATTTTCAAACATTATTTAACAAAAGTCTTGCAAATATATCACCTTAGTTGGGGAGGAAGTCAGATATTTTACAACTTTAGGGCCATAATGTATTATTGGCAACAAAATGAAAAAACCTCACTGCCAGCATGTGGGCACAGTTTGAAGTGATTGAAATCATACAAACATCACTTAATAAGCATTGATTTTTGAGTAGCATAGCTTCAGAAAGGATTGATTTTTAAAGGATATTTTAATTATGCTCTAACAGGTGTTCGGACTGAAATGCTATATTTCAATTATCCATATGAAGGTTTAGTCAGCATTGATTATTCTGAATGTCTAGCTTTGCAAGAGAGCAAAAAGGAAAGTGGTTTTAAATAGACTCTTCTGGCACATATTTTATACTACTAGTAGTTATGGTGTCATCAAACCTTGAAAATAGTCTCAATGTATATAAGTGAAAGATGATGGACACTAAGCTGTTATAGAAATAAGCTGTATCTTTGTAGGTTATCTAAGACATTTAATTCCTGAGTTAAAATTCTAAAGAAAAGGTACCAGTGAACTTTTCTATAAAACAAAACTAGAGTTACAGATGTAGAAAACAAACTTACAGTTACCAGAGGGTAACGACGTTAGGTATAAACTGGGAGATTGGCATTGACATATGCATACTACTGTATAAAAAACAGATAACTAATGAGAACTTACTTATAGCACAGTGAACTATATCCAATTCTCTGTTATCGCCGATATGGGGAAAGAATCTAAAAAAGAGTGGATGTATGTATAACTGATTCATTTTTGCTGTTTAGCAGAAACAAACACAATACACAAAAGAACTGTACAAAAAAGATCTTCATGACCCAGATAATCATGATGCTGTGATCACTCACCTAGAGCCTGACATCCTGGAATGTGAAGTCAAGTGGGCCTTAAGAAGCATCACTACGAACAAAGCTAGTGGGGGTGATGGAATTCCAGTTGAACTATTTCAAATCCTATAAGGTGATGCTGTAAAAGTGCTGCACTCAGTATGCCAGCAAATTTGGAAAACTCAGCAGTGGCCACAGGACTGGAAAAGGTCAGTTTTCATTCCAATCCCAAAGAAAGGCAGTGCTAAAGAATGCTCAAACTATCGCACAATTGCACTCATCTCACACGCTAGTAAAGTAATGATCAAAATTCTCAAGCCAAGCTTCAACAGTACACGAACCATGAACTTCCAGATGTTCAAGCTGGTTTTAGAAAAGGCAGAGGAAGCAGAGATCAAATTGCCATCTGCTGAATCATTAAAAAAGCAAGAGAGTTCTAGAAAATCATCTATTTCTGCTTTATTGACTATGCCAAAGCCTTTGACTGTGTGGATCACAATAAACTGTGGAAAATTCTTAAAGAGATGGGAATACCAGACCACCTGACCTGTCACTTGAGAAATCTGTATGCAGTTCAGGAAGCAACAGTTAGAACTAGACATAGAACAACAGACTAGTTCCAAATTGGGAAAGGAATACGTCAAGGCTATATATTGTCACTCTGCTCATTTAACTTGTATGCAGAGTACATCATGAGAAACGCTGGGCTGGAGGAAACACAAGCTGGAATCAAGATTGCCGGGAGAAATATCAATAACCTCAGATATGCAGATGTCACCACCCTTATGGCAGAAAGTGAAGAAGAACTAAAGAGCCTCTTGATGAAAGTGAAAGAGGAGAGTGAAAAATTTGGCTTAAAGCTCAACATTCAGAAAACAAAAATCATGGCATCCGGTCCCATCACTTCATGACAAATAGATGTGGAAACAATGGAAACAGTGACAGACTATTTTTTTGGGCTCCAAAATCACTGCAGATGGTGATTGCAGCCCTGAAATTAAAAGATGCTTACTCCCTGGAAGGAAAGTTATGACCAACCTAGACAGCATATTAAAAAGCAGAGACATTACTTTACCAACAAAGGTCCATCTAATCAAGGCTATGGTTTTTCCAGTAATCATATGAGAGTTGGACTGTAAAGAAAGCTGAGCACCGAGGAATTGATGCTTTTGAACTGTGGTGTTGGAGAAGACTCTTGCGAGTCCCTTGGACTGCAAGGAGATCCAACCAGTCCATCCTAAAGGAAATCAGTCTTGAATATTCATTGGAAGGACTGATGTTGAAGCTGAAACTCCAATACTTTGGCCACCTGATGTGAAGAACTGACTCATTTGAAAATACCCTGTTGCTGGGAAAGTTTGAAGGCAGGAGGAGAAGGGGATGACAGAGGATGAGATGATTGGATGGCATCACTGACTCAATGGACAAGTGTTTGAGTAAACTCCGGGTGTTAGTGATGGACAGGGAGGCCTGGCGTGCTGCAGTTCATGGGGTTGCAAAGAGTCGGACATGACTGAGCAACTTAACTGGACACAATACAATACTGTAAATTACCTATATGCCAATAATATTTTTTCAGATTTAAAAACTAAAAATCCATTTAGACTTTCTCTTCAGACCAGTTTTCTCATGAATGATTCTCAGATATTCGTTTGAATTTGTGAAATTAGCATGAAATGTTAGGAATTGTTCTTTAAAAATAGCTTCTCTAAACCAGTAAAAATTTCCCTACTGAATTCAAGTCCTTGATCAGAATAGGAAAGCCAACTAACTAGTTTTCCTCTCAGTGCAAAAGGCCTTTTAGGAGCCTCAGTAAATATTAGCAAGTCCAGCGTAAAACCTTGCTTCTTCCTGATCTTGCATTTGATTTGAACATTTCAAAACCCCAGAGTATCAGACATTTAAGTTAAACTGAGCTCACCAGAAAACCAAGCTTTTAGATGTTATTGTGATATTATGACAGTTACTTACTGCCTAAATCACATGCAGAAACTATAGTAATGCTGGCTTTAGAAGATCAGAATTTTGATCTACTATTTCTTTTTATTTGCAGTAGAATAACTTTATGCTACTGTGGCAACAAATAAAGCTGAGGTCACTGGCAGAAACTGGAGCAAATAATGGAATTTTCAAGCAAGATTCTGTTGAATCTGGTGTTAAACTGACTGAGGGGAAAAATGTTACATTTACTGAATATATGGAGTTCTGTGAATAGTGCCCCAAAGACACATTCAAAGAACAGGTTGGAAAAACTGGTAAAGCTGTGAAACTGGTGAACTAAAATGCAGTCATTAGAAGCATAGTATATAATGTTTCATTTAACCGTATTTTGAGGTTATTTTCTTTGATGGACATACACTATCACATGATAGGTACTTTGATCCAGAAAGACCCAAATATCTTAATAATGATGCAGAACCTAGTGATTTTTAGCCTGTTAGGAGAAAATGTAGAGAGTATTACTTATATATGAATGTTTGTAATCCACTTAATTATTTATATCTCACTGAATTAAGTTGGCTTAAACTAAGCGTAAACTATGAAATAAAATTTTAGTCTAGAATAAAATGAGTATTTTAGATAAGAAACTTGAACCATTCACGAGGGTTTAAAAAAAAAAAAAGAAGAAAAAAAAAACAGAATTAAATGTAATGGTTTCTTCAGGGCCTTCATCTAGCTGTCCTGTATCCTGGGCTTCCCAGATGGTGTTTGTGGTAAAGAGCCTGCCTGCCAATGCAGGGGACATAAGAAATGGGGGTTTGGTCCCTGGGTAGGGAAAATACCTGGAGAAGGACATGGCAGCCAACTCCAGCACTCTTGTCTAGAGAATCCCGTGAACAGAGGAGCCTGACAGGCTACCATCCATAGGGTCGCAAAGAGTTGGACACCACTGAAGTGACTTAGCACAGCATGCTGTTGTATCCTGTATGATTTCACTCAGGGTGTAGATCCCCAGGAAGTCTAACTGACCTAGCTTGACTCAGACCAGAGAGGGTCAGGGCATCTTGAGTGGCATTTCACAAGTTTATATACACAAGCTAGATAGTTCTACAAAGCAAAATTGAGATGCTTTTCCAAGCAGAAGAGGTGAAAGTCAGGAAGGCAAAAACAATAAATATTCAACACAGAAAGCAAAGTGAGAATTAATTTTTATTAGTCCTGCTAACTTAGGATAGTTTTTGTAACCAGTCTGACACTTTTCCACTTCAGTTAACAGATCATCAACTATCCCTGAAGCACACACATATTCTTTGTTTGATAAGCAAAAATCCAAAAATGCTTATATCTGTTCCTTCTCCCTATTACCTACTGCGAAATTTCTCACCTTCCACACTTCTGGCAGGTGCCCATTTGGCATTTTGACATCTGGGGCAGGATGATTCTTTGTTGTAGGGTTCCGTCTTGTGTATTGTGGGATGTTGAACAGCATCTCTGCCCTCTACCCACCGGATACCATCCCTCTTGGTTGTTACAACCAAAAATCTCTAAATATTGATGAGTGTCCTCTAGAGTTCACCATCATCCCATTGGTACTCAGTGAACTCTTTGACCATATTTGAAGAAAATATCTTTTTTTTTTCCCTAATAGTAAGCCTTCTAATACATTTTAGCTATTTGAAAGAAATTTCATATAGAGGAAGATTGCCCAATATACTAATATTAACACTTCTTTTTGTCATAGTCTGTAATCACACATTAACTAAAGGTTCTGAGTCTAATCATAAAACACCTTTTGTTCTAATCCTACCATATTTCTTTCCTGCCTTTATAGCCCCCTTTGCCCCACAATCATCATTTCAGTCCAAAGAATAATCTGATTTTTGAAGTTTCAATTTGCATTTACAGTTCCATATGATAGCAAAATTTCCAAAGTTCATTCACAGTAAAATTTCTTCCCAACTTTCCCTCTCCTCGATGCTATAGGAAGCTTGCTGTGTGAACTGGGTGCCTAGCCTGCTTCCTCTCCGTTTTTCCACTGAACATTTTCCTTGTCTTCTGTGGGACAGACTGCCTCTAGCTCCCAATGGTTTAGCATCACAGGTGAGGAAGAGAGGACAGCTGAGGCATAGGGATCATCTTATGTGATAGATTCAGATGGGGCAGCCGATAGTTTCTCCTTAGGAAGATACATAAAATGAATCTGTCTTGGGCAGATATCTGAAAGCTGAAAGGTCTCACTGATAAATACTTGACTGTGTTCCATGTGAAAACAAATGATGCATCCTCTTCCAGCTGGATGACCATTCATGATTCCTCCTTATGCCCCTGGAAATTCCTTTGTACACCTCTTCTGCTAATACCATTTTTCACCTCCAAAAAGTCATCTTGGGCTTCCAGGCTGCACCCTTCCCTGGTCCTTGAGAACTTATGCAGCCTTGTGTCATCTTGAGAGTAGAGCTATAACCAGTTCTCTGTGCATCTTGGTCTCTTTTCTCTGCTTTGTCAACAAACTCTGGGGCATACATATGAAGCGCCTGTGAATCCTTTCTCATTAGCTTTAAATGAGAGAGAAACAATGACAGCCCTTCAGTAACTTGATCACACTTGATGGTGGCGTATCTCACAGTTCTCACTGTAGTATATTCCTCAGGTTCATATCACTTGTACAAACTGCCAGGCCAGGAGTGCAGAGAACTTCCTTAGGGCTGTCTGCAATTTAATGACAGATTTGTCTGCTCTGGAGCTAGTTAGCCTGTCCTCAGCATATATGTTCTCTGTGGCAGGAGGAATTCAGATTCTATTGGTACTGGCCTAAAGCTACCTCATTCTTTTCTTTCATGTCTATAGTAAGTCTGGAAAACACTCGGATTTCCAAATACCTCCAAGCTTTCCAGTATAACTTCTGAAACCTTATAATTAAGGAACTCCCTGTTCAGCAAGTCTTTTCACTGAAGACTCCTTTCACTTCCTGGCATTAACTAAAATGCATGTCTCCCCTGAGCACACCCTCAAGTCCTCTTTTGAAGGAAAACTATTTTCTTGTGTCTGTTGTAATTCTATTTCAGGGATTAAAGGTAGTGTCACATAGATCAATCTTCCACATGCTTGTTGAATAACAATATTAAACAGGACAAAAAAAAAAAACAAAAACAAAGGAAAAACCTCCTCTGTTCTTATGAAGCTCATGGCATTCAGCTGTTTTCCCTGAGAATCAACTACAGGCCAGAGAAGGCAATGGCACCCCACCAGTACTCTTGCCTGGAAAATCCCATGGACGGAGGAGCCTGCTAGGCTACAGTCCATGGGGTCGCGAAGAGTTGGACACGACTGAGCGACTTCTCTTTCACTTTTCACTTTTCTGCACTGGAGAAGGAAATGGCAACCCACTCCATGTTCTTGCCTGGAGAATCCCAGGGACGGCGGAGCCTGGTGGGCTGCCATCTATGGGGTCACACAGAGTTGGACACGACTGAAGCGACTTAGCAGCAGCAGCAACTACAGGCACAGTAGAGATTATGTACAGACTATAAGAATTGTATTGACTTTCTTACAGAATTTTTTTTTTCATTACAACATGAAAAATTCTTGTGTACTTGGCCTTCAAATTCTGTTTCTTAGGTTAAACATCATAAAAAAGGGATTTTGATATTAGCTCATATCTGCTTCTTAACAGATATGCTAAGGAATATTTGCATTATTACTAGTTAGATTAAACCAAACAGAAACCAGAAACTTACATCTAAAGGGAAATTTTTTTGAGATCATCATATCAGCACCTGATAGTAAGTTAAAGAATTAAACTTAAAAATTGAAGAGGAAGAAGACCATTATGAGGGGAAGAGAGGCAGGAGGAGAAAAAGGTTAAGTGTGTGAGAAGGTATTCAGCCAGGTGAAATCAAAGCAAGAAATGAGAAAGGTAGTTAATAAAACATGAGCAGATTCAACCTGATTAAGTATAGGAGTCAGATAGATCTTATTTTGACTCCCTGCAATACTTCTAAGAAGTTGTATTTGGAGTTACTAGCATTGCCTTTCAAATGACAGTAAGGTTTTTTTTTCTTTTTTTTCTTTTTTTCCCCCCAAAAAAGCATTACACAGTAATTTAAGTGAAGTTGATTTTAAGGAGGATCTGGTGGAGTCTAAGATCAAATAGTGTGTATATACTTTCAAGTAGGAGCAGTAAAATGCAACTTAATTGTGCATTAATAGTACAGAGAGTCTTTTAAGCAACACATTTAAACTAGTAGATTCGACCAACGTTTATAGTAAAATATAAGCAAATATTTTATTTTGCTATATGAAAGTGTTCCAGTGAGAAAGAATGGTATCATTTGTTTATTTTTTAAAGTTATCTGAATAACCCTTATGTTAAAGTTTTACCAAATGCATTTAGAGTAATTGATAAGAGGTAATGGATTTTTGCTTTCATGATAAAGGTGAATTTATATACTTTTTCTTATCTATGGGAAATGTCACTTAATCAAAATGTTGCCATTGTATGTTTTTGATGACATTTGTCTGAATATATGCCATATTCCAAAAAAGAAATATAAATGAACTTCTTTTAATACAAGGTACAGCAGAGAACCTTTCAAAATTACTTTCACATTCTGTGTCTTTTATTATATACAAGTTGACATGAAATGTCAATCTTTTATTAGGTCAATGCCATATATGACAGATTGATTTATGTTTTTGTTAAGTTCCTGATTAAATATGTAGGATAATAAGTGATAATATAAATAATATAAATGTTACCATTTACTTTGATAACAGTATTTAGATTTTTCACACTAAAATCAGAGTAACTTAAAATATGTTCACAGGCAGGGTGAGTAAAGTGTAAAATTTTTCTTTAGATTAAAATGTTTAGGCCTAAAATGTGAACATAATGTGACTAGAGTTTATTTTGTTCTCTTAAGGCAAAAATCTATTTATCAAGCCATAAGGAAATTACAAGGCCGGTTTTCAGTTCTTTGTTTAAAATGCACTGTAGTGCAGTATGATTTGCATGTTAATGATGTGAATCCAACTGTATAATAAACGAGAAGGGGAAGATATAAACTAGTTTCATGTAGCAGACTTTTTTGTTTTTCATAATCTATTCCTTAAATGTTTAACTTGAGAAGACTTCTATGATATATGTTTATGTGAAAGCTGATAATTTGTGGTCATCAAATGCAGTGGCATTGACGCCAGAAGTTTCGTTCTCAGATTTCTCACTCAGAAAGTAACTGGACACTAAAGGCTTTTGAA
The DNA here is from genome assembly GCF_019923935.1 of Bubalus bubalis. Classification (NCBI taxonomy): domain Eukaryota; kingdom Metazoa; phylum Chordata; class Mammalia; order Artiodactyla; family Bovidae; genus Bubalus; species Bubalus bubalis. The sequence continues at coordinate 39,907,234 of NC_059163.1, read as the reverse complement.
CATCTTTGGAAGGCAGATCTAATATAGTGAACAAGAGTCTCACAGAATTTATTCTGTGCAGTGTGATCACTGAAATCAGAAAACATGAAACCACCACAGTTTTTCTTTTTCTCACCAATTTTCCCCGCCCTTGACCCATTTCAAGCATGCAATTGAGATGCTTTGTATTTTGTGTTTTTCATTAATTTCCTAGTATGCTGTTATGTCTATTCTCCTTAAGTAAAAAAGCAAAATACAGCCATTTTTTAGATATTAATGTGTGATTTATGGAAATGCGTTTTAGAAGCATGGAATCACTAGAAATTGAAAAGCATAATCTGTATTTTTGAAAGCCATCCAATTTCCTTTATTTACAGACTTTGACTCATTTCACAAATTGAAAAGCAACCATCCAGCCATTTCATGTTTAGATTAATATATGTTTAAAATATTCTAAAACCATTATCAGCATGCAGTAGCCCTCTCATTGAATAAATATAGGTAAGAGGTAAATGAAGAAATTCCTGCAAATCAATGGTTCTCAAATGGAGGTGATTTTCCCTATAAAGGTTATTTGGCCGTCTCTAAAAAAAGACTCCGATGCTAAGAGGGATTGGGGGCAGGAGGAGAAGGGGATGACATCACCGACTAGATGGACGTGAGTTTGAGTGAACTCCGGGAATTGCTGATGGACGGGGAGGCCTGGTGTGCTGCAATTCATGGGGTTGCAAAGAGTCGGACACGACTGAGTGACTGAACTGAACTGGAAGTTATGTTTGATGGTCACAACTAAGAGTAGTGAGTACTACTGGCATCTAGCGCATAAAGTCCAAGGATGTTGTTAAAATGCTAAAATGCACAGGACAAACCCCACTCCCTAAGACACACACACAAACACACACACACACCAAAGTGTCAGTAGTTTCACTGTTGGGAATTCTTGCTCTCAATAAAGTTGTGGAACCAAATCATATCTGAAATTTTAAATTCTAAATCACATACAACTGTGACAACAGTTAGAACTTTTGTTATCTACTGGTATATAACAAGGTATCTACAGGGGCTCTTCCCGACTCAGGGACGGAACCCAGGTCTCCTAGGTTGGCAGGCAGATTCTTTACTGCTGAGCCACCAGGGAAGCTCCACAAATAACTATAGTTCTTTCTGTTTACTGTTTGATCTATTAGCTATACTATAAAAGACATATTCTATGGTACTTAATACATACATGATGACTGATAAAATTGTATTTTGATAGATATCAAGTATATTTTTCACATTCATAGAATTCAGAGTTTCTATTTTATAGAAAATATACTCATAATGCATAATTTTGGGGACATGAAAATTATATAGTCAAATAGAATTTTCTGTTTCTTTCAAATAACTTCATTGGACATTTGAGCCATTTGCATATCTTACATGGATTTCACACATACACAAAATGTTTATTAAGCACCTATTATCTAACAGGAACTGGGTACTAGGTGTGCAATATTTCATTCTCATTCATAAGTCTATCTTGCCCATTTTTTTAAAAAGGGAACTAATACTTTTCCTGGTTTAGAGGTTTGCCCAAAGTTTCAAAGCTAGAAAGTGCAACAGCTGGTACTCATATGCAAACGTCCTTTCATGTGGTTCTTCCTAACTGGTGGTGTTAAAAAAAAAAAAAAACACTCTGAGAAGAATGAAATCTTGAACTTTCAATCTAAATTAATGTCCTAAAATAATAAACATACACTGAATAAGATTATGAGTCATCTAAAAATGAGCATTTCTTTCACTCTTCCTCCTTTTCTGATTGCAATCATTACAAATCACAGCTATCATTATGATTAGGGATTTAGCGAAATGAAGTGGGATATGAAAGGGAAAAAATAGTTAAGACTGAGAAGAGTATGTTCCAGAAAGAAACATTTGGATCATTGAAGTTGACAGGGAGGCTTTTTAGGACAGGAAGTAAATCCAGGATTATTAGAAGGGAGAGAACAAAGGCAGGGTGGCTTCAGTGATGCTTGAGAAGTAGGCAGGATGAGGATTAGAGGCCTTTTAAAATCATGTTTAAGCATGTCAAATTTATAATAATATCAGTTGGGAGCTTTTAAAGAGTAACAACATTATATTTGCATTTTTCAGAACTCACTCAGGTAAAAGGTGAAAGATTGCAGGTATTTTCGTGATGACTTAACTATTGATAACTGCAACTACCTGGGTGGACCTCAAGACAATTATGCTTAAAGAAAAAAAGTAGTCTCAAAAGTTTCATTCTTATGATTCTACTTACATATCATTCTTGAAAGGTTGAAACTATAAAGATGCAGAATAGTTAAGAGGTTGCTAGGAAATAGGGATGAGAGGGGAGTGTGTAGGTATGAATACAGATAGAACATTCCTGTGTCATTAAGGTGTAGACAAACATGTCTACATGAGATACAATCACACTGAACTATATGCAGGTGTGCATAAATGAATGCAGGTGAAGAACAGTGAAAATTAAACAGTTCTGTACCAATGCCCATTTCCTGGCTTTGACATTATACTGTGGTTACATAAGGATTCACCATTGGAGGGAAGATAAAGGAAGGGACTCTTTGTACTATTTTTTGCAACTTTCTATGACTCTATGCTTATTTCAAAGTAAAAAAGAGTTCTAAAAGGCTATCATAATAGAATAGGCTTAGGTTAGAATGGGATGATAGTAAAGAATGAGAAAGGCAATGTCCTCTGGGCTCAGTGACAATCACATTTGCAAGTCCCAATGTTAAGATTTTGTAATGAATCAAAGCAGTTGATGCTAGAGTGCTTTTATTGAACAAATACTAATTGAACAGCCTCTCTGTGTCCCAGGCTGTTGCAGGCACTGAGAATCATTGTTGGGCAAAACAACAAGAGTCTGTCTTTAATGGGGCTTTTGGGCTATCAGGTGTCTAAAACATGCCTGCAGAGTGTTATAAAATTTTGACACTCTCCTATATAAAGACCAGGCTGTGCTTCTAAGAGATCAAGCTACTGATTGAATTTTATTATGATTTGTGGACTCCTAAATTATGTGGGCCATCTGTAATTTTGATTTTATAGTAGTTTGATCTTATTCATATCATATATTTGAATATTGATTTAAAATGTCCTTTTTCTCTCCACTTTGAAACTAAAATCCCTCCGATTTTACTTTTAAAGCTAATTATTGAATTTAACTTTATTGGGATAAAATGATTTGTATACCCTGCATGCTCCCAAATTTCATGTTCTGAAATACCACAGAGCAGACAAATGATTTTGAAGAAATATTTTCTCCTTATTTAAATTATTCTTACTTAAAAAATATACATATTTCCCATTGGAGTGCAAGTAACAATATCCTATATCTTTTCTAAAGCTGGTTTGGATAAACTAGGTAGTAGATTACTAGTGGGGTTTTAAATGTCCTTCAGAGCTTGAGGTGAAAAGATAAACTTTATGACTATACTTCAGGCTGGTCTAATTTCAGTTCTTGTTATATAAATTCAGGAAATAGTTCAACCTTCTAAATTAGGTGGCTGTTTATAACTTTCCTGAAACAGAGTCAGTGGCATGTTAGGATAACCTGAATTTGATTATAATAATGTTACTGTTGTGTGTGCGCTTAGTCGCTAGTTGTGTCCAACTCTTTGCAACCCCATGGACTGTAGCCTACCAGGTTCCTTTGTCCATGGGGATTCTCCAGGAAAAAATTCAGGAGTGGGTTGCCATGCCTTCCTCCAGGGAATCTTCCCAACTCGGGGATTGAACCCAGGTCTCCCACATTGCACGCAGATTCTTTACCATCTGAGCCACCAAAGAAGCCCAAGAATACTTTAGTGGGTAGCCTATACTTTCTCCAGAGAGTCTTCCTGACCCAGAAATCACACCAGGGTCTCCAGCATCACAGGCAGACTCTTTACCAGATGATCTACCAGAAAAGCCCATGGTATTGTTGCTGAATATCTATTGTAAGTCTGTATTATTTTTAATAATTTGAACACATTATAACATGTAATATATTGTATGTCCTATATTCAAGTGAATATAGGAATCCACATCTTTAAAGCTTTAATTTTTGCTTTCTGGGGAATTAACTTGACCAAATCCACACAGCTAGTAGATGATTATCTAATATTTGAAGTTAAAATGAATGTTCTTTCCAGTACACCTCAGTGTCTTTAAATTTTTTAATATACTGTTTTATGAGGCCTTTGAGTTCTCTTCATAGGCCTCTGAAAATGAACATAATTCTTTTGGAGTTAAAAAAAACTCAGTATAATCAGTATCCATTTTATTTACTTGTTTCCCTAGCAATTTAAAATACATGTGAGATGTGCATATGCATGTATTTGTGTGTATGTTTATGCATATGTGTGTGTATATATATATGTGTATATCCATATATTTTAGTAGAGAAAACTCATAAATTATTATTCCAAATTGTAATTTTTTCCTAAACAATTTGCTTCTCTGATCCATTTATTACTACCTGTGAAATGTATGACTCCATCTTATTAAAAGAAAAATCACCAGGAGAAAGCAAACTGGGGAGGTTTTTATTATTCTATATGGAAGGTGTTCAGTAGGCATGGTTGGCATGATAGTAAAAAGAAAATAAACTATTTGGTATATATTTGAGTGGGGAGAAATCACTAAGTTCCCAACATGAGGACTAGTCAAAACATTTGCCTTAGAGATAAATGTCCTGAAATTTTTTCCTGAATATAAGACAGAAAATACCTTGGCCTAATCACTCAAACACTTAATTCTCTCAAGATAGACAATTTCTATGCAATATTATTCTTTATGGCATCAGACTTTACTTTCACCACCAGACACATCCACATTATCAGTTATTAGTGAAGTCGCTCAATCGTGTCCAACTCTTTGCGACCCCATGGACTGTAACCTACTAGGCTCCTCCGTCCGTGGGATTTTCCAGGCAAGAGTACCGGAGTGTGTTGCCATTTCCTTCTCCAGGGGATCTTCCCAGCCCAAGGATCAAACCCGGGTCTCCCACATTGTAGGTAGACGCTTTATCATCTGAGCCATCAGGGAGTCCCACATCCACAACTGAGTGTCATTTTCACCGCCCTCCGCTCTTCCTCATATTTGGACACATTCTGACCTGGGGGGCTCAACTTCTGGTGTCATATCATTTTGCCTTTTCATACTGTTCATGTTCACGGGGTTCTTATGGCAAGAATAGTGGAGTAGTTAGCCGTGCTGCAGTCCATGGGGTTGCAAAGACTCAGACACGACTTAGCAACTAAACAATAAAGACAATTTCTACCCCTTCCTTTATTTTAGAGGAAATTAATGGAATTATCAGTATCTATATAAATATGTAAGTTTCTCAAGAGTCTAGGTCTGTATTTTCTGATACTAATCTTATGGCTTAATATTATGGAAGTAAAAGTTTGAAACTCTTGTAAATTAAATCATACAAAATTTAATCTGGAATGAACAATTAAATTATTTAATCCAACTTTATTAAAACCTTAATGTAATGAGATACAGTTACATATATACATATATCTGAACATACTTTCAAAATAAAGCATAGGTAATTATTATATCATGCACTCATCATGAATTACTGAGTATTTAATATATGTCAGATAGTATATTTGCATGGAAAACAGAGTAGAATATCAAATTTCCTTGCATTCAATAAGCTATAGAGTTGAAGAGTTTAAATGTGGTTTTGGAAGGATGAATTAATTTATCAAGTCTGTAATCTATATGCTGATTATTAAGTGACTTAGAAGAACGTTTATGTTTTTACTTGAAATTAAGTTATCATTTATATGATAATTACGCAGCTCTCTTTCTTTTTTATAATTTTAATTACCTGAAGAAAATGAAATGTTTGGTGGTCTTATCAGTGTTAGAGACATGATAGGCACAGTGAAGAGCCAAGATTTGACTGTCTACAACTCATAATACAATAAGCCTGACTACCCTACCCTATAAACTCCTTGAGGAGAGGGGCCATGTCATATTCAATCTTGTATTCCTATTCTAGCAATGAGTTGGATTTCCCATTTGTGTCATTGTTATGTTCTTTGGTTAAAAAAAAAAAAAATACTTGAGTTTGTTTAATTGTTGCTTTTAAGAAAGTGCTTAGAATACAATCTAATGACCTTCTTTTTTCCAGACTCGAGACATAAACAGCAAAACAAATAGCTGAGAACTTCAGCCACCTTGAACAAAGGCCTTACATTTTATCAGTTTCTTAGGAACTTGTGCATATATAACAGGGATGACCACATATATATCACTTTAAGCATCTGCAGTAGATCAAAGTTTCTAAAATTACATTCTTAAAAAAAAAAAAAACTGGAGCTTAAATTATGAGCTCTTCTTCCCTATTCACTTTGAGTGTTTCATTTCCAGAAACAGAATAATTTTCTTTTTCTTGAGTTTATTTTAACTTCATACTTATAAATAAATCATGTATAACCCATATATTTTGGAACCACTTTGTCTTCATAGGTAAACTACAATTCACAAGTTAATAATAAAACATATGTCACTGCAAATATTAGGTGATAACTTCAGTAACTGGATGTTACTGATGTTACATCATTCACTAACAATGATGTCAAAACTAGGGGAATAAAATACAATATTGAGGCTATAAGTAAGGAATTATTCTAAATCCTAATACCAATTCAGCATCATTACACTCTGAATGTTTTGCTGCTTGATGAGAAATCAGTAAATTCAATTCAGTTGAATTTATTCCCCAAGTTTTTGTGTATGCATAGTTTTGTAACCAACAAAATTTACTTAATATTCTCATAAATCAAAACTTCTGGAAATTTTACTGTAATGAGAAAATCAACATAACTCTGCTGATTATAACTCAGGAATTCTCAGAAATATGTTCATACTGTTTGAAGTTAATATATCTATGTGGTCGTTTCAATTTTAAGTAAATAACAGTATTTGAGATGAAGCTGAAGAAGAGTTTACTTGAGAAGGACTAACTCTTCTTTTGTTAAAATAAAGACTCAGGCATTGACTCAACTCCACCAACATTATTGAAGGCCTAGTATGTACCAATGAGGAGCATAGTATCCATATTCAAAAGCCATCACCTCTCTTACAGCACCATGTTCTCGTCTGTATGCATGTGACCCATAGTATTCTAGTCATCTTCATCACCACTGAACCCTCAAATATACGGTCAAATAGGAACTTGTTCTCCCTACTTCCATTTCATTTACTCTTGAACACAACAACTGAACTGAACCTAAGTCAGATCGTATCTTTCCTCTGCTCAGAACTTACTGTGGCTTCCCACACCAGACAGAGTGAATACCGAAGTCTTCCCCATACCTGTAAAGTCCTATATGCTCAGTCCCTCAACACCTCTGTGCTCTCATCTCATACTGGTTTTCCCTCATGTTGCTCTAGCCACACTGGCCATCTCACTGCATAGAGACTTTTGCAGATGCTTTTCCCTCTACCTGGAAAGCTCCCCAGTTATTCACATCTCTCAGGCTTCCACTTCCTTCAGGTCTTCCTTGTCACCTTAACAGCTAAGCAAAACCTGACACCCTATTAAAAATTGCAATTCCCTCTTCTAACACTTCTGATTATTTTCCCCTGTTTTTCTTTTCTACTTGTCATTAGCACTTTTAAATATTTAATATGCTATATATTTTAATTTCTGTCCTATTTATCATACTAAAATATAAGCTCTTTGAGGGTAGGAGTTTTTACTTTTTGTTGTTTTTGTTGTTCATATCAGTATCCCAGTGTTTAGAACAGCACGTGGTAAGCAATCAATAATTCTCAGTTGTGTTGAGGAATAAATAACAATATCATGTCCTGTGCTAAGTCACTTCAGTCATGTGTGTCCGACACTTTGCAACCTCATGGACTGTAGCCCACAAGGCTCCTCTGTCCATGGGATTCTCCAGGCAAGAATACTGGAGTGGGTTGCCAGTCCCTTCTCCAGCAATACCATGACTGATAGTAAATGTTTATTAATCTGTTGTTCTCTGTCATTTACTTTGCCAAGTGTGTTGGTAACACTCTTTAATAAATGTAGATCTTTCTCCACAGCATCTACCAATAAAAGGTTCTTTCTTGGGTGCTGGCCACAACATGTATATATCACTAGTTGTACTTACTCTTCTAAAAGCTGGCATTGAGCAGAGCCCTTGTTAAGTCTTACATGGCAGTAAATGGAAGGGAAGGGATGAAGGATCAGAGACAGCTTTGGAAATAGACTTTTTTTCTGCTTAAAGTTAAACAGAAAGATATGACCCTGCTTGTAGACATCTCTCTGAAGCACAGTTCTGAGGGAAAAAGTTCTATACTGATCCTTAACATTAGTATTTCTGTATTAAACTAAATGAAGTCCTTACAATGTACTTCATAACAAATTAAACATAAAAATATAATTTTTATCAGTGTTATTGCTTCACAAAAATAATTCAATTTAAATATGATTGTTCTGAGATAAGGTCATTTGGGAGAGAGGGGCTTTGTATTCTCCCTATTCATTTTCTGTTTGACTTATCTCTTGAATTTTCTTAATGGAGAGTAAAATGCATTGATAAAATATATTTTCCAGCCCATCAACTGTAGATATTCTTAGATGCCCTGCTTGCTATTTTCCCCATTTATCCATTCCTATCTATTGTGAAGTTTTACAGTGGGACCCTCCCCTGCTTCCTTGACCTATCCCTGGTGGTCATCTATATTGGCTGGGAGCTTATTAACTCTTAGACACAAGGCTAAAAGTTGAGAAAATAATTTTTTCATAACACATTGTAACACATAATCCTGTCATGTTAAATTTGAAAAGGTCTCTTGATGGAGATTGTATCCAATCCAAACTCCACAGAATATATAGGAATTATCAGATGGAAATGAGGGTAGGAATACTGTAGCATATGCAAAGACCCTGGGGCCAGAAGAACAGGACAGCTGGGAAACTACTGGTGATTTCCTATGGTTTAAGAGTAGAAGTAAAGATGAAAACACATTGTACATGAGCTGAAGGAAGAAACTCCTAAGGGCTATAGGCATGAAGAAAAAGTGATCAGCCTTTGTTTGGAAGGCAGATGGAAAACATTCAAGGATTTTAATCTGGGGAGTCACCTATTCCAGTGTATACCCTAAGAATGCCCCTGGCAAAAGGTAGAGAATGGTTTGGATAGTGAAATTTTAGAGAAAAATAAAGAACATTGATTTTCATTATGTGATGCTATTGCTAAATATAGTTTGGTAGGATACTGTAGTCGCTAAAAATCTGAAATCTGGATCATTTAAATAAAGCACAATAATCATATTAAATCAATGCTAAAAGACAAATACATTCACACTTAGCAAGTCTGGAATTATAGCAAACAAAATCTTGTGATAATGTCATTACTCCTCATGCATTAACCATGTAATTGACACAGTAAGCTGAAGAATCTTCTCACCACACATGTGATGCACATGTAATGGTGCATCTTTATCAGAGCAAACATGATTGCAAACAAATCTCTTCTCCCAGAGTGTTGTATGTTAATTAAAATATCTAACTGAAGAAGGATGTATTTATTCAGAAAGCATTCGTTAGTACCTATATAATTCTCAAGAAGAAAAGGAAGACAGTTGAAAATCAATGACTGAACTAGAAGACAAAGAACTCAAAATGCTTTGCTTGAAACAAAATTGTAGCTCACTATCAATGAAAAGATACACAGTTCCTTTCAAAAATTTGTTATTCAAAATGGCTCCTTCAAAAGTCCAAATGAGAGATGGCATTATTGAAATTGGAATCAGAAAAGATAACTTGAAATTAATTTTTAACTATTGCCTTACTACTCCATCAAGCAGTAAGAAGTCAAAAAAGAACTTTTTCCATCAGCTGGAAAAATTTGCACAGAAAATGTCTTAACATCCCAGCAATGACACCATTGACACACATTTTTAAACCTATTGCTTAATATTAATAAAATTATATCACTTAATTTTAACATTAATTAATATCAATACATAATATTTAAACTTCAAGTTTTTATTATTAAATTTTCTTAATTTTATGTTTTCTTTTTGAAACATCTAGATAATTTATATGCAAAAAACATATATTAAAATCATTTTTACTGTTGATTATTTTAAGAATTCAGTTTCACTTAGTATTTAAAAATATGTTGCTAAATTTTATATTTGAATTGAATTAAATGCTGGGTCAATCATTTTACTTTCTAAATCCTGAATTTGTGTTTTGCAAAAGTAGATAGTGAAATACTACTGTTCACATTTTTTGCTTTTATTAGCAAAATGTTAAAAGACTGCTGTTTTCATTCACTGATGATGATAGACTGAGCATAGGTAATGGTGATTGGGAAGAAAAAAGTTTTTTAATGAGACAGAATCAGCCAGACCTGACAATTTAAGTATATGTGTATAAGGCAAAAGAAGGGAAAAAAGAATACTCTGCTTTCTTGTATGAACTTTGAGTAAATGTAGTTATGAACATTACCATTCCCATAGAGAGAGGGGACACAAGAGAAAAAGGAGGAAGAGAGGAAACAGAAAAATAAGCAAGAAAACAAAATAGCAAATAGCACCTCTATCCTGTTTTATAGCCCAAATGCACTGTGATGGATTTGGCAACTCTTCCGGATTAGCAGAGTCTAGTTGATGGCACAGTAAAGCAGACCATGAATGACAAACAGAAGGTTCATCACAGGACTCTCTACAGTTTCTTAATCCTGAGATACTTTGAATCTGACCAGAGCCAGTGCCCCTACTGTTTGTTGCCTGTAAGTGAGGCTGAGTAGTTTCTAACCTTACAGTTAGAAAAGCAGTGTATGTTTGTATATATGCTTGTATTCCTATGATGGGAATCTGAATGTATTTTACCAGAAAGATGATTCTCTGCAGTGGTTATTTCTATAATATTATTAGGACATTCCTTTGTATACATTATAGATTTAATAACCTGTTAATATCTAGGCTTCATTGTTAGCTCAGATGATAAAGCGTCTGCCTGCAATGCACGAGACCTGAGTTCAATCCCTTGGTGGGAAGATCCTCTGGAGAAAGGAATGGCTACCCACTCCAGTGTTCTTGCCTGGAGAATTCAGTGCAGAGTGGAGCCTGACAGGATACAGTCCATGGGGTCACAAAGAGTCGGACGTGATTGAGCAACTAACATTTTCACTTTTCACTTAATATCTCGTCAAACAGCCGAACTACTTTCATTTGGATTTTGGAGTACATTGGGAAAATGCCAATTAAAAAAATCTAGTTAGTAAATAATTTATGAACACACCAATAGGAAACTACTTATGGAGATAGTGAATGACAGGGAAGAATAGCACGCTACAGTCCATGGGGTCTCAAAAAGTAGGCACAACTTAGTGACTGAACAACAACCAATATCAAGCTTGAAAGTTCTGATACAATGGGTCAGTTTTTAAGAGCATCAGAGTAAATCACCAAGCTACTCCAATTTGTGTTAAGGAGATTCAGAATTGCTCTTTTACTTTTTAGTTTGTAAGCACTTAAATTTCTGATTTTTTTTTTTTTTTTTGTCTCTCCTCTATTTGCAACAGTTTAGAAACTCACGTTACGGTTAATGTGGAAAGAATACTGTTTTCAGCATATAGCTCTCTCCCTATCTATACTGAGTTTGAAAATGGTAAAGAGAGGGCTTTAAAATATTTAATCCCCTAATTGTTGAAAAGTCCTGAAGCTTCTTAAAGCTTACTGAAGAGTTGAATTGCTCTGTAACTTTGTTTTCTATAGTTAAAGTCGAAGAGAACCACAGACAAGACTACATTTAACATTAGTCAAATGACTTGTTTTGATACTCAAGTGGCACTCTCAAATTTTGATATTGGTTTATCTTTCCCATGTTTAAAGCTCCTTGAATCGTCAAATAAAGAAGACTTCTGAGGTATTAGGATGTCTTTAGGTCCTACTGTGAACCAGCAATGCAGGTGTTTTCTTCTGGATTTTATTTCAGAAATCTCTACCACAGGACCTCTTGGCACGGGAAGCACCACCGCCAGTACCACCCTTCGGACCACAACCTGGAGCCCAGGCAGGAGTACCACCCCCTCAGTGTCAGGAAGAAGAAACCGGAGTACCAGCACCCCATCTCCAGCTGTCGAGGTGCTTAATGACATTACCACCCACCTTCCATCAGCATCGCCCCAAATCCCAGCTCTGGAAGAGAGTTGTGAGGCTGTGGAAGCTCGTGAAATCATGTGGTTTAAGACGCGTCAAGGACAGATGGCGAAGCAGCCATGCCCTGCAGGAACTATAGGTAAGTTTGTCCTGCAAAACTAAGCTAAAGGTGTATTGCTAGTTTGGCTTGCTTTCCTAGCATTTTCTTGTCTTGTTTATTTGTTGTCGGTGTGGTTTGGGGTTGGTTTGTTTGTTTTTTGTCATGACATATTTTAACATTTGTTTACATTCTGGATTCAGCTAAATTACAATTGAAAGCAAAATATTTCCAGAGTTCGAGAATTCAGCCTAAAGAAGTCACAGGTGAAAATCTGCTGGTAATATTTATGAGACCAGTAGTTCTCACCCATGCTGTGCAGTTTCTAGGTCAAGTTTCAATTAAGCTCCAAAGGGACTTCCCTGGTGGCTCAGATAGTAAAGAATCCACCTGCAATCGGAGAGACCTGGGTTCAATCCCTGGGTTGGGAAGATCCCCTGGAGGAGGGCATGACAACCCATTCCAGCAATCTTGCCTGGAGAATCCCGTGGACAGAGGAGCCTGGGAGGTTGCAGTCCATGGGGTCACAAAGAGTCGGACAACTGAGCAACTAAACACGGCACAGCACAAATTCCAAAGAGCCAGCTCTTCTACACAAAAGCTCAGAGTTAAATCACTGGGTTGGTGGGCGCTAGTTCTCATGCTTGTCACCATCAAATGTTGATTACACAAAGCTAGACAGAGGAGGCACTAGTTCTCATGTTTGTTACCATCAAATATATATTACACAAAACTAGACTGAGGACTTCTATATTAGATAATCATTGGAACTACATATCATTTAACAAGAGAAAAGATTTAACTATCTTTTATTACCAGTCCTCATAGCCAGCCTTAATAATCAGAGGCTCTTTGTTGTCAGGGATGATGCTGGGAGGAGCCAACCTCCTCTTACCCAGCAACCACTGGAGACATCAATCCTGCATCGTTTTCTGTAGGGAACAGTCAAGAACTGAATAGCTGTTTGCCCTCCACCACCACATCCCCGCCCCCTGCTTTTTTCATGCTTAACAATTCATAATATCCCAAACTCAGAAATAGTTTGATTTCTTATTGTTACATATAAATCATCATAAAGTTAATACTTGACACCCTGTGCATAAAATTTGAATTATTCCATAAAATATGTAAATTAAACAAATAGGCAATAGATGTCATTAGACTAGCATTGTTAGGACTGTCTCTGGGTTTTATTGATTTGATTACTTCAACAGGTTTGTCTTAACAAAGTTTCAGTGTGGACGCGTACTTCTGAATTCCATGGTATATGAAGTGATGGGGTAGATCAAAAGATGTATATTGATTTTTATAAAAGTGCACATTTAATTTTTTTCAGCAAAGTGTTTAAAATTATTCTGAAATCGTCCTTCCCGTTATGAAGGTGCACAGTGTTTAGTCCCATTGTTTTCTATGGTATTGGAATCAGAAAACATTTTTAATTTCTCTAGAACTGTCTCCCTAATTTTGGACCTCAATTCCTTTACCTCTAAAAGATAAATAATAATAACACCAGCTTCTTCAGATGTTTGTTGTAGAGCTTAGTGAAGTACTTTTTCTTTGAAAGCAGTTAGCAAACTGTAAAGAACTACAGAAATATGTCGTTATATTTCTGTGAAAATGAAGAAAGAGATTTAAAGAAAACCTGAAACCCTCCCTCCCAGGTGACTGTGTTATGCTGTGGTCTTACTTTTACCCTTTCTCTGTCCCCTCTGCTGATCCTGTGTTCAGGCCCACACAGTCTTTTCTCACTTGAATTATTGTGATAGCTTCCTGATAGCCCCCGCATCACTCCCCGAAATTCATCCTCCATCCTGCTGCCACAGATATCTTTCTAAAACCTAAATCAGCCCATTTGTCTCCTCTGCTTAATGGCCTTCATTGATTTTCCAACACCCGCAGATGACAGACAAGGGCGTTTACGATCTGGCTCTGCCAGCCTTTCCAACTCCATTAAATACAACTCCCCTACCCAGCAGACCTCAATTCAAAACACTTGATTCCCAAAGACAGCATATTTTTCCTTTGCCTGGATGCCCTTACCCACCTTGCAGAGTGATTCCTTTATGACTCAGCTGCTACCTTACATCTGAAAACTCAAGCAATAAGCCCCATGGAGGCTTATTCATTTAATTCATGAAATTATTCCCTGTACCTGGTGTAGTTGTCCGTGAATGCTTGAAAAATACTGAGTGTTTGTTGTGTTATGATTTTCTAATGATAGTTGCTTTGCTTGCCAGGCACTGTAAATGGTACTTTAATAGTCATTACCTCAGTTCAATGATCACAATCTTATCTTTTGCTCATATGTAAAAATATCATGGACATAAAGTCATTATAAGAAAGATTGTTTGAATATTTGAAGCAGACCTATTTCTCTCATTATTTTAGGAGTATCAACTTATCTCTGCCTGGCTCCTGATGGAATCTGGGACCCCCAGGGACCAGACCTTAGCAACTGTTCTTCTCCTTGGGTCAACCATATAACACAGAAGGTAAACCATGTGACTGTCAAGGAAGGCTTTGCCAGTTCTAGATCCTCGGTTGTTGAATATAACAGCTAAAAACAAAATAGTCGATATTTGTTTTAATTAATGTGGAAAAATTTTCCCATTTTAACTCAAGAGTTAATGACAGTTATAATATGTGAGCTAATTCTAGAATTTTGTTCTTCTTAAAGGGCAAATCTGTGTATTTCCCCTAAACTGGCATTATGGCTTATAATAGTTTTATTATTAATACAAATTTTATGGTATTGTGAACTACAGATATAAAAGTCCAAGAGGTATTATAAATCAAACAAGCAAAAGCTTCTAGTATTCATACATATGGATTTTCCTGTGGAAATAATAATTACCAAAAGAAAAAAAATCTACCTTTGGAATCTTTATCCATTTGATAAATGTTCTGTAACCTATTCATTTATCAGTGTTAAAAGTATACACATGTGTGGCAGAATCTTGCAGACTCAAATTTGCAAGGCTTATTTGGTTGCAATATGTTGAACATTTTTATTATTAATGCACTGTGGAGCTTTGAATTGATTTCATTACAAACAGAGACCAGATGTGCATTTATGCCAAAAGGGCTATGGGATGAATCCTTATTATAGCAATTTGTGCAGATTTATGCACTCCTAAAATGGAGAGTCCTTCTATAGCACATTAGCTATGCTGAGGAATTTTTGAAAGAGATTTTTCCTGAGAAATATTACAAGTGATGGCCTCACTAAAAGCCTGTCTGTGCCATTTGCTCTTTTCTCTATTTGTTTTTAACCAGGCTTATCCTCAATAATATACTGTATAATAATCCATAAATATCTACCCAGTAGATCATTTAGCAGATGAGCCATAACTATCTATTTACCCTAAATCATGGAAGACCAGTGGTTATATTGACTCCAGTTACCCTCTTACATATGCATCTCCATACTTGTTGCTATTCATAATGATGCTTCTCCAATTTCAGTACTGTTCCTGCCACAGTTTTTATGTTCTTTGATTTTATTACAATGTAGCTCAGACCCCAGGGCAAATAACTCTTACTGGATGTGATCAGATTAAAAGATCAGTAGCATATCACCTTACATTAGCAACTTTTAAAAAATATTCCCTACATACTTAGCCTGGGGGTTAACATTAATTCAGTAATAATTCACCTAGAAAGCTGTGTTTTCATGATAATTCTTGAATATGGTTGGCATATTTCATTGCAGAAATTACTGGTGACTTTAACTGATAATATTGCTTAATTCTTTCCTTTCCTCTGCAGACCTTCTAATCTTATGACAAAAGACACAGTTCCTTGCAAAAACCAGACAGTTGTTGCCCATTTGATTTAGGGATGGAATGTTTTTATTTTATAACAAATATGTTCCATTCTTTTGGAGGGTTTCTGTATAATCCTATAGCATCTGTAAAAATATATTAAGATTATACAGTTTAGATAGTTGAAATTTATAATACCTTAGCTAGATTACTTATAAATTTGTAGAATTGTCAAACGTTTAATCCCTGCAAATCGACTTATGTGCTTATTGCCAGGTCAGCATTGGAGCTGGTGTTTAACTGGGTCTACCTTTAACAAGATGTCATGCTTAGCAACAACACCAGCTACACAGTGAATAGATCATGATGGCCTTTATATCCCATACCCACTTAGCTAGTCTCTCTTCACTTCTCTCCACTCTTTTCCTTGGTGTATCCATTATACCTCCAACTATTTATCCCATTCATTAAACATAATGGTAGTCTTGAACAGGCTACCACAAAACTCCAACATATTTAAATATTGATGTTGTAAACCTCTGAGAGAGAATCTGCATGCACTTCCCATAGTGATTTGTCTGTTTTCTCTCCCTCCTTCCCAAAGCATCTTCCACAAAATTCATCCTTTTACTCATTTCCTCCCTCAGTACCCAAGTCCCAACAGCAAACAGATGGAACCTGGGCAGAAAATTTGTTTACAGTGGTATTGAGGGAACAAAGGTGAACTGCAAGGGATTAAGAGGAATTCCAATGCTAGGAACACGGATGGAGCTTTTCCCAACCCCAGGCCTATGGTTGCCAGATCAAAGGAATGGTGAAAAATTGGTAACAGAGTGTCTTTGAGAGGAAAGATGATCCCTAGACAAGAGACCCATCCTAGCCTCAGGCAACTTTTCAGAAAAGATCTAGGGGAATACATATTCTGATCTCACCCACCACCATCCCTCTTAATTGGCTTCACCTACTCAGCCTCCCCACTGCTGCTGCTGCTGCTAAGTCGCTTCAGTCGTGTCCGACTCTGTGCAACCCCATAGACGGCAGCCCACCAGGCTCCCCCGTCCCTGGGATTCTCCAGGCAGGAACATTGGAGTGGGTTGCCATTGCCTTCTCCAATGCATGAAAGTGAAAAGTGAAAGTGAAGTCACTCAGTCGTGTCCGATTCTTCCAGACCCCATGGACTGCAGCCTACCAGGCTCCTCCGCCCATGGGATTTTCCAGGCAAGAGTACTGGAGTGGGTTGCCATTGCCTTCTCCAAGCCTCCCCACTAGCCAAACCCAAACAAAAGCCAAAGGGAGAGATGTTGTCTTAAACATATCATGTAAGTCCATTTCTTAAGACAGAGAAAAGGATGGAGGAGGATGGAAAGTGGTCTTCCCTGACTTAAGAAATGGAAAGTATCCAGCAGAGTTCAGTTTTTCTTTACTTCTCTCACCCCTCCTCCCTTTCCCATCCTTCTCTTCCTCTCTTCACTGCCTCTCTCTTCCCTCCTTCCTTTCTCTTGCTCCATCCTCTTTCCTCTGCTCTGACCTCCCCATTTTTCTTATGTTTTATGCCATGTTGAAAAACTTAAAGTAAAATAGGTATCTGATCTATTCCTCCCCTCCTCCACTCACTGTGGTTCTGAGAATTTTTAAAGTAGAGGAACACTGTTTACCCCCAATAACAGTATAGATGGGGAAAAATAAAGAGGGAGTGATTCTCTCATTTGAACAGTATATTCAGTTTCCCCTACCCAAGTTTGTGGGTACCACTATAGGCTGCAAATATGAATAAATAAATGGATCACGATGCTTACTTTAGTTGGAAAAAGCAAACATTATCATTTTTCTTAAGAAATGAGTTGTGTTTTTTCCTCCTGCAGTCAGGCAAAGAGGGGAGAACCAAGCACAGAATTTTGATTGTTTTGTGATTCACAAATGAAGTCAGGCCACTTACATACGGGTGAAATGATAGATTGAATTTTGAGTGGTATTATAGAGTAGATTACATTTCACTAGAGAAAATGTAAGCCTTTAAAGTCAGAAGAAGTTTGTTAAACGCTGGCCATAATACTTTCATAGTCATGAGATTTAATAAAAAGCCAAATTTGTGTAGAAAGGAAAAGCAAAATACAAAAAGGAAAATTTACCTCAGCAGCAACGGGGAAGTGTAGGGGCAGAGAAAGAAGGAGAAACTGGTAAGTGAGTGGACAGATCAATGGGCAGCTGGACAGAAAGGTAGATACAATGATAAATAGATGATTGGATAAAAAGATTAGATAGTGAAGCTGAGTACATACGTCTTCAAATTAATGTTTTAAAAACATTTTCCTGTTTATGGAAGCCAACAAATTAGTTTAGAGCTCTGCCTTCTCAGATACATGTGATGAAATATCTGATTTTCTTACCTTTCTCAAAGACTGTTCACTGAAACCATAATCTCTGGCTTTAGTTTGACCTGTAGTTTGGACTCAAGTGTTCAAAAAGGAATTTATATTCTCTATTTTTGCATATCTGTAAAGAATTCATTGTACTTTGTAATCCCTCATATCTTTTTTTTCAATTGAAAACTGTGAAATTATAAATGTGAAGACCCTCCATATTTATAACATTTCCACGTAAAGTGAGATCTGTTTCCTACTTCATTAACTGGTCCAAGTATTATATGCAAAAGAAACACCTGAATTGTTACCTGGAAATAGTCTTTCTGTTTCTAGCAAACTAAAGTATCTTTTCTTTTGTCTGCACACAAGTTACTGACAGATTTTGAAATAATGTAAGGTTCTTCCTGCATTTTCTAAAGAAGGATGTGTAGATCTAGAAATGGTGTTGCTGTTTTATATTATGTGTGTGCTAAGTTGCTTCAGTCGTGTCCAATTCTGTGCAACCCTATGGACTGTAGCCCTACAGGCTCCTGTCCATGGCGATTCTCCAGGCAAGAATACTCGAGTGTGTTGCCAGGCCCTTCTCCAGGGGATCTTCCCGACCCAGGGATTGAACTCACATCTCTTATGTCTTCTGCATTTGTGAGTTCTTTACCACTAGCACAACCTGGGAAGCCCCAGGTTCAGGTTACAGTACAGAATAAACCAACTGTTTGTTCTGGAACTGTGGCTGAATCTTGTACCCAGATCTTAATTTCACCATTCTTTTTGCACCCATAGATCTACTATGGAATAAAAGTAAATTGCTTATTAATTTCATCAGAGATTTGTGGCATTTCCACATCTTCAAGCTTAATTAGCCTACATTCAGTTGTAAGGTAGAGGCATTCTATTGTCTCTAAACCCACTTGACTCAGATTCACAGAAAAATAGGTAGATCTTTCAAAGAAATGGTAGCTTTGTACTTAAACACTGTAACTCCTCCATGAATTGTTTTGCCACCTAATTAATGTTTGATGTATAAAATCCCATGAAATGTCAAAGCTTATTTCAAATAAAATGTTTTCTTCTTGTGTCAAAATTTGAAATGCAAATAGTATCCATCTCTGTCATAATTACTATCCTTAACTACAGCAGCAGGTTTCCCCTCCCTTATTCAAGCCTTAGGTATAATCCCACCATTTCAATACAGGCATTAATTTACTAATCCTCACAAAACTTATAAGATTTCTCAGTATGCATGTACTTATTTCTGAGGAATAATTTTAGCAGAATTTATTAAAAGAATTGTTAGAGATAGACATTGTAATGATGTCTTTAAGCTAGAATAAGCGAAGTAACTATTTCAGTCTTGCTTCTTTGCACAGAAGACTTGAGGCCGATGTAAGATATGTGTATATTTTTGTATGGAAATAAGATAATAATAACTGTGGTGAGTGAAATAAATAGGACAATCAGAAAAAAGAGTAGCTTCTGGATGCCACTGGAAAGACTATGATTCATGCAGGCCTGGTCTGGATAGGCAACCTTTGAACTGAGCTTGAACCTTAAAGTCATAGTACCTATCAGTCAGTCAGTTCACTCAGTTGTGTCCAACCCTTTGCAACCCCATGGACTGCAGCACACCAGGCCTCTCTGTCCATCACCAACTCCCAGAGTTTACTCAAACTCATGCCCATTGAGTCAGTGATGCCATCCAGCCATTTCATGCTCTGTCCTCCCCTTTTCCTCCCACCTTCAATCTTTGCCAGCATCAAGGTTTTTTCCAATGAGTGAGTTCTATGCATCAGGTGGCCAAAGTATTGGAGTTTCAGCTTCAAATTTAGTCCTTCTGATGAACATTCAGGACTGATTTCCTTTAGGATGAACTGGTTGGATCTCCTTGCAGTCCAAGGGACTCTCAAGAGTCTTCTCCAACACCACAGTTCAAAAGCATCAATTCTTTGGCACTCACCTTTCCTTATAGTCCAACTCTGACATCCATAAATGCCATAGCATTGACTGGATGGACCTTTGTTGGCAAAGTAATGTCTCTGCTTTTTAATATGCTGTCTAGGTTGGTCATAACTTTTCTACCAAAGAGCAAGCATCTTTTAATTTCATAGCTACAGTCACCATCTGCAGTGATTTTGGAGCCTCAAAAAATAAAGTTTGCCACTGTTTCCACTGTTTCTCCAGCCATTTGCCTTGAAATCATGGGAATGGATGCCATGATCTTTGTTTTCGGAATGTTGAGCTTTAAGCCAACTTGTTCACTCTCCTCTTTCACTTTCATCAAGATGCTTTTTAGTTCCTCTTCACTTTCTGCCATAAAGGTGGTGTCATCTGCATATCTGAGGTTATTGATATTTCTCCTGGCAATCTTGATTCCAGCTTGTGCTTCTTCCAGCCCAGCGTTTCTCATGATGTCCTCTGCATACAAGTTAAATAATCAGGGTGACAATATACAACCTCAAAATACTCCTTTCCTAATTTGGAACCAGTCTGTTGTTCCGTCTTTAGTTCTAACTGTTGCTTCCTGACCTGCATACAGATTTCTCAAGAAGCAGGTCAGGTGGTCTGGTATTCCCATCTCTTTCAGAATTTTCCACAGTTTACTGTGATCCACACACTCAAAGGCTTTGGCATAGTCAATAAAGCAGAAATATATGTTTCTCAGGAACTCTCTTGCTTTTTTGATGATCCAACAGATTTGGCAATTTGATCTCTGGTTCCTCTGCCTTTTCTAAAACCAGCTTGAACATCTGGAAGTTCATGGTTCATGTACTGTTGAAGCCTGGCTTGGAGAAGTTTGAGCATTACTTTACCAGTGTGTGAGATGAGTGCAATTGTGCATTAGTTTGAGCATTCTTTGGCATCACCTTTCTTAGGCATTGGAATGAAAAGTGACCTTTTCCAGTCCTATGGCCACTGCTGAGTTTTCCAAAGTTGCTGGCATATTGAGTGCAGCACTTCACAGAATCATCTTTTAGGATTTGAAATAGCTCAACTGGGATTCCATCACTTCCACTAGCTTTGTTCATAGTGATGCTTCCTAAGGCCCACTTGACTTCACATTCCGGGATATCTGGCTCTAGGTGAGTGGTCACATTATCGTGATTATCTGGGTCATGAAGATCTTTTTTGTACAGTTCTTCTGTGTATCCTTGCCACCTCTTCTTAGTATCTTCTGCTTCTGTTAGGTCCATACCATTTCTGTCCTTTATTGAGCCCATCTTTGCATTGTTACCTTGGTATCTCTAATTTTCTTGAAGAGATCTCTAGTCTTTCCCATTCTGTTGTTTTCCTTTATTTCTTTGCACTGATCACTGAGGAAGGCTTTCTTATCTCTCCTTGCTATTCTTTGGAACTCTACATTCAAATGGGCATATCCTTCCTTTTCTCCTTTGTTTTTCACTTTTCTTCTTACAACTATTTGTAAGGCCTCCTCAGACAGCCATTTTGCTTTTTTGCATTTCTTTTTCTTGGGGATGGCCTTGCTCCCTGTCTACTGTACAATGTCCCAAATTTCCATCCATAGTTCATCAGGCACTCTATCAGATCTAGTCCCTTAAATCTATTTCTCCTTTCCACTGTATAATCATTAAGGATTTGATTTAGGTCTTACCTGAATGGTCTAGTGGTTTTCCCTACTTTCTTCAACTGAAGTCTGAATTTGGCAAGAAGGAGTTCATGCTCTGAACCACAGTCAGCTCTTGGTCTTGTTTTTGCTGACTGTATAGAGCTTCTCCATCTTTGGTTGCATCTTTGGGTGCAATCTATGGGAGAATCCAATTGATGGCACCACTGCCATTAACAAGAAGCCTGGAAATGACTCTTGGTGCCTCTCTCTCATTTCACTCATACATCCAATCAGAGTGTAAGCCTGTCTGTACTTGTAAATCTCTACCAAATCAGGCCACTCTTCATTCTCCCTGCTGCTCCAACCCTAATCCACAACAGCTTTTTCTACTGTGTTAGTTTCATAGTAGGTCCCCTTTCACTCACTCCTGAACCCTCTAATCCATTCCACTGAGTTCCGTTTCAAATATAAGCCTGAGTAGACCACTCCTATTTAGATTCTTTAATACCTTCAGATTGCTCTTAGCACAATTTCCCAAAATCATCATCACGCCTTCCAAGTGGTACTACTGCTCTGCTCCTGCTCGTCTCTCCAGCTGCCTGAACCCCACTCACAAGTACCCTTCGTGCAGCACCCTTAAGTCTCCCTGCACCTCTTTCCTAAAAGCTTCTCTCTCTGCCTAGAAGCCCCTACCCTCATCCCAACCTAATTTTCTCTTTTCTATTTCTCTTCAGATTAAACATTCTTTCTCAGAGAAGTATTTCGTAAATTATTCCCTAACTTTAAACACCAGGCTAAACTGCCTTTAGGGCTTCTCTGGTGGTCCAGTGGTTAAGAATCCACCTTGCAATGCAAGAGACACCTGTTCAATTCCTGGTCTGAGAAGGTCCCACCTGTGTCAGGGCAGTTGAGCCCATGTGCCACAACTAGCGAGCCTGCACTCTGGATCCTGTGAGCTACAACTAGTAAACCCGTGCATCACAACTACTGAAGCCTGAACACCCTAGATCCTGTGCTCCACAAGAGAGGTCACCACAAGGAGAAGCCTGTACATGGCATCCAGAGAAAGTCTGGAAGCAGCAACAAAAACCCAGCGCAGCCAAAAATAAATATTAAAAAAAAAAAAAGTTGTCTTTAAGTTTGATCCATTGCACTGGGATTCTGGATTGAATTCAAAAAAATTAAAATTAAATAATTGTGCAGTTAATTTATTAATAGCTCTTTCCAGCTCCTATTATGGGAAACCACTTTATTTACCATTTTATCCCCAGACATTAGTATAGTGTTATTCATAGAAATTCAAATTGTGGTTAAATAACAAATGAACATATAAAATGATAGAACAGTTTTTGAAATTAGAAATGTTTTATTCTTTAAAACTGTATGTGTATATATATATATATATATATATATATATATATATATGTGTGTGTGTGTGTGTGTTGGTAGCAGATTGAATTCTGAAGGTATAAAATATGTTTTTTTGATTTCTTTCCCACTTTTAGTACCCTGTCTTCCCAAAGCATGGTTATTCTAGACATCACTTACTTATATAGCATCCTCTTGGCTCCCTCCACAGTCCCCATCAGAATTTTATCTTACTGGGTCACCCTCAACTTGTCTGTTAACTTTCAACTTATTTGATATTTTCTGTTGCTTTCTTACATAGTTTCCATGTCTTTATTACCCCTGTAATATATTCCCATAAAACCTCACAGACATTATCTTATAATTGCATTTTTGAATTAATACCATCTGCTTTTATGTACCCCGCATACCAAACAGTAGAATGTGAGGTTCCTGAATGTGAGCAAAACTACATATAACATTTGACTTTATTTCTTTAGGAAATAAGTGTCCAAATGATTGTTTAATGAATGAAATAATTTTTTAATTTTTTTAATATTACTACTACAGTTTCTTCAATTTTAAGAGGAAAAGGGGATCATAATAAATAACTAGTTATATCCATTTTTATTTTACTTTAAATATGGTTTTACATTTTTATTTTAAACTTTTTTTATAATTTATCTGTACTTTAGTTTTTTTTTTTTTTTTTTTCTGTTGCAGCTTTCTTGTTGGTGAACCTTGAGTTCCAGACTTCTTTAGTGGAATTAATTCAATTTATTCTTCATAAATAAATACTTCTTGAATGCTAAAACATAATAACTATTTTTAAGATAAATTACTGATGATTTTTGTATTTGACTCACTATTTACAACAACACACTATCTGTCATTGACACATACATTGGCAACATCACTATCTTTTATGTTGAAAACAGTTATATTTTGACTTGTCATCTATATTTTCAGCTTTTTCATTACTGTATTTTTAAAAAAATTTAAATATTTATATTAGGGAATTATATAGGCCTTCTTTTTTAGCTTATCATGTCCTACCCCAATACTATAATACTTAATGTTGAAAACATTTGTACAACTACCCAGAACCAAAAAAATAAATTGAATTACAATATGAAAATACCTATTATTTTTTTCTGTTTGTTAAGTAATTTTTCTTTTTATAATGTTTCCTGATAGCTGTAATGAAAGTCAGTACTTGAATCTTTAGTTTTGAAGATAATGTGTTAAAGCCTATTATTTATTCTAGTAGATCCCAGCCTTTTTCCAAAAGGACTCATTTAACTGAATCACAAGACTCCAGAGGTCCATATGTCTTGACATTTTCTCATAGAAAAAATACTATGTGGTAATAAAGACATAGAAGCAAACAATACAATAATAATGATAATAGTAACAATGGTAATAAAACAATTACACAAGAGCACAGTGCTTACCAAAGTAAAACAATAGTAATTTCACAAATATGTTCATTTTTATGAGAACAGCATAGATGGAACACAACAGGAAATGCAAGACTCTGTGCATGGTGCACCGATTTAAAGAATATTCCTTTGGAATATTATAGGAACTCCAGCTATCTGGATACTCATGTGCACAGGGGTTTTGTAACATTGCTAAGCAATTGTATCAGTTGTTCAGACTTAATTGATGGAATGATGAATCTGAACACTTTGTGCATACTAGCATTTTACCAATTTAATTAATGAATACTGAATTTTATAAATCATTAAGTGAGTTAATAGATTACCAGTAAATAGCTCTAAATTGTATATAATGATTAAATATATGGATTATAATCACATTTATGTCACTTTGTGACTGCTTCCAAGTACTTTCACGATCCATCCGTGGGTCGTGAATGCTACTTTGATCTACATTGACTCTGTTACACATTTATCCTTGAACCTTATAATGTATTCCATTTGGTGTTACAAGTATCTTAGTTTTTCAGGCCCTGATATTTTACAAATTCAATAAACTTAGTGCAGGTGTTTTTCTCTCTTTTCATTTTAAAAGTTTTTAAAA
Source organism: Bubalus bubalis (assembly GCF_019923935.1). Taxonomy (NCBI): domain Eukaryota; kingdom Metazoa; phylum Chordata; class Mammalia; order Artiodactyla; family Bovidae; genus Bubalus; species Bubalus bubalis. The sequence goes on along the minus strand of NC_059163.1, from coordinate 39,881,923 downwards.
AGTACCAATTAACCATATAATACTTTAACATATTCTTCTTACAATATACATTCTTGTAAAATTTAAGCATTGAACAAAATGATTCTTCTTTTGATTTCCATCTTTCAATTTTGTCCTGTGTGTTTAAACATACACATATATATATAAACACATAAAATATCTACATATAATATTTATTTTTCATAGCATGTTTATATGCTACCCAAGTAGCATTCATATTTCACAAATACCATGCCTATATATATTAGTATATATTTATAATTTTTATATTTGCATTTAAGTAAATATTACATGTTGAAGATTTATATTAACTATTGTTCTCTTTATTACAAAGCTGTTTATAGTATTCCATAATTTTTATATATATGTCCAGTTTTATACAGACATAACCCATTTTGTTTTCTATTATAAGCAAGCTGGAATGAATATCATTGAACATTTCCCTTTCGTAACAGTGGGATTATTTTTTTACGGCTGATAGTGATAAGAAAAATCTCTGTCCTATACAGTCTTCAGATTTCAGAGTTTAATAGACACTATAATTTACATAGGAAGTATACAAATATACACATCAAGTAGTAGTTTATGATTGTCATATGCATTTATACAAATCTTTGTGAACACTTGGTTACTAAGCTGTTTTTGCGTATTTGAATTAGGATTTTCTATAAACTTAAGAATGTGATTGTTAACAATTTAGGTATTCCAATTGCTCCAATTTATTCATTTATTTCTTTAACATTTAGTCCTGCTACAAATATATTAAGTATCCCTGCATAAACAGTGGTAACCACTTTGAGTTTTTTTATTGTACCCCTTACAGCTTTCTGAATATCAATTAGGAAGATAGCCTTACAAAGAGAGGCCCTTTCTGTTTGTGATCCTAAATTCTATATATGACTGTTAAAAACAGAAAAAGAGAAGAAAAGAAAATGTTCTAAATAATGACACTTTTGTATAAGTAATAGTAGGGCAGGCTAAAATTAGGAAAGATATATGCCAAACCATTAACAATCTCTAGAAAGTGGGAATGTATAGAGTCAAAAGAAGAGACACTCATTATTTTTGCATTGCATACCTATATCTATATTGCATAAATGTGTTATAATTGTACTTTAGTTTAATTTTTAAAAAGATAAAGGACATGATAACTTGGAAAATTACACTTATTTACCTTTTTTAAAAAAGTTTTACAAGCCTTCCTTACAAATTAATATATAGTCCTATCTTCTTATTACCCAGAGCTGTCAAATTTGTTCAAGTGATCATAGCATATAAGTTTTATCTCTATTAACATCTTTGGATTGTTGACAATTTGAACAATTCTTATAGAATATATTTAAAAAATCAGAATGTAGTTTTAGAGAAGAAAAGTGCTAGAAACTAAGCAATAGTTTGCTACCAAGTACATGGGGGTGAAATCTTTTACTTAGTAAGAAGATGAAGACCATTTTAAAAAGCAGAGTTTTTATTTGGAATTACATTTTCACAGAGCTTAGCAGACAGTGAGTATTCGTTGTGAACTAAGTGTTAAACTAGACATAATTGAAAATTTGTATTGTTCTCTGAGAACACAGTTGTCCACAACACAAACTCATCAATGTTCAATTTAGAAATGCATAGAGAAAAATCATTGGGCAAACCTTAGACTTATCCCCTCAGATGGGTAAAGTGAGAATCATTTCTAGAAGTTAGAGTCCTCAAGAGGAGCTTCCTAAAGGCATGACTTTCAAGTTAGTTATTAAAGAAAATAATGGATTAGCAGGAAAACTCAGGGAATGTGTACCAAATAAAGAGGGAGTTTAATAACTTACTTACCTCAATGATTGTAACATATGCAAAAACAATTATCCAAAGAAGCCAATAAAATTACTTAAGATCTCTTTCCTTTTTGTTCTGTTTTCAAAATTGTAGTTGAAATCTGGAGAGACAGCCGCCAACATTGCTAGAGAACTGGCTGAACAGACAAGAAATCATTTGAATGCTGGCGATATCACTTATTCTGTCCGGGCCATGGATCAGTTGGTAGGCCTCCTAGATGTACAGCTCCGGAACTTGACTCCAGGTGGAAAAGATAGTGCTGCACGAAGTTTGAACAAGGTAAGGACCTTAGTTACATGCATCTTTAAAGTTGTAGTGAAATCAGTGAGAATTCCCTGATTAATTTCTCTCTTCATAAAATCAGATCATTCTAAAGAAAACTGCTAGCTATATTCAATTCACTTCACTGTCTCATTATAATAATGCCCTTATTTGACTTTCAATCTAAGGAACAATAAATGATAATCTCTTTGCATATATTTTGAATAATAATTCATTTTCTGTAGAATTATGTTCTGGATGCTAAATTCTGACATGGTTAATATAGATAAATGCCACTTCTTTTGTTTCTTTTTTTTTTTCTCCCTTTCAAGCCTTTATTAATATGATTAATAGTAAAATAAATATCTAATCAATAAAGAGAAATTTAGAAAATAACAGTGAGAAAAGATATAAATAATACATTATAGATTAAAAAAATAATTTAACCTAATTCATATTACATTTAAAAGCTCATTGGACAAAGTATTTGTTTTAATTTTCCTTTTGATTTTTAAGTAACTTATTTTGCATCACTACCATTATAACTTAATAGGTTTTAATGTGTTTCAGCAACTTTGAATTGTAAGTAATAAAAATGTTTTTAAATTTTAAGGAATTTTATGTGTTTTAATTTATAGCTATAAATCTACAATATATGTTTATATACATTATATACACATATGTAAACATTTTGTATATAACTTATATAGATATAAGCATTGTATTTATTTAAATGTATAAAATATGGTTTATATATATTTATAGGGAGTATCATTTATGTAACAAAATTTCACATTGTGAAAAGATAATAGAATTGCTGCCATTAGATAACATATATTCTCTTAATGGCATTTTTGTAATAAAGATGATCAGTTATTGAAACTGCATTTTAAGGCCTTAAATATCAGGGATAATCTTAATATCAGGGATACTTCAAACAGATAGAATTTGGCAGCAACAGACTAATATCCTGTATGGAATTCACTGAATGAATATTCCCCTTTAGAATGAAAAAATAACTTTACAGAGTGGTCTTTGTTGTGTTTATTTCTTTTCTGTCTTATTTGACTGAGAGTCTCATGAGATGGAAGACATTTTTTAAATGATGATTGTTTGACATTAAAGAAAAAAAAAGCTAGATATTTTATCTAGCAGTTTTTCTGCAACTTCATCCTCAGAAAATAGATTCAGTTTTATCAGTTAGATAGAATTTATTACTAAGGTATTTTTTTTGGTTATTTTCATGCTGAGTGAAAAGGAATTATTTTTGCCACTCACATCCATGATAGAATCTCAGCCCAGCCCCTGACAGAATATAATCCACAGCTGTCTATGTAATCTGGGCATGCTGTGATTTTACCAAGGCTTACTGGATGCTGTTAATGAATATCGCTGCCAGCTATTGTTATTATAATGTACTAGAAGTAGTAATTTCTATTAATGCTACATATCCATAACACAACTTGTTATAGAATATTTTGTATTTTTATTTATAAATGATGTTGATGTCTGGCAATATCAGGTAAAGCTGGCAATTAATGTCACATTCTAACAGGCTACAGCTAATCAGCTTGCCTAGTGTGAATATCAAATAACTACATAATGGGCAAATTTCCATTTGTGAAGCTTTTTAATGCTCTCTTTTGTTTCTTATTTAGCTCTTTTCAGTTGTTTATATAATGTGGTTTGTCATATGTTAATTTGCATGATGGGGTAAAGAGATGGGATGGCAAAGGTTATTCACATGCTTCCTGGCTTGCTACTATTTCCTGTGGTTCTCACTGTTCCCTGAAGCAGTTATAACCCAACAGATTTGCAAAGTCAACTCAGTACAAATCAATTGTGCTCCACATTGAAATTCTGGAGAGTTTAGAGACCTTTTAAACCAAGATGCTAGTCAGCAATCCAATGACAACACTGGCAATTTACTTGTACTCATTACTCACTTAATTCTTTAGAGGAGTAACTACTCTATGCTCATTGAAGAATGTATGAATTAAAGTTGGGAGAGTATTAGCCACACAAAAGGTATCAGAGTAACTGCTTCTTAAAATGGGTAATTTTCTCCTTCAACAATCAAGGCTACTGAAGGAAAAAAAAATACTAGAAAAGGAGGAAAACTACAATCTAATTTATAAAATTTGCAGTCATTTATTTAAACCGAACAAATAAATGTATTAATTATTCATTTTATCATCAGGAAAAAAAAATATTTGGTACTGAATATGAGTTGCTGTTAATCTTTTTCCCAGAAAAACATCATTCTATATGCAAACAAATAAACACAGTCTTGTTATTCCACAAAAGTTTCTAAAATATGTAAAATCTTTTGGTCAAAACCATTAAAAGATTTTCTTCAAGAAATAAAAACAGAGATAAATCAGAAGATTAATCACATTCTTTTAATCAGAAGTTACTTATCTCTTGGTATTTGTCCCTTAGAATCAACAAGTCAAATGAGTATGCATTTCTGTTTTCTCAATAAATGGAACTTTTTGTATGTATGAACAAATGGTTTGTGGTACATGTTAACTACCTAAATTATCTTTAAACCACAAACAATTTACTATCTTTAAAAAATGGGTTTCAAATTCTTGACATAATTTAATTACGTAACACATCTTCGTCTGTGGCCCACAAGTTAATAACTAACCTCATACGAAATGAATCATGTCAAAAAAATAAAGCATATTGATTTTTACTAATTCCTACTAAATTTATTCTGAGATTTCTTTCCATCATTAACAGCTTTATACCATCCAGTTATCACTTGGGTTCTGGAAAGGTATTGGTTACTATTTTTCAAGCCAATGCTGACATTTTGCTGCTGCTTAGCTGTCATTCTCTTCTAGGAAGTAGTGCACAACAAAATAAGGTGTTTGTGTAGATGTGTTCTTTTATTTTTCTTGTTTTCTTCTGTCACTAACTTGTTTTTTCTATTCTGTGTTTAATCTGCTGTCTTAATGGATTCAGCTTCAGAAAAGAGAGCGCTCTTGCAGAGCCTATGTCCAGGTACTTTCTGCGTTTTTATAAATGTGTTAAGTTGTTGAATTGTCACTGTTGGCAATAGCATGTATGGGAATCTGACAGAAAGATGATAATGTATTGAACTTAAAGAATTTCAGGGAGGGCATAGAGGGTGGGAATGGAAAGCTATATGAAAGAGCATGTGCTAAAAAGAAATTTGAAAAGTGACAGTGCTCTATCATACAAGAGGATCACAGACTAGCTAAGAGGTGCAACTTTGGTGTGAGAATTATGATCATCATTGAAAGGTGAGTTGGATGTAATATATAAATCTCCAATTTCTTCAGAGGGGGCTATGAAAACATTTCATTCATAAATTGATCTGGTTAATATTTGAGTAACAAGTCATCCAGAAATGACACTCAATCAAATAAGATAACAATTCCAGGATACTTGGAATGTTACACTTCTGTACCAAATTGATCAAGACATGCTGTAATGATCTTATTCTTCCACTCATTATAAGCACATGAATCCCAATGTGAATGTTTCAGTTAACATGTTGTAATTTTTTTCTAAGCAAGATTAAAAAAAAAAAAAAGTTTCTATGTTTATGAGTTCTTGTGGAAAGGAATCCCTGAAGCAAGCTTCATAGTTATTTTTAGAAGGAAAAGAAGGGTGGGGATGTCAGAAGATAGGAGAGAGAAGAAAGGAGAGAGGTGAAGGAAAGAACAAAGGAAGGGAGGCAAGGTCAAACGACAAAATAATTAAGTAATGACTTCACTCTGCTTTATTCAAGGTAAATCAGTCCATGGGTTGCCAGAGTCAGTGCCTCACGGTCAGTAGCACACTCTTCCTGAGGGATATTGGGCAAGAGTTAGTTTTATGGAGACAACTCGAAACAGGGATTGCAAAGGAAGTTGGGGATTTCCTTATAAGGCTGGCAGATCCAGTTTTCTAGGGTAAAGTGAGCTGGGTTAGAGGATTGTGACTGGCTCCTTAGCAATCATTTCCCATAAATGCAGGTTTAGATTTGTGATATGGGCCAGGCTACTGAGGCAGCTTCCATTCTGTGGGTTCCAATATACAAATTAACTTTATCAGAAGGAAGAAAAATATGAAACTGTAGCTGTAAATTTTATTCCCTATGTGGATATATCAGCATTTTTAAAGGGAAAGGTCAACTACATTTGTAAAGAAGAATGTCCTCAAGACCCGAGTTACTAGTTCTCAGATTGGTAGTCCAGAAATTAAACTGTATCTGTTTATTCACAATAAGGGCATTGTGTGAGACAGTCGTTTAAAAGGGGGAAAAAATCTGCATAACAGAGGTTAAGAAGAAAACCTTTTAATTTGTATTTTTTCTTATAAAATAATGAACCGTTGTATATAAGAAACTGTTCAGGTTTTTCCAATATTTTGGAAAAGAAATTACTTTGGGAGGTTTATGTATATATACTGCTTAGAGTGTGCAATAGATAGAAAAATTGAAGTACTCTTCAGAATTGAAAGCTGAGGATCATTTTTGAGCAGTATTAGGATTGTTTTTGATTGCAATCTATGTTACCCTTTTAACGGGGCCTTGGAAATAATTAGAATTAGCCTTTCAGTATTTAAATCTATGAAATGCATGGTCATTCAAACAAGAATCTCTGATGGAAAATTAATAGCACAGTTTATTCAATGGCTGATTTCCCATTGTTATAATTGACTGGCTATGAATAAATGTTTCAGCTATTGACTAAACATCTGATAAGACCAAATACAAACAGAGTATTGGTGAAGTGGAAATGCTCTGCTTGCTAATACATGACATTATTTCTATTCCTTTTGTATAGATCATTATTCTGTGAAATTCTAGACTGAATAATACCTAAATCTTTAGTCTATTTGGCTTTTAAAAACATGTTTCCTATTATTTCTATGTTCAGAGCACATTCTAAGCTACCTGTGAAATAGGAATGAAGTATACCAGAAAGGTTTTTTGCACTAAATTTGAAAAAAAATATTTATTACAAGATACTTAATTTTTTTTTTTTCCTTTCCATGGGCACAAGCAGTGATTCTTCTAGATATGATTTTGACCATCTAAATACATTTAGCATTTAATTATTTAGAAGTACAGTGTCTATTTTATGAATTATCTAGATCCATTCATTACTTCTTGCGTCCCACTTTTTATTTCACACACACACATAATAACAGTGAAATCTGAACTGTCAATAGTCAGCTATGATAACTGATCTATAAGTAAGCAATTAAAAGTCAGTTGGTTTGATTTTTTAAAATTATAGATGAATCTCCTAAAACTTATTATGCTTTTATATCAAGAATTTTAATGAAAATAAAAAATACTGGGTCCAGTATAGTTTATGTTTCCTTATCCAGTTGTAATTTTAGATTACCCTAAAAGTTTTGTTGACTATTAAAATATAGGTATTCACATATGTCAAATTAAAATATCATTACCATATCCCAGACACAATGCATATCTTCATTTAGAGGAGGGGTTTAAGTTTTATGCCAGAGAAGACAAGTAAGGCTTGTGTTCCATATGCATATTAAGTAGTTACCATATGTATTATTACCAGGAGGGGCCATAGAGGTGAAGATGAGTGAATTGAAAGCTGGAGAGATCCAATGACTGGAACTAGGCCACACAGCTGACATGATGGCACTAATGCTTCTATCCTGGTGCATCCAGTGCTTCTTCAACACCATGCTTAAGAATAACAGTGATGTAATATGAAGAATAAATCATTTATTAGGCACTGTGACCATCACTGTGAAAAGCATTTTCATATTTTATTTCATATTCTTTTGCAGGAACTATTAAAATTTACTGACATTCATTTTTTTCCCATTTTAAATGCTTTAAAAGCAGGACATTTTCCTGGTTAAGAAATATGTTTTGATTTTTGCCAGAAGTTTCCTTTGTCCTACAAATCCCATAGGTGGCATGGACTCCCTGGAGACTCACAGTCAATCTTGCTTGATGGTAATGGAGTCTGCCTGCCAGTGTAGGAGATGTGGCTGATGGGGGTTCAATACCTGGGTCATAAAGATCCCCTGGAGGAGAAAATGGCAACCTACTCCAGTATTCTTGCTTGGAAAATCCCATGGAGAGAGGAGCCGGCGAGGCTACAGTCCGTGGGGTTGCAAAGAGCTGGACACAACTGAGTGACTGAGCACACATGCATCGTTATGGATGTGAATCTTTTGAGTCAATCTTTGAGTCAAATTCTAATTATTTGCATACTTAGGCCAAGAATTGATTTAACAATTAGTAAATAACTGCAAATTTTTTTTTAAAGACACACACCTGGTTTCTTCTCTTCTTCCCATCCTTGCTTCCATTTTTCATTTTTTTTAAAAGGCAGATAGTCTATGTTTTAAGTCTTACAAAGTATTTGAAATAAGCTCTCTTTTTTTTAGATTTTCCTTATTTTATTTTATTTTATTTGGACTTAAAATTTACTTATTTATTTATTTAGTTTGTTTCACCTTCATTATCCACTAGAAATCTGTATCCTAGGTATCATCACTGTAAAAGCAACCTCAGCTTCAACTGTAAAAAAAAAATAATAATAATAAACTCACACAGTAGTTAACAAAAACATTTAAGAATTACTAGTTGAGCACATGTGCACAATAATCCTCTCAGTACTGGGAATACAGCAGTGCCCACAACAGGTCAAAATCCCTGTTCACTCTCCTAGGGTGAACTATCTAGTAGCAGAATATAAACAGTAAATATATGGTATGTGAGACAATAATAAATGTTATGGAGAAAAACAGAGCAAGAAATGCATCACTGAGGTGAGGTGACATTTGAGAAAAACTCTGAAGGGGTGAACTGTGAGAATATGTAGGAAAAAGCATTCTAGCAAAGAAAACAGAAAGTTTCTGAGGTAGAAATAAGCCCGTGTTGTCTAGGAAGCCAATGCAACTGGAATGAAGTGAAAGAGAAAAGGATGACAGGACGTCAAGGGCCCAGATCTGACAGACCTTTGTAAGGACTTCAGCTTTTATTCATAGAGAGAAAACCACTCCAGGGTTCTGAGCAGAGGGATGACATGGTCTGATACGTTTTAAAATTAGAAAATAGGTGATAACAGGAAAAGTAAGGACTGAAACAGGGTAACCATTTGGGCAATAACAACTACTTAAAACAGGATATGAGTATGGGATGCTCAAATAATTTTTCTGGTTCAAGATTTTTTTTTCAAAGTGGAACAAATAGGATTTACTGTGTGGATCACAATAAACTGTGGAAAATTCTGAGAGAGATGGGAATACCAGACCACCGGACCTGCCTCTTGAGAAACCTGTATGCAGGTCAGGAAGCAACAGTTAGAACTGGACATGGAACAATGGACTGGTTCCAAATAGGAAAAGGAGTATGCCAAGGCTGTATATTGTCACCCTGTTTATTTAACTTATATGCAGAGTATGTCATGAGAAACTCTGGGCTAGATGAAGCACGAGCTGGAATCAAGATTGCCAGGAGAAATATCAATAACCTCAGATATGCATATGACACCACCCTTATGGCAGAATGTGAAGAAGAACTAAAGAGCCTCTTGATGAATGTGAAAGAGGAGAGTGAAAAAGTTGGCTTAAAGCTCAACATTCAGAAAACTAAGATCATGGCATCCGGTCCCATCACTTCATGGTAAATAGATAGGGAAACTGTGGAAACAGTGTCAGACTTTATTTTGGGGGGCTCCCAAATCACTGCAGATGGTGACTGCAGCCATGAAATTAAAAGATGCTTACTCCTTGGAAGGAAAGTTATGACCAACCTAGACAGCATATTCAAAAGCAGAGACATTACTTTGTCAACAAAGGCCCATCTGGTCAAGGCTATCGTTTTTCCAGTGGTCATGTATGGATGTGAGAGTTGGACTATAAAGAAAGCTGAGTGCCAAAGAATTGATGCTTTTGAACTGTGGTGTTGGAGAAGACTCTTCAGAGTCCCTTGGACTGCAAGGAGATCCAGGCAGTCCATCCTAAAGGAGATCAGTCCTAGGTGTTCATTGGAAGGACTGGGGTTGAAGCTGAAACTCCAGTACTTTGGCCACCTGATGCGAAGAGCTGGCTCATTGGAAAAGACCCTGATGCTGGGAAAGATTGAGGGCAGGAGGAGAAGGGGAGAACAGAGGATGAGATGGTTGGATGGCATCACCGACTCAATGGACATGGCTTTGGGTAGACTCCGGGAGTTGATGATGGACAGGAAAGCATGATGTGCTGCAGTTCATGGGGTCATAAAGAGTTGGACATGACTGAGCAACTGAACTGAACTAAAGGGATTATGAGGTGAAGTGTCTGGAAAAGAGAGGTGTTGGAGTGACCCACAGTGTTTTGCCTGAGCAACTGGAAGAATGAATTTGCCTGTTACTGAAATGGTCTATCTATGACCAATTTGGGGGGAACATGAAAAGAACTTCACTAAGAAGTATGTTAAGTTTCTTATCAGATATGCAATATTGATGGTAAATTTGCAGTTAGGTATATGAGCTTAAAATTTAGCTGAACGTTCACGCTAGAAGTCATCATTTAGTAATGTTTCAGAAACCAGTCAATCCTAAAGGAAATCAATCCTGAATATTTAGAAGACTGATTCTGAAACTTAAGCTCCAGTACTTCAGCCACTTGAGGCGAAGGGCCAACTCATTAGACAAGACCCTGATTCTGGGAAAGACTGAAGCCAGGAGGAGAAGGGCATGACAGAGGATGGGATGGTTTGATGGCCTCTCTGATTCAGTGAACATGAGTTTAAGCAAGCTCCAGGAGATAGTGAAGGGCAGGGAAGCCTGGCATGCTGCAGTCCTTGGGAAGGCAAAGAGTCGGACATGACTGAGTGATGGGAAAACAACAAAAACAAAAACAATGTTTCACTTAGAGTGGCATTTTCAGTCAGTGTTTCATTTCCTAGATGAGTTTATCAAGGAAATGAGTATAGAGAGGAAAGAATCTAGGGCTGAGACCCAGGACACTGTCATATGATGAGGTCCGGGAGAGGAAAAGTAACCAGTAGCAGAGACTAAAGAACACCTTAAGAAGGAGGAGGACCTGAACAGTATGGCATCCAGGAGTCAACTAGAGTTCTTATTCACACAAAAGAAAAGGATGTCAGGTGCTGCTGAATCTGCTCAGAAACACAAATACAGTTTTCAGTGATAAAAGTAATGTCAACATTTGATGAATTTTAAAAGATTCTAAAGCCTGGATACATAAACATTTCTACCTATTGCTTTCTTTCTTTTTTTTTTTTTTGTCTTTAATACAGACTTTCTGTGAACCAAAGTTGCTACTTGCACCTTTGACAATGTGAAAATTGAATTATGCCAGTTTTACTTGTGTGCCTTTGGTGGATGAGACAAGAAAAGATTCTAACCTCCATTTATACTTCTAGGAAGAAATTAATGAGTATTTTCAAGTTCCTTGTTTGGTCACTTAATTGGCTGTGTGACAAAGAGCTCTGTGGTGCATGTCAAACAAGTTTTTGAGTCTTCAAATGATTTGTGCTTTGCTTGACTTGTGATACTATTCTTTGTGGCCTGTCAGGCTGGATATCCTTGTTAAAGTGGCTAGAATAAATTGGCTAGTGGTGGGCATACAATGTAGTATATTAACTACAGCAACGGGGAGTGCTTTTAGCAACTCTTTCAAGAGATTTCAATGTTTGCCCATAAGCATCAAAGCCAAGTCAAACTTTCATTTAATATAATTAAAAGGACATCTGAAAGTAGTTTGAATCACGCCAGGTTCTTGAGGTTTGGTAACCCTTTGTTAAAACACTATGAACTTAATATATTTCACAGCTTGATAAATCTGCACTTGATTTGTGTAAGAGAGAAAATATAAATCTGCACCCTGCATGTTTCTGATGCCCTGAACCTATTGCTAAAAGACATTGAGATCAAAGAAAGTGACTTCCATGTAAAAGTAGTTTTCTTTAGATAAAGAAGAGATATGAATTCTTTTTTATACATTGTAGTCATTAAATACTGTTGTAAAGCAATTGTTGAATCAAAAGATAGTAAAACCATATGTAATATAAGCAGTGTAAATTACACAGGCTATTATTTAAGATCTTGGACAGGTCAGTTCATAAATCTAATGATTTGAAAACCTCCAAAGGATAGTGACAGATGTTGATGATGGACTTTCTGCTTTGACGTAAAAAGAACATCATTTTGGGAATCTCTCAAAATCCCCGTGGCTAGTATGTCAGATCAGGCAGAGGTGGCTGCTTTACAAAGTTATTTCCAACTCTTCCATTTTGTACATTTCCTGTAAATCAACAAAATGTTCCTGTTTTCATATATATATATATATATATATATATGGTTTATATATATGGAATATATATATATAGAATATATATATATATAAATAAATATATATAGAATATATATATGGTTTGTAAATGCTTCAGGAAGTAATTCTAATAAGGGTGGGAGAAAAAGGCCTTTTATTTCTATATAAAATACTTTCACCTAAAACAAAAGTATTTTCTCACTTTTTACCACCAAATTTTATTCTTTCCTTTCTTATAACTTCTTGATTAAAGCCTGGATCATTATTTAATTGTAAAATTGTTCATTTAAAGTCCATTCTAGTTCATCATTGCTTTCTGAACATGAGTTTACCTTCAAAGAAGTTTTAAATACATAGAACATAAATATATATTATTTCTATGCAAACATAAGAGAGTATACATCAATTTACCTTACTATGTGTCTTTAAAAGCCTTATGATCATATACCTAACCAGAAGGAAAAAAATACACTTAAAATAGCATTAGAGATTTAAAATCCTACTTTCTGAACCTATCATTAGCATTTCTGGTGCAGGTTAGGAAAAAAATGGAAGTTTTAAGGTGTCATTTGCAGTAAAGTAGTTGCCTAATTACTTGAAACCAAACAAATCATTTTTTAATACTACTCCCAACAGAATTATAATTTTTTTTTTATTTTCACTTATCTCATGTATGAATTTTGTACAGCCAGTAGTCACAGAAACTTAACTATGGTAACTTAAACTAGGACTTTATTTTCATAAATGAAAAGGAAATACAGTTGAAGCAGTTCAAGATTAGTATGAACACTCTATTTCAGAGACCAAGGCCTCATCTGTTTTTTGCTATATTGTCTTTAGCACCTGGGCTTATCTTCAAAATGACAAGATGCTTACTTAGCATCCAATCATCACTTCATGCTAATTTCTACACAGAAAGAAGGACAGTAAACTACTCATTTCTGTTACAACTTTCCAAAAATCTCACCTAACTACATTTAATCGTTTCCCCTACTCCTAACCGTATCCCTTGGCTGTTCGGTTTACATAAGTAAATTCTTCTTTGATAAATACAGTTTTGCAGCTGGGCATAGTGTCCAATGATTCTGTGTCTAAAACAAGAGAATTATTGGGAAATAGTATTCTTAGATGAAATAAAAATTTTTTTTTTTCATATTTGATGGTACATATTGATATATTCATTCAGTTTTGATGTGATATCTGCCAGAGAGTTATGATGGTACAATACCAATGGTTACTTTTAAATCCTAAGTAGAGATGAAAATGTCCTTTTGATTGTTATATTCTGAAGGCAATCATTTTTGTTCAAAGGAAAAAAAAAACAAGGTTATTTCAAATTATTTCCAGATGGCATTTCTTTCTTTATAAGTACTTTTCTGAATGGCTAATATAGGTATATGTTGTAAAATTCAAAAAGTAGAATAATAGATATGTCTCCTTCCCACTCAGGCCACTGCATTGCTAACTCCAAGGCATGCCACTGATGCTGTGACGTATTTCAGTGGTGTCCCCTAGGAGTTGAATGGTGCAAGCAGCCCTGCCTCTCTCCCCAGTAATTCATATCTCCTTCCTCAAAACAATTACTGTATCAACCTCTTAAGTATCTTACCAGGGAAGACTAGTTTTGCTCACATCCATATTTTTATAATGTTTCTTTATAAATCTTGTCATACAATTGCAAAACAGTGTTTGTTCTCCTTGCCTACGACTAGGACGTTGAGAGTAGCTGTGGCAAACTCACGTTATGTGGTAGCATTCCACCACTGAAAGAATAAACATATACTGATGATCAGAGGCAGTCTTGCATCACAGTTTATATCAATAAAACAAGTTTATCAGTAGGAAACCAGTTGAATAAAATGCTACACCAAATAGTTGAATACTCTCTAGCCACAGAAATGTTTTTAAAATGCAGATTGATCAAGACTTGATCCCACTCAAAGACTGTCTTTTTCCCTTTAAAAAAAGTCCTGTTTTGGACTATAGTGTTTGAGAATTTGACTCCTCTTGCTGATCTCCCACATCTTAGCTGGCCCCTTCCATAAACTTGGAGTCTACACTCCCAAATGACCTAGGACTTGCATTTCATATTTCTGTGCCTTTGTAGTCACAGCACCTTCTACTTGGACTCCTTCGCTACTTGTTCTCCTTTCTCCTTCCCTTCTTCTCAGTAGCATTCACTTGTCTGACAACATTTACTTGATGCATGAATAGGATTATTCCTATATCCTGAAGACCATTTAAATTGTACTTAGCACATGAAAAATGACCTCTAAATATTTACCATTTAATTTAGGCCTTTGTCTAATGTTTCCAATTGCTTGATGGTATTTGCACTGAAGAGTATGAAAGGCAAAAAGATATGACATCAAAAGATGAGCCTTCCAGGTCAGTAGGTGGTCAGTATGCTACTGAGGAAGAGCGGAGAAATAGCTCTGGAAAGAATGAAGAAGCTGCATTAAAACAGGAATGGATCCAGTTGTGGATGTGTCTGGTGGTGAAAGTAAAGTCTGATGTTGTAAGAAAAATATTGTCCAGGATCTGGGATGTTAGGTCCATGAATCAAGGTGAATTGGACATGGTGAAGCAGATGATGGAAAGAGTGAACTTCAGCATTCTAGGAATCAGTGAACTGAAATGGATGGGAATGGGCAAATTTAATTTAGATGACCATTATATCTACTACTGTGGACAAGAATCCCTTAGAAGAATTGGAGTAGCCCTCGTAGTCAACAAAAGGGTCTGAAATGCAGTACTTGGGGACAGTCTGAAAAATGACAGAACGACCTCTCTCCATTTCCAAGGCAAACCATTTAACATCACAGCAATCCACGTCTATGCCCCAACAACGAATACTAAAGAAACTGAAGTTGAGCAGTTCTATGAAGATATACAAGACCGTCTAGAACTAACACGAAACAAAGATGTCCTTTTCATCATAGGGGATTGGAATGTAAAAGTAGGAAGTCAAGAGATACCTGCATGACAGGTAAGTTTGGCCTTGGAGTACAAAATGAAGCAGGGCAAAGGCTAACAGAGTTTTGTCAAGAGAGCACACTGGTCATAGCAAACATCCTCTTCTAACAACACAAGAGACAACTTTACACATGGACATCACCAGATGGTCAATACCCAAATCAGATTAATTATATTCTTTGCAGCTGAAAGGGGAGAGGTTCTATACAGTGAGCAAAAATAAGACCTGGAGCTGACTGTGGCTCACATAATGAGCTCCTTTTTGCAAAATTCAGGCTTAAATTGAAGAACATAGGGAAAACCACTAGGCCATCCAGGTGTTTCCTTAATCAAATCCCTTATGATAGTTGAGGTGACTAATAGATTCAAGGGGCTAGATCTGGTAGAGAATGCCTGAAGAACTATGGGCAGAGCTTCATCACATTATACAAAGGCAGTGTCTAAAACCAACCCAAAGAAAATTAAATGGAAGAAGACAAATTGGTTGTTTGAGCTGAGAAAAGAAGAGAAGCTGAGAAAGGAAGAGAAACAAAAAGCAAGAAGAGGAAAAGACATAACCAACTGAATGAAGAGTTTTAGAGAATAGCAAGGACAGATATGAAAGCCTTTTTAATTGAACATTGCAAAGAAAGCAGAGGAAAGCAAAGAATAGGAAAGACAAGAGGTCTCTTAAAGAAAATTGAAGATACCAAAGAAACATTTCATGCAAAGACAGGCACAATAAAGGACAGAAATAGTAAGGACATAACAGAAGTTGAGCCTGGTAGGCTGCAGTCCATGGGGTCACACAGAGTCGGACACGACTGAACGACTTCACTTTCACTTTTCACTTTCATGCATTGGAGAAGGAAATGGCAACCCACTCCAGTGTTCTTGCCTGGAGAATCCCAGGGACAGGGGAGCCTGGTGGGCTGCCGTCTATGGGGCTGCACAGAGTCGGACACGACTGAAGCGACTTAGCAGCAGCAGAAGTTGAAGAGATTAAGAAGAGATGACAAGAATACACAGAAGAACTATACAAAAAACATCTTAATGACCTGGATAACCACATGGTGTGGTTACTAACCTAGAGCCAGACACCCTGGAGTGTGATGTCAAGTGTGCCTTATGAAGCATTACTATGAAAAAAGCTAGTGGAGGTGATGAAATTCCAGCTGAGCTATTTCAAATCCTAAAAGATGATCTATAAAAGTGCTATACTCAGTATGTCAGCAAATTTAGAAAAGTCAGCAGTGGCCACAGGACTGGAAAATGAATGCAATGATACAGAAATTTTGAAAATTCTTGGTTCATAGATAAAGCAAGTGGATTCCAGAAAGATATCTACTTCTGCTGCATTGACTACAGTCAAAGCCTTGGATTGTGTGGATCACAATAAACTATGGAAAATTCTCCACAAGAGATGGGAATGCCAGACCACTTTACCTGCCTCTTGAGAAACCTGTATGCAGGTCAAGAAGCAAGAGTTAGAATTGGACATGGAACAACAGACTGGTTCAAAGTTAAAAAAGGAACGCATCAAAGCTGCATATTGTCACCCTGCTCATTTAACTTATATCCAGAATACATCTCACGAAATGCCAGGTTGGATGAAGCACAAGCTGGAATCAAGATTGCTAGGAGAAATAGCAACAACCTTAGATATGAAGATAATAACCACTCTAATGACCTAAAGCTAAGAGGAACTAGAGTCTCTTCATGTGGTAAAAGAGGAGAGTGAAAAACGAGCTTAAATTAAACATTCAAAAAAACTAAGATCATGACATCCAGTCCCATCACTGCACTTTATGGCAAATAGAAGGGAAACAAGTGGAAACAGTGACAGATTTTATTCTCTTGGGTTCTAGAATCACTGAAGATGGTGACTGCAGGCATGACATTAAAAGACGCTTGCTACTTGGAAGCAAAGCTATGACAAACCTAGTGTGTGCATGCTAATCGCTTCAATCATGTCTGACTCTTTGTGACTCTCTGGACTGTAGCCTTCCAGGCTCCTCTATCCATGGCATTCTCCAGACAAGAATTCTGAAATGTGTTGCTATTTCCTCCTACAGGGGATCTTCCTGACTCAGGAATCAAACCCATGTCTCGTGCATCTCCTGCACTGGCAGACATGTTCTTTACTACTAGCACCACCCAGAAAGCTCCTAGACAAATATAAACAGCATATTAAAAAGCAGAGACATCTCTGTGCCGACAGAGGTCCATGTAGTCAAAGCTCTGGTTTTTCTTTTAGTTATGTACAGATATGAGAGTTGGACCATAAAAAAGACTCAGTGCTGAAGAATTGATGCTTTCCAATTGTGGTGTGGAGAATACTCTTGAGAGTCTCTTGGACAACAAGGGGATAAAACCAATACATCCTCAAGGAAATCAACCCTGAATATTCATCAGAAGGGCTGATGCTGAAGCTGTAGCTCCAGTACTCTGGCCACCTGATTAGAGGAGCCAACTCATTGGAAAGGACTTTGATGCTGGGAAAGACTGAGGGCAGAAGGAGATCGAGCAACAGAGGATGAGATGGTTGCATGACATCACTGACTCAATGGAAATGAGTTTGAGCAAGCTCCGAGAGATAGTGAAGGGCGGGGAAGTCTGTTGTGTGGCAGTCCATGGGTTCACAAAGAGTTGGACACTTCTTAGCCACTGAACAACAACAGCAACAACATTTCCACTGCAGTAGAAATTCTCAAAACACTTCTCTACATCACTGTCACCAGCCCCTCTCCTTTTACTGTCTTTTTTTTTCACCTCATCAGACTTTGCCCTCACTACCTTACTGCAGCTGTACTAGTTGAGGTCATTAATGATTTCATGCTGATGAACTCAGTAGTCAGTTGTCAATTAACTGTACCTAACCAGTCAGAAGACATGATCTCTTTGTCTTCCTTACTATACTATCCTGAAGAAAACTCATTCTCTTGATTTTCCTCCTCTTGATGCTTCTTTGCAGTCTCCTTTCTTCACTCCTTTTCTTCTAAATCCATGGGTTTGGGTGCCTCTTAGCTCAGTCGGCTCTTGTTTGCTCTTTGTTCTGACACTCCTATGTGATCTAGTTGATTTAAGTGGCACCTATGTGCCTAAGACTCACAGATGTTATCTACAGCACAGACCACTTTCGTGAACTCCAAAATTAGTTTGAAGGTAACTTTTAAAATCTTCACTTTTTTTTAAATAGGCATCAAATTCATAACTGAATTCCCAGTCTTCACCTGAAAACTAGTTTTATGTGCAGTGTTCACATACTCAATTGATTTGGTTCATCTCCGCCACCTCCTGTTTTCTAAATAAAGCTCCAAACATGGGCCTCTTTAAGATTTTGAAATATGCAAAGCATATTTCCACTTGTTGAATTGCATTCTGTTTATTCACCCTTTTGGAATACCTCCTCCAAATATCTACATGGATAACTCTCTCAGCAACTTTGTCTTTTTTAAATCATTACATTTTCAAGGAGGCCCACTTGGACGATCCTAAGTAAAATCAAAAGCCACCCTGTCCCAACCCTACCCCTAACTCTGAATCCCCCATCATGTATATTTTCCTTTTATTTTACATGATAGATAGATGATTGGTGGGAAGACCTGATTTACCCCTTGTCTGTTTGGTTAATGTTGTATTTAAGCTTGAAATTCTCATGGAGCCGTTCTAATACAAAGCTTGTACTTCATGTTTCCACAATTATAATGCTTGTCATACTGTATTTTACTTGTTTAATTCCCTGGCTTCACTCTATTGTTATCACTTTGAAGGAAGGAAGAATAACTATCTCTCTTTGCAGTATCTCAGTTAAAGGCACTTAATTAATATTTGTTGAATGAATGTTGAGTAAGTAAAAAGTTAATGGCAACCCACTCTAGTATTCTTTCCTGGAGAATCTCCATGGGCAGAGAAGCCTGGCGGGCTACATCCATAGGGTTACAAAGAGTTGGACGTGACTGAAGGGACTTAGCACAATTTCTATAACACAACATAGATTTGACAGCAATCAATCATTTAATTTTATATAAGATTTAAAAATAATACAGTCAGTTACAGTTTGTTAAATACATTTTTAAATAACAAGAAGTTTCTTGAAGAGGCAGAGTCTTTTTTTGTAAAATTTCTGTTTTATCTTGTTCTACTATTAAAGGTTTTTATTACTATATTCAAGTCAGTTGTATTATACAATCATTTTTATTAAGACTTGAAAGTGCCAACATTTCTCTGTAATATAACAGGGAGTTCAGAGATTAGTGGTCTTTATATGCTTAGTAATATTAAATAACAGCGATTATTAAAAAAAATCTTAGGTTTATTGATCAGATGTGTAAGTATCAGTCACTCAGCTTGACTTCTAATAAAAAAACTTTAAGTTTAAAACTGTTTTGAAGACTTCTAACATTTGACCTTTAAAATTTTGATTCGAATCAATGTCTAAACATAGATTGGAGTACAATGTGCCCTATTCAGGAATGATGTTAAACTTTTGCTCTATTTTATTTTATTCTCAAATGACAAACTTATTACAAAGTCAAAAATGAAGAGTTAAGGTTTTTTTAAATTTTTAATTATAAATCAATGTAAATTATATATTTATATATGTGTGTATATATATAGGGAGAGAGAGTCAGAAAGCAAGAAATTGGAGCATAGAAGATCTGAAGACTTATTTTTCTTTCTCTACATAGCCTGAGATTTATACGTGACTTATATTAAACATGGAGAAGGAAATGGCAACCCACTCCAGTATTCTAGCTTGGAAAATCCCATGGGCAGAGGAGCCTGGCAGGCTACAGTCCATAGGTCACAAGAGTCGGACACGACTTAGCACTATCTTTCTTTCTTTCTATTAAACATAAATATATATGTGTATATATATATATATATATATATATAATATAGTAAGAGAAGCAATGTTCAGCATGATTACTGTATATATTGATAAAAAATATTGTGTTCATGTGAACACAGGAAAAAGACAAAGATGTGGAGATAAAACATAAAATTTCATTTTTCAAAAGGATGTCAGCAACTTAATTTAAATTTATCCACTAATGGGAGATAATTGCTCTTAACAGAATGGGCTGCCTAATGATTATATACATATATATGAACATATGCTTCAACACAAAAGAAAAAAAATGAAAATTCATTAAAAAATAATGAATGACCTCAAGGACTTAAGATCTAAGTTTATAAATCCTTTATGTAAATATACTTAATGGCTGTAGATTTTCTACACAATACAGCCCAAACTGCTATCATACTGAAAATCTTCTAAGATCTGAATTATACTCACCATTTCTCTCACTTTACTCTTTTTACACTTTTTTTTTAATCTATCTTTTCTTACATCATGCATTCTTCTCACCCCAAGCACAAACCATTTCTTGCCTCAATACCTTCGTTTTTTCTTTTTTAATCCTTAACTTGCTTATTATGTTCTTCAGCCTCAAATTTCCTTCTCTTGGGTAAAAAAAGCTTATTTATCTTTTTTTTTTTTTTTTTCTTTTGCCTCTTTTATTTACAAGTTTCACTTAAATATCTCTCATGGTGAGAAAATCAATGTCAAAAAGAACATTGGTATACAGTTTACAAATATCAGTAAATATTAAAGAACATGGTTAATTTTCCCAAGTAAATGCTTGATACGAAATATTTTCCAGGAGGTTAGCTACATGTCAGGTGCCCGAGGTGTCAGGGAAAGAGCCTCGAGCCTGCTCAGGAGATGGTCACGCTGCAGGCCTCTGTTTTGCACTTGGTGACACACGTGGCAGCTCACGGGACAAAGCAGCGCCACCAGCCTTTATTCCTAGCCCCAAAGCCACACCAGGGCTTCCTCTGCGATGAGAGCCACGTTCAGAGACAAATGAACCACTTAAAATGAAACTAGGATAGCTCAGTTCCAGAATATCCTGGTTTAACCTGGGAAATGCAGAATTCCAAAACTGTCAAATGAAAAATAGGTCACTAGGGACTGATGGATGAACAAATCAAGCCAGACTCATTCTGAACATTTTCTTGTCGACCTTTTAGGCCAATCATACTTCTGGGGAAAATGTTAACGTACCTCAAAGTTTACACTTTCATTATAATAAATTAGCTCTAATGTTCCAAATAACATCTCAGAAGACTGAACACATAACTTGACCTAACATACTAACTTGAACTTAGAACTTCTCGATCCATTTTGATCAATCCCCAGAAACAGCAGAACTGTATTATTTATATAACAATATCTAAAGTATGCCAATATTACCAACATTTCTTACCTAAAATAAATATGCAATTTAAAGGACCAATAAAGCATAGTTTATTCATAAGTGACACCTTAAACAATCTCATTTTTTAGTTCATTTTAGAAGTCTAAATATCAAAATCTTTACATACAAGGAATGATACGTATTTCAGAAGACCTGACAAGTACCACCAACCCCCTCTCAAATTCTACTACCCATCCTCAAGTGGTAGTGTCTGATTCAAAACCAAACACTCCTAGGATCTTTTATCCTTCTCAGCAAGAATTCAGTACTTTCTGTCCCATGCTATATGTTTACCTTCTGCTTTGGAGTGTAGGCAAATTGAGAACAGATTTTCTTGTTTTTCCTAACCTCACCCAGCAGTGATTTCCCTAGTTCTTTGCATATCATACATATTTAATAAAATATGAGTTGCATTGAAAGTTAAAATGAATTACCTTCATTCTCTGCAACTCATTCTGCCTTCCTTCCAAACCATGCTGATATCTGGTCATTCAGAAGACTTCTTGGGTGACATAGCAAAAAGTTACAGGAGTAAAAGAAGATGTTTTCAGTTTCCCTATTGTATTAATGATTTGATAGTAAAAGTAGGATATTTTTGTTTAATGAGGCTTTATTGAATACTAAAATGTCTCAAAACATTTATACATGACATATATTAAACATGGAAAAGGAAATGGATAGGAAACTAAAATTTACCCTGGAAAAATGAAAATGAACGTGATATGTCCCCTGAGGACATCATAATCTAGTGAGAAAGCCAGACTCAAATATGAATAATTCTATTAAAGGTGAATAAGTACTAAAAATGGGAGCCCATTTTGACATTGAGTCTCTGATGATAATGATTTGGATAATACTGGCTTAGTTAATAGATCTTTTCATTTGTACTTAGATAATCTTTGCTCTTATAAAATCAGAGATTTTTTTTTTTTTCCCTACTGATATGAAAAGGGAGAAAACTCACTTTCATGTGAATCTTCACTAGATGGCAATAATTCAGCAAAGAGTTATTGAACACTTACTGTGTGCCAGGCAGTTTTGGGCACTTACAAATGACACAATCACTACCTTCATGAAGTTTACCTTTTTCTGAGTGAGTGATCTACCAGTTAAATAGTTTTTTAGGTAAATAAATATCTGACACACCTTAGATAATGATACCTGTTACAAAGAAGACAAAACAGATAATGGATTTAAGTGGGTGACTCTCCTTAGATATGCTGCTAAAGGAAGACCTATATGAGCAGCTGATACCTGAGCTAAAACCTGAATGAGATCATGATTAAAAAGCTTGTCTTCAAAAAAACTACTATGATGTTATAGTTGTATATCCTTTCAAAGGCATTCATTCTGTTTGGATCTTTATTTTAATGGTTTTCAAGCAAAGAAGAAGGGTAACTAAGTTTCCCAGGTGATTTGGTTACCTAGTTTAAGATTTAGAATTTACCTTGGTAAGAAATGCCATTGATATATTTCTCACCATGGACGCTTTTATGTATTCTTGCTAAGGAATTCTAGACTATTTCACAAGCACATTCTCCTAGAAAAATGATGAAAATTGATATTGGAAGATATACAGCTATTTTTCACCAAAATTTCACAGTAGGTACAACAAATAAAAACACTGTGCCTTTTGAAATACATGAAATGTGATTAAACAGTTTAAAACACCTTTTAACAAACATGCTATAGTTAAATGCTCAGTGTAAAATTAGTCAAATGAATTTGCTTAAGATCTGAATTTAATGATGAGGGGTCAGATAATATTGTGCAATGCTAATATATGTCAGGAAAGATATGGGATGTCCATAATTCTGGTATGAATCTAACTGACTTTTCACACTTCCTAATTTATGTTTGATTTTTAGGAAGGCAAAAGTGACTTTAGAGTCTAGTCTGTAAACTGTTTAATAAGAAAAGTAGTATCTTATATAGCATGCCCCTAACCACCCTCAAATTAAAATATGATGCATCTTATTTTCTTATGCAGTTCACACTTTGTTAATTGGTTAGAAAACATCAAATTGCCCAAAGGCACACTGAAATGTGTGGTGAAACCAGAATATAAAATCCCAGGTCCATCTCCTATTCAGTTTCTTGTGTTTTGAAAATATAGTGGGGTGAATTCACATTTAGTTTCTGGAAAAGATATTTTAATTAAATTAACATCCCCAAATTTTAAATTATTTCAGTCTATAATGTCAAAACCATTAGGTATTTTTGTTTGTTTTCCCTTTTCAACCTTTTGTGGTTAGAATATATTTTAAGATTTACCCAGAATTAGTCTTATTTATTCTAACTTTAGAATATAAATCTTAGGTCAATAAAAAAAAAATGATAGCAGATGAGAAATTGATGAGAGCTATTGATCAATGTCCCGTTACCTCCCTTTAATCAAATGCATTGTGTATTTCCTGTTCAACTTTGGTTCTAAACTGTAGTTAAGTTCATTTCTTTGGAACCAAATAAAATGAAAAAGCAACTTGTATTTTAAAGAAATGTTTTTGAGGTAGTGAAAGCAATACAATAACTAGTTTGACCAGAAAACCCCCCAAAATGAAAGCTTTATTACCAAATGTCATCATTTGTGTGTAAAATGTATAAATGTATGAATATATACAGGGAAAATGAAATATAGATGTTCTTTTGCTGTTGAATATTTGTGACTGTTTATTTGGTCTTCATGAAACCAGTAACAGGGACATGTCAACAACCTTTGGAAAGCTGACACAAATTGTATTAATTATAAAGCTATTAAAATTGACTTAATTGTGCTATCTCACTAGCAGAAAACAGATAAGTTAGTTCAACCCTCTAGAATACATATTATGAATTTTTTAAAAAATCATGTATCTATTTTTTTACAGTTAGTCTTTGTTGCTATGTGTGGGTGTTCTCTAGTTGCAGTGAGTGGAGGCTGGTCTTTGCAGGGCGTGGGTATCTCATTGTGGTGGATTCCCCTATTGTGGAGCACAGGCTGTAGGGCACACAGGCTTCAGTAGTTGTGGCGCACGGGCTCAATAGCTGCAGCTTGTGGGCTCCAGATAGCGCAGGCTCAGTAGTTGTGCATGGGCTTAATTGCTCCATGGCATGTGGAATCTTCCTTTACCAGGGATCAAACCCTCATCCTGTGCAATGGTAGGTGGATTCTTACCCACTGTACCACCAGGGAACATTATGAACTATCGAATACACATGTTCCTCCTATTCCTCCATAGTAGGTAAGTTGTGTATCAGTTCTGCTTGAGATTGGGTTGTAGAAGAGGCATTTCTTCCAGATCTCACTTCAGTGTGAATATTTTGCAATTATCAGGGATGACTTGTGCTGTATTCAGTGAATACCTCTCTTCTTCCCACACTGAACTTTGATATCAAATTAAAATAAAGATAGGATTGCACCTAAACACTTGTTATGAGCCAGGAGACCTTATGAAATGATTTCATTATCATCTCTAATTTACAGAAGAGTACAAAAAAGGTAAAAAACTGGTCCAATAGCACACAACTAGTAAGGTGGCAAAGTACAATTGCAGACTCAGCAGATCTGGTTCCAAATCCCACACTGATTTTAGCACCTGAGACTTCTGTCTTAATTCTTGTGTTGACATTTCCTTTTATATACTTAGGCAATCATAATAGGTGCTATTTTAAAAATAAATAAATACTAGGTTTGTGTCTTAACCCACCCAGATTTTAGGACCTGTCATTTCTGCAATAAACTTGGAAATCATTTAGGCTTTAATAGAAAACTTCTATTAAACCTTACCTCAGGGAACATTTTGGGAAGATAATGCAATGTTTCTGTTCTGCCCTCTATAGATTTTATTTTTTTTTTTAATTTAACAATGCAAAAGGAAAAGAAGCAACTATAGTCAACTCTGAGATGTTCTAAATAGGAAACTGTTTACAAATGGGGTGTTTAGCTAAAATACTGAGTCTTTAAACTGACAGTAAATACATCAGACACACTCCTTATTATCTTAGTTTTGCAATTGAAAATGTATAAGGTGCAATATTTTTGTCCCACAAAGCAGTTGTTAAAATATGCTCAAAATATATAATGAAAAAATATTGCACCTTATACATTTTCAATTGCAAAACTAAGATAATAAGGAGTGTGTCTGATGTATTTACTGTCAGTTTAAAGACTCAGTACTTTAGCTAAAGCACCCCATTTGTAAAGTTTCCTATTTAGAACATCTCAGAGTTGACTATAGTTGCTTCTTTTCCTTTTGCGTTTTTAAATTAAAAAAAAAATAAAATCTATAGAGGGCAGAACAGAAACATTGCATTATCTTCCCAAAATGTTCCCTGAGGTACGGTTTAATAAATGTAAGGTGCTTCACTAATGTTAAAATGGTTGGTCCATAAAGAACTGGCATAAGTTTTGTCACATATGGAGTTTTCAGAGCATTTCTAATGAATTAAGAAGATCAGTGAATCCCAGAAAGAATACTTCTTGCACTCAAGAGGTCAATGTCCTCTGTTTGGCTTCAGAGAATACCTAAACTTTTTTGTTGTTTGATTTCTATCCGGCACCTCCTTTTTTTGGCATGTCCTGTTGGCATCACCCCATAGAGAACTTCCTGGAAAGCAGATCAGATTGCTGTGATCCAGAAATGCTTTTGTCTGGTTTCTAGGTCATGTTTTAAACACATAACAAATGACAGAGCTAAGCATACTATGTGGAAATACTCAGTCATTAAACTCATGAGGGACTTTTTTTTTTTTTTTAACAATGCAAAGTACTCAACTTGCAAGGAGAACTATTTTATGTACAAAGCCAGTGATGTTGATTTTTAGCCAGAACTTGGAAGAGCTGGGAAAAATATCAAGAACAACTTTTATCAAAAGGCAGATTAGTTTTGAAGTTGGTGTTAATTGGCAGCAAGGTGTTTCATTATGAAGCTGAATTTTTAACAGTTGTTACTTGGTTACTATGAAAACACCAGCCAGAAGAAAACACTGCAGCTTAAGGGGTATTCCTCCAGTCTCTGCCACTTCCTCTCCCAATGTGTCAATACTGTGAGTCCTGTTTTAGAACACCTATGTACTGCCTGGAAAGTGCCTGTGTTTGCTGTTTATTCAACTTATTTCCGGATTAGATGCATATTTCATAATCAACAGGTTCAAGGAAGATCACTTTCAAACTGCCAGTGGTGTATTTTTCTGTTGTGCAATTCTCTATGTTTGAGTGAAATCTTAAGACCTTAATGGAAAATTGTCTTTTCTTGCAACCCAGAGTATTGAGCTAACCGTGGAAAATATATAAATTGTAACTAGAAAGACAATTCTTTTGGATGAAGCAGAGAGAACCTTGGTACTTTATCTCTATGTGTGAGTGTACTTACTGCTGATTTTTTTTTTTTTTTAAGGAAAAATGCTCAAAGGCCATAGGTAGCAAGCTCCAAGTGTTTCCTCCCCTTCCTAGTAGTAAACAGCACAAATGTTTTTCTTCCAAAGCCCTGGGAGTATGTATGCTTTGATATTTTTCCCTTAGTGACATTTTACTAGCTGGCTAAGAAAAAAATTGGTTTGCTTAGTGAGTTCTTCGGAGAAGGCAATGGCACCCCACTCCAGTACTCTTGCCTGGAGAATCCCAGGGACAGAGGAGCCTGGTGGGCTGCAGTCCATAGGGTTGCTAAGAGTTGGACATGACTGAGCAACTTCACTTTCACTTTTCACTTTCATGCATTGGAGAAGGAAATGGCAACCCACTCCAGTGTTCTTGCCTGGAGAATCCCAGGGACAGAGGAGCCTGATGGGCTGCTGTCTATGGGGTCGCTCAGAGTCGGACACGATTGAAGCAACTTAGCAGCAGCAGCAGCAGAGAGTTCTTAACCTATACATAACAAACTCTTGTATTGTCCTGTCTTTAGTCATCCTTTTGATTTCTATTATGTTTAGCATCTAGTTTTATGGTGATGTATAGAGGAAATCATTTTTGTGGTGATGTGATGGAAGTGTTAGTTTGAATTACTTGCCAACAGTTTCCCAGCCAAATAATTTAAGTATGTGATTATAGTCTTATTGAAGCCTTTGCTATTGATTTTAAGAAAGAAGCATAGCTCTATTTGTTGTCCTTCAGAACAAAAAGCAGGTTTTCCTGTTGTCTTGCAAAGTCTCAGCTAGGATTTTACAGCACAAAATAATGAATGCTTCCACTGCAGCATGTCACAGGGGAGGCTAGGACAATACTGAACTCATGCACACCAGTGATTCTTACTTGCTGGGCAGCATGTATGCCTGGATTTCTGACAGCCCTGTGGGTTCACTAGAGACCTCTGTCATTCTGTTCATCTTCTTGTAGGCAATGGTCGAGACAGTTAACAACCTCCTCCAGCCACAAGCCTTGAATGCCTGGAGAGACCTGACTACAAGTGATCAACTGCGTGCAGCCACCATGTTGCTTGACACTGTGGAGGAAAGTGCCTTTGTGCTGGCCGATAACCTTTTGAAGACTGACATTGTCAGGGAAAACACAGACAATATTCGTAAGTGGCTTTTGTTATACAGAAGGGCCAGAGAAGGACAAGAAAGAACTATCATCTTGTTCAGCAGAAGAGGGAAAAGAGAAAAGTGTCATCTATGGTGGACCACATATTATGAGTGGTACTTTATTTCAGGGGAGATAAGTTATTGTTTTTTCTATACTTAGGAGGGTATCACTTGTTGTTAGCTTAGGAGTGTCCTCATAATCACACATGTGTATTTCCAAGGACATTTCAATACTGACTATATTAGCCTGACCTGAGATCAAGGACAAGTGAGACCCTTTTTTTTCCAATTTTTATGTATGAAACTGATGTATACATATAAGTTTCTACCTATGGAGGGTAGTATTTTAAATTTTACCCTACGGGTCACTTCAGTTATAATAAGAATCTCTCTGAATTATAAACTATAAAGAAGGTAGTAATTTAAGTTAAAGTGTTAAAAATAATTTTTGATAATTGTGTTGCTAGCTCATAAAAAGTATAAATCTAATTAGTGTGTTTAAGGATGTAGCTGACAGTTTTATTTCAGAAGACTTGATAAAATTATTTCAAAGTTATTAGATTTAAGATAAATCAATATTGATATAATAGTAGAGTGCCAGATTAGAAAAAGATTTCACTTAATTCATAAAATAAAGATAACATTTTGAAAGTAAACTGATAGTCAATGACAAATTGTATTTGAGCTTTAATTTTAAATTCTAGGCTTTATAATTGATAGTCTTACTTATCTGATTTTTAATCATTTTATTTGCTTGATTTTGAAAAAAAATTGAAATACTAAAAAAAAAAAAGAATTTCTATAAACACTGAACTACTATAAAGTATAGCAGATGAAGATCAGTTCCAGTGTTTTGATTTCAGAAATGTTTCAGTAATTAGATTATCTTATCTTTGGCATGTTTCTCAATGAGTACTGACATCTTTTTACCATTAATAGAATTGGAAGTTGCAAGGCTGAGCACAGAAGGAAACTTAGAGGACCTGAAATTTCCAGAAAACACTGGTCATGGAAGCACTATCCAGCTTTCTGCAAATACTCTAAAACAAAATGGCCGAAATGGTAGGTTAGAATGTGTCTATTGATAGTTTGATGGAATTGAACTTGTCATTAATTCATTGAGTCTTAGGTTGGAATTTTAGATCTGCTATCTAAAATCTTTTCTCTCCTCTCACTCCACTGATCTCTTTCTTCTCCTCTTTCTTAGCTTCTGCACTAACAATATTTTAATGATATTTGCTCTACAGAATTCCCAGTTATATTTAGAAATTGTTGTTACCTTTCAGATGTAGAAAAATATCAGAAACTTAAATGTGAGGAAAATTGATAGACAACAAAATCCAAAAGTTCTGACTTTTTCCTTTGGAAGGAGTAACACCTACCAACTTGACAGATTTTGCTTCTAACATTTCTAGTGGAAATTTTATTTATAATTTAAAAATTATAAATAAATCATTTGCTATAAACTGCATGGACTTTGAGGGCATTATGCTAAGTGAAATAAGTCAGATAGAGAAACACAAGTATCTCATTTACATGTGGAATCTTAAGAAAAAACAAACTAGCTAACTAACTGATAAAGAAAACAGACTACTGGTGGCTAGAAGTGAAGGGTGGCGGTAAGCAAAATGAGGGTAAAATGTAAAAACTTCTATTTATGAAATAAATAAGTCATGAGGATGGTGACTATAGTTAATGATGCTAGATTACCTGATTTGAAAATTGATAAAACAATAGATTTTAAAACTTCTCTCAAGAAAAAGAAAATTAACTCTCTATGGTGATGAATGCTAACTAGACTTATTGTGGTGTCATTTCATAATATATGCAAATATCAAGTCACCGTGTTGTACACCTTAAACTAACATAATGTTATATGCCAATTTTATCTCAATTTTAATAAGAAATCAAGACTGGACTGTCTAGATCACAGAGAGCGTGCTAAAAACGGACAGGAGCTGGAGCAGCTGAGGCAGGAAGGAATTGGACTAGGGAGCATGTGATAGGTCTGTGAGGTCATTTTATTTCATCCTAAGTGTAAGCTGGGGTGAAGGACTCTCTGTCAGTAGGATAAACTGATGTGGGCCAAGAGCCAAAGAAGGGAAACCATTAGGAAGAATCAGGAATCTGATTTCACTCGACAGAAAATCTTAGCACTGCCTCAATATTCACACTTAGTAACAAAATAAAAACAATTTTAAGTTAGGGCTGATAAAATTTCCAATACTAAAGAATTTTGTTCTGCTGGCAACAAACATAATCTGTTTTTCTTGATATTATTTAAGTCTCTTCTTTTTTAAAACTATTTACCTTGTAATATGAAACATCAGCTTTGAGCTGGTTGTACAACATGAAGTCATCTTCCTATCACATAGCAGGTTAAAAGATATCACCTCCTTATTTAAAAATGTTAATATTAGTGAGGCTTGAGACATACTCTCTATGAGATTATTTTTTTAATATTTATTTAATTTTAATTATACTCAGTTACTATAATCTGGTACTAAATTGATCTGTATCTACTAGTTCCATTGTCCAAAAGCATCTGTTTACATTTTCTGTATGCTTTGCAAAGGAAAAGCATAGAAACATCATCAAAAATAAGTGAATAAGGATCTCCATGAGAGCAAGAAGCTTTCCCAATATGTTCTGTGCTTGGCACATGGATGCAATCACTAAGGGTTTATCAAATAAATGTGTGGATTTTCAGATATAAAGCCAATGAAGATTGAAATATGTCTACATTAGTCATATAGACATATAGTTTACATAGTCATATAGTTTTGAACTCATTTTATTTACTAAATTTGTGCATGTGTATGTGTGTGTTGTAGGCCACATTTAAGCATGAATTCTGGAGTGGAGATTTTGTAACAACTATATATGTTAAATTGCACTGGTAAAGCAAGGTGGGATGACAGTCTGACGCCATTCCACAAGGGGAAATTGGTATGAATTATCACCAGTTATAAACCAATTAAAACAGCCGTTGTTTCTGTCAATGAGAAAAATACATAGCCATTCCTAAGTTTAGCCCGCCAAAGATTAACATTTTTATGTTAAATCTAGAGGAAAAGAACTAAAATTAAATGCTATGTTGTAACAGTCAAGAAGTATTTAGTACATTATTGTTTGTATTAGAAAGTATAAGAATGCCCCTTTCCGTTATGTGGCTCGGATAATAATCTCTTTACTGGATTAGAAATCTCATAGTATTACTGAGACAGCTAGATAATCAGGCCCAGAAAACGTACAAGAGCAAGGAGGCCCATAGCAGCCTGTGTCACCACAAAGAAACAGTGCTGTGAGACGTCACCGCTGCCACAGAGGGAGGCGCTGCTGCTGCTGCCCCACCTTGAGTCACTAATCCCCCATCTGAAATCTGAGGCTAGTGCATCTGACTGGACACATTGAACTGATGTGTCCAGAGCAACCTGTTTGAAAGGCAAGCTGGGAAAGCAAATATATGTCCCTTTTGTGTCTGTAAGTATCTAAGAGTAGGGCATTTCCCAAACGTGGGAGTGCAATTTAGATATTGGACAGCTCCCTCCTTCCTCAAAAAAAATGCATTAATTTTTATCTTTATTCCCACTTCACTTTACGATTCAGGGATTTCCCTGTTGGTTACTACAGTGGTCAGGACAGTGCCTGTCTCTTGGGGAACCAAAATGGATTTATACTGGAAGGAAGACATAGGGCTTTAAGAAAGGAAACTATGTAAAAGTTAAGAGAAACATACTAAAAAGTTAATTTTACAGGGGATTTATATGTAAGAGATTGTCATAAGAGAAAAAATAAGGTAGAAGGACATAAGAAGATGTGATCTTGAATATGATAGTTGAGGTTTAAGACAGGTAAGGAATTTTTAAAATTCATTGAAATACAGTTAATTTACAGTGTTATATTTACAATATAAATATCCATTGTTTTCCATTATGTTAAATATGCTGCACTCTATAGTAGGGCATTGTTGTTTAATCATTCTCTACATAATTTGTATCTGCTAATCTCAAACTCTCAATCCTTCCCTCTCCCAGACTCCCTGCCCTTCAGTAACCACAGGTAAAGATTTTGAATATTTTATTTTGTTTTAATTGAAATTGAGAAATAATTGGAATATAATAATGTACTTAAGTGTTTGATCTCCTTGCTTGATCTGATCTGACAGCAAACAGATCAAACAAGTCAGTCCTAAAGTAAATCAACCCTGAATACTCATTGAAAGGACTGATGCTGAAGCTGAAGCTCCAATACTTTGGCCACCTGATGCAAAGAGCTGACTCTTTGAAAAAGACCCTGATGCGGGGAAAGACTGAAGGCGGAAGGAGAAGAGTGGAGCAGAAGATGAGATGGTTGGATAGCATCACAGATGCAATGAACACGAACATGGGCAAGTTCCAGGAGATGGTGAGGGGCAGGGAAGCCTGGCATGCTGCAATCTGTGGAGTCACAAGGAGTCGGACATGACTTGGCGACTGAACAACAGGATCTTAAGTATTTAGCTTGATGAATTTGACTGTTATACATTCCTCTGTTACATCACATGAAATAAGATGAGTGATGTTTTTAAAGTGCTGCACTCAATATGGCAGCAAATTTGGAAAACTCAGCAGTCACAGGACTGGAAAATTTCGGTTTCATTCCAATCCCAAAGAAGGGCAATGTCAAAGAATGTTCAAATTTTTGTACAGTTGTGTTCATTTCACATTCCAGTAGGTTATGCTTCAAGCTAGGCTTCAGTGGTGTGTGAACTGAGAACTTCCAGATGTAAAAGCTGGGTTTAGAAAAGGCAGAGGACACAGAGATCTTATTGCTAGCATTTACTGATCATAAAGAAAGCAAGGGGATTCCAGCAAAGCATCTACTTCTACTTCATTGACTCAACTAAAGCCTTTAACTTATATAACATATAAGTTATATATAACTTTATAAGTTATATAAGTTATAACTTTAACTTATATAACATATAAGTTATATAAGCATATAACAACAAACTGTTGGAAAATTCTTAAAGAGATAGTAATACCAGACCACCTTACCTGTCACCTGAGTAATTTATATGCAGTTAAAGAGGTTCATGACATTGTACAGGAGACAGGGATCAACACCATGCCCAAGAAAAAGAAATGTAAAAAAGCAAAATGGCTATGTGAGGAGGGCCTCACATGTAGCTAAGAAAAGAAGAGAAGTGAAAAGCAAAGGAGAAAAGGAAAGATATACCCATTTGAATGCAGAGTTCCAAAGAATAGCAAGGAGAGATAGGAAAGCCTTCCTCAGGGATTAATGCAAATAAGTAGAGGAAAACAATAGAATGGGAAAGACTAGAGATCTCTTCAAGAAAATTAGAGATGCCAAGGAAATATTTCATGCAAAGATGGGCTCAATAAAGGACAGAAATGGTATGGGCCTAACAGAAGCAGAAGATATTAAGAAGAGGTGGCAAGAATACACAGAAGAAAGTGTTTTCCCTGTCCTACTCCTCCACCAGATGAATGGATAAGAAAGCTGTGGCACATATACACAATGGAGTACTACTCAGCCATTAAAAAGAACACATTTGAATCAGTTCTAATGAGGTGGATGAAACTGGAGCCTATTATACAGAGTGAAGTAAGCCAGAAAGAAAAACACCAATACAGTATACTAACGCATATATATGGAATTTAGAAAGATGGTAACAATAACCCTGTGTACGAGACAGCAAAAGAGACACAGATGTATAGAACAGTCTAATGGACTCTGTTGGAGAGGGAGAGGGTAGGAAGATTTGGGAGAATGGCATTGAAACATGTGTAATATCATGTATGAAACGAGTTGCCAGTCCAGGTTCAATGCACAATACTGGATGCTTGGGGCTGGTGCACTGGGACGACCCAGAGGGATGGTGTGGGGAGGGAGGAGGGAGAAGGGTTCAGGAAGGGGAGCACATGTATACCTGTGGCGGATTCGTTTTGATGTTTGGCAAAACTACTACAGTATTTCAGGTTTAAAAATAAAATAAAATTAAAAAAAAAAAAAAAGAATACACAGAAGAACTAGACAAAAAAGATCATTACAATCCAGATAATCATGATGGTGTGATCACTCACCTAGAGCCAGTCATCCTGGAATGTGAAGTTAAGTAGGCCTTAGGAAACATCAGTACGAAAAAAGCTGGTGGAGGTGATGGAATTCCAGTTGAGCTATATCAAATCTTAAAAGATGATGCTGTGAAAGTGCTGCACTCAATATGCCAGGATATTTGGAAAACTCAGCAGTGGCCCCAGGACTGGAAAAGGCCACTTTTCATTCCAATCCCAAAGAAAGGTAATGGCAAAGAATGCTCAAACTACCTCTCAATTGCACTCATTCACACGCTGGTAAAGTAATGCTCAAAATTCTCCAAGCCAGGCTTCAGCAATATGTGAACCGTGAACTTCCAGATGTTCAAGCTGGTTTTAGAAAAGGCAGAGGAACCAGAGATCAAATTGCCAACATCTGCTGGATCATGGAAAAAGCAAGAGAGTTCCAGAAAAGCATCTATTTCTGCTTTATTGACTATGCCAAAGCCTTTGACTGTGTGGATCACAACAAACTGGAAAATTCTGAAACAGTTAGGAATACCAGACCACCTGACCTGCCTCTTGAGAAATCTGTATGCAGGTCAGAAAGCAGCAGTTAGAACTGGACATAGGATAACAGACTGGTTCTAAATCGGGAAAGGAATACATCAGGCTATATATTGTCACCCTGCTTATTTAACTTATATGCGAAGTACATCATGAGAAATGCTGAGCTGAATGAAACCCAAGCTGGAATCAAAATTTCCAGGAGAAATATCAATAACCTCAGATATGCAGATGACACCACCCTTATGGCAGAAAGTGAAGAAGAACTAAAGAGACTCTTGATAAAAGTGAAAGAGGAGAGTGAAAAAGTTGGCTTAAATCTCACCATCAGAAAAGTAAGATCATGGCATCTGGTCCCATCACTTCATGGCAAATAGATGGGGAAACAGTGGCAGACTTTATTTTTTGGGTTCCAAAATCACTGCAGATGGTAACTGCAGCTATGAAATTAAAAGATGCTTACTCCTTGGAAGAAAAGTTATGACCAACCTAGACAGCATATTAAAAAGCAGAGACATTACTTTGTCAACAAAGGTCCATCTAGTCAAAGCTATGGTTTTTCCAGTAGTCATGTATGGATGTGAGAGCTGGACTATAAAGAAATCTGAGGGCCACAGAATTCATACTTTTGAACTGTTGTGTTGAACACTCTTGAGAGTCCCTTGAACTGCAAGGAGATCCAACCAGTCCATCCTAAAGGAAATCAGTCCTGAATGTTTATTGAAAGGACTGATGTTGAAGCTGAAACTCCAATAATTTGGCTGCCTAAAGTAAAGAACTGACTCATTTGAAAAGATCCTGATGCTGGGAAAAACTGAATGCTGGAAGAAGGGCACGACAGAGAATGAAATGGTTGGATCACATCACTGACTCAATGGACATGAGTTTGGGTAAACTCCAGGAATTTGTGATGGACAGGGAGGCCTGGTGTGCTGCAGTCCATGGGGTCGCAAAGAGCTGGACCTGACTGAGTGACTGAACTGAACTGAACTGAAAGTAGCAACTGTTAGAACTGGGCATGGAACAACATACTGGTTCAGAATTGGGAAAGGAGTACAAGCCTGTATATTGTTGCTCTGCTTATTTAACTTCTGTGTAGAATATATCATGCGAAATATTTGACTAGATGAATCATAAGCTGGAATTAAGATTGCCAGGAGAAATATCAACAACCTCAGATATGCAGATAATACCACTCTAATGGCAGAAATTGAGGAGGACCTAAAGAATCTCTTGATGAGGGTGAAAGAGGAGAATGGAAAAAGCTAGTTTGAAACTCAACAAAAAACTAAGATCATGGCATGTGGTCCCGTCACTTCATGGCAAATAGAAGGAGAAACTGTAAGCAGTGATAGAGTTTAATTTCTTTTGCTCCAAAATCACTGTAGATAGTGACACCAGCCATGAAATTAAAAGGTGCTTTTTCCTTGGAAGGCAAGCTATGACAAAGCTAGACATCAGAGACATCACTTTGCAGATGAAAGTCCATACAGTCAAAGCTATGTTTTTTCTAGTAATCATGTACAGATGTGAGAGTTGGACTATAAAAAAAGGCTAAATGCCAAAGAATTGACATTTTTGAATCACGGTACTGGAGAAGTCCCTTGGACTGCAAAAAGATCAAACCAGTCAATCCTAAAGGATATCAACCCTGAATATGCATTTAAAGGACTGATGCTGAGCTCTAATACTTTGGCCAACTGATAAGAAGAGCTGACTCACTAGAAAAGACCCTGATTCTGGAAAAGACTGAATTCAAAAGGAGAAGGGGTGTCAGAGGAAGAGGCAGTTAGAGAGCATCACCAACTCAATGGACATGGATTTGAGCAGACTTCAGGAGATAGTGAAGGACATGGAACCTGGCATGCTGTAGTCCATGGGATCGCAACAAGTTGGACGTGACTTATCAACTGAACTACAACCCAGAAAATGTCCTGACGTCTCTTTCTGGTTTTCTCACCCCCATCTCCCGACCTGATGAACTGCCTTATTTTCATTAACATTTCTAATTACAAATTTTCTCTGTTCTTAGACTTCATGTAACTGGAATAATAAAGTGTGTACTCTTTCCATCTGTATTCTTTAACTCTGTATAATATTTTGTGGATTCAGTCATGATGCTCCATCTATCATTTGTTTGTTCTTTATTGATGTATAGTAATTCTGTTATTTTAGTAAGCCATAATTTATTTATTCTCCTATTGATATACTTTGATTTGTTTCTATTTTTGGACTTTTGTGAATAAGGTAGCTATAAACATGCTTATACAACCTTTTCTTTCTTTGTGTATATATGTTTCCATGTATCTAGCAAGGGTAGATATATGTTTAACCTTATAAGAAATTGCCAAATATTTTTCCAAATAGCTGAACTCCCACCAATAGTATGCAGAGGTTCATTTGTTCCACACTTTTACCAACATTAGTGTGGCTAGTCTTTTGTAGTGTGAGTTGTGGAGATTCTAGTGGGTATGAAATGCTATCTCAATATTATTTTGATTTTTACTTCCCTAATTATGAATAATGTTGACAGTTTTTCTTGTAACTATTAGCTTTTTATATATCTATAATAAAGTATAATAATACTTTGTAATAATTTTATGTGTTTTGCCATTTTAGTATGAAATTAATTATTTGTTGAGTAGAAGAAATGCTTTATGTATTTATGAGTCATATGCATTTATATTTCCTAGTTTGTGGCTATCCTATTAATTTTCTTAATATTGTACTTTGGTAGACACAGATTTTCAATTTTGATAAAGTTTAGTTTGCCATCTTTTTCTTTTATAATTAGTGGCTTTTAGGTCCTATCCAAAGAATCTTTGCTTTCCCCAAGATCACATAAATATCTGATATTTTGTTCCAGACTCTCTTTGGTTCGAATGAGATAGGGATTGAGGGTTTTTTTTTTTTTAGTACTGATATGTTATTTTCGTATCATTAGACTCTCCTTTCCTCATGAATGACTGGCACTTTGGTTGAAATGAATGTTTGAATTTTGTTGTGAATATATATAATATATAAATTTTATTATAATCTAATTAGAAACACCTAGTCTAAAAAGGATGTACAAGCTAATTAGTTTCTTCCCAATTTATATGTACTTATTTTAGGAGAGATCAGAGTGGCCTTTGTCCTTTATAACAACTTGGGTCCTTATTTGTCCACGGAGAATGCCAGCATGAAGTTAGGAACAGAGGCCATGTCCACCAATCATTCTGTTATCGTCAATTCTCCAGTTATTACAGCAGCCATAAACAAAGAGTTCAGTAATAAGGTTTATTTGGCTGATCCTGTGGTGTTCACTGTTAAACACATCAAGGTAAGAAAATGTTTATCCACATTATATTTGTTATAAGTATGAAGTATATTAATTTCCTTTCATTGTCCCTATTATTTGACATATAGAGATCCATTTTCTATAAAATAATGACTTTTTTCCCCTAAGTGAAGGAGGAGAGTAATTCTTGTATATGTATATCAATTCAGTTCAGTTCAGTCACTCAATCGTGTCTGACTCTTTTTAACCCTATGGACTGCAGCATGCCAAGCTTCTCTGTCCATCACCAACTCCTGGAGCTTGCTCTCAAACTCATGTCCATCGAATCAGTGATTCCATCTAACTATCTCATCCACCATTGCCCCCTTCTTTTCCTGCCCTCAATCATTCCCAGCATTAGGGTATTTTCCATTGAGTCAGTTCTTCGAATCAGGTGGCCAAAGCATTGGAGCTTCAGCTTCAGTGTCAGTCCTTCCAATGAATATTCAGGATTCATTTCCTTTAGCATTGACTGGTTTGATCTCTATGCAGCCCAAGGGACTCTCAAGAATCTCTCCAACACCACAGTTTAAAAGTAGCAATTAGGTAAAAGTATTCATAGATGGATTTATAAATACTTGCTATGCTATGCTAAGTCACTTCAGTCTTGTCCGACTCTGTGTGACCCCATAGACGGTAGCCTACCAGGCTCCCCCGTCCCTGGGATTCTCCAGAAGAGAACACTGGAGTGGGTTGCCATTTCCTTCTCCAATGCATGAAAGTGAAAAGTGAAAGTTAAGTCGCTCAGTCATGTCCGACTCTTAGCGACCCCATGGACTGCAGCCTACCAGGCTCCTCCATCCAAGGGATTTTCCAGGCAAGAGTACTGGAGTGGGGTGCCATTGCCTTCTCTGTATAAATACTTATTTGTAATTAAAAAGAACTAGCAATATGTTCAGTGGAACTGGGCATAACTACACATCTGACATTACAAGTAATTACGCCCTTTGTGTGTAGATATAATTTTATGCATATGCAAAGATTGTAGTGTAAATTGAACGAAAAAATTTAAAAACTGTTCTCTCAGAGAGGCTTTCCTGGTGGCTCAGATGGTAAAAAATCTGCCTGCAATGCAGGATTCCCAAGTTTGATCCTGGGGTTGAGAAGATCCCCTGTAGAACAGAATGGCAACCCATAGTTCTTAGAGTACTAAGTGTCTTTGCCTGGAGAATTTCATGAACAGAGAAGTCTGGTGGGCTACAGTCCATGGTATAGCAAAGAATCAAACAAGACTGAGCAATTTTCACTTTCACTTTTCTTCCACTTTCACTTTTATCATCTCAGAAGTTTATTATATACAGCAATTCTTTGCTTTGTAGGATATATTAATTGATGTGATTCTGAGATAATACTAGTATCCCTTCAATATTATTTTTAAATGAATTCACCTGGAATCAAGAGGAATAAATAACATATATTCATATATTCACATTTATGTAGAATTGATAAGTCCCACTTAATATGAAAACATTGGTAGACATCTCCAGAAATATTGGAACATAGTATGAAATTTTGTTAGATGTAAATAAAATGCCTACTTAATTTGCATGATCATAAAGTAGTTATTGGCTTTACTTATTTTTTTTGTTTGTTTTTTTTCTGTAGCAGTCTGAGGAAAACTTCAATCCTAACTGTTCATTTTGGAGCTATTCCAAGCGCACAATGACAGGTTACTGGTCAACCCAAGGCTGTCGGCTCCTGACAACAAATAAGACACATACTACATGCTCTTGTAACCACCTGACCAATTTTGCAGTACTGATGGCACATGTGGAAGTTAAGGTAAGATATACAGCACATGATAAAATTCCTTAGCATACAGTTAAGACACCAACTATAAAAAGTCTTACCTCTGCACCTATCTTGGAGAGTATTCTAGCTTTTGTAGTAATTCTATTCAAGAACTCTCTGATGTTCAACCCATACCATAGTGGATGATTCAAAGAACTCTTTTTTTTTTTTCTAGTATCAATATAGTTCATAATATTGAAATCTGATATGAAATAAAATTTTGCTGATAAAACTTCCCTTGTTATTCCCTGCTTTTATTTTGTATGAATAAATGTCAGACCATACCCTCATGACCTGGACAAGATAGGACCTCAGCATTACAGGTCAGGGCAATGGGGTTAAGAAGCTAGAATCTGTTAGGCTGAAGACTAAGGAGACATGCATGAGATCAAATACTCTCAAAAGGAGTATTGGGAAAATAGCCATTGAACACATTGTAATAATGGTTCTGCCCATTCAAAAGACACAATTATAAGGAAAAATTCAGGTAATGGATTGTTTCCAAAATCATAAACATGACTAACTTGGATGCATCAGTCTCTTTCTAGGTGACTGGTTATCATGGAAGGCAGGATGAGTATTTAGATTTCAGATATACCTAGGATATAAAAATACAAAGGGATTACTAACTTGGCTATAGAGATTGATAGATGGGTTGTAACAAGAAATTATGATTGTGAATTCTCTTCTCATCTTCCTGATGTGAATAAAAATAGAGGAAGTATCATTCGTTTTCCAATGCATCTTAAAACATGAAAACCATGGCAAAAATTTTATCTACCTGATATCATCAATCCAATAATTTTATCCAAAATTTTCTTTGGCTCTGTTGAAGTTAAAAATGATAAAGGTAGAGGAAAACAAAATCCAAGCCCACTCAGCACCTAATAAATTACCTTAGCTGTGTCAACACAGTCAAATTTGGTCTTTTAAGGACTACAAACAGTATTTTGTCAGAACTTCACAAATTGATAAGCTAAGCAAGATTGGCCACACTAACAAATATTAGATTTAAACCTGGAATGTGTTCGTATGACTCTAGGATTCTCTCTTTTCAGCTTAGGGTATAGATTCAAACACAGGAAAATGTATCATATTTCAAGGAAGAAGAAAATACAATTTTTTGCTCAGTTCATTGCAATAACAATCTCTACTCAGTCCATTACACAAGAATCTTGACTGTGACCATTATTGTATGTCAAAAAGAGATAAAATAAATGGAAATCAGTATTTTCCTTCAGCAGTCAGTAACAAAGTATGCCCTGGATTTCTTATATCACAATCTCTTGCAGTTATGAGAGTCATTCCCATCTTGATCATGCAATGTGAATTTGACACTTGAAAAACAAGAAGCAAACAGAATGATCATCCCTGAAAGTCCAAAAGGAAATGCAGCAACCAAACTTACATTAGACTAATGTCTAGAAATGAAGGCTAGTTTATTCATAAACAGTGAGATATGCAATAACCAGTTAGAATAGATATTTACATTGTCTAGTTATCATTCTCTAATTCTACAGGAAAATCTATAAAGAAAACAAAATTACATTGGAGAATTTTGCTTGATTAGCTTGGAAAGAGCAAGAAGAATTAGCTGAGTCTAGATGCTGTTGCTATTAATCTGTGGTGCCCTGATGTATCTTCACTCCAGGGCTCTACCTATGTACTGAGTTGCTCTTTTCTATCATCTGTGTTATCCCTGCAATTCATTCAGTACTTCCTTCTTTCTTTTAAAGAATATTTTTCAAGCACCTAAGTAAAGATATTGATGTGTTACACAATAGGTTCTGAATAAATGTAACTCCCTCCTTCTAATCTGCCAGAGATACCAGAAGATTCTAGCAATCTAATGGAACTTAGGTCATTCATGATGCTTACATTTTTAAGGGGAAGGAAAGGGCAGAGAAATGAAGCTTCAGTCATAATTGTGATAAGCCTTATAATTGATACCTACACTGTGATTTATGACACAGAAGGGGTTCATCTAAGGCAGGACTGATCAGAGAGAGGGCTTATCAAAAAAGTGACCTAAGCTGAAGGATAAGTAGGATGAATTTAGTAAGGTAAACTGTATAAAACTTGCATCAGCCACATTCTTGGAACAGTTTGCCTTGGGTACACTATTCTCTCTTATCTCTTTGCTACCTCAGCAACTGGTCCTTTTGAGCTTCCTTTGCTGGCGCCTCCCCATCTCCACAGCCTCTTGTGTTGCCCTGGCCAGGAGTGTAATCCTAGATGTACTCCAGGCACTATCCATTTCTCTGTAGTTGATCTCAT
Organism: Bubalus bubalis; assembly: GCF_019923935.1. Classification (NCBI taxonomy): domain Eukaryota; kingdom Metazoa; phylum Chordata; class Mammalia; order Artiodactyla; family Bovidae; genus Bubalus; species Bubalus bubalis. Next base: position 39,839,831 of record NC_059163.1, on the reverse strand, counting down.
ATGATGGTATGCTATAACCATCATCTCATGATCCCCAGATTGTATCTCCATTTCTTAACTCCAGACTCCTAGATTCAATAGTTAACTTGATATATCCATCTAGACTTCTAATCAGTGTCACAATTCCAGAACAACACTTTTGGTATTTTCCTATCAGTTTTTTCCTTCTTAGTAAATGGTTACTCTGTCTTTCCAAAAGCTCTGGAATAACCCATCCCCACAAAAGACTGTGGGAAGTAAGAGAAAGGAGGTCACTGGTCTCAGCCAATTTACAGTTTATCAAGGGAGAGAAGCATTAAGACTGACTTTTGAAGGAAAGGGATGCACTAAAGTGACAATAGGTCTTCCCAGGCAGTGCTAATGGTAAAGAACTCACCTGCCAGTGCAGGAGAAATAAGGGTTCAATCCCTGGGTTGGGAAGATCCTCTGGAGGAAGGCATGGTAACCCACTCCAGCATTCTTGCCTGGAGAATCCCACGGTCTGAGGAGTCCATAGGGTCACAATAGTCAGACACAACTGAAGTGACTTAGTGCGCACACACATGAAGTGACATTACTGAAAACCTGCCTCTGTGCACCAGTACCAAAATGAATCTCAGATGCAGAATTTTGGGCGATTTAGGAAAGAACATTGCTTTACCAAGTAAAGGGGGCCACTGCAGGTTAATGCCCTCAAAATTGTGCATCCCCCCTGAGGGGCTGTTGTGAGGAGTCTTATATTTAGAGTTTGTAGGCAGGGTTGCTGATAAGGATCAGGGTGCATGCGGGGCCTGCATTCCTTCAATCCAGAGGTCATCTGGCATCAAGTGGTCTTTGGATGAGCTTCTGTGGATTTTGAGGTTCTTCCGTGACCTTCTGTCTGCAATGAAGGAGGCTTCATTAAGTTAACAACTTCCATTTGGTGGGGGTTTTGATTCTGTACAGAACTCAAAGACATTGCTATGTATATGCCTTAAGGAGGAACCAGAACCTTTTCCCAAGGCTGCACTATTATTTCTTGACTGCTCCTTCCTTGTCTCTTCTTCTCCTCCCTTTTCTTATTAGCGACTATTTGAATCTGTCCTTTGGAACTCAGGGAAGATCATGGAGGTTGAGTGAAGCCTGTTTCGTATTAGAAATGGGGAACATGGAAAGACATTTTTGCCTGGGAGCCCCATAGGGTCCTGCTCAGTCCTACACAGCTGATTAACTACTTTTGAGTTTTCTCTGCTTCTCTTGTCTATGGAAACATTTGATTTTCTTCTCTTTTAGATTTTCTTCTCTTTCCTTTATGAAAGTTTATATAATATAGTTTTATACCAAACTGTGGTAGTATGTATGGCATTTTAAAAAAACTTTTCATTATTGAAATCATGTGCAGATTTGCTGCTGTTCCGTAAAATGTTGAATACACTAAATTCAAATATCTGTCTCTTCTCCTACTAGTAATTCTCTTCGTGAACAATCTGTTTGGGAGGAGTATTTTAGTTTGCAGGATCATAAGTTTCAAACTAATTGACTAACGTTTCTTCTGTGGTTTTTGAGAACACAGTAACAAATGCTTTAGAAATCCCCCATAGGTGTTTCCTCTACTCAAATGATAATTCTTTGGGAGAGAATTTAAAAAGTCCCCGTGATCATTCCTGTCAGTTCAGCTTGATGTTGATTTTTATTATGTTTAAAAGGCTTCATTTTCCTTAGTCTGATGCTTGCGTCTCTCTTTCGCTCTCTCTTTTCTTTTTAGCTTAGTATATCCTATTGCTTCTACCTCAACATTACCCCAGTCCAAGTATAGGTATTATTTTTCTGTTTAAAAACATTGTATTTTTTAATTTAATATTGATTTAAAACAATTTGAACAATTTCAAACAATTTTGAAATTTTTAACTTCATACCATGGTTTCTGTGTGTCAGATATTTTATAACTAGATTTTCTAGGTTAGAAGGAAATATACTGTAGGGTTCTGCAGTGGGACATGAAGAAAAGTACTTGCTTTTTAAAAAATCTAATTTTATTTTTAAAGTCCAAAAGAAAAGTTAAGAGTTTAAGAGAGGATTTTATTAGTGAAAAATAGAATGTTTAATGTTTGTTGATAAAGGTGGTACACTTTCATTCCCAGTTTTTTTATTCTCATTTTATATATTGTCATCTGTACTGTAATAGGTTTGAGATGAAAGTAGAGATTAAAACTCATAACTGTTCTTGGGCTCCAAAATCAATGTGGATTGTGAACTGCAGCCATGAAAATAAAAGATGCTTCCTCCTTGGAAGAAGAGCTATGACAAACCTAGACAGTGTATTAAAAATCAGAAACATCACTTTGCGGACAAAGGTCCATCTAGTCAAAGCTGTGATTTTTCCAGTAGTCATGTATGTGTGTGAAAGTTAGACCATAAAGAAGGCTGAGTGTTGAAGAATTGATGCTTTTGAACTGTGGTGTTGGAGAAGACTCTTGAGAGTCCATTGGACAGCAAGATCAAACCAGTCATTCCTAAAGGAAATCAGTCCTGAATATTCACTGGGATGACTGATGCTGAAGCTGAAGCTCCAGTACTTTGGCCATCTGACAAGAAGAGCTGACTCATTGGAAAAGACCATGATGCTGGGAAAGACTGAGGACAAGAGGAGAAGGGGGTGGCAGAGGCTGAGATGGTTGGATGGCATCACTGACTCAATGGACATGAGTTTGAGCATACTCAGGGAGATAGTGAAGGACCGAGAAGCCTGGCGTGCTGCAGTTCATGGGATCACAGAGTCAGACATGACTTAGAGACTGAACAATAAGAGTATATAATACTTTAATTGATGTATTTATTCAGAGGAAAAAAAAAAAAACTAGATAACTCACAAATTGAATACCCTCCAAATATGTAAAATTCCATGAAAACAAAATGGTTTTAAAAATGTAAAATTTTATTGTATAATCTTAAATATTAACTCTATCAAAAATTTTGACAACCTCTTAGAACCAAGAACTATTATTGGATTTTCTTATCAAACAATTTCATAGTAATATGTTTCCTTCATAGATTTATTAAAATCTGAAATTATTTATTTGCTAGTATGCTGTTTTATCGGAGAAGGCAATGGCACCCCACTACAGTACTCTTGCCTGGAAAATCCCATGGACGGAGGAGGCTGGTAGGCTGCAGTCCATGGGGTTGCTCAGAGTCGGACACGACTGAGCGACTTCACTTTCACTTTTCACCTTCATGCATTGGAGAAGGAAATGGCAACCCACTCCAGTGTTCTTGCCTGGAGAATCCCAGGGATGTGGGAGCCTGGTGGGCTGCCGTCTATGGAGTCGCACAGAATCGGACACGACTGAAGCGACTTAGCAGCAGTAGCAGCAGCATGCTGTTTTATTGTCTGCCTCCTCTGCTGGACCCTAAGCTCAGTATTATGAACAGAAACCTGAAAGAAATGAGAATCAGTCTTACAGATCATCTGGGGAGAGACTCTTCTAGGCAGAAGGGACAAGAACAAAATCCTGAACTGGGGATAATTCTGATGTGAACTGCAAGAACAGTGTAGTTGGAGTGGAAAAAAATTTTTTTCGTTACTTATTTTCTCCACTCTTTATAGAACTTTAATAGAAAAAGATGAAACAGTGGTAAACACCCACATACTCCTTATTTGGAATTACATTTAAATTTTTGACACATTTGACTTTAACTTTTCTCTGTATGTACATAGCATATATATTGTATTATTTGACTCCTTGAAAGTAAATTGCTGATTTTATAACATTTAATTCCTAAGTCTTGCAACAAATGTGTTTCAGGAAAAGTCTCTACCATTAAAACACACAAGAAATTTAACTTTGACTCAGTATTATCATCTACTGTATAATTCATACACAGGTGTTCTAATTATTCTGATAAATTGCTTTATAGCCATTGTGTTTCCACTTAGGACCTACTCAAACATCACACATTACCTTTAGTTGTGACATTTCTTTGGTTTTCTTTAGAAGTAACGCCACCTATTTTTGTCTTTCATGAAAATGACATGTTGCAGAGTTCAGGTTGTTTGTCCTATAGAATGTTTCACAGTCTCAGTCTCTCTTATTGTTTCCTTATAATTAGATCCAGGTTACATTTTTTGGGCAAAATAATACCTTGTAGGAGATGCTGTATCCTTTCCATTGTGTAGCTCACACGGTGAAGAATCTGCCTGCAATGCTGGAGACCTGAGTTCAATCTCTGGGTGGAGAAGATCCCTTGGAGAAGGGCATGGCAACTTACTCCAGGATTCTTGCCTGGAGAATCCCATGGACAGAGGAGCTTGGTGGGCTACAGTCTATGAGACTGCAGAGTCAGGCACAACTGAGCGATGAACACTTTCACTCCCACTGGAAAAGGAAGCCACTTATAGGAGTCACTAAGTTTAATCACCTTGTTAAAGTTACATTGTATGGGAACATTTAAGTTTTTAATTAAGAGAAACATGGATGAAAAGTTAGTTTTATCAATCTCAATTTATTTCATTGTAATCACTTTATCCCACCCTTCATTTGTTCCTCAAATATAAAAGTACTATTTTTGGGATGGACAAAATTTCTGATCTAGTTTGTAATACAGATAAGTAATCAGCAAAATTAGTGTCTTATGAGAAATGTCTTACTGTTGTGTTAGAGAATGCTGTAGAAACACATGGTGGGCATGCTGTTGTTCAGTCAAGTCTGACTTTTCACGACCCCATGAAAAATAGCTGGCCAGCTCCCTCTGTCTATGGAATTTTCCTGGCAAGAATACCACAGTGGGTTGCCATTTCCTCCTCCAGGTAGAAACACATAGGGGAAAGCCTTAATTTGACCTTAAGAGATCAAAGAAGATGCTCTAGATGAAATGCCATAACTTTAAGCAAAATGAGTGACAGGGTTGAGGTAGCATGAAATAAGGTTCAATTTTTATGGTGTGTATTTTCAGTAAATTTTATATTATTTTAGAGAGTATTAGTTGCATTCTTCCTCTTATTTGTTTTATTTCTGAGACATAGCATTTTTAAGCAAAAAAAATAAAAATAAAAAACCTGCAATCTTCTAACATATCCTAAATCCTTACCCTTAAATTTCTCAGGTTCTTGATTGTCTTCAGTAGATAAACATGGCTAAAATAGCAGCTGGAGCTGCATCTGCAATTCTAGTGAGAAATACTTTATAAGAAAAGTAATCAAGTTTAAGGAGATTGCAAAAAGTAGAGATTTGATAAGGACTTCAAGCCTCAGAGAGGCCAGTGATAGTAGGAACTAATATAATTTCTTTAATGTCTACTAACATTGTCTTATTTGATCCATAGCAGCATAATAGGTATTGTCATCATAATTTATTTCCTTGTTTTATAATCTGAAGGGAAGTTAGGATAAGAAAATTTAGGAAACTTAGTGTCCTGATTCCAGCTCTTAAAGTAATTGCCTCTTCTTCTACAGCACATTATCTGAACTCACTGTACCCATTATTAATCAGGTAAATGAGGGTAATAAAATTATTTTCTAACATTGTCTCAGGGTTAAATTAGTGATTGAACAGCAAAACCTATGAAAATCATGTTGAGAATTATAAAGATTTCTGAAAATATAAAATTTTAATTCACTATATACTCAAGTGCCCTCAAAACCTTTGAGCTCTTGATCCTAGGAGTAGTTAACGATCAAGACTCCAATATTTAATTGAGTTTCTAATAATAAATAGTCCTCTACTGGTACATGAAAGAAAGACATTTAGACCAGTGCTTTGCATCACTGTTCAAAGTGACAGATTATTTTTTTTTACAATGAAATTGTCAAGTTATAAATAGATTTACAGCAAGATATCATCATAACTGCCCAAAACTTCCCAACGCTTCAAAATGGTTATGTGGACATTGTGAATTCCTATAATGTCAGCACCACCAAATTCAATTTAACTACAATCATAAGTTAGTACTAAGTATACATAATCCTTTCATTGATTGCATTTCTTCTTCATGTGTGAGATGATTTTTAAGATAGACCAAATGATGAAAAGACCCTTGCTCCTTGGAAGAAAAGTTATGACCAGCCTAGACGGCATATTAAAAAGCAGAGACATAACTTTGCCAACAAAGGTCTGTCTAGATAAAGCTATGGTATTTCCAGTAGTCATGTATGGATGTGACAGTTGGACTATAATGAAAGCTGAGCACTGAAGAATTGATGCTTTTGAACTGTGGTGTTGGAAAAGAATTTTGAGAGTCGTTTGGATAGCAAATAGATCCAACCAGTCTATCCTAAAGGAAGTCAGTCCTGAATATTCATTGGAAGGACTGATACTGAAGCTAAAACTCCAATATTTTGGCCACCTGATGTGAAGAACTGACTCACTTGAAAAGACCCTGATGCTGGGAAAGATTGAAGGTGGGAGGAGAAATATCACTATTTCCTTCTTTTTTATGTTTGAATAATTTTCTGTTGTGTATACTATATCTTCTTTATTCATTCTTCTGTCAGTAGACTTTTATGTTGCTTCCATGTCTTCACTTCAGTACAGCTCAGTCAGGTCCAACTCTTTGTGACCCCATAGACTGCAGCACCCAGGCTTCCCTGTCTACCACCAACTCCTGGAACTTGCTCGAACTTGCTCATGTCCATCGAGTCAATGACACCATCCAACCATCTCATCCTATGTCGTGCCCTTCTCCTTCTGCCTTCAATCTTTCCCAGCATCAGGGTCTTTTCCAGTGAGTCAGCTTTTCACGTCAGGTGGCCAAAATATTGGAGCTTCTGCTTCAGCATCAGTCCTTCCAATGAATATTCAGGACTGATTTCCTTTAGGATTGATTGGTTGGATCTCTTTGCAGTTCAAAGGACTCTCCAGAGTCTTCTCCAACACCACTGTTCAAATGCATGAATTCTTCAGTGCTGAGCTTTCTTTATGGTCAGCTCTCACATCTGTACATGACTACTAGAAAAACCATAGCTTTGACTAGACAGAATTTGTCTGCAAAGTAATGCCTCTGCTTTTTAATATGCTGCCTAGGTTGGTCATAGCTTTTCTTCCAAGGAGCAAGTGTCTTTTAATTGCATGGCTGTAGTCACCATCTGCAGTGATTTTGGAGCCCAAGAAAATAAACTCTGTTACTGTTTCCATTGTTTCCCCATCTATTTGCCATGAAATGATGCGACTGGATACCATGATCTTTTTTTGAATGTTGAGTTTTAAGCCAGACTTTTCATTCTCCTCTTTCACTTTCATCAAGAGGCCCTTTAGTTATTCTTAGCTTTCTGCCATAAGGGTGGTGGCATCTGCATATCTGAGCTTATTGGTATTTCTCCCAGAAATCTTGATTCCAGCTTGTGCTTCATCCAGACGAGCATTTCCCATGAAGTATTCTTGCATATAACTTAAATAGAATGACAATATACAACCTTTACATACTCCTTTCCCAATTTGGAACCAGTCCATTGTTCCATCCTGGGTCTAACTGTTGCTTCTTGACCTGCATACAGGTTTCGCAGGAGGCAGGTAAGGTGGTCTGGTATTCCCATCTCTTGAAGAATTTTCTACAGTTTATTGTGATCTAACAGTTGAAGGCTTTGGCATAGTCAATAAAGCAAAAGTAGATGGTTTTCTGGAAATCTTGTGCTTTTTCTATTATCAAATTGATGTTGGCAATTTGATTTCTGGTTCCTCTGCCTTTTCTAACACCAGCTTGAACATCTGGAAGTTCTTGGTTCACATACTGTTGCAACCTTGCTTGGAGAATTTTGAGCATTTCTTTGCTAGCATGTGAGATGAATGCAATTGTGTGGTTGTTTGAACATTCTTTGGTATTGCCTTTCTTTGGGATTGGAATGAAAACTGACCTTTTCCAGTCCTGTGGCCACTGCTGAGTTTTCCAAATTTGCTGACACATTGAGTGCAGCACTCTAACAGCATCATATTTTAGGATTTGAAATAGCTCAGCCTGAATTCCATCACCTCCACTAACTTTGTTATGATGCTTCCTAAGGCTACTTGACTTCGGAATCCAGGATGTCTGGCTCCAGGTGAGTGATCACACCTGGGTCCCTAAGATCTTTTTTGTATAGTTCTTCTGTGTATTCTTGCCTCCTCTTCTTAATATCTTTTGCTTCTCTTAGGTCCATACCATTTCTGTCTTTTATTATGCCCATCTTTGCATTAAAAGTTTCCTTGGCATCTTTAATTTTATTTAAGAGGTCTCTAGTGTTCCCGATTTTATTATTTTCCTCTATTTCTTTACATTGATCACTGAGGAAGGCTTTCTTATCTCTCCTTTATATTCTCTGGAACTCTGCATTCAGACAGGTATATCTTTCCTTTTTACTTTGCCTTTGGCTTCTCTTCTTTTCTCAGTTATTTGTAAGGCTTCCTCAGACCTCCATTTTGACTTTTTGCATTTCTATTTTTGAGGGGGATGTTCCTGATTGACACCTCCTGTACAATGTCACAAATCTCCATCCATACTTCTTCAGGCACTGTATCAGATTAATCCCTTGAATTTATTTGTCACATCCACTGTATAATCATAAAGGATTTGTTTTAGGTCATACCTGAATCATCTAGTGGTTTTATCTACTTTCTTCAATTTAAGTATGAATTTGGCAATAAGAAGTTCATTATCTGAGCCACATCAGCTCCTGGACCTGTTTTTGCTGACTGTATAGCTTCTCCATCTTCGGCTGCAGAATATAATCAATCTGATTTCAGAATTGAGCATCTGGTGACATCCATGTGTAGAGTTGTCTCTTGTGTTGTTGGAAGAGGGTGTTTGCTATGACCAGTGTGTTCTCTTGGCAAAACTCTTTTAGCCTTTGCGCTGCTTTATTTTGTACTCCAAGGCCAAATTTGCCTATTGCTGCAGCTTTCTCCTGACTTCCTTCTTGTGCATTCCAGTCCTCTCTGATGAAAAGGACATGTTTTTCTTTGACGTTACTTCTAGAAGGTCTTGTACGTCTTCATAGAACCATTCAACTTCTTCAGAATAGTGGTTGGGGCATAGACTTGGATTACTATGATATTGAATGATTTGCCTTGGAAACAAATAGAGATCATTCTGTCATTTGTGAGATTGCACCCAAGTTCTGCGTTTTTGGACTCTTTTGTTGACAATGAGGGCTACTCCATTTCTTCTAAAGGATTCTTGACCTCAGTAGTAGATACAAAGGTCATGTGAATTAATTTCACCCATTCTGGTCCATTTTAATTCACTGATTCCTAAAATGTCGACATCGACTCTTGCCATCTCCTGTTTGACCACTTCCAATTTACCTTGATTCATGGATCTAACATTCCGGGTTCTTATGTAATATTGTCCTTTATTGCCTTGGACTTTATTTCCATGACCAGTCATATCCATAGCTGGGCATTGTTTTCACTTTGGTTCCATCTCTTCATTCTTTCTCAAGTTATTTCTCCATTCTTCTCCAGTAACATATTGGGCACCTACCAACCTGGGGAGTTCATCTTTCAGTGTCCTATCTTTTTGCCTTTTCATACTGTCCATGGGGTTCCCAAGGCAAGAATATTGAAGTGATTTGCCATTCTCGTCTCCAGTGGACCACGTTTTATCAGAACTCTCCACCATGATGCATCCATCTTGGGTGGCCCCACATGGCAAGGCTCCTAGTTTCATTGGGCTAAACAAGATTGTGGTCCTTGTGATCAGTTTGGTTAGTTTTCTGTGAATGTACTTTCATTCTGTCTGCCCTCTGATAAATAAGGATAAGAGGCTATGGTAGCTTCCTGATGAGAGAGACTGACTGTGGGGGAAACTGGGTCTTGTTCTGATGGGTGGGGCCATGCTCAGTAAATATTTAATCCAATTTTCTGTTGATGGGCAGGACTGTGTTCCCTCCTAGTTTTTTGTCCTGAACCCAAACTATGTTAGGGGTATGAAGGTAATGGTGATCTCCTTCAAAACAACTTGTGCATGCACCTTTTTATTCAGTGCCCCGACCCTATAGCAGGCCACTGTGGATCCTTGCCCCCACCGGAGACTCCTGGACACTCACAAGTTAGTCTGGCTCAGTCTCTCCTGGGGACACTGCTCCTTTCTACTGGTGCCCGGGGCACACAAGGTTTGTTTGTGTCCTCCAAGAGTCTGTTTCCCCAGGCCTGTGGAAGTTTTGTGACCAAATCCCACTGGCTTCCAAAGTCAAATTCCCAGGGGATTCTCAGTCCCTTTGCCAGATCTTCAGGTTGGAAAATTTGTTGTAGGTCCTAGAACTTTCTTAACAGTGTAAGAGTTTCTTTGGTATAATTGTTCTGCAATTGTGTTATTACTACCTAAAAGTTACAGTTACTACTTAAAAGTTACAGTTAGTATTTAATACTAATTAGTAGTAGTGCTAATATTGTGAAAACCTATAATTATATTTTTAAATGCTTCTTTCTGTCCTCTGATACAGCAAAAATCTTTACTGTATATTTAAATTTTTAGGCTATATTATTACACATTTTATAAATGTGAGAATTAAATAAGTTAGTACAACAAAATAATTAAACAGATATGATATATGTTTAATAAAAATAACTATGACATGTTTTTTTTTCTATTTGTAGTCTTTATCCTTTTTTTGATAGTGTTAAAACTGAATATAGTGTATAGTAAAATTCACTCTAACCTATAGTTTTCATCTTATGAAACCAGATTACATTAATTCTTAATGTCAATACAATATGATGGCATCAAAATAAATATCTTCTCAACAAAACTTTTCAGCAAAGAATACTTAGGACTTTACTTAATCACTTTGCTTAGTAGGTTTTTAGACTTGTGGGTATTAGTTCCCAGCTCTCCAGAAATTCCCATTCACTTTATATGTACAGGCTTGTTTTGGTAAAACAGCTGTTTTTCAATTTATTCCTTTGCATCTCTGAATTTACCATATAGTCTGTCCATGTCCAAAATATTCATGATTTAGAACCATTTTCAAGCACATCAAATGTCAGCATAAGATAAAACACTATTAGAGATAATGGCTTTAAAGTACTTAAATAGTTGTGAAATTATGAAATAAAGATTGGAATCCAATAAAGTTTTAGTTTTAATATAGAAATCATAAAGTCCTGTTTAACATAACTGCTCTTTTCTGGTGAGATATTTTTTGTAAATAATCTTAAATCCCAAAAATAAGCAATGTTTTTCTCTGTAATTTTTTTTTCCTAACCTACACAGAAGTTCACACAACTCAGGTAGAATAAGATAGAGTATCTTTTATCAGATTCCCTATAGCCGCTTCAGAGCTCATCAAACAGTTTTGGAAAAACATATAAATGTGTCATATTATAATATTTTTCTCCATTGTCATCTGTCATATATATAAAATTTAGAGAAAGACATTTTCCTTGCTTTCCATACTTTGAAAATAGGATTTTATGAAAGTCAGTATTATAGCATCTTGTCTATGGCCAGCCCCAGTAATAGTCATCCTGAAGGCACATGTCTCAAGGAGACTGTCTCCTTCCATTTTCAGAAAGTGAAAAGGCTCATTAAGTACTTCTACACACTTTGAGGAAACTGAAAAGTGACCAAATAATTTCATTACGAATCCTCATTATCACAAATAAGCAAATCACATCCCTTTTTAGAAGCCTTTTCTACAAGGTGTACAGGACATTAAGTGGGTAAGAGCTGTTCATTTTCTTTTGTAAAGAGTTTATAGGCTGAATTACATTTTCCAAAATTTACATTTGCAATGTCTACCAAATATGCAGATTGATATGCAAAGTCTGTTTAATGTCTGGACAAGATATTAACAGTCTTTTGTGTCTTCTGAAGTTTAATCAAAATCTTTATGGAAATCAAGAAAACAATTGAAACTCCATTTTTCAAATTGAAATATATAAGACCAAGGGGAAACATTATTTTGTTTCTGAGATTAAACACATCACTTTTTTGTCATTAGTAAGATCTGACAGAATCAGCTCTACACTGCTGCTGCTGCTGCTGCTAAGTCACTTCAGTCGTGTCCGACTCTGTGCGAGCCCATAGATGGCAGCCCACCAGGCTCCCCTGTCCCTGGGATTCTCCAGGCAAGAACACTGGAGTGGGTTGCCATTTCCTTCTCCAATGCATGAAAGTGAAAAGTGAAAGTGAAGTCGCTCAGTCATATCCGACTCTTAGCGACCCCATGGACCGCAGCCTGCCACTATAAGGAAGCAAAACATTGATTATCAAAATTTCCCCTTTTGTCTACCCATAGGACATTTCATTTGCAACCTCTGAATCTGGAAAAGTACATCAGGAAAAACGTACCTTTACAGGTGTACAGACAAATCAAGGGAACAAAGCATTAATGCATGTTTACTCTTTTGGAATACTCAAGCTTATCCCATTGTTCAGTTCTTTCAAACTGAACCTATCTCTGATCTCGGGAATAGTATCATTGTCTTGGAGAACATTTTCCAAGGGTACCAAATTTTATTGCTAAAACTAGGACATTCCTGAGCAAACCTGGATAGGTAGTCACTCTGCCATTGATGCTGTATCTGCCACATTACTAGTTGAATAATCTTGGGTAAATTACTTCTCTGTGCTCCAGTTTCTTCATCTGTAAATTGGAAGTAATAATAGTATAATGTCATATTGTTTTATAGGACTGACTACCCTAATAAAATAAATTAGCACTCGTAGAAGAATCTGGTATTTTGAAAGTTGTGTGTCAGCTATCATCATCATTATTGTTATCACCATCATCATCATCACTGTCAGAAATGTTAAAGATGAAATTTTCTCTCTACCTCACTTCATTTCTTACCCTCACCCCAGTTCTCTAAAATCTTTTTCTTATTTACTGCTTGATTACATCATTTACTTAAAAATATTCTAATTGGCCAGTAACTGTTTTTTTTTTAATCAACTGTACTTTTTAAAAACCTATATCCCCATGTATTTCTCAGCTACTGTATGATACTTAGCTTCCACATTTCCTACTATTTTTTTTTCTGTTTCCTTCATTAATGTAGTGGTGAATCTGGCTCACCAAATGTGATGAAATTTAAAAAATAATAATTCAAATCAAGTAAATCTTACATAACTTAGGCATACAATGCTGTGCTTCTAAAACCAAAGAGATATTCTGAATAAGTTCTGTTGAACTCTGAAGACAGTGGATATGTATGTTTTTGTGTGCTCTTACTTTCCAGTGTTTCTCTCAGCAATTAAAGTCTGAAAATATTTGATTGATTTTTTTTTCAATTTGATATAAATTTGGAAATTACTGTTGAGTTATTTTGGTTAATTTACTGTAAAATCGTAAGAGGTGCAGCCTAATCATTCTTTTTACTGTTACTCAACTTTGACCTTCACCCTATTCCACAAAGAAAATCCTTATTTCCTCAAACCATTGAGCCCTTTATTTTGCCAAGTATTTGTAAGGTGACCTTTGTGTTTGATGATCTGTTAGAGCAATGCAAGAAACTATTTCACAGAGTTCTTACCACATTTATCAGAAAATAGGACTTTCATAACTACACTGGCTTCAGTAAAATTCTTGAGTCAGAACAATGCCTTATGCTGATGTGATACATTAATAACAAATCTAGTGCTCCTACATTGGCAAAGAATAAAAAAATGAAACTCATTTTAGCTATATTGCAAGTACTTCAAAACAAGATATGTTTGAGAGGCAATTTAAAAACCATATTCTTATACCTTAGTAAATCTGACTCAACATTAAAATAATACATTTTAATACAGAAAGTAAAACAGATTCTTGAAAATTACTGGCCAACAATTAATAATTATTATAGGGTAATTGTTTAAGTAGTGTCTGGAAAATTCAGCTTTCTAAAAATATATAAAAGAGAAAACATCCAGAGTGGTTCAGAATTAATTCATATAGTTTGTGTACCATCTGGAAACACTCATGAAGTTAAAATGAAAAGCATTTCAAAATCTATTTCTCCATCTTGTTTGCTGACTTACTTTTTGGAAAATAAAGTTGGAAATATCAAAATTTACATAAGGGTCTTAGTTGACTCAGATTGAGTTATTTTTATATCATGAGGCAAAAACCACATTTCCCTATTCCATGAATTTGGGCTTTGTTTCATTAAATATACCTATTGGTTTATTTAAGAGTTTTATATTGACAGAGTGAGTTTCATAAAACATCATTGTTTAAGCCATCTTTTTCCTTTGTTGAAGTACTTATTCCTTTTGTGGTATTTGAATTACTCAGGAACCCAACAATGATAGCACAAAGCAGATTCATAGAGATGAAGATAAAAGGGAAATCAGAAACTTTCTGTAGCCTTTACAAAATATCTGCATTTCATATGTGAATATAAACTTTGTAAAAAGCTGGAAAAACAAATGTTATTTTCATAAAAATTTCTTTCTAAAATGGAAGAGTCAATGAATTTCCTGGAAGTATATTCTGATGAATCATTCTGCTTGTAAGATTTTCTCTCATAGTTCTCCATCATCTTTAAGATGTTAATTGCCTTGAAGTTTTTTTATACTTTTTATTTTTTGTGAATTTTCCAAATGTTTATAGTAATGAACAGTTTATGGTACACAGTCTGGAAAAATAGGTATAGAGGTGAAATTAAGTACGTTTGGGCTTTGTTATTTAAACATCATAAACACAATTGTATAGTAATGAAGGGCTTCCCAAGTGGTCCTAGTGGTAAAGAACCCATCTGCCAATGCAGGAGACTTAAGAGATGAAGGTTCAATCCCTGACCTGGGAAGATCCCTTGGAGAAGGGTATGGCAAATGACTCCAGTATTCTTGTCTAGAGAATCCCATGGACTAAGGAACCTGGCAGGCTATAGTCCATAGGGTCACAAAGAGTTGAACACGACTGAGGCAACTTAGCACACACATATAGCAATAAAGGTTGAATTCAGATTCTAAAGTTAAAATCTGTCTCCTCATATGCTATGGATATATTTTGCTCTTAATTTATAATAACCCAAATATTATTAATGATATAAAGTAAACTTACAATGTTATAAGAAGAAATTAGGTAATTAATTAGTCAGTTGCAATAATGTTTGATATCTTTAGGCAAAATAACATTAACATTTGTTCTTGTTACAGTTATTATTTTTCTGTTCTACTCTGTGTTATTCATATAGACTTTTGACTTTTAAATGAAGTTTGCTGTCAAACATGAAAAAATTTAAGAATATTTTTAGATTGCTGCTGCTGCTGCTAAGTCGCTTCAGTCATGTCTGACTCTGTGTGACCCCATGGACGGCAGCTCACCAGGCTCCCTCGTCCCTGGGATTCTCCAGGCAAGAACACTGGAGTGGGTTGCCATTTCCTTCTCCAATGCATGAAGGTGAAAAGTGAAAGTGAAGTCGCTCAGTCGTGTCTGACTCTTAGGGATCCCATGGACTGCAGCCTACCAGGCTCCTCCGTCCATGGGATTTTCCAGGCAAGAGGGATGCCATTACCTTCTCCATTTTTAGATTAACCAAGAACAAAGAAACATTGACTTCCTTACTTTCACATATATTATCTTACTTACCACACAATATCCTGAATCCTCTGTTATTTTATCTCTATATGTATGAGGTTTTGATACTGTAAAGGGTAGGTGGTTGTTCAAGATAACAATTGCAAAATTAGAGTGACAAGGTTAAATCCACATCTTTTAACTCTCAGATTTACTCTGTAGTCCTCTTATTTCCATGCAGAGTTTTGCCTTCCTTGTCATAATTGACCCCTTGATATAGCCACATATTTTAAGATACTGTGGTTTAACAGCCTCCTCATTCTCCAGCTCTATTTTTTTTTTTTAATATCTTGCTCAAGATTTTAGAGCAGGTGATTTATGAACCAAAATGGGAGTTCCCTGCTGGTCCAATGGTTAAGACTGTGCTTCTACTGCAGGGGCAGGGATTCAATCCTTGGTCAGGGAACTAAGATCCCACATTCCTGCATGTCATGTGCCATGCGATGTGGCCAAAAAAAGTCCCAAAGATTGGGCAGCATGATACAACTTTTGGTTTATAATATAAGGCCATTTCAGAAGAGAGGGATAATTAGAGAGAGATTCATTTATTCGGTTCATATATTAATTGTGCATCTACTCTAGGATGCAACTTTATAGGACCTGAGGATACATTGGGGATCAGAAGATAAAACAACTTATTCTCTTGGAGTGCAATTTCTAGTAGAGGCCACAGATGATAAACAAATACTAATAAAGTATCTAATATAGGGGAATGTTAAGGGTAAAAATAATGCAGGAAAAGTAATAGAGTCAGTTGGTTAAATGAATTTTGCAGTTTTTGATGGGATGATTCAAACAAAGCTCTGTGAGAAGGTGACATTTGAATGAAGCAGTGAATGAAGGTAGTGGATTAAGTCACACAGCTATCTTTTGGAAGAGCATTCCAGACCAAGAGAACATCAAATACAAAGTTTGTGAAGTTGGAATGTGCTGGACATATTCATGGGCCAGAGGAGGCCAACTGGGGTTGAGTAAACTGAATGAAGGGGAGGATAGAAAATGTTTCCACAGAAGTGCAGACTTCTGGGACCTTGTAGATCTTTGTAAAGACTTTGGTTTTTACTTTTATTGAAATGGGAGACATTGGATGCTTCCATCAATGAGTCTTATTATCTGACTCACTGATGGAAGCATCCAATGTCTCTATCTTGTTGAATAGAGAGGAAAGGGCAATACATGAGGGTCAAAGTAGGGAATTCATTTAGGAGGCTGTTAAAAAAAATCAGGTGGTTCTAACCAGTGTGGTACAATTGACATGACTGGCAGCTGTCAGATAGAAGACAGGATCTACGAGATTTCTTGATGGATTAAGAGTAATTTTTGCGTGTGTGTGTAAAAGGAATCAATATGATTCTTAAGTTGGCCAGAAAACTTCAAAGAATGAAGTGTTGCTATTTACTGAAATGAGTAAAACAGAGGGAAATGTAGATTTGGGAGTAAGAGTGGAGGGAGAAACAGGATAAGGGACTCAGTTTTGAACATAATGTTTGATACTGATCCTTTTTAAATTCCAATGGAGATTAAATGGAAGCTAAAGCTATACTGATGTAAGAGGGTCCAGCTCCTAGGACATTTGGTCTAAATGGTGCAGGGTTATAACCATTCAAAAACAAATATTAAGCATTTTTTATGTGGCATATCAAGTACTGATTGCTAGAATATAATAATAAGATATAAGCTTAAAAAGATCTCAAGTCACATCATGATATGTAGTTTATGTCAAAGGTGATTTGAGTCATATAGTGTTCACAAACATGAAACCTTGGAAATAAGAATACTTGATCTGTTATAGCATTGTTAAAGCTATACTAGGAGTTTTAGTCAATTGACCATCCTCTTGAAGAAGGGTTGGTTTTTATCATGGTTTGGTCTCCTGAAATTTCTGTTATGACAGATATAAAGAACACTAAACTCATAGATCTTGTTCACATTTAATGCCCGTCATTCTTTCTCTTTCATCTTACTGATAAAATTCAGGTGGTGAGTTGCATTCGATCATAGTATGGTATATATAAGGTTGTTGATGTTTATGTTTTCTGAGCTAGACAGTATTACCTGAAAGATGATTATTAATTAATTGCTAGACTTTTTTGTTCCTCATTTGAGTGTTTTGTACTTTTTGTACTGTTGTTTTGACATTTGGTCTTCTTCTCTTAACAACTCTGCATGAGGTTTTTGAAAGACCTGTAAAGGCACTGAGTATAGTATATATATGTTTCTAATAATGCAACTACCCAGGAAAGGCAGAAGTTATTTGGTTTCTTTTTTTCTTTTTTTTTAGTTTTATAGGTCTTTAGGATAACTTTGAGAATGTATTATATCTGCCATTATGGAAGACTGCTGTGCTGAACGTTGGTGCTTGATATTCAATTACAGCATCTTTCCTTTAAGTCAAAGAAGAGAGCAAATAGCCCTCTGTTCAGGGAACCAGTAGCACTAACCACTCTCCAATAGTAACAGTAATTTAAGCTGTCAGAGACCAACACTAGTCTGTGTCCCCTGGAGAAAAAAGCAGTTAAAGCAAAATTTCATGTGGTTTTTCTTTCATGATTTGAGCTCCTTCTGAGAAATACATCTAGAGTTATGCAGGAATATATCAAAACTGTTTCATTGACAGTGTCCTAGCAGAGTTCTTTATCAGATAATAACTGTGAAGTTGTATCTGGCGGTATGTGAAGTGCTGTGATTCAGGTTGCAGCATGGTGGCTCACTTGTAAGGAGAATTTCCACATTCAGAATAATCTTTGTATGAAGTTTCCATAAAACATAAAAGGACAAAGTCTGGATAAAATAAAAAATTTTTAAAAACTGTATATATATATATATATATATATATGAATATATATATATATGTTTCTAAGGTGAGCTAACAATGTGGGAGACAATGAAATGTAAATAGTAACTCCATCCTAAAACAAAAATCAGTGTGTATGATCTCTACAGTTGAAAAGATGTCAATTAGAAACACATCTCTTTGTTTTCTGCTAAAAAATTTGCTATGCACATGTTATCCTTTTTTCTACTTATTCATAGATCCATAAAAATCAATGTAATTGAATTGTGTCTTTTAAAATTTTACATAAATGGACTCATACTGTATAGGTACTTTTTCTAGTTGCATTTTTTTAAGTCTAATATTAGATTTTTGAGAAGTATTCATGTTTGGGAGTGTACCTCTAGAACACTAATTTTCTATTCCTCTTTTGAATATCATTTCCTAAGTATCAACCAATATTTATTTATTCCCCTTTTGATGGAAGTTGGGTCTTTAAGACTTTTCAAGAAACCTAGAAAGAAAAAAGGAATTGACAGTCAGATAATTTCTCAAGTCTGCTCCAACATGTTGGCACATAAATGTGTTGGGTTACTGTAAATTCTAAAGCTTCACAGAGTGGTTTTGGATGGGGGCAAACTATCACAGAGTAGAAATAGAGTTTTAAATCTTAGAACAAAGACACAAATGAGATTGTGGAAAAACCAAGAAACATGTCAGGTATGGAACTCACAGGTCTATAAAAGAGCCACAAAATGCAGTTTCAGTGTGGAAGGTCTCATGAGCATATTTCTTTTTCATAATTCTATTATCTGTTTTGGGCTTCTTATATAGTATAGTGATTTTGAATGCTTATTTTCCATCTGTATGTAACAGATTCTATTCATGTAAAACCTTACAGGGATCACAATTCTTGATCTCTTTAAGCCCTTCAGTATGAATATAAATCCAAGGACTATCCTTTTTCTTTTAGATCTTCTACTAAATAAATGGTACACATGTGACTGCCCTTCAGAATTAACTGGGGATCTTTATAAAATCACATACTTTTATAAACTCAACCTTGGAAATTCTGATAAAGGATTTATAGAACAAATAAATTATAATTTTTATTTAAAAAACAACAATAATTCAGAGAACATTTCAATTAAGATACCACTTCCCTAAATGTATAACGATTTTTAAAGAAAACATTCCCTAGCAAGAGTTGTTTAAAAAAAAGTTGTAAAAAAGCAACATGGTGTAGAAAAATGAAAAGCTTTACCTTGAAATCTTTGGCTGGAACTAAATTGTTTTGCTTCAACTATTTATATGCTGAAAATGAACATATCTAAGAAAGGTGTGAACACTACTGGCAAACTGATTTACACCTCAGAGTAAAGATAAAATGCCCTACCTGTGGACTAGGAAAAAATAAATAAGTCTTCTTACTCATTGTTTGTGTGGAGGATTTTTAGTACATTTTTAAAATCATGTTTCATGAATCCAGGCCCTTATAAAGCTGTGTAATTGGTTCTGTATGGCTGGAACTTAACGTATTTTCCATCATGTCTCCAGCATAGTGATGCTGTCCATGACCTTCTTCTGGATGTGATCACCTGGGTTGGAATTTTGCTGTCCCTTGTGTGCCTCCTGATTTGCATCTTCACATTTTGCTTTTTCCGTGGGCTCCAGAGTGACCGTAACACCATCCATAAGAACCTCTGCATCAGCCTTTTTGTAGCAGAACTGCTCTTCTTGATTGGGATCAACAGAACAGATCAACCAGTAAGCAACTTATGTTGTTGTTAGAAAACAATTTCTCCACTTGTAGCTTTCCAATTCTCAAAATATTCTTGTTTGAAAGTGTCCTCTCTTCCAGTTGTCTTAGTTACGAATTTTCATATCTTATTCAGTTTTCCCTTTTTCATTTCAATTGTCATAAAGAAGTAGTGAATATATGGATGTATGAATGTACATTTCTTGAGGAATTCTGTTCATAAATTTGCCTTTCTAAAGAACCATGTTTCTTTATTAGTCTTTATTTTTTAATCACAGAGCTGAATATTGAGGAGAGTTAAGTCATTTAAGGAATGGAGGAGTATCTTTTCTAACATGTATTTGTTGTTCTTTCATAATAAACTTTTTAAAGACAATGGAAATTATGTTGAAAATTGCATGTCTAACATGACTTTTTTAAAATATAAATTTATTTATTTATATTGGAGGCTAATCACTTTACAATATTGTATTGGTTTTGTCATACATCAACATGAATCTGCCATGGATGTACACATGTTCCCCATCCTGAACTCCCCTCCCACCTCCCTCCCATACCATCCCTCTGGGTCATCCCAGCAAAAGAGACACAAATGTATAGAACAGTCTTTTGGACTCTGTGGGAGAGGGCAAGGGTGGAATGACTTGGGAGAATGACATTGAAACATGTATAATATCATACATGAAATGAATTGCCAGTCTAGGTTCGATGCATGATACAGGATGCTAACATGACTTTTCTAATTGACTTATTTTGGAAAATAGTTCAAATTGTATATTGTTTTTATAATTTATATACTCATCCCAAGTTTTGTTTTACACTTCTTATTTTTTCAAGTTCTGTTTACATTTTAAATGCTAATGTCATACTTTATTACTAATGACATTTAGCCATATCAAGAAAGGAAGGGAAGGAAGGAGAGAAGAAGGGAGGAAGGAAGGGAGGAAAAGAAAGAAAAGAGGATAACAAGGAATAGTACCAGCCAACTGTTCTTGATAAAAACCAAACAAAAAATATGATCAATAGATAATATCTAATGTATTAAACAAACTTTATGCCCACTTGTAACTTTTGTGAGGCCCTTTCTATGTCCTTGAGATTCATGAAAATAGCACATTTGTTCTCATGACTAAAACTACAAATGAAAACTCATTTTTTAGAAGACTTTTAGGCATAATAAATCATTCGCTTAATGCTGTTCTCTGGTATGAGTCCATATGTACAGTCTTTACAATGAAAAAGCAGTTGAATTCATGTTTGTGATTACACATTCATGATTAATTAAAGGGTGCAATTACAGTGATTATACTTTTAATTGGTTATCATATACAAATGTGACAATTTTTCTCAGAAATGCATATAGATGAATAAGCAATCAAAGTACACATTTTTTTTCTCCAAAAACTACTCTCTGATAACAAAAGTTAATAGTTGAAGCCCTAACTCTAAAAATCAAGAAACTGTGATATTTCCCAAGAAGAAATCATTTCATTCTCTTTTTAACCTGCAATTCAACTGCTCTTTGATTTTTCCTTTCATTTAGAAACCTTCTTATTTTTGCTTCCTGTTGATACATATGGTATGATAAACTTCTCCAAATTTTGCAGACTGCACAAAACTAATTTCTGACAGTAGCATGAGGACAATGATTGGTATGAAACTTGGATAGGTGCAGCTCAGCCCAACTGTCTTTACTCTTGTTGCTGGATATGTGTCCTCTTCCTGCATCTTATATGGCAGTTAGGCTTTGCTTTCTCTCTCTGTGGGCCTCCCTGGTGGCTTAGACATTAAGGAATCTGCCAGCAATGCTGGGGACATGGACTCAATTCCTGGGTTGGGAAGATCACCTGGAGAAGGGAATGACAACCCACTCCAATATTCTTGCCTGGAAAATCCCATGGACAGAAGAGCCTGGTAGGCTTCTAAAGTCATGGGGTTGCAAAGTGTAATACACAACTGAGTGACTTTCACTTCCTTTTTCTCTCTCTAGCTCCTTTGGTGCCTGACTTCCTTATCACCCCTTCATCATCATCTCTCTAACCCAAGGATATAGACCTGCCTTTTGCCTCATTTCTCAAGGAACATACTCATCATTGAATCCATACTAATCAGATCATTTGTATGAATTTGTTGCCTTTTTTTTTTTTGTATAGGAACCACAGATTTTACTTAGGACTCATAAAAAATAAAGACTTCCCCTCCAGAAGAATGAGAATTTCAGGAACAGACATAAGAAAATTAATATATGGTCAGCTGAAACTTGTAGTACCTTAGAAAATATGACAGAGTAAGGGCCAGCTGCCTTTTTTTACCAAGCTTGTGTAGACCAGCATTTAGTAAAATAACACAAAAAATAAGAAAATGAAAGCACTTATGGAACAGTTTATTTTTACCAGATCTACTTTTACCTCTTTGCAGTACAAACTTCGCAATCCAGCTTAAATACTTTCTGAAACAAGGCAAGGAAGAAATAAACAATTAATAATAAGTAATAATCTCATAAACTATTTTAATTATTTTATTTTTATTTTGAGCTATTTTTCTCCTTGGTTTTAGTGTTTCTCCTTCATTTACATTGAAGAATTTAGTATGTTAATAAATACAGGATTATTTATACAGGACCAAGAAAAAAACTTATGAGATCTATTTTAAAACCTTTAGACTAATCTCCAGTATAATTATCAATAGAATCTTCTAAGAATCTTTTCTTACATGTTATACTTTTTTCTTATTATAATGCTCTGCTTTCATCCATATATATTATTAATCAAATGTTAAATATGGCAAATAGATGAAGAAACAGTGGAAACAGTGACAGACTTAATTTTTGGGGGGCTCCAAAATCACTGCAGATGGTAACTGCAGCTATGAAATTAAAAGATGCTTGCTGCTTGGAAGAAAGTTATGACCAACCTAGACAGAATATTAAAAAGCAGAGACATTACTTTGCCAACAAAAGGCTCTTTAGTCAAACCTATGATTTTTCCATTAGTCATGTATGGATGTTAGAGTTGGACTATAAAGAAGGCTGAGCGCTGAGAATTGATGCTTTTGAACTGTGGTGTGGGAGAGGACTCTTGAGAGTCCCTTGGATTTCAGGGAGATCCAGCCAGTCCATCCTAAAGGAAATCAGTCCTGAATATTCATTGGAAAGACTGATGCTGAAGCTGAAACTGAAACTCAATTACTTTGGCCACCTGATGCGAGAAACTGGCTCATTTGAAAAGACCCTGATGCTGGGAAAGATTGAACACAAGAGGAGAAGGGGACGACAGAGGATGAGATGGTTAGATGGCATCACTGACTCAATGGATATGAGTTTGAGTAAACTCTAGGAGTTGGCAATGAACAGGGAGGCCTGGTGTGCTGCAGTCCATGGGGTCGCAAAGAGTCGGACATGACTGAGTGACTGAACTGAACTGAACTGATAACTTTTAAATATAGGTTATATGTGATTAGGTTTTAATATATGAATTAAGTATATGAATTTTAAGAATCCTGTCTCAATTCTTTTGCAGACCTATTTTATTACTGTAGTCTTGATAAATATTTATTTTAACTTTATGGCAATTGGAACTTCATTTGATAGTTATCTGACTGACTCATGTGTTCCTTTCCCTAGATTGCCTGTGCAGTTTTTGCTGCCCTATTACATTTCTTCTTCTTGGCTGCCTTCACCTGGATGTTCCTGGAGGGAGTGCAGCTCTATATCATGCTGGTGGAGGTTTTTGAGAGTGAACATTCACGAAGGAAATACTTCTACCTGGTTGGCTATGGGATGCCTGCCCTCATTGTGGCTGTGTCAGCTGCTGTAGACTATAGGAGTTATGGAACTGATAAAGTGTGAGTTTATGTTTTCTTTCCTTTTTTCCCTTCTTTTTAAATCTAGTTAAAATTGAAACTTTGAATTTTCTCAGAAACTAAGATCTTTATATCACCTTACAGCAATAAATGACAGAACTATAGAAGCAAATGAGGATAATTCAATTCATGGGTTGTACTTTTGTTATTATGTAAAAAGAGATAGTATTCCGAGATTCCACATCTACATCACAAACTTGAGTAATTGTAAAGGGACGATACTTTTAATATCTTTCAGAGCATTGAGACTTTTGTCAAATCAAGAATTAGCTATGTTAAACATGTGTATTCAGAGGAGAGTGTAATCTCTGACACTGAAACCTTGTCTCCTTCCTGACATATCAATTCTAGTCACTAGAAAGTAACTTATACCATTAATAGAAAGGTAGATTTATAGGATCAGGGGCAACTTGTGGCTTCCCTTTTTTTCCTGGGTAGCTACTGGGGTCTAGTGATGACCTTTATTTTCAACATACCTTCAAACTGGTGAGACATACCCATAGAGATGTTAAGCATAATTATGGAAAGAAATTCAGTGAAAAAATTCCTGTAATTCACATCATTATAATAACTGGGATCCTGAGAATTAATTAGTTTTCAGAGAAGAAAGTTTAGAAAGAAGAACAAGACAGATCTCTGATGAATACTCACATTTAAGTCATAGATTGAGGAAGGAAAATAAAAATAGAGAAGGAAGAGAGGTGAAAAATAAAGCCTCTGAACTATGGAGAAAGTAAGAAAAAGTTTCAAGGTGGGGCTTTGTGTCCAAGATAATGTAAGTAGGGTAAGCATGGAGGAAAAATCATTTGTCCTATTTTGATAAAGTGCTAGAAACAGAAGCCAAATTGGAAGATGTGAAGAGACAAGTCAGTGGCAATAAAGTAGAGTCCTCATGTGTTATCTACAGCTTGAAAACATTTGATTGAGAAATAGTACAAATATTAATTTATGATAGCAGTGATGAAGAATTTTTAAAAGTGAAGCTGCAAGAACATCTACGGTGTGAAGAATCAAGTTGGAAAGAGGAGATTAGCAGACAGAAAGTATCTTATGCCTCATTTGTATTCAACATATATAGGCTGAATGAAAAGGAAAGGTCCTAGGGGGATAGAAAAGCATAGATTAGACATAAGATGAGAAAAACCTTGATTCAGTACTGAAAGTGGCCTTAGAATTCACCTAGTCCAAGGCATTAATTTTACAGATGAAAAAATCAGGAACCAGGTAAATTGCCTTGCCCATGATGATAGAGGTAGATGGTGGCAGACATGTAATGAAATGTCAGGTTTATTTCCACTAAAACTAGGATGTTTTTGAAATAGTCAGATGACCCCTGTCTTCTGATGTGTGAAGAAAATAACAGATAAGATAAATTTGGAAGTGGAGGAATTTTTCCATCAAGTAGGAGATGCTGATCTTTGCTGAATGAATAGGTGAGGTCATGTTGAAAAGACAGGAGATTTGAAAAGCTTTGAAATGAGCACTATGGAAAATGTGTTAAGGAGCCAATTAGATATTAATAAAAAGATTTCCAAGCAATAGTGAAGGCTCATATGAGGTTAGATAACATCAATTTATACAGAAGTTAATAAGCCAAATTTCATGACTTTCCACCAGCAGTCAGCAGCCTGAATATGCTAGCAATAAAGCAGCTCATTTCCCAGAAGAGAAGATTCAGGAGGGAATGACAAGAGGACTCCACAGTTACAAGGAACATAGTTAAAATAGAATATGCTTTGGTGTAGAAGCACCAACAGTGTATTTAAAAGAACACCATATCACTTCTGTTGAATTTTTTATTGAGAACAGTGACAGGCTACATAAAACCATTTGCCTAATATTGCTAGTAGTAATTATTTTTTAATCTAAACCTTGTGAATTGTAGTCAAATCTAAGGTCATTCTGTGTATCTCGGTGGCAATCATGGACCAGATTAGGATTAGATAAAATTATTGTCTATATTTTTCTGTAAAGACATTTTAGGAGACGGAGATTAGATAGATGATAGAATTTAATTTAAAACCTTTTATTGATATAATTTACGTGCCATAAAGTTCACCCTTTTAAAGAATATGCTTCCATTGTTTTTAGTATATTCAGTGTTAGGCATCCATCACCACTATCTAATTTTAGAATATTTTTATCCTTTCTAAAAGAAACCCATTAGCAGACATTGCCCTTAAATCATAGGATTTTTGTTTTGATTAATATGTTTCCACTCTAATATATTAAATTGACTGACATAGTTATTTGTTATCTATCTTTTCTTAGAATCAATACTATATATTCTCTTGTGACTTTGTTAAAGCCTTGGGTATCATTGCTTTAATTTCCTGCACCATACCTGGAAGCTCTCATTTACTGACATTATTACTTTGTAAGAATAGAAGCTAATTTATTTCCCAGGCACTGATTTGAAACAAGCCTTAATGATATTCAGTTTCACCATTATGATTTTTCCCAAAACAAGGAGAAGTAAAACAGATACAGATAAAATAATGGATAAATGAAAGAAGTATAGAAAAGGATAGGGAAAATTGTACTAAAACTCTATCACAGGTGGGCACAGAGCACTTAGTGCCTCATTTTTATATTTTCAATAAATTGTCCAGAGAGAGACCTTCAAAATACATGGAAAAAATTTTTGACTTATCCCTTTGGGACTTCAACTAGCCCAGTGTCTATAGAGTTCTGTTTTGCTCTTTGAAGAAGCACGTGTTGAAAAAGAAATGTTATTCAGTCATTTGTATGTACTTGATGAGCTGAAACAAAGAGATCATGTTTTCGTAGGGAGTTTAATCAAATGTTTAATCAATATGTTTAAAAATACATATAAGCAAAGAATTTCTAAACAACTAGAAGAATTTATGTATATAGAATTATGTATCTTATTGCTTATTATTTTTTTTTAATTTATTTATTTTAATTGGAGGCTAATTACTTTACAATATTGAATTGGTTTTGCCATACATCAACATGAATCCACCACGGGTGTACACATGTTCCCCATCCTGAACGCCCCTCCTACCTCCCTCCCCGTACCATCCCTCCGGGTCATCCCAGTGCACCAGCCCCAAGTATCCTGTACCCTACATTGAACCTGGACTGGCGATTTGTTTCTTATATGATATTCTACATGTTTCAATGCCATTTTCCCAAATCATCCCACCCTCTCCCTCTCCCACAGAGTCCAAAAGACTGTTCTATACATCAATGTCTCTTTTGCTGTCTCACATACAGGGTTATCGTTACCATCTTTCTAAATTCCATATATATGCGTTAGTATACTGTATTGGTGTTTTTCTTTCTGGCTTACTTCACTCTGTATAATAGGCTCCAGTTTCATCCAGCTCATTAGAACTGATTCAAATGTATTCTTTTTAATGGCTGAGTAATACTCCATTGTGTATATGTACCACAGCTTTCTTATCTATTCATCTGCTGTTGGACATCTAGGTTGCTTCCATGTCCTGGCTATTATAAACAGTGCTGCGATGAACATTGGGGTACACATGTCTCTTTCCATTCTGGTTTCCTCGGTGTGTATGCCCAGCAGTGGGATTGCTGGATCATAAGGCAGTTCTATTTCCAGCTTTTTAAGGAATTTCCACAATGTTCTGCACAGTGGTTGTACTAGTTTGCATTCCCACCAACAGTGTAAGAGGATTCCCTTTTCTCCACACCCTCTCCAGCATTTACTGCTTGTAGACTTTTGGATCACAGCCATTCTGACTGGTGTGAAATGGTACCTCATTGTGGTTTTGATTTGCATTTCTCTGATAATGAGTGATGTTGAGCATCTTTTCATGTGTTTGTTAGCCATCTGTATGTCTTCTTTGGAGAAATGTCTACTTAGTTCTTTGGCCCATTTTTTTGATTGGGTCGTTTATATTTCTGGAATTGAGCTGTAGCAGTTGCTTGTATATTTTTGAGATTAGTTGTTTGTCAGTTGCTTCATTTCCTATTATTTTCTCCCATTCTGAAGGCTGTCTTTTCACCTTGCTTATAGTTTCCTTTGTTGTGCAGAAGCTTTTAATTTTAATTAGGTCCCATTTGTTTATTTTTGCTTTGATTTCCAATATTCTGGGAGGTGGGTAATAGAGGATCCTGCTGTGATTTATGTCAGACAGTGTTTTGCCTATGTTCTCCTCTAGCAGTTTTATAGTTTCTGGTCTTACATTTAGATCTTTAATCCATTTTGAGTTTATTTTTGTGTATGGTGTTAGAAAGTGTTCTAGTTTCATTCTTTTACAAGTGGTTGACCTGTTTTCCCAGCACCAGTTGTTAAGGAGATTATCTTTAATCCATTGTATATTCTTGCCTCCTTTGTCAAAGATAAGGTGTCCATAGGCGCGTGGATTTATCTCTGGGCTTTCTATTTTGTTCCATTGATCTATATTTCTGTCTTTGTGCCAGTACCATACTGTCTTGATGACTGTGGCTTTGTAGTAGAGCCTGAAGTCAGGCAGGTTGATTCCTCCAGTTCCATTCTTCTTTCTCAAGATCGCTTTGGCTATTCGAGGTATTTTGTATTTCCATACAAATTGTGAAATTATTTGTTCTTGCTCTGTAAAAAATACTCTTGGTAGCTTGATAGGGATTGCATTAAATCTATGGATTGCTTTGAGTAGTACACTCATTTTCACTATATTGATTCTTCCAATCCATGAAGATGGTATATTTCTCCATCTATTAGTGTCCTCTTTGATTTCTTTCACCAGTGTTTTATAGTTTTATATATATAGGTCTTTAGTTTCTTTAGGTAGATATATCCTAAGTATTTTATTCTTTTCGTTGCAATGGTGAATGGAATCGTTTCCTTAATTTCTCTTTCTATTTTCTCTTTATTAGTGTATAGGAATGCAAGGAATTTCTGTGTGTTGATTTTATATCCTGCAACTTTACTATATTCATTGATTAGCTATAGTAATTTTCTGGTGGAGTCTTTAAGGTTTTCTTTGTAGAGGATCATGTCATCTGCAAACAGTGAGAGTTTTACTTCTTCTTTTCCAACTTGGATTCCTTCTATTTCTTTTTCTGCTCTGATTGCTGTGGCCAAAACTTCCAAAACTATGTTGAATAGTAGTGGTGAAAGTGGGCTTGTCTTGTTCCTGACTTTAGAGGAAATGCTTTCAATTTTTTACCATTGAGGATAATGTTTGTTGTGGGTTTGTCATACATAGTTTTTATTCTTGTCTTGTTCCTGACTTTAGAGGAAATGCTTTCAATTTTTTACCATTGAGGATAATGTTTGTTGTGGGTTTGTCATACATAGTTTTTATTATCTTGAGGTATGTTCCTTCTACTCCTACTTTCTGGAGAGTTTTTATCATAAATGGATGTTGAATTTTGTCAAAGGTTTTCTCTGCATCTATTGAGATACTCATATGGCTTTTATTTTTCAATTTGTTAATGTGGTGTATTACATTGATTGATTTGCGGATATTGAAGAATCCTTG
The DNA here is from genome assembly GCF_019923935.1 of Bubalus bubalis. Classification (NCBI taxonomy): domain Eukaryota; kingdom Metazoa; phylum Chordata; class Mammalia; order Artiodactyla; family Bovidae; genus Bubalus; species Bubalus bubalis. The sequence continues at coordinate 39,810,546 of NC_059163.1, read as the reverse complement.
CATCCCTGGGATAAAGCCCACTTGGTCATGGTGTATGATCTTTTTAATGTACTGTTGGATTCTGATTGCTAGAATTTTGTTAAGGATTTTTGCATCTATGTTCATCAGTGATATTGGCCTGTAGTTTTCTTTTTTTGTGGGATCTTTGTCAGGTTTTGGTATTAGGGTGATGGTGGTCTCATAGAATGAGTTTGAAAGTTTAACTTCCTCTGTAATTTTCTGGAAGTGTTTGAGTAGGATAGGTGTTAGCTCTTCTCTAAATTTTAGGTAGAGTTCAGCTTTGAAGCCGTTTGGACCTGGGCTTTTGTTTGCTGGAAGATTTCTGATTACAGTTTCAATTTCCATGCTTGTGATGGGTCTGTTAAGAGTTTCTATTTCTTCCTGGTCCAGTTTTGGAAAGTTGGACTTTTCTAAGAATTTGTCCATTTCTTCCACATTGTCCATTTTATTGCCATATAATTGCTGACTGTAGTCTCTTATGATCCTTTGTATTTCTGTGTTGTCCGTTGTGATCTCTCCATTTGCATTTCTAATTTTATTGATTTGATTTTTCTCCCTTTGTTTCTTGATGAGTCTGGGTAATGGTTTGTCAATTTTATTTATCCTTTCAAAGAACCAGCTTTTGGCTTTGTTGATTTTTGCTATGGTCTCTTTTGTTTCTTTTGCATTTATTTCTGCCCTAATTTTTAAGATTTCTTTCCTTCTACTAACCCTGGGGTTCTTCATTTCTTCCTTTTCTAGTTGCTCTCGGTGTAGAGTTAGGTTTTTTATTTGACTTTTTTCTTGTTTCTTAAGGTATGCCTGTATTGCTATGAACTTTCCCCTTAGGACTGCTTTTACAGTGTCCCACAAGTTTTGGGTTGTTGTATTTTCATTTTCATTCATTTCTATGCGTATTTTGATTTCTTTTTTAATTTCTTCTGTGATTTGTTGGTTATTCAGCAGCGTGTTATTCAGCCTCCATATGTTGGAATTTTTAATAGTTTTTCTCCTGTAATTGAGATCTAATCTTACTGCATTGTGGTCAGAAAAGATGCTTGGAATGATTTCAATTTTTCTGAATTTACCAAGGCTAGCTTTATGGCCCAGGATGCAATCTATCCTGGAGAAGGTTCCGTGTGCACTTGAGAAAAAGGTGAAATTCATTGTTTTGGGATGAAATGTCCTTATAGATATCAATTAGGTCTAAGTGGTCTATTGTATCATTTAAAGTTTGTGTTTCCTTGTTAATTTTCTGTTTAGTTGATCTATCCATAGGTGTGAGTGGGGTATTAAAGTCTCCCACTATTATTGTGTTATTGTTAATTTCCCCTTTCATACATGTTAGCATTTGTCTATATATTGCAGTGCTCCTATGTTGGGTGCATATATATTTATAATTGTCATATCTTCTTCTTGGATTGATCCTTTGATCATTATGTAGTGTCCTTCTTTGTCTCTTTTCACAGCCTTTGTTTTAAAGTCTATTTTTCTGATATGAGTATTGCTACTCCTGCTTTCTTTTAGTCTCTATTTGTGTGGAATATCTTTTTCCAGCCCTTCACTTTCAGTCTGTATGTGTCCCCTGTTTTGAGATGGGTCTCTTGTAGACAACATATATAGGGGTCTTGTTTTTGTATCCATTCAGCCAGTCTTTGTCTTTTGGTTGGGGCATTCAACCCATTTACATTCAAGGTAATTATTGAGAAGTATGATCCTGTTGCCCTTTACTTTATTGTTTTGGGTTCGAGTTTATACACCCTTTTTGTGTTTCCTGTCTAGAGAATATCCTTTAGCATTTGTTGGAGAGCTGGTATGGTGGTGCTGAATTCTCTTGTCAGACTTTATTTTTTGGGGCTCCAAAATCACTGCAGATGGTGACTGCAGCCATGAAATTAAAAGACGCTTACTCCTTGGAAGGAAAGTTATAACCAACCTAGATAGCATATTCAAAAGCAGAAACATTACTTTGCCAACAAAGGTTCGTCTAGTCAAGGCTATGTTTTTTCCTATGGTCATGTATGGATGTGAGAGTTGGACTGTGAAGAAGGCTGAGCGCCGAAGAATTGATGCCTTCGAACTGTGGTGTTGGAGAAGACTCTTGAGAGTCCCTTGGACCGCAAGGAGATCCAACCAGTCCATTCTGAAGGAGATCAGCCCTGGGATTTCTTTGGAAGTAATGATGCTAAAGCTGAAACTCCAGTACTTTGGCCACCTCATGCGAAGAGTTGACTCATTGGAAAAGACTCTGATGCTGGGAGGGATTGGGGGCAGGAGGAGAAGGGGACGACAGAGGATGAGATGGCTGGATGGCATCACTGACTCGATGGACGTGAGTCTGGGTGAACTCTGGGAGTTGGTGATGGACAGGGAGGCCTGGTGTGCTGCGATTCATGGAGTCGCAAAGAGTCGGACACGACTGAGCGACTGAACTGAACTGAACTGAAAGCTTTGATTTTTCCTTCATATTTGAATGAGGTCCTTGCTGGGTACAGTAATCTGGGCTGTAGGTTATTTTCTTTCATCACTTTAAGTATGTCTTGCCAGTCCCTTCTGGCCTGAAGAGTTTCTATTGAAAGATCAGCTGTTATCCTTATGGGAATCCCCTTATGTGTTATTTGTTGTTTTTCCCTTGCTGCTTTTAGTATTTGTTCTTTATGTTTGATCTTTGTTAATTTGATTAATATGTGTCTTAGGGTGTTTCGCCTTGGGACTCTCTGGGTTTCTTGGACTGGGGTGATTATTTCCTTCCCCGTTTTAAGGAAGTTTTCAAGCTTATTATTAAATTTGTCTTTGTTGTCTGATTTCTGTTACTATTGCTTATTTCTTTTATTTCTAATGGCATTTCCTTCTTCCTGTTCATCATACTTAAGTGTTTATTTGGGTTTTTTTTTTTTTTTTGCCAATGTTACCTCCTTATATGCTACATTGATGTTTTTGGTACAAATATGTAAGTCCACAGTCATAATAAATAGCAATTAGCCAGAAATCAAAGACATATTGTCACACATTTTTTTGAAAATTGTCATTAAAATTGATACAGTAAGATTTTTGTTGTAGAAGTCTATTTTACTTATTTTTGGAATTTTATTATCATGCATTTTTACTTGTTAGCCTCAACTGCTTGATTACATCTAGAATAAAACCATTGAATATATATTATAATATTCCAAATAACAGGTTTCTCTTTCTTTTTTTCTCATCTTAGTGTTCTTAATGTATTTTATTATAGTAGCAATGAGGTTTTATTTCTGAAATCTTTAATAATAATAGCTTACATTTCTAAAAAGTACAGAATCATGTCAATGGTAGGAGATAAAATTGGAGACAAAATTGTTTTTGTAGGTTAAATAAATGTTATTTTGATACAGATAGAGGTAACTATCATATTCCATCTGGCTGATGGATTATGATGTGTTTTTCTATGAAAGTTATTAGGGTTGTTGAATTGATTATTATGTACAAAACACATACTGACACACAAAGCATACATAATTTGATTTTGAGAAATTGCTTAGTTTGCCATCAATTTGCAAAGTTTATAAGAGAATCTCACTATTTCATGATAGTGTTTAATGAAATCTTTTAATCTGTGTTGACATTATTCTTGAGACAATTTACTTAGAATTACATTTAGTCACAATTATAAGATACTTAAAAAATCAAATTAAAATTTCAATACAATTGTTAAAAAGAAAAAAAAACCTCAGCTAGTAGACCACAGGTCTAAATTGTACTAACTATGGGATTTTTTCCATTTTCTGTCTTCTTTTATATCTTCCTTTAGTCTCTCTTATACTGTTATTTCGGGCTTTCCCAGTGGCTCAGCAGTCAAGAATCCACCTGCAATGCAGGAGATGCAGGAGTCACTGGTTTGATCCCTGGTTCAGGAAGGTCCCTTGGAGGAGGGCATGGCAACCTATTCCAGCATTCTTGCCTGGGGAATCCATGAACACAGAAGCCAGGCGGGCTACAGTCCATAGGATCACACAATGTCAGACATGACTTAAGTGACTTAGCATGCAGGCATGCATCCATACTATTATTTATATAGATATTCAGTGAAGCCATTGGGTATGATTCTGTCAAAAGATAAAAAGTCTGGCATTGACTTAATTAAAACAGAACTGATGTGGAAATTCTGTGATAATTAGTTTGATTTTATGACCTGAAACTAATCAGTTCCTGTAAACTTTATTTACCTCATTATTACCTCCCCAAATGTAAACTGTTTGAACAGTTAATTTTTATTCAAAGGAAAAAAATGCATTTATATTTTATAGCACTTTCCTTGAAATCTAAGTTTAGGGCAGTAAAAGCAGTGGTTAAAGTGATGGGTAGATTGAAAAAGAGCTGGAAGGAAGTCGGTTCCAATAGGAGGAGAAGGGAGAGTGCTGGGAAGTAGTAAACCTCAGAGACTAGCCCAGGAATTAAAGTGCAAGTTCAAAAATTGGTAAGAGGTTTCTGAAAGACGTTGATTAGGTCATGAACATTTATAATGGACCAGAACATCCTTGAGTTCTTGAAGCATAACTGAGCTCTTAAAGATAATTGAAATCAATTTTATGATCTGAAAATTATTATAAATCATCTATTAAGTCTTAGATTTGTCTTCCTAGTGAGCTTAACAACAGCTCTAAAAAGCATAGTCTCTCCTCTGCTAGTTAAAGTCCCCCCTCCAGTTTCTTTATTTCAGCTTCATTCTCTAACCTGCATAATCATTTGAATAGAAAATTGATTATTGATTTTTAAAATACTGGATTATATTATCATTCAAGAAGGAAGCCAGCCAAGGAACATTATCCTTGATAGTATCTGAAAGTTATATGCATAGGTTTATTCAATACATTTACAATGTCTAAGCACTTCATCCTACACATAGAACATTATATATTCATCTGAAATATTTATCTAATCATATTACTATATATAAAATATTCCTACTTGTAATATTGCATTAACATGAAGCATTTACCTCATTGAATATGTTGTCAACAGGCATGTTTGACTTTAAGTTGGCCAGGGGGAGATAATATAGATAATGAACCAGTATTTATCATCGACATATATCAAGCTAATCATTCAATATGTGTGTGAGGAGTGCTCTGTATGTTATATGTTATGTTGTTAAAGCCAAGAGCATGTTTTGTGTATGAATTACAGAGACGGAGGGCTTATTATATCATCATTTCATCACCCAGGAACCTGCACTGAGCATGAGATTATCACTGTATGCAGTATATAAGAATTTAGGGTTCAGCATATTTTTTTTGGTTTAAAGATTTAGCTGTATCACAGAACATCAAGACTGCTGTCTTGTTATTTAGAAAATGTGACCGATGTCAAATGTAGGACTTAACTTCTTACTGGAACCAAAGAAGTATAATACCTTATCAAGAGATCACTTTATAATTGCAAAGATCTAATATTTTCACTTGGGCAATCTGTGATTTATGTGCAACATATACATTTCTCATCTAATCATTTAGAATTTATAATTGTCAACAAAACTTAGATTTTATTATTTTATATCTTGTGTATTTATTCTTTTTGAGAAACACTAGGTTAAGGGACTTTGGAGTCAGGTAGACTAGAATCAAATTCAGGCTCAACTAATTATAAGTGATGTGGCTGTGAGCAAGTCAGTTTCATTTTCTAATTTGTAATATGAGGGTTATTATATAAGTACCTTGCGAAACTACTGCAATATTTGAAATTGTGTGTGTATGAGTAAATACATATGTGTATGTATGTGTGGGCATATATATGTATAAATATTTAATTATGTGTACATGTGGGCTTCCCTGGTGAGTCAGTGGTAAAGAATTTGCCTGCTAATTCAGGAGATGAAAGTTTGATCCCTGGGTCAAGAGGTTCCCCTGGAGAAGGAAATGGAAACCCACTCCAGTATTCTTCCCTGGGAAATCCCATGGACAGAATAACCTGGCAGGCTGCAATCCATGGGGTCTCAAAAGAGTCAAACATGACTTAGTGGCTAGACAACAACAGCAACAAATGAGTGTATGTAAAATATCTGGCATATATAAACATTTATTATATATTACTGGTGCTATTATTCAACTGGGATACAAACTATGATTAGCAACATAGTTTTAATTGCAAAATAAATTTTATTAAAAGCATCCATTTATAAAAGTAATGATTGCAATTCTTATGCTACTGCCTCCTGTTAGTTTAAGCAACATGGGACTATAGGGATTATTCCAATATTTACTATTAATAAATTATAATAGCACTTTTCTTACCTTTGTAGTCCACCATAAAGTTATGGGATGTATTTTGCTGAAGAAATAATGAAACACTTATTTTTAAAAAATAAGTGCATATTGGGTACATGAAGACAACATAACCTATATTTGGTGTATGAGATGTATCAGATGCAAAAGTGGAGCAGAACTACAAATGCTAATCTGGAGTACCAGTGGATCACATTCTATTCCTACATCACTCTGCCAATCTATTTTCCAGTTTATGCACTTGCAAAGTATTTCAAGTTTAGATGGAACAGTGTATTGTGATATAAATTACATTAAAAAAATCCTTAGCAGGTGTATTATTCAGTAAGCTTAGAACTAGATTTATGCTTGAAGTATATATCTGTCCCTTTTCCTCTTTTCTCCTTTCTTCCCTCAGTTCTCCTTATTCCTTCTTTTCTCTCTCAATCTTGCCAGATATATGTAGTACAAATATACAGAGATCTGCATATGTTACAGAAAAAAGACAAATATGTAGTTTACAAACTTTCATAAACAACCTGATATGATGATACCATGTAAAGTTTATGATCTACCAGTAGCGAAGATTGTTTACTGGTTACATTTAATACTTCATCAAGGACAGTTTTGTCTGTGATTTAGAGTTTGCAGAAAATGAAGCAAATACCATTGTTAATTTACATTACTTCAAAAAAATGGTTCATAGTTAGATGTCTACTTTGATAAGAGTGAATAAATAGGCAAAAAAATACAGTGCACCATGGCCTCTTAATTAAGGGGCACTGTATTAAACATGGTAACTTTGAATAAGGAACTGTACTAATGCAGTGTTTCTGGTATCTAAAAGCATTAGAAGTCATATGTTTACATTTTCATTTTGATATTTGGCAAAACTAATACAATTATGTAAAGTTTAAAAAATAAAATAAAATTAAAATTAAAAAAAAAAGAAGTCATATGTTTTTGGTGACATTTATATATATTGGGCAATTGATTTTACCATTTTTCTAAACACAGAATCATTCATGTCTTTGTGTGTGTGTGTTTATTAATTTATTTTTTATTGAAGGATAATTGCTTTACAGAATTTTGCTGTTTTCTGTTAAACTCATCATGAATCAGCCATAGGTATACATATATCCCCTCCATTTTGGAACTCCTTCCCATCTACCTCCCCATCCCACCCCTCTAGGTTGTTACAGAGCCCCTGTTTGAGTTTTCTGAGCTATACGCCAAATTCCCAAATTCCTGTTGGCTATCTGTTTTACACATGGTAATGTAAGTTTCCATGTTCCTCTTTCCATACATCTCATCCTCTCCTCCCCTCCCCTTGCCCAGTGTCCATAAGTCTATTCTCTACGTCTGTTTCTTCATTGTTGCCCTGTAAATAAATTCTTCAGTACCATTTTTCTTGTGAAAGAAGGGCTTCCCTCATAGCTCAGTTGGTAATGAATCTGCCTGTGATGCAGAAGACTCTGTTCCATTCCTGGGTCGGGAAAATCCCCTGGAGAAGGGAAAAGCTACCCACTCCAGTATTCTGGCCTGGAGAAGTCCATGGACTGTATAGTCCATGGGGTTGCAAAGAGTAAAAGAAAACCAGTGAGGAATATTTTAGTAGAAGAGAATTAGCTTTAGAAGTATGGTTTTCTCTGGTCTTGTTTTGAGAAATGAATTTGTTTCATTATTTTTATTTTTCTGTTTTCTGGGTAAACTTTAAGGTAGTACTTGCTGGATCGGTAATTGATATTTTTATGTGAGACTGATCCAGATATCAATACCTTTCAGTTCAGTTCAGTTCAGTTCAGTCGCTCAGTCGTGTCCAACTCTTTGCTATGCCATGAATCACAGCACGCCAGGCCTCCCTGTCCATCACCAACTCCCGGAGTTCATTCAGACTCACGTCCATCGAGTCAGTGATGCCATCCAGCCATCTCATCCTCTGTCGTCCCCTTCTCCTCCTGCCCTCAATCCCTCCCAGCATCAGAGTCTTTTCCAATGAGTCAACTCTTCGCATGAGGTGGCCAAATTATCATCTAATTTGCAAATGTTTCTTATATTTTGGAAGACAATTCTAGAAGAAAATGATAATTTAGCTATGTAAATTAGCATTACTTCTTTAGCATATTAAACCAATAAACTTGAATTAATGTAGTAAGACTTTTTCAAATATTTATCAATATATGCTGATTTTATAATTTTTTAAAATTGCTACAAAAATTTGATGACATCTTTGTATAGGTACATGGGAGGAAAAGTCAAAGTTTATGGTTTGTGAAAAGTTCTTTTTTAATTACAGGATATATCTGGTCTTACAAGGGTTTCCAAACTTGAGTCAAATAAGCATGTTGTGTCATCAGAATACACTTGCTCTTTCAACAGCGGGTTATCTGTCTTGTTATAGTACTGCTATAAACCTAATATATAGATTATATGTAAATGACAGAAGTTCATTAGAAAAGAATTGATATAATCTTAAAAATTAAACAAAAATGGCTTCCTGGTGGCTCAGATGGTAAAGAATCTGCCTGCAATGCAGGAGACCTGGGTTCAGTCCCTGGGTTGGGAAGATCCCCTGGAGGAAGGCATGGCAACCCACTCCAGTATTCTTGCCTAGAGAATCCCCATGGACGAAGGAGCCTGGTTGGCTACAGTCCATGGGGGTCACAAAGAGTTGGACATGATTGAGTGACTAAGTACAAAATTAACAATTTCACAAATTAAATGATGCTTAGTGAATAAAGGAAATTTTCAGATAAATCATATTTTTCAGTGGCAGATCTATGCAGTCATTTGCAAACTAGACTTTACTGTGTTTAGTGCAATACATTGTTCCTTTAACATTTGTCTTCCCTTAATTAATGGTTTTACATTATATCTAAGTGACATTGAATTGTCTAGACTTGTGGAATACTATGAGGTGGACTGTATGTGTCCAGGCATGTAAAAACACCCACATAATACAGCTGGCCTTCCAGATCCATGGGTTCAGCATCTATGAAAAAGAAGGACCAGCTGTAAGGGAACTGAGCATCTGTGGATTGAGGGTTTGGGGTCCTAGAACCAATTCCCATGGATACTGAGAGATGTCTGTAGTCTCCCTGACCTTAAAGCCAGGGTGAGTTCTTTCAACACTGGCATAGGAAACTCAGGGCACAAATCACACAAACTTTTGAGATAGTTAATGAGAAAGAGAGGAAATACAGAAACTTTTGAGAAAGCCAGCGTGCAGCCAGAAACAGCAGGTATGGCCATATGGCAATTGAATTAGAAAAGAAATTCTTGCCACATTGCCTTCCAGAAGATAGTCAGGCCCAGGCAGCCCTTAGGGATGGATGATTTATTCAGCACATGTTAAGTCTTTCATATTGCCTCATTCGCTGTTTAGTTCTCCAGGGAATTTAAATCTATTGTACTGAATAGATATTGAAGAATTTTCTTTCAAAAAAATTAAAAAAACACTTATATAGTAATTTTATTTATACCAAATAGATATTGAAGAATTTTTTTACCCTCCTCCCTAAAGAAAACTTCTAAAGTAATTTCACTTCTACATTTAGAGATCACTATGCCAAAAGCACATCTATTTCCAAACAAAGCATTTGCTAAGTAGAGACATTTTTTTCAAAAAAGTATAAAAGTTTTGTAAGACTAAAATTTAATGATGTTATTTTAACAACACATTTGGTGAGATTATGTAAAGTTTTTTAAATTTCCTGCTTAATCCAAGATACTCTGCAATATTGTAATTAAAACTACTATACTTAACCTGTATAGTAACTGTTTTCAGAAATCCTCGAAATATATTTCCCTTTGAAAAAATTTTCAGAGAATGTGTTTTGGTTCTCAGATTAACTCTCAAAAACTTTTTTGACCTCCACATGAACAGGGGCTATACTAATAACAGGCATTCTTAAATGTGCTGTTAGAATATCATGCTGCTGTAATTTCAGAGGGCTTCCCTGATAACCCAGATGGTAAAATATCTGCCTGCAATGCAGGAGACCTGGGTTCAATCCCTGGGTTGGGAAGACCCCTTAGAGAAGGAAACAGCAACCCTCTCCAGTATTCTTTCCTGGGGAATCCCATGGACAGAGAAGCCTGGCTTTTTAGCAACATTTTTGGACTCTGTGTCTGTGTGTGTGTATGTGTGTGTGTGCACGTGTGCTTATGTATGTTTTAATCTGGGGAAATATTCATGCTTTGTCCTTTATTGATCTTAATTTGTGGGAAAATATAATCCTTGTTGAAAACCCTGAAAGACCCATGGATATTTCCTCTGCTTTGGTCTCCTGGCAACACACACGAACTCATTATTAGAGGGGTAACAAACTAGCCTACAGTCAGAATGAAGACAGTGTTCGTATTTCAACCGTTGAGTTCCCTGGTTTGTTTCTGCTTATTGCCAATACCACACTTTTATTTTTCCATGGCCAAACTTTGTTAACAACAGCACAACAAAAAGTTTACTAAGTACTCAAACAAATTAATGGCTAGTAGTTTGAGTATTGATGGCTTCTCTAACATTTTTTCAAATATGATTATTATGTTTATTGAGAATGAAGAAAAATTATGTAAAAAGACAAACTTGTAGTCAGTTTCTTATTGGACTGCAAATATATCCCAGTGTAAATTATTTTGCGAATATTTTACTTTATAGAATAAAGCGAAATTTTCTTGTTTTAAAATCAGGTTTTTTCAGGGCATTTGGTTATTTCTTTACTTAAAAAAATCTAGCTTTTAACCTTTATAAAAAATTTAAGTTACTTAAAAGTAAAAAGAAAAAAAAAATAAACCTCACTGGCTCTATTGCTCAGATGATAAAACTGTTAGTATTTTCGCAGGTAGCTTTCAGGAATTTGAAAAACAAAGCATATAGCTAACACTTCTTTTGTGCATTTCCAGTCCTCTGTACACCCATATGAGAGGCAATCACTAACCTGAGTTCGGTGATTTTCCCAATTAATTTAAAAAATTGCATTCATATATAAATATATCTGTCAAAATATGAATATTATAGTTCATATAGATATGTCACTTTAGTTTTTCACTAAACTTTGTTATTGTGATCTATTTTACTGACATATAAAGACCCTTCCTCTTCACTTCTTTATAACATTTCATCACATGTACAGAAAATTTTTTTTTGTTTGTTGCTGTATTGACATACATAAATTTCTTCATAGCTTTTCTGGTTCTCCATTATTGTTGAGATTTAATGAGTAGTTACATAATGAGAAATATTTACATACTTCAGACAACATACATGCTGTTTTAGAATGCTTAGCACACCACTGAACTATTTTCTAGTTTGTTTTTTTTTTAAATTATGCTTCAAATATATCCACATGGCAAATAATTTAAGATATGATTTTTAACATCAAAGGTAATTTATTCAAGATTTACATTAATCTTTCTCATAATAGTCACTTCCATTTTGTCTTCCTGTCATCCTGAAGAAAGAAAATGTAATTTCCCAAAGGCTTTAAGAATTGGGGGAGTATTAAATGTAACTGAGATTAAGTGATTAATAATTTACTTTTGGGTCATGAATCAACTTCATGGGATGCTAAGGATCATTTGCAACCTCAGAAGCACTAGCAGTAACAATGCACTTTTTAAGACTCAAGAACTCTCAAAGGTTGGCTGCCCAACCTAATTAAACTTCAATCTTCTGATACCAAATTTATTTCTTCTTTGTACTGAATTTCCTCAAATCTTCTTGACAGGAAAATGTCACTTTACCTGACAGCTGATGGACAGGTTATGTAGCACCATAATTGGAGAGAAAAGGATAGCTTAAAGCTCCTCGACTTAATGGCTATATGTATGGCTCTTTCTTTCTTTTCTTAAGATTTCTGTGACAGACACAAAAGGCCCCAGCAAATAGGCCCAGTGCCATTTATTCCTGCTTCCTCCAGGGGTAATTATCTTATTCCATCAATAGTGCTGTCAGAAATTGGGCACATAATTCAGCATTTAAATGAACAAGCAGTGTAATATTTCCTGTCTCCCAGTGGAATGCTTTGCAGCTCACATTCTTCTCTGTCACTCGCTCACTCTTGATGTATGTCCCATAGCCAGTCCTTGAATGCCTTCTCTCCCTGTGTTTCATTGCAGATGTTGGCTCCGACTTGACACCTACTTCATTTGGAGTTTTATAGGACCAGCGACCTTGATAATTATGGTAAGAACTCCTAATTAACTATGTGTTTCCCAGGTCAAGAAATAAAACTTTCACTCTCCCTGTGCTGACTATCTTTAATTTACGTAGATTAATTTGGGGGTAAGCATGTATTTATTTGACACTACATAACTCAAGCAATTAGACACTCATTAGTCTACTTTTATATTGTAAAATGCTTAATCAAAACCCTCGGGAGCAGAAAACATGCATTTGCACAAGTTTATGCAGTTATTATAGCTCCTCAGGAACCTGATCTAGCATAATCCATTTGGTTTTATAGGTTTTAAACAGTGATGACTTTGTTTGACAGTAGTACATTTTCTTTCTTTTTCATTTGGATAATTTGAATTATAAATGGAATCAAATTGGAAATGTGGCAAAAAAATAAATAACCTTCCTATTCCTTCCAATTCTGTTTTTATATAAATTTCAAAAACTTTAAAATTTAAGAGGATTTTACTTGAGAATGACAAATAAGTTAGGCAAACATTCTGGAATCATGCTTTCTTTTTTATTTTTAAATGCATAATATCTTTAAATATGAATTGTTTATCCTAATTTAGATACTATTGTTGGTATCATTATTTATATGCTTATCATTTTAAAATACAAGGTTGCCCCAAGTTCTGAAGTATAAACAAAGCAGGTAACAAGGGCATTTTAACATGTGGTTTGTTTTGTTTTATTTGCAGTCATATGGTCTTTCTTGGTCCAGTGATATAACAATGTCATTGGGGGTGCCCACTACTTTAATTCTAGTTTGTTGTAGCATGAGAATTTAACCAGCATTTTATAACCCTTTTGATCTAGCTACTCACAAATATTATGATTTTGAATATTAGTTTTGTAATGCAGCATTTGAACAATAAGTTAAGGTCCATGTTTGGAGGGTGGATATAATATCAACCTGGAATAGGTATTGTCTTTTTTATAAACATATACTTGACTTTGAATTGTTTTATAGTTTCTACAGCATCATTCCAACTGCTGCTGATTTTCTATTTGCATTTGGCATATCAAAGGTTTGTAATCCTTTGGTATCTCAAGTTTCCAAGCTGCCTTTACAAAAAGACTAGATGATTATCTGTGATCCAATTATTTTATGAGAGCTAATTTCCCAGAACAACTCATCTGTCATAGAAAATAGACTTACTTTTTTTTCTACTCCAGTTATGCTACATAACAGTACCTTTTACATTCCAGCTTAATGTAATCTTCCTTGGGATTGCTTTATATAAAATGTTTCATCACACTGCCATTCTGAAACCTGAATCTGGCTGTCTTGATAATATCAAGTAAGTAACTTTTCTTTTGGTTTTCTTTAGGCTACCTTACCTTGATACACTAAACTATTCAAGCTTTTAATTGTATTGAGATATTTATGACAAAATGATAAAGATCAATGTGTTTTATTTGCTATAATAAGATCATTTACTGACTACTGCGGTGACTTGATCTGCCTGAAAATAAGTATAGTGAAGTTTTGTCTTCAAAGAGACTTTTTTCCTCCTAAATTCTAATTTAAAAAATGATAAGTTTTTTATTGAAAGTGTGTTAGTCTCTCAGTCATGCGTGACTCTTTGTGACCCCATGATCTTCCCAACCCAGGGATCGAACCCGGGTTTCCTACATTGCAGTTGCATTCTTTACCAACTCAGCTACCAGGGAAGACCAAGGTTTTATTAGATGCATTTATTTATTTTGTCCAGAAAGCAAATACGTAGTTACTATATTGGGCAGACTCCTGTTTCATAGAGCAATAGCCACACCAATGCTCAACATTCCATCTCCTACTTCAGAGCAGTGGGAAGAGAGCAAGATGGTACCACCAGCAAGTACCAAAGGAGGGCGTTTACACTACAGGGGAGGAACCCAGAAATTATTAATCTGGGTGTTTACAGAGGAATTCTTATACTGCTGCCCTTCTGTCCTCCTGAGAGAGAAAGAGAAACTTCACATCTCCCTAAAGTAAAATCCTATGGTATACAAATGTAAGGCTCCAGATTTTACCTTCTTTGAAATGTTAACAAATCTTTTGGGAAGTAAACCCCACCAGAAGACTCTCACTATGCGATCATCTTTTAACTCTCAAGGTTTATCCTTTAACGAAAATCTGCTTTTTTATGCTCAAAAAATCTGAAACATGCAGAGATAAGAAAATATCCACATTCCTTTCCTCCCTAGTAGTACTTCTTTTATATATACACAAAAAGAATCCAATTTACATTTTCTGGGGAAAAAAAAAGCTCTTTAGTATTACCAAGAACTTTGTCTTATTCCCTTAAAGGGTGTGACATTTGAGAAAGAATAGTATGGAGATGTACTTTAGTTATTAACATATAGTCTGTATTAAGTAGCTTTTGTAAGTGATTGCCTATGCTACGTGTAAACTGGTTAAATGTTTTTATTTAAATGAATGTACTTTCAGAGTTTTAATGAGGTTGCCTGTAACTTTCATGTGCTACTGACATTCTCCTTGAACTACCTCAGATAGCAGCTCCGTCACCCATTTCTCATCGACTTACGTTTAGCACCTGACATAGTTCCTTGCCCATAGTTAGTCCTCAATGTGTTTTCAGAATAAAGTAATGCATTAAAGACTGTAGTGACAAAAGTGCATTGAAATTAAGTGCTTAATTTGGTTTAAGGGATCTTCTGTCTATAACAGTTGAAAAAGTAGCTAAAGGGTTAGAAAAAATAAAAATATGATGGAGTAAACTAGAACTTATCTACTGTGAGTAATAGTCTTCTGTAGTTTAATATTACTTAGTTGAGTCATTACACTTTTGAATTATGTACAACTAGACTGCCCTTCTAAAATGTCATTATAGTTCCTTGGACTCTTTGTTCCTAATGGTATTGAATTTAGATCAATTATATAGGCACATAAAATATAACTTCTTTATCTTAGCATATTTGTACTCACTTTCGTATAAATTATATCTTTATATGTATCTTTATGTAATATAAGAATGCATTTAATATTTTTTATCATTTTTGTTACATTTTAAAGTACTATCAGAAATAAGTGAATAACACTTTGATATTTATGTGACAGCTTTTACCAAATTAAAAATTTTAGAAATGTCTTGAACTTAGTACAGTCACATATTTTAAAAGATATATTTGTTTTCTCATTATTCATATGTATTTCTTTAGGTAATATGAGTTGAATCTCTGTGATATTACTAATTAGAAAAACAAACACACAAAAGCGATAATTACATGTCATAGTATAGAAGGCATCAAATTTTATATTATGAAGCAAAATAAAGCCTTAAATGATGCTGTCTTGATTTGAATTCTGTATAAATTCCTTTATAGTTTACAGCCTTTGGCAAGTTTGAGCCTTTCTCTCGTCTTTAAAATGGGTACAATAATGAAGCATACATACCATCAAGTGAGCCATCAAATGAGCAGAGGAATGTAATCATGAATGTAATGATGATGGTTTTTAAGGAAAAGTCAATAAAGTACAAGGAGATAAATAAGGTAGCTGTTATAGAGAATAAGAGGGTAGTTTTAAGATGGAAAGATATGCATATGGATATGCTGATAGGAAAGAACCAGTTTTAAAAGTGGTTAGAAATAGAGGAAAGGGAATATGTGCTATAATCATGATCCAAGGAACTGAGGGGAATGAGATCCAGAATAGTGGGACGATAATTCCACTTCATTCGATTTCATGAGACACTTTTGTACTGAGATACCATAAACCAGCCAGGGGAATTCTTTTCTACTCAGAATGGATAAAATAGTTAATAGGTGTGATGTACATATGTGGTAGAACCAGAGTGGAACAGTAAATTGAGGAATTTCTGTCTATTCTCCTCTACAAAGTAAGAAAAATGGTCATCTACAGGTTATGAGGACATGTGGGATAGAGAAAATTAAGAAAGAAGTCTCAAGAAAATATTTCTTAGAACTTTATAGAATTTGAAGAACATTTTATTTCATTCAAAATATGTTAACTATTTAATAGGTGCTTGTAAAAAAATCACCAGGGCATAATTAAAAAGAAAAAAAGAGAATTTAAGAAAAAGCAAAATACAAAATCTGGCATCCTTTTGTTTTTAGTAAAAATAAGGATCTGTATAATATAAATTTTTAAGTGGTATGGGTGATATGAGGGTATTTATTTTAAAGGCATAGCATGATTTATTTGGAAAATCTTTTTTAGTATGGACAGAGGGCATAAAAATGTATGTTTTCTTATTATGTTTTGTTTTGTAAAGTAATGAATAAGATCCACCACCGTACACAGTTTGCTGAGAAAATAAGCTCACCATGTAAGACCTTTTGCCAGACAGTGTCTTTCTAAAACTATTCATTGATTTATTAAATATGTGTTACTTTTATTATATATGTTCTTTCACAGAGAAGAAATATCTTCTTTATCCAAAATTTGTTGCTTCTTCCCATATTTACTACCACCACTTCCTTTTATGCCACAGTGAACTTCTGCAAAGCTGCTTCAGTGGTCTTCTGACATTTTCCCCCACATTGATTCTTGCCCCTGCCTTCCTTAGCTAGAACAATCTCTTGAAAAGTTTAAATCTGATCATGCACCTCTCTTGGGTAAAACTCATCAGTGATTTCCTGTTTCTCTAACACCTAAGTCCAAACTTCCTACCAAAGCCCACTAAGCCTTCCTAATCTAGTTGCCCCTTTCTTTCTACAGCTTCATTTTAAGCCATGTGCCCCTCTGGCCATGCTAGATGCACTCACTTTTCCTTCAGGTCTTATCTGCTATTTCTCTACAGACTTTCTTTTCCCTAACACTGCATGACTGATACTACTCTAATTAATTAATCATCTAAAAACTATTTAGTTATATTTTAATTTAAATTTACTTCATAGTCATCATATTAATAATACTTTGTTGTTGTTGTTGTTATGGGGAGAATATTTGCTAACCAGCTGACATGAAGTGTTCCAGCCTACTTGACAGTTAATTCTTATTATAAGTGGATAAATTAGTGTTTGAATTATAAAAAATAAGTAAATAAATACATTTTGATGTTAGTATATGGTATTCATTTGGTTTGATAATGACTATATTAATGATATACTCTGGGAGAAAATAATAATATATTAAATTGCTATAGTTAACATACTTATGCAGGTAGAGGTATTCCACATCTCAGATATAACCAAAAAAATACTTAAAACTACATTTCTGTTTGCTCTTTTCTTACTTGTCCTTTGTCTTCTTTTCATCAAAATAGGTAATTATATTTGGAGGAAAAAAATAACTCCAGTCACTTGAATTTTGGGGTTGAATTTCAGACATAAGGAAAATCTAGCCTAATTTTTTAAAATATATATATATAAATATAATAAAGCAATTAATGAATTGTTACCAGCACAAAAGTAATTTATAGTATTGCTGAAGCATTATGACATGTATAACTTTAATTTTTGAGGAACATTTATAGCACCTGTGACATTTCCCTTAGAAATAAAAATTGATCATTTCTATAGTTATCAACTACTTGTATTGTTGAAAAACTATTTAACAGCATCACAATGACTTTGAATAATAAAAATAAATAATAGGAATTTTTAGGGCAAAGAAAGAAAATTGGTGCCCATATGGAGAGAAAAAGAATCTACTAAACTTCCCTTTTCTATATCTGTCCCTTTGCCCTTTTCCAGGGACAGATATCTTCTGCATCCAGAGTTCTTATCTTGACCTAGTCCTGTTTTCCAATTTCTGGTATCTCCCCTTCATTATGGTTTTGCATGAGTGATGGATGGGCAAACACAATGTCAGATAGTTTAAAAAAACAGTTTTCACTTTCCTTCCTTCCTCCCTGTGCTCTGATTCCTAATGGAAGGTATAGTGTTGAAGAGAAATAACAACTCATGTTATACACAATTTCAATTTGAATTGGTTATATGATCTCACAAGTTACATCATGCCTCTAAAGTCTTAGGATCTCCTCAGAATTAGGAATAATTGATTCTGCTTTATTGAGTTTTGTTATAATTAAAACTATCATATATATAAAGAATGCAACACATAATTTAGTGTTCATATAGTATGGTTTGATTATTTTTAACCAATCTATGTGGAAATATATTTCTGCCTTTCATTCTTAGTGTTTTCCTTAGTGAAATTTGCTCACTCTCTTATCGAAATCTCACTAGAATTTGACTGGCTTTGTTTCTCATGGCCTGATATGATCCTCTGTTTTTTTTTTTTGTTTGTTTGTTTTTTCCCTTTTAAAGCAAAAGTTATCCTATTATGAAAGAATTAGGCTCCAGGAGTGAAATGCTCATTTGATTAATAAGTAACAAGTTCTGTAGTTAGTTTTAAATTAGGGGGGAAAAGAAGTGTCTCAGTGAACTTAGACATCTGCCACACATAAAGAAATCTAAGAAGGCTTCTGAGTAGCTTCAGGGATGAATAGAAAAATGTTTTACCTTACTGGTATCCATAGTAACTTACTTATTCCTTAACGAGGTAATTTTTGCTGTGTACTGTATTTCTAGATATTTGTAGAAATAATTAAGTCATTTACCTTTGCTAGTACTACATTAGTACTTCATGGAGTTAAGTGTGGTATGTTCTTTGAAGGTGGAAAAGTAGAATGATATAATCATTAAAAATGTAACAGTATCCCAAAAACTTTCAATACTCTGATTTTTCTTCTTTATGTTAATATATTAAGATGGAATTATGTATATATATATGTGTGTGTGTGTGTATATATATATATATATATACACCCTGCTTTTTAAAGTGGTATCATTTTTATACTGAAGTCAGTGCAGTATCTTAAAAAGAGTTTGATCCTTTATGAAAACTGGAAACCTAGTTCTGAATTATATGTAATAAATATATTTGCCTACTTCAATGACTTCTGGATGAGTTTTGAGGAAAATATAGTACTTTCTCATTCTTCTTAAAATATTAACTTGTTGTTCAGTCACTAATTCGTGTCTGACTCTTTGCGACCCCATGGACTGCAGCATGCCAGGCTTGCCTATCCTTAACAGAAGTTTGAGTTTGCTCAAACTTATGTCCATTGAGTCAATGATGCTATCTAAACATCTCATCCCTTGCTGCCCTCTTTGCCTTTTGCCTTCAACCTTTCCCAGCATCAGAGTCTTTTCCAGTGAGTCAGCTCTTTGCATCAGTTGGCCAAAGTATTGGAGCTTCAGCATCAGTCCTTCCAGGGAATACTCAGGGTTGATTTCCAGGTTCCTATGCAATATTGTTCTTTACAATATCGGGTTTTACTTTCACCACCAGACACATCTGCAACTGAACATCATTTCTGCTTTGGCCAGCAACTTCATTCTTTCTGGAACTATTAGTAATTGCCCTGTGTTCTTCACCAGTAGCATATTGGGCACCTTCCATCCTGGGGGCTTATCTCCCAGTGTCATAACTTTTTGCCTATTCATACTGTCCATGGGGTTCTCTTGGCAAGAATACTGGAATGATTTGCCATTCTCTCCTCCAGTGGACCATGTTTTGTCAGAACTCTTCACTGTCACCTGTCCGTCTTGAGCAGCCCTGCACAGCATAACTCCTAGCTTCATTGAGTTACTCAAGCCCACTCACCATGGCAAAGTTGTGAGCCATAAAGGGAAAAATATTAGCTGTGAATTAAAAGGTTGAAATATTGTTTTGGACTTTCATAAAGGAAGCTCAGTATAGTTTATATAGTCCATGAAGACTTGAAAAACAAACAACAACAAAAAAAAACTTGTGTCTCTATTCAACTAATTTTATTCATTGTTTACCTTCCACCACCCAAACTACTACATTTAAATGAAAATGCCATAGATTTCTAATTATTTTAAGCATTTAAAGATGTGTTTCGAAACTGTCACCTCTTGTGAAAAAAATTCCTCGGCCAACACACTTTGCTGAGATGTGTTTTTCCAAAACTTTTTAATCAAATATAATTGTCAATACCCACACACACTGTGAACACTTTAGTTTTTAAAAGAGAACTAGTAATTGATTTACTTTATTCACTGTAATAAAATAATTTTTAAGAATATTCTGAAAAGAATATCATTCAGTATCTCATTTTCCCCACCTTCCCTCCATTTCCTTGGTCTGTGGTTAAACATCACTGAAAATGTTCCACAAAGTTATCTTAAATGATCGAGGTATATTTGAAGAGTAATACAATCTAAACAGCACTGTTTGGAGTTCTGTGTATTTTTATGACACCACTAGATTTACTTCACTTAAGTTAAGATTTTCCTCAGGTTTTAGTTAGTCCTTTACTGATTAACTTAATTTCAACTGCAAACATTTAACAATCACTTCTATGGAAAATTAACTTTAGCCACCAGTTCACAAAGCTGTGCATTCAGCCAGTCTTGTTGCCAGTCTCACTGTATCATGCATTTTAGGCTGTATTTTTAAGTTTTGTGAAATATTAAAAGTGTTAGTCTCTGTTTTCAGGCTTTCTCTTTAAAATGCATTCAGATCCCCATGAGATCTTTCTAGAACCAGGTGTTTTTTACATCACTGTGTTTGGCATACTTCATTTTCTGGGAGCTGACACTGAGAGAAAAAAAAAAAAAAAAACAGTTTGAAGGATGACTGTCACAGGCTCACTGGAAAACTGTTAGGCGTTTTACCTTGAGATCAAATAATTCTATCACTTTTTCCCAAAATGATCAGGTTATATCAGGATTAGGATAATCAATTACAGCCTAAGGATGAAAAAGCCTAAAAGACTACCTAAGGGGGGGAAAAATTATTCTTTATGAGAGAAACTTAAAAGCTGGTAACTCCTGTGTTCTTTATATGTTGGCTAAACTCAGATTTCCTTTGTATCCTATATGAAATGTGCAGTCAGACTTCGGGAAAGCTTAGTAATCAGAATTGTTTTATGAAACCAGCATTTCTGTAGTAATTATACACACAACAACAGAATTAATCTAAAATAAGTAGTTATAACAAGGCTGTAGTTTTTCCCCCAAAATAATTAGGAGACAATATTCACTTAAACTTTCATTAGGTCGGAAGAAATACAAGATAATTATAAATAAATAATATTTATATTCCATATTATTCATATATTTTATTTGTTTAATGTATAAACAGATTTTATTTTTGTCTTTTACTCACTCATTAATTTATTTAATAAATGAAAAGTCATAAAATTTTGGATACGTATTGAAGATATAACTTACCGAATTGCTAATTTATTTACACAGACTATAAGAGAAAGGTTCTTATGCAATATTGCTCTTTACAGCATCGGACCTTGCTTCTATCACCAGTCACATCAACAGCTGGGTATTCTTTTTGCTTTGGCTCCATCCCTTCATTCTTTCTCGAGTTACTTCTCCACTGATCTCCAGTAGCATATTGGGCACCTACTGACCTGGGGAGTTCCTCTTTCAGTATTCTATCATTTTGCCTTTTCATACTGTTCTTGGGGTTCTCAAGGCAAGAATACTGAAGTGGTTTGCCATTCCCTTCTCCAGTGGACCACATTCTGTCCGATCTCTCCACCATGACCCGCCCATCTTGGGTTGCCCCACGGGCATGGCTTAGTTTCATTGAGTTAGACAAGGCTGTGGTCCTAGTGTGATTAGATTGACTTGTTTTCTGTGAGTATGGTTTCAGTGTGTCTGCCCTCTGAAGCCCTCTTGCAACACCTACCATCTTACTTGGGTTTCTCTTACCTAGGGCGTGGGGTATATCTTCACAGCCGCTCCAGCAAAGTGCAGCCATTGCTCCTGACCTTGGACGAGGGGTATCTCCTCACCGCCGCCTTTCCTGACCTTCAACTTGGGATAGCTCCTCTAGGCCCTCCTGCCCCGCGCAGCCAGGGCTCCTTGTACTTGGGGTAGGTCCTCCCAGCCACGGCCCCTGGCCTCGGGTGTTGGGGTGCTCCTCCTGGCCGCCGCCCCTGGCCTTGGGCGTGGGGGCTTGGGTAGCTCCTCCCGCCCGCCGCCGGTGGCCTCGGGCTCCCATCACTTCATGGGAAATAGATGGGGAAACAGTGGAAACAGTGTCAGACTTTATTTTTCTGGGCTCCAAAATCACTGCATATGGTGACTGCAGCCATGAAATTAAAAGACGCTTACTCCTTGGAAGGAAAGTTATGACCAACCTAGATAGCATATTCAAAAGCAGAGACATTACTTTGCCAAAAAAGGTCCGTCTAGTCAAGGCTATTGTTTTTCCTGTGGTCATGTATGGATGTGAGAGTTGGACTGTGAAGAAGGCTGAGCACCGAAGAATTGATGCTTTTGAACTGTGGTGTTGGAGAAGATGCTTGAGAGTCCCTTGGACTGCAAGGAGATCCAACCAGTCCATTCTGAAGGA
The DNA here is from genome assembly GCF_019923935.1 of Bubalus bubalis. Taxonomy (NCBI): domain Eukaryota; kingdom Metazoa; phylum Chordata; class Mammalia; order Artiodactyla; family Bovidae; genus Bubalus; species Bubalus bubalis. The sequence goes on along the minus strand of NC_059163.1, from coordinate 39,787,832 downwards.
GATCAGCCCTGGGATTTCTTTGGAAGGAATGATGCTAAAGCTGAAACTCCAGTACTTTGGCCACCTCATGCGAAGAGTTGACTCATTTGAAAAGACTCTGATCTTGGGAGGGATTGGGGGCAAGAAGAGAAGGGGATGACAGAGGATGAGATGGCTGGATGGCATCACTGACTCAATGGACGTGAGTCTGAGTGAACTCCGGGAGTTGTTGATGGACAGGGAGGCCTTGCGTGCTGTGATTCATGGGGTCGCGAAAAGTCGGACACGACTGAGCGACTGATCTGATATGATCTGATAAGAGAAAGGAGTAGAGTGTGATTCCAAGATTTTTGGCATTGGGTATTGAGATATGACTGTAGAAAAAAGACACACTGGGGACAGGTTAGCAGATTTGGGAGGGGAGTTGAACAACATACGTTTGAAAGACTTACTAAATATTGCAGTGTAGATGATGCATAAGAAGTTGTAATAATGAAGAGAGCTGAAGATTTAAATTTGAAATCATTGGTATATAGATTTGATTTGATTTTTGCATTTAGTATTTTTTAGGTATTAAATATTGATTTTATTTTATATATCTTTATTCCTTTCTATAATGGTAAATGATTCTGCTTTTTTTTTCCATTTATGACAATGATATATTTCCTGTTAAACCATTAAGCAAAGTGAGATGATTTTTAAAAAATTAATAATGTAAAGGTGGTATGCAGACATGACAAAAGCTTAAGATAGTGATTTACCAGTCAGATTGGTTTGTGTCACTTGTCATGGTATGTTACTGTTAGGATATCCTTGCTGTGAGTATATACATCATAATGCTCCTAATGAGTAATAAAAACTGAAATCCAGAAGTAGGTGTCTCTGTAGCTGGTTTAATAGCTCAGTGATGTTAGTAAGTACCTAAGCTCTTTCCATCATTTATCACCCTTAGCATATTGGATATTGTCACTCACAGTGTCAACTTGTGGTCCAGAAATGTCTCCTTCAGTTTCCACCATCTTATCTTCAGCAATTGTGTTCAAAAGCAAAAGCAAAGAGAGAAAAGAGTGCTATCATCAAAAGCCTCTTCTATATACAATGTTACAAACCTCTGTCCTTAGTACTTCAGGCACTCAGTCTATTAGATCTAATCCTTTGAATCTGTTTGTTACTTCCACTGTTTAATCATAATGGATTTGATTTAGGTCATGACTGAATGGCCTAGTGGTTTTCCCTACTTTCTTCAATTTAAGTCTGAATTTGGCAATAAGGAGTTCATGATCTGAGCCACAGTCAGCTCACAGTATTGTTTTTGCTGACTATATAGAGCTTCTCCATCTTTGGCTATAAAGAACATAATCATTCTGATTTTGGAACTGACTGTCTGGTGATGTCCATGTGTAGAGTCATCTCTTGTGTTGTTGGAAGAGGGTGTTTGCTATAACTAGTACATTCTCTTGGCTAAACTGTTAGCCTTTGCCCTGCTTCATTTTGTATTCCAAGGCCAAACTTGTCTGTTACTCCAGGTATCTCTTAACTTCCTAATTTGCATTCCAGTCCCCTTTGATGAAAAGGATATCTTGTATTAGTATTAGTTCTAGAAGGTTTTGTAGGACATCATAGAACTGTTCAACTTCAGCTTCTTCAGCATTAGAGGTTGTGGTATAGACTTGGATTACTGTGATACTGAATCATTTGTCTTGGAAATGAATAGAGATCATTCTGTCATTTTTGAGATTGCACCCAAATACTTCATTTCAGGATCTTTTGTTGATTATGAGACCTACTCCATTTCTTCTAAGGGATTCTTGCCCACAGTAGTAGGTGTAATGGTCATCTGAATTAAATTTGCCCACTCCCGTTCATTTTAGTTCACTGATTCCTAAAATGTCAGTGTTCACTCTTACCATCTCCTGTTTCAACACTTCCAATTTACCTTTACTCACAGACCTAACATCCCAGGTTCCTATGAAATACTGTTTTTTATAGCAGCAGACTTTTCTTCCACCACCAGTCACATCCAAAACTGGACATTGTTTCCCCTTTGGCTCAGCCACTTCATTCTTTCTGGAGCTATTTTCTCTGCTCTTGTCTAGTAGCATATTGGGCACCTACCAACCTGGGGAGTTCATTGTTCTGTGTCATATCTTTCTGCCTTTTCATACTCTTCATGGGTTCTCAAGGCAATAATACTGAAGTGCTTTGCCATTCCCTTCTCCAAGGAACTGCGTTTTGTCAGAACTTTCCACCATGCCCTGTCCATCTTGGGTGGCCCTACACAGCATGGCTCATAGATTCATTGAGTTAGACAAGCCTGTAATCCATGTGATCAGTTTGGTTAGTTTTCTGCAAATTGTAGTTTTCATTCTGTCTGCCCTCTGATGGATAAAGACAAGAAGCTTATGAAAGCTTCCTGATGGGAAGGACTGACTGTGGGGCAATTGGAGTCTTGCTCAGATGGGCAGGGCCATGCTCGGTAAATCTTTAATCCTATTTTCTATTGATGGGTGGGGTTATTTCCCCTACTAGGAGTAATGGAGGTAATGATGACCTCCTTTTAAAGGACTTATCCCAGGACTACTGTATTCAGTGCCCCTTACACCATGCAGGCCACTGTCAACCCACGCCTCCGCTGGAGACTCCTGGACACTCACAGGCAAGTCTGGCTCAGTCTCTTGTGGGGTCACTGCTCCTTTCTCCTGGGTCCTGGTACACACAAGGTTTTGTTTGTGCCCTCCAAAGTCTGTTTCTCCAGTCCTGTAGAAGTCCTGTAATCAAATCCCACTGTCCTTCAAAGTCAAATTCCCTCGGTTCTCAGTCCCTTTGCCAGATCCCCAGATTGGGAAATATTCTGTGGGCCCTAGAACTTTCACCACAGTGCAAGAACTTCTTTGATATAATTGTTCCCCAGTTTTTTCTCAAGTCTAATTATCTATTATTAAATGTCTGCTGTGGATATGTCTACATTATAAAAATTCAAGTAAATCTTATGAAAATGGAAGTATTATATTATTGCAGTTCATTCATCCCCAAGTTTTTTGACAGATAGAACTTATTCTAGTCTTTGCTTTTATTTATACCATAGAAGAAATTAATGTAAGAATCTGTTTATTATTTAGGAATTAAAAATGTTGAAATTTACTGTTTTAATCTTTTTTGTTCATTTTTTAAAAATGCAATTGCTGTGCACTTTCCAAACAGGTACATGTATTTGGCATTATCTTGTTTAATTCTATATTGTAAAACTTAATCTTACTTGCTGTTGGTTAAACTCACAAATTCTATCCTAAAGTGTTTTCATTAATTTGTAATATATTTAATATACTTTGAGCTTATAAACAATTATACAAGGAAATAATAGATTTGGAACTATATATTTCAAATATAAATAAAGAGATTTGAGTCACTTTGATTTATTTCCACAAAGATCATCTTTCTTTTAAACATATAAGTCAGTTTTTGCACCAGTGATTACTTAGGGTCATAATTCTTTAAAATATAAAGTGAAAACTATGATTGCTTAAAGGCTGAATGAAATATATGAAATTTCATGGATGTCACAATTATGTGGCTTTTAAGAGCTGTCTTGGTTGCTATAATCAGAACCAACTAGTAATAACATTTTCTCCTAATATAACAATAAAGTGACTCTGAGAGAGTCGGACATGACTGAGTGACTCAGCACAGAACAGCACAAAATGACACAAATTATTTTAAACTGAAAATTCTATTTACTACAATGATTATCAGCCTATAAATTTGTCTGAAAGTTGACCAAAACTTACGATTTAAAAAATTTGTTGTGAGAAATTTTGCATAAATATTATTGGGCTCAAAGACATTTTTACTTGCAAATCCTAATCAACCCATATTTAAAGTGTTTCTTGGAGATGTTTAAAGAAAATTTACAGGTAATATTAAGTTAAATATTGAATTGCATTTTGAGTCACATACTGCAGGTAAAAATTTAGTCATAGATTCTGAAATAAAAGACCTAAACCCTCTGGTTCTGCCCTTCAGTTCAGTTCAGTCACTCAGTCATGTTGTACTCTTTGCGACCCCATGGACTGCAGCACACCAGGCCTCCCTGTCCATAGCCAACCCCTTCAGTTTACTCAAACTCATGTCCATTGAGTTGGTGATGCTATCAACCATCTCATCCTCTGTTGTCCCCTTCTCCTCCTGCCTTCAATCTTTCCCAGCATCAGGGTCTTTTCAAATGAGTCAGTTCTTCGCATCAGGTGTCCAAAGTGTTGGAGTTTCAGCTTCAGATTCAGACCTTCCAATGAATATTCAGGACTGATTTCCTTTAGGATGGACTGATTGGATCTCCTTGCAGTCCAAGGGACTCTCAAGAGTCTTCTCCAACACCACAGTTCAAGAGCAACAATTCTTTGGCTCTCAGCTTTCTTTATTGTCCAATTCTTACATCCATGCAGCTACTGGAAATACCATAGCACTGACTAGACAGACCTTTGTTGACAAAGTACTGTCTCCACTTTTTAATATGCTGTCTATATTGGTCATAACTTTTCTTCCAAAGAGCAAGCGTCTTTTAATTTCATGGCCGCAATCACCATCTGCAGTGATTTTGGAACCCAAGAAAAGTAAATCTGTCACTGTTTCCACTGTTTCCCCATCTATTTCCTATGAAGTTATGGGACCAGATGTCATGATCTTAGTTTTCTGAATGTTGAGCTTTAAGCCAACTTTTTCACTCTCCTCTTTCACTTTCATCAAGAGGCTCTTCAGTTCCTATTCACTTTCTGCCATAAGGGTGATGTCATCTGCATATCTGAGGTTATTGATATTTCTCCAGGCAATCTTGATTCCAGCTTATGCTTCCTCCAGCCCAGTGTTTCTCAAGATGTACTCTGCATGTAAGTTAAATAAGCAGGGTGACAATATTCAGCTTTGACATACTCCTTTCTCAATTTGGAACCAGTCTGTTTTTCCATGTCCAGTTCTAACTGTTGCTTCCTGATCTGCATACAGGTTTCTCAAGAGGCAGGTCAGGTGGTCTGGTATTCCCATCTGAACTCCCCAGGTCAGTAGGTGCCCAGTTTGCTACTGGAGATCAGTGAAAAAATAACTCCAGAAAGAATGAAGAGATGGAGCCAAAGAAAAAAGAACATCCAGTTGTGGATGTGCCTGGTGATGGAAGTAAAGATGATGCTGTAAAGAGCAATATTGCATAGGAATCTGGAAAGTTAGGTCCATGAATCAAGGCAAATTGGAAGTGGTCAAACAGGAGATGGCTAGAGTGAACATTGACATTTTAGGAATCAGCAAACTAAAATGGACTGTAATGGATTAATTTAACTCAGATGACCATTATATCTACTACTGTGGGCAAGAATACCTTATAAGAAATGGAGTAGCCCTCATAGTCAACAAGAGAGTCTGAAATGCAGTACTTGGATACAATCTCAAAAACAGCAGAATGATCTCTGTTCGTTTCCAAGGCAAACCATTTAGTGTCACAGTAATCCAAGTCTATGCCCCAACTAGTAATGCTGAAGAAGCTGAAGTTGAACGGTTGTATGAAAACCTACAAGACCTTCTAGAACTAACACCCCAAAAAGATGTCCTTTTCATTATAGGGGACTGGAAAGCAAAAGTAGGAAGTCAAGGAATACCTAGAGTAACAGGCAAAATTTGGCTTTGGAGTACAAAATGAATCAGGGGAAAGCCTAATAGAGTTTTGCCAAAAGAACACAGTGGTCATAGCAAACACCCTCTTCCAACAACACAAGAGAAGACTCTACACATGGACATCACCAGATGGTCAGTACTGAAATCAAATTGATTATATTCTTTACAGCCAAAGATGGAGAAGTTCTATACAGTCAGCAAACACAAGACCAGGAGCTGACTGTAGCTCAGATCATGAACTCCTTATTGCCAAATTCAGACTTAAATTGAAGAAAGTAGGGAAAACCACTAGGCCATTCTGGTGTGGCCTAAATCAAATCCCTTACAATTATACAGTGAAAGTGACAAATAGATTCAGGGGATTAGATCTGATAGACAAAGTACCTGATGAACTATGGACGAAGGTTCATGATCATACAGGCAGTAAGGATCAAGACCATCCCCAAGGAAAAGAAATTCAAAAAGGCAAAATGGTTGTCTGAGGAGGCCTTACAAATAGCTGTGAATAGAAGAGAAGAGAAAAGCAAAGTAGGAAATGAAAGATATACCTATTTGAATGGAGAGTTCCAAAGAATAGCAAGGAGAGATAAGAAAGCCTTCCTTAGTGATCTATGCAAAGAAATAGAGAGAAACAATAGAATAGAAAAGACTAGAGATCTCTTCAAGAAAATTAGAGATACCCATGGAAAATTTCATGCAAAGATGGGCACAACAAAGGACAGAAATGGTATGGACCTAACAGAAGCAGAAAATATTGAGAAGAGGTTGAAAGAATACCCAGAAAACTATACAATAAAGATCTTCACAACCCAGATAATCACAATGATGTGATCACCAACGTAGAGCCAGACATCCTGGAACATGAAGTCAAGTGTGCCTTAGGAAGCCACACTATGAACAAAGGTACTGGAGGTGATGGGATTCCTGTTGAGCTATTTCAAATCCTGAAAGATGATGCTGTGAAAGTGCTGCATGCAATATGCCAGCAAATTTGGAAAACTCAGCAGTGGCCACAGGACTGGAAAAAGTCAGTTTTCATTCCATTCCCAAAGAAAGGCAATGCCAAAGAATGTTCAAACTCCCGCGTAATTGCCCTCATCTCACATGCTAGCAAAGTAATGCTCAAAATTCTCCAAGCCAGGCTTCATCAGTAGGTGAACTATGAACTTCCAGATGTTCAAGTTGGATTTCGAAAAGGCAGAGGAACCAGAGATCAAATTGCCTACATCCTTTGGATCATTGAAAAGGCAAGAGAGTTCTAGAAAAACATCTACTTCTGCTATATTGACTATGCCAAAGACTTTGACTGTGTGGTTCTGCCCTTAATCAGCCCTAATAGTTGCATTTGATCCAACATCAATTTAAGATATCATGTGTTTTGTCTATTTGAAACTGTGAGCGAAATAATGAGACATACTTATGTATTGAAGTTTTGCTATACATCAGGCACAGTTCTGTACCCTCTTCATGTGTAAATTTAATCTTCGTAATAGCTCTTTGAGATTTCAAAAGGGATAATTAACTTACCTTGAGACCTTACAGATAGTTAGTGCCAAACCTTGTATTCCAATAGGCCATCTGGTTTGAGTCCATTTCCTAATTATTACCATATATTCCTTATTCTATCACATTGTACATCTACAAATAAACTGTGCTTCACTTGAGTTTTTTCATAAGGATCATTTTAAAATGAAGACATGCTTAAAGATTTAAATTCAAATATGGACTGGAATACATGACTCAAGAACCCCATCTTCAAAATCCTGTGATTATTTTAATATTTTAAATAATGAGCTGAAAAATAAGGTTAGTAAAGTGCAGTTTTCAGGAATCTTAATGTAACAGTGGTCTTAGAATTAGAGATAGAGATTTCAGAGTACCTAGAATTTAAAGTGAATTACTGAATGAAGTTACCCAAGAAGGATGTGGTTTTGGTAAACAGTCACTTTGGTGACTCGGAAAGTATAGTCAACATGGTAAATAAAAAATTATGTCATAGAAGCCAGAAAATAGAAGGGGATGATCAACTATAGGATGTTCCTGAGTACTCAAGTATGATGAGATGGAAAAGTTGACAAGGGATTTGACAATGACAGGACATTGTGGAGTTAAGAGGAATGTGTGCCTAAGTAGAGTGGCTTTTATGAAAATGAGAAGTGAGCCTGTATGAATTATATGTTTAGAAAACTCTTGACAAATTTTTCAGTAAAGATAACACCAAAGATTCTTGGAGAATCTGTGGGATCAAAAGGTGTTTTGTTTTGTTTTTTAAAGTACTGAAGTATGTTTGCTGATGGGATTGAACCTATAGACAAGGAGATGATTCATAAAAAGCAGGAGAGAACAATCCTCAAAGGAGCACAGTTCTTGAGAAGCATAAGAATGAGTGGATATGTTGCCATAATAAGAAAGAGGCATTTCTCTCATTATAAAAGGAGGGAACACAGTGTGAGTGGGTACTGTTGAAAGTAGTTTATAGATTTGGTTTCAGAAACGTGAGGATGTTTCTGTCAGTAGTCTCGATTGAGTTCTCCCAGAAGTGGAGTCTGAGCCAAGGATTCAGCACAAACAATTAATGAAGGGATTCCTTTAATAGGAAATCAATAAGAAAGTAAGGGGAAGCAGGATAGATAATAGGAAGAAGCTATGCAAGGTCGTCATTCTGGTGAAGTCTCAGACTGACCCTGATTCCAAAGGGAGCTCTGGAGTGTAAATAACACTTTGGAACTGTCCAGTGTTAAGGCATAGGAACTGGAATTCTATAATTTCACACCCGTTAGTAATTGACTACAGTCTTGCTGAGGGGCAAGGGATGGGTTGTGAGAGTGGAATGTAGACTCCCAGGCACTTCTGGCTGTATGGGCCTAGTAGCTCTGGTACACAAAAACAGTCATCTGCAGGTCATGGCACAAATCTTTATCAGCTAAGCGTGCAGCAGATAAGGGATCAAGTCAGGATCTGTACAAGGGATTGTGAGGTCCAGACAGTGCACCAATGCATTTGCAACTATCAGATTGCTTTAAGTAAATAGGAGGCAATATTCAGCTGAAGATGTTGGGATAAAAAGGAAGTTTGAGGTACAAGGAAGATGTTCAATATTCCTCATGGGGTAGGGGAAAGCACATTGATAGGGGAGTTTAGTTGACCTTCTGGATATTGTTAAATGTTATTAGACATTTGTTGTTTGTTCAATACTCATCTATTCAGGGTTGCATATTTTTTCAAATCATTAAAGATGAGAGGAGATGCAAGAAGTTAAAGGTTATAGAATCTAGGCTGGTCAAGCAGGAAAGGATGAATACAAAAAGGGGGGATATATAGTGAAAGTGTGGAGGGGTAGAAAAATGAGATGTCTGGAGATGCTAGTATATAACAAAACAAAAAAAGGAAATAAATGGTGGTAGTAGATATTTGATGGCAAGACTCTCAGAGGAGCTGGGTTTTTGACAGAGATAAAAATCATGGTTTGGCAGTATTACTTCTACTGCCTGAGCTGTGAGAAAACCAATATTTGAGTTTGTGTGGTCTTCAGGGAAAGCACTGTCAGCAGACAACACTTAAAGCATGAAGGTGACAAAAACACACCCAGGATGGAATATTAGAATGTAGGGGAATTTGTTGATATTAGATTCTGAATTTCAAGGGACAGGATGGAATTTGGGGAGAACAAGGGAAATGGTGGAAATTTGGATTGAATTAAAAGATATGCATATACATTTTAAGTAATTAGATGGAGCAAGCTTGGAACCATTTTTGTGGTCCGCATTCATTATTTACTATCTTTTTGCCGTCACTTATAATCTTAGATAATAGATTTTGTACCCATAGAATGGAAAAATCCCCCTAGATAGATGAAAACACTACTTACACTCTGCCTTAGATACATACATTTCTCCTCAAATTCTAGAAAATATCAAGGTACTTAATCTTAAAAATCACATCTCAGGCTATTTAACTATATTCCAGTTCATTAAAGGAGACTGAAATGCTCTATGATTAAAGATATTATTATATTATTATTATTATTATAGATGATCACTGACAGGCAAACTAATCATCACAAATTATGGTTTACACAATCAGGCTGAAAAACTTACTAGCACACTCTGGGTGCATATCAGTATCCCCTAATTCCAAGGGAATACCTCTCATTTAAATAAGAACAACATTAAAGCAAAAACACTTTTTTAAACTTCAGCTTTTCTCATTTTCCTACTTTCAGGAGTACTTTTTTAATAGGAGGGTTACTTTGTTTTTAATAAGTTTACCTCATATTAAGAAGTAGTGAAACAATGTAAGTCACAGTTATTTTAAATAAAAGACTGTGTAGTAAATCACTGGATTTGTAAATAAAATGTGCAGACAGTATAGTGGAATGTTAGGTGTCTTGAGCTGTTCAGTCCACGCTTGAAAATTTCCTAATCTAATTTTCTCTTGGCTGAGTCCCAATTGTTGCTGGATTTTTCCACTATATACAATTATGTATTTTTAAAAGATCTGTCATCCAAGTCCCCTGGCTCTTTTATAAATGTATATTTGAGCATGTATCCTAGAATACTCAGAAATGTTGTTTATAGAAGTTCATATTTTCAATCAGACATTTAAACATGCTAACACAAAAATCCTCTCAGTTCCAGAACTGAGATTAACGGTTTTAGCTTTAATTTCAGGCTGTTTATGAGATAAAGCAAGCATGCCATGAGTATAAAAAGTAGTAATATATCAGTGAAAAATATTGACATAATTGAATATTAACATTACATATGTCAAGAAGTAAAAAAATGGCAAGTTTTCTTTGTGATAGTCATTATCATTGCACTTTTCTCATTTTTCTGCCTTCTTTGAATTTACAACATCTTGTTCAGTTAGCTGTAGAAAGATATCTAAAATTATCAGATCTTCCACTCAGTTACTTTCATTAATGTAATATATAAAAACTTAAAGCAATAAAACAATAAATATTCAACATCTCAGTTCATACTTACAGGAACCCTATTAGTAAAATGATTATGGTCATTTGTTTCTATTTTTAATCGTCCTAAAATCATTTTCATTTCCCCTCCTTTTTTTTTTTTCAATGAGCCTTTCTGTAAACTTTCTCATTTCTTGCTAATATAAAATTTGAATACTTCGGTTATTGCATGTAGCTTCTCCATTTGTCATGTCTCTGTTGATTCTTGTTTTACTACAGAGAACAATATTATATATTTAAACCATCAACTTTTCCTCTGTAGTGTGTGATTTTGAGGTCTTTGGAGGACATGTTGTATTCCTAGTATGATCAGCCAAATTTCCAACATTGTTTGCAAAATAATCCATCCTTTTCCTTAAGATTTTTGCTGCTACACTGTCCCAAACCAAATCTCTGTGTTCTCTCTTCTATTCCATGGACATAGACTTCATTTCTCTACCATTACTTCATTATTACCAACCTTGCTTAGTATCTGGTAGCATGAGTCCTCCCATTTTGATCATCTTTCAAAATTACTTTATCTTCTCTTAGACTTTCATTTTTCTTCAATGTAAATTTCAGAATCAGTTTTTAAAGTTCTTCTTCACCATTATGCAATAATTGATCATGGTGTTTATGCACCATTAGATTTTGCTATCTAATAGCTTATTTAGGATTTTTAAGTAAGATTTTAAATAAAATATTCTTATTTATTCTTTTATTCTCTTAAATTTTACCTACCTAGTAAGTTATGGTAGTCTCATAAAACTTTTCTTCTTTTTCATTTAGGCCTGACCTATATGAAAAAAGGATTATTTGTTGTTTTAATATTAAATAGAACTTATTTGTAAAATATTCAGGGTCTTGAGGTTTCTTTGGAGATGTAGCAGCAGATGGATAATTGTTCATGTATATGCATATTTTATAAGTTATTGATTTCAAGATTTGATGTCACTGCATCAGAGAATGCAGTTGGTTTGATATTAATTCTTAGTATTTTATTAAGGTTGCCCTTTGGCCTAATGTGTGATTGATTTAAGAACTGTTACTTTGGTATTTGGAGTTTGTATATCTTTAAAGTTTGATTTATGTGTATATTTGCTTAAATTTTCTATACCATTTCTCAATGTTTTCTTGTTGACATAATTTTAAGATTATATTCAGATTTCTAGTTATAAATATATTTAGGGACTACAACATCTCACAGAGCTTCTGTGTTAGAAGCAGACTAGCAGTAGAGATTGTGGGTCATTACCTAGGTCTACTCACTATTCAAGAAACTAGTTGAGGCATAGACTATTCTTTCCTTGGTTGCATTCAATTCTAAAAAGATCACAGTAAGACACTCCAGTATTCTTGACTGGAGAATTCCATGGACAGAGGAGCCTGGAGGGCTACAATCTATGGGGTCACAGAGAGTCTGACACAACTGAAGTGACTGAGCACGCACGCATGCAAGATTCTGTCATTCATTGTGAAAGTGAGTAAACTAGGCCTAATGAAAGTTACATCACTTGACCAACATTAAATAAGACTTCTCTGTATCCTGTTGTGTTTCAAGGTCTGCCTTGGTTCCATTTATTAGAATCTTTAGTAAATGCCAACATGTTTAAAATACACAGTTGTACTTTTTTATGTTTTAGTTGTTCATACAAGCAGTTTATAATAAGGTGTTTATTCACAGATAGGGTATTATGAATGCTTCTGTTGCAAGTTGTTGAAATGAGAGGTGATGATAACATATGGTATGAGAAAGATATAACAATTCAATGTGTCAAAACACATTTGGCAAGAATATCTAAAAGTTATCAATTTTTCTCTCATTTTACTTAAAAGTTTTTATATCTTCTAAATTGAAAAAAGAAACCTTGAAAGTATGTTATACCTTTAAAGTACCTTTAAAGTACTTCCTGTCCTTGCATTCTAATGATCTAGCTTATCAGCTTGCAAAACATTGGTCCTTAAATAATGAGCCAGGAAACATGATTCTATCTGTAAGTTTTAAAAAATAAAAGATGTCAATTTGTTGCCATTATTTTAAGATCTTGAGATATTTCTATCACATACTAGAACCACAGTTTTCATAGATTGCAAGACAAAAATCATTAGTAAGAAACGCAAACTTCTCTTTATATAGTTTGTCATTTACTTTATCCTATTCAGAGTCTCAAGTTTTCAAAAAATCACGAGAAACTATGAAATTCAATTTTATAACAGATATCTTAATGAATTTTCATGAACATTTCACATATAACTTTATCTTGTTTATGTCTTACTTGATGATCAAAGGGTTACGTTTAGTGAAATATTGCAGTTATTAGTGTACTTTTTGACACTGAAGATACAATATATTTATCAATTAAATTTTGATTTCTCATGTAATACGAAGAACTATTGGTTTCTATTTTAATGTTCATTAGGAATCTGGATATATACCCCAGTTCAAATGAAAATGTAGAATTTCATAGCATATACTAAGCCTAAAGAAATCCAGAATAAAACATCAAATAGACTGAAGCTTTCTCAATCTAGATATTGATTTCAGAAAAAGGCAGTGATTCTCCCTTGCTCTTTGGATTTCTAGTTAATATATGAATTTCCCAAACACTTAAAAGAAAAACACTTTTTTCCCTGTAGCTCTTTTTTTGAGGTCAGAAGGTCAGTACACAACAGCAAATGTAATAACAAATATGTGTATGGTACTTTTGTATATTAAAATTATACGTTGTTGAGTAATTTTTTGCATTTTAAATAAAAGGAGCTTTTTGGAACTTTTATTTAATACACACAACAGCCCTATGAACAAAGATCTATATTTATACACATTTCAAAGATGAAGCTTGTGAGGGTCAGAGTAGATGAATAATGTGCCCAATGTTGTAAAATGCTCATGTAAGTGCAAGCAGGTTGATTCACAAATCAGTGCTTTCAGTTACTAAGATACACTCTCTTTCATGATTAATATTGATAATCATACAATGATCTTATTTGCTTCCAATGTGATTCCAAAATTTTATATTTTAATTGCATGTGTATGTTTGTGCTTAGTTGCTCAGTCATGTCCAACTCTTTACAATCCCATGAACTGTAGCCTGCCAGGCTGCTTTGTCCATGAGATTTCCCAGGCAAGAATACTGGAGTAGGTTGCCATTTCCTTCTCCAGGAAATCTTCCAGACCCAGGGATTGAACCCATGTCTCCTGCATTGCAGGAGGATTCTTTACTGTCTAAGCCACCAGGGGGGAAGCATCTTATTTTCATGGAAACTACCAATTCATTTTTATAAATTTTCATAAATTCATTTTTATAAACCTACTAATTCATTTTATAAATCTGATAGATGGAGATACTAAAGTGTGATAAATTTTTTGCTGTTTGTGTCTAATATACTAATTCATTTTTCATTCTCATAATTGATGCTCCTAATGTCTCTCATATATAAGTCAGCTCTTTGACCATATTGTACTGAGTTATAAGAATTTGTATAACATTGAGTTGGGGAGATAATATAATTAAAGTTTTATTAGTCATTTATTTAATATTTATTAATCCAGGCAAGAATACTGGAGTGGGTTGCCATGTCCTTATCCAGGGGATCTTCCCGACCCCAGGATTGAAACCATGTGTCTTATGTCTCCTACATTAGCAGGAGCGACTTCCCTGGTGGCTCAGACGGTAAAGAATCTGCCTACAATGCAGGAGACCCAGGTTCAGTCCCTGGGTTGAGAAGATCTCCTGGAGAAGGAAATGGCAACCCTCTTCAGCATTCTTGCCTGGAAAATCCTATGGATAGAGGAGCCTGGTAGGCTACAGTCCATGGGGCCGCAAAGAGTCAGACACGACTGAGCGACTTCACTTTTCACTTTTCTTTACCACTAGCACCCCTAAAAATTCTCTACCATAGAGGCCCCTAAAAATTCTGAACTTTATTCTAAGGATCACTCTTAAAGATAATATTATGACCTTAATATTTAAAATTTTGAATTTTAGATGTAAGGATAAAATGATAAATGTCTGATAAAAGGAAAATGTACTTACTAAGAAAAATGTATATCTTTTTCTTATTTGTACCTTGAAAACTACACAATATGTTTTATTTCATTTTCCATGTCACAACTTGTAAATTCTAAGATAACTTGTAAGTTCCTTTTAACATCACCAAGAACATCTTAAGCCCTTGTGTCCATATTTTCATAAAACCTTAAAATAATTACAGTAAAATTGTTTCAGTCTTACAACTTGGGATGAATTTTTCTATCAGTGGACTTTCATTGGTGAATCAGAATGAAAATTATTCAACTTTAGAAGCTAGCTATGTAGATTTTTTTAATAAAAAGTGAATCAATAGCATATATCTTTATCACCATAACATGTGGCAATATTATCATCAATTTAATTTAGATTTGATGGAAAGACATTCTGAAACTAGATTCTTTAAGCCAGTAGAATATCTGACAACATGATGGAAAATAACTGACATAGATAAAGTTTAGTGATATTTAGATTTTAAACTATTGTATATTATTCATGTCATTCTGGAGGTAAAATTAATGAATAGTTCTTTGTCATTAGCATGAATTTCTATATTGCATGTGAATTGCTGCTGCTGCTGCTAAGGTGCTTCAGTCGTGTCCGACTCTGTGCGACCCCATGGACTGCAGCCCACCAGGCTCCCCTGTCCCTGGGATTCTCCAGGCAAGAGTACTGGAGTGGGGTGCCGTTGCCTTCTCCGATATTGCATGTGAACTAGGGATTCTTATAGCTAAAACCTGCTTCAGTAATTATTGCACAGGCTAAGCCACAATAAAAATTACTCTAAATTACAGTAGCTTAAAGTTACATTAGAGTATAGAAATAGGTGATCTAAATCTAAAAGGTAGCTCCCCATCAATAAACAGCCTTCCTTTTAGATCTGAGGCTGTACTATCAATGTCTCCTAGGAAAAGAGAAGGATAAAAAGGTCCAGGGAAGCCCAGTTCCAATCTTTTAATTGCCAAGACCCAGAAATGTCACAGTTCACCTATGTTCATATTCCCATGAATTCAACCCATTGCCGTCAGTTCAGTTCAGTCACTCAGTCCTGTCCGACTCTGCAAAACCAAGGACTGGATCACTCCAGGCTTACCTGTCCATCACCAGCTCCTGGAGCTTGCTCAAACTCATGTCCATTGAGTCAGTGATGCCATCCAACCATCTCATCCTCTGTCATCCCCTTCTCCTGCCTTCAGTCTTTCCCAGCATCAAGGTCTTTTCCAAGGAGTCAGTTCTTCACATCAGGTGGCCAGAGTATTGGAGTTTCAGCTTTAGCATCAGTCCTTCCAATGAATATTCAGGACCGATTTCCCTTAGAATTCACTGGTTTGATTTCCTTGCTGTCCAAGAGACTCTCAAGCATCTTCTCCAACACCACAGTTCAAAAGCATAAATTATTTGGCACTCAGCTTTCTTTATAGTCCAACTCTCACATCCATACATGACTTCTGGAAAAACATAGTTTTAAATTGATGGGCCTTTCTTGGCAAAGTAATGTCTCTGCTTTTAATATGCTGTCTACAATTGTCATAACTTTTCTTCCAAGGAGCAAGCATCTTTTAATTTCATGGCTGCAGTCACCATCTGCAGTGACTTTGGAGCCCAAGAAAATAGTCTCTCACTGTTTCCCTACTTTCCCCGTCTATTTGCCATTAAGTTATGGGACCAATGCTATGATCCTCATTTTTTTGAATGTTGAATTTTAAGCCAGCTTTTTCACTCTCCTCTTTCACTTTCATCAAGAGGCTCTTAAGTTCATCTTCGGTTTCTGCCATAAGGGTGGTGTTATCGCCATATCTGAGGTTATTGATATTTCTCCCGGCAATCTTGATTCCAGCTTATGCTTCATCCAGCCCAGCATTTCTCATGATGTCCTCTACATATAAGTTAAATAAGCAGAGTGACAATATATAGCCTTGATGTACTCCTTTCCCAATTTGGAACTGTTCTGTTGTTCCACATCTGGGTTCTGTTGCTTCTTGACCTGCATACACATTTCTCAGAAGGCAGGTAAGGAGGTCTGGTATTCTAATCTCTTTAAGAATTTTCCAATATTTGTTGCAATCCATATAGTAAAAGACTTTGGCATAGTCAATAAAGCAGAAGTAAATCTTTCTGGAACTCTCTGGCTTTTTCTGTGATACAATGGAT
Organism: Bubalus bubalis; assembly: GCF_019923935.1. Classification (NCBI taxonomy): domain Eukaryota; kingdom Metazoa; phylum Chordata; class Mammalia; order Artiodactyla; family Bovidae; genus Bubalus; species Bubalus bubalis. The sequence goes on along the minus strand of NC_059163.1, from coordinate 39,771,065 downwards.
GTTGGCATTTTGATCTCTGGTTCTTCTGCCTTTTCTAAATCCAACTTGAACATCTGATAGTTCTCGGTTCATATACTGTTGAAGCCTCATTGAGAATTTTCAGCGTTACTTTGCTGTCGTGGGAGATGAGTGCAGTTGTGTGGTCATTTGAACATTCTTTTACCATTGCCTTTCTTTGGTATTGGAATGACACCTGACCTTTTCCAGTCCTGTGGCCACTGCTGAGTTTTCCAAATTTGCTGACATATTGAGTGCAGCACTTTAACAGCATCATCTTTTAAGACTTGAAATAGCTCAACTGGAATTCCATCACCTCCAGTAGCTTTTCTCGTAGTGATGCTTCCTAAGGCCCACTTGACTTCGGACTCTAGGGTGTCTGGCTGTAGGTGAGTGATAACACCATTGTGGTTATCTGGGTCAGGAAGATCTTTTTTTGTGCAGTTCTTCTGTGTATTCTTGCCACCGTTTCTTAATATCTTATGCTTCTGTTAGATCCATACCATTTTTGTCCTTTAGTGTGCCCATCTTTGCATGAAATGTTCATTTGGTATCTCTAATTTTCTTGAAGAGCTCTCTGCATTCAAATGGGTATATCTTTCCTTTCCTCCTTTGCTTTGGCTGTTCTTCTTTTCTCAGCTATTTGTTAGGTCTCCTCAGACAACCATTTTACCTTTTTGAATTTCTTTTTCTTGGGAATGGTCTTGATACCACCACCTGTACAGTGTCAGGAACCTCTTTCTGTAGTTCTTCAGGCCCTCTGTCTATCAGATCTAATCCCTTGAATCGATTTGTCACTTCCACTGTATAATCGTAAGGGATTTGATTTAGGTCATGCCTAAATGGTCTAGTGGTTTTCTCTACTTTCTTCAATTTAAGTCTGAATTAGGCAATAAGGAGTTCATGGTCTGAGCCACAGTCAGCTCCCAGTCTTGTTTTTACTGACTGTATAGAGCCTCTCTATCTTTGGCTGCAAAGGATATAATCAATCTGATTTCAGTATTGACCATCTCGTGATGTCCATGTGTGGAGTCATCTCTTGTGTTGTTGAAAGAGGGTGTTTGCTATGCTCAGTGCATTCTCTTAGTAAAATTCTGTTAGCCTTTGCCCTGCTTCATTTTGTACTCCAACTGCAAACTTGCCTGTTACTCCAGGTATCTCTTGTTTTCCTACTTTTGCATTCTAGTCCCCTATGATGAAAAGGATATCTTTTTTTTTGGTGTTAGTTCTAGAAGTTCTTTAGGAGTTCATAGAGCCATTCAACTTCAGCTTATTCTGCATTAGTTGTTGGGGCATCGTGGATTACTGTTATATTGACTGTTTTGCCTTGGAACGAACAGAGATCATTCTGTCATTTTTGAGATTGCACCCAACTGCTGAATTTCAGACTCTTTTATTGACTATGGGGGCTACTTCATTTCTTCTAAGGGATTCTTGCCCACAGTAGAAGATATAATGATCTGAATTAAATTTGCCCATTCCAGTCCATTTTAGTTCACTGATTCCTAAAATGTCAGTGTTCACTCTTGTCATCTCCTATTTGACCACTTCCAATTTATCTTGATTCATAGACCTAACAATCTGGGTTCCTATTTTGACCACTTCCAATTTATCTTGATTCATAGACCTAACAATCTGGGTTCCTATGTAATATTGTTCTTTACTGCATCGGACTTTTACTTCCATCACCAGTTCCATCCACAACTGGGCATTATTTCCACTTTGGCTCTGTTTCTTCCTTCTTTCTGGAGTTATTTCTCTGATCTCCAGTAACATATTGGGCACTTACTGACCTGGGGAGTTCATCTTTCAGTGCCCTATCTTTTTGCCTTTTGATACTGTTCATGGAGCTCTCAAGGCAAGAATACTGAAGTGGTTTGCCAATTCCCTTCTCCAGTGGACCACATTTTATCAGAACTCTCCACCATGACACATCCATCTTGGGTGGCCCTACATGGTGTGGCTCAAGTTTCATTGAATTAGGCAATGTGGTCCTTGTGATCAGTTTGGTTAGTTTTCTGTGACTGTTTTTCATTTTGTCTGCCCTCTGATGAATTTGCTCAGTAAATCATTAATCTAATTTTCTGTTAATGGGTAGGGCTGTGTTCCCTCCCTGTTGTTCGGCTTAATGCCAAACTGTTAACCCATGCCCCCACTGGAGACTCCTGGACACTCACAGGCAAGTCTGACTCAGTCTCTTGTGGGGACACTGCTCCTTTCTCCTGGCTCCTGTGTGTACAAGGTTTTGTTTGTGCCCTCCAAGAGTCTGTTTCTCTGATCCTGTGTAAGTTCTATAATCAAATCCCACTGGCCTCCATAGTCAAATTCCCTAGGGGTTCTCCGTCCCTTTGCCGGATCCCCAGTTTGGGAAGTCTGTTGTGGGTCCTAGAACTTTCTGAACAGTTCAAGAATTTCTGTGGTATAATTTTTCTGCATTTTGTGTGTAGAGAACTCTAAGTAAAATTGGAATTGGAATTGCAGTCTTTGCTACTGAGTATAGCAAGCAGCTGATCCCCAGAGTTGCCAACAAAAATCACAGAATAGCACCCTGATATCTCTCTCTTTTGGTATTTCTCATTAAGGCAGACGTCTCACTCTAGCAATTATAGTTCAAGTTCTATATATGTATATATATATATGTGTGTGTGTGTGTGTGTATAACATTTTTAGTGACCCATAGTTGCTTTACAATGTTGTGTTAGCATCTGCTGTACAGCAAAGAGAATCAACTGTATATTGTTTTTGAAACATTTAAGTAGCTTAATATAATTTTGTATAGCCCTTTTGTAGGTATCCCTACATGTTAACCTCTGTAACTTTCTTTACCTATATTGTACTTTATAAATTAAAATAGAGTCATTCTAATCACAAATTTAGCATCATAGATGGAAAATATTGATACCATGGGGATGCATATAGTAGAATAAATATCATGCTATTATCTTCTGTAAGTTTTCAATATTAATATAAGCACAGGATTTTCTTTTTAGGCACAATTTACAAGTGTTAAATATGATTGATTCTTAGAAATTCTTCTCTTTATCTTTTTACATATCCATGGCATTATTTAAATATTTTAGAATTTCATTTCCTTGCTAAAAACTCTCTTTGACTCTTCTAGTTCAGCACTGTCCAATAGAACTTTCTGTGATGACAGAAATGTTCTAGAACTGCCGTGTTCAATATGGTAGCTATTGAAGTTTCTAAGTATTTGTAATGTAACTATTGTGACCAAAGGAAATGAATGTTAAACTCCTTTTAATTAATTTAAATTTAAATATAAATAAACCCATGTGGCCAGTAACTCCATATTAGACATTATAGTTAGTCACTCCCTGCTCCATCTCCAAACTTATTTTCACCACATCTATTTTACAGCATAATATTTACTCCTGAAGCATCATCAAATGAATTTAACTGTTCAACATTTATTATTTTCTATTATATTCTTTGGGGTGGTAAGAAATTCTGTATTTTAAGAATGAAAATATTCTAATAGTAACTATGGGGAATTTATCAAACAATGTGTCAGGTACTATTCTGAGCACTTGATACATAATGTATCATTTCATTATCACAGGAAACTTACATTATAATTATCACCATTTTATAGATGTAAAAATTGACACAACCTCAGGTAATTTATTAATAATTTTTGCCTAATATCAAATAGCTAGTAAGTGACTAAATTAGGATGTAAACCTCAGGCAAACTGGCTTCAAATCCCAGGCTGTCACTCTGTTCTTTACTCTTATCACCCTGGAGAGTGAGATTTTTTTATCTGTGGTTCGCTTTGTTCAAAATGCATCACAGTTGGAGCCTTTCTAAGAGCTTTACTTTGTATGCATGATATCAGAAACCATTGCCTCTGGCAAGAGGTAAGAGAATAGAGGATCAAGCTTTCTGTTTCTTTTCAGTCCTGTCACAATTCACTGAGAAGCAACTATGTTAAAAAAAAAAAAAAAAATCCAAAATATCCCCTAACTAATCTCTACTAATTTGGTGCTTGGATGTCATTTTATGTGGATGATACTAAATAGTACATACAAGTGATGATGGACAGGTGCTATCTGTTTGCTCCTATTACTACAAAAGATTGTTCAAAAATTTTTCTCAGTGCACCATCAGAAATAATTTTAAAATAGTCTTGTTGATTATTTTCAATGGGCTATAATGTTCTGATTTAACTCAGGTCAATCATCTGCAAGTTAAAATTACTCAGAAGTGTACTGTCCATAATTAAGTAATCTCACCTAGTAATATTATAGAATAAGGAGACCTTTAGATGACATGAAATCTGTCATTTTAAGTATGCCCCCAAGCCTTTTCCAGGGTGCTCATAAGATTTCTCATTCTCTAGAGAAATGTGGTCTCTTAGAAATAAATGTCTCTGTCAAGTCACAAGTAATATGTGCACATGATGAAAAAAAAAATGGAATTTTTTAGTCTCATAAGGGATATTACAGTATTGTAAAATTGATTTTGTTCCTTGTTATTTAGGTTCTCATGGTCATTTTAGGATTTACCTTCTGGATATAAAGGGAAGATAATGATGCCTTCTAGGGAGGTGGGCGACAGAGGCCTTTGGGAACCAGGAGAATATTTTTCATATGAAATTCTTTGTCATAAAATGCTAATGTTGGTGTTCTTGTCTTTATGTCTATGCATTCTTTAGCTATGAGGATAACAGACCCTTCATCAAGTAAGAATGACCTGAATGGCTGATAAATTCCATTTATCAGTGTGGTCCCATGAACCAGCTGTCAGATCAGTACTGAAAAATCATTAGAACTTCTGTCATTCACATTGAGGCAGAAGAGCAAACTGTGCAGGAAAATAATCAGGCATACAACTTCTCTGCAGAATAAATATGCTGCAGGTGTATTGCCAGAAAAATTCTGCTTCACCTCCTTTAATTGGATGTCACCTGAACTTAGTGCCACAGTAATAGCAACTTCGTGTGGTACAGACTTGTTTTGCTTTTATTAGCTTTCTCCTTTCATTGTGATGTGCTCCTCTGTGCTGCATATGTCGTCATTTCTGTTGCTTGTTCGGACATCATTCATCTAAAACTATTTCATGATTTAGTGTTATTTCTTCAAATGATTTTCTGGACATGAAACTACCAAGTTACAAATGATACTAATGAAGTTCTTAGGCTAAATATCCAAAAGAAGGGGAAATACCTCCTTCAAAAATTAAATCTTGCATTGCAAAATAATCTCTTTCGAATTTGACACATATCTTGATTATTGATCATATCTTTTAAGCTTCTGAAACAAAGCTACAAGTCTGTACTAATCTAATAAAAATAAATGTAAATGTTAAGATTTGGGCTTTTTCTCCTTTGTACATATTAAAATTCTATGTCCTGCAGCAATAAACAAGATTGGCAACCTTTCGGTGATCTTGCTGTAGACTTTCAGTTTGTTCTTCTGGTGAAGAGTCCTTTGTTTTCATTTTCTCCAGTACCATTTCACTTACTTCTTCATGCTCTTACTTCTTTTTTCTTTAGAATTTGGGCTCATCACTGTTTTATATCATTAACACTTGAGCCCATTATGTGTTTTCTAGTGGATAGCTGACTTGAATATTTTATCCTATCATTTTATTTCTAAAGCTGAATAACAATTTTGTCTTGGTTTAATGGCAACTCTTCCCATTTTTCCTTTTTCCAATATCTGTAAAAAACTGAGAGCTTTATCTTGAAAGTTCTCATACTTCTGAATCTGCTTTTGAAACAAGATATTAACTTCTAAGATGTTTTCTAATTTGTATATACAAACATGTCACATACATGTTTGTGGCATGGCAAACTTCCTTTAGGGATTCTTTATTCAAGATTATTAATTTTTTAATTAAGCACATTAAATTTAGTGGATGTTTCCATCTGGAATATAGTGGCTGATGGTTATAGAAGGAAAATGGTAAATATTTGAGATTAACTTTAATAAGACTTTAATAATATTTAACTACTCGGGACATATCTTTCTTAAAATGTAGTTCTCTCTGAAAATTTATTAAACCCAGCTTCAGATTATAGTAAATATATGCAATTTTCCATCCTTTGTTTTGCAAAGTTTCAATCCCTGTAAATATTCATTTCTTAGACAATGTAAATAGAGGATAGTAGTCTGCTGAAAAGAAATATTAGTTTACCATGTTCAGGAAGGTATACTGGGAAAGGAAAGGATGGGCTAAGACTATAGAAATCTAGACTGTTTTGGTCCTATCATATGTACATAGAAGTTGAGAATATTACATTTTCAATTATTGGATTCCTATCTATTGGAAAGATTTATTTTATGTTGATAGTGAATACATAACCACAAATATATGAACTTTTGTCACCCATTTACTAGTATTGTGAATGGCAGCTTGGAGGAAACTAAGGGAATGGAGTGAGAGTGAGAATTTGTCTTCCGTTCTGGACTACTTTGTTCATACCTCTCCATCCCATTTTCAACTTCATTTTCTCCCATGAATTTACAGACACTTCAAAGACATGAAGGTGTCCTGAGCCTTTGGGCTTCTTTTCAACAAAGCTGCCAATTGCCTGATTTCCAAAGTCTAGTCCAACATAACCCAGAAGACAGCAATCCAAAGGCTGAAAGAGTAGATGGTGATCTAGAGGGAAACTATTTTTTTTTCCATCTACCTTATATCACATTTGTTCTACATAACTACAGAATCAGACAGAAATTTATATGTGTTCCATATATTGGTTCCTTCTGTTTTTATCAGTACACATTAAATTTTTTATGGAAAAAGAGGAAATTTGGAAAAATGGGGTAAAAGTGTATCAGGTGAAGCACTAATGGAAAGAGTCTAGTCAAATAAATGTTATCATACCAATGAGACCAGTGGAGACTAACATAACTTTACAGAAGTTCCCCCCTTGCCATTAACCATAACTACATCTCCATATCATTCACATATGTGCTGCAAATACGTGAATAGTTTAATAGTACAAATCTGCTTTGCTTAAATGAATTTCTGTGTTCATAACATTTTCATTCATGTATATCTCCTCAAGCTTGAAAACTTGTAAGTTCTCATTAAAATCTTGAAGTACTTATACCACCTGTCTTACATTTCCTGTCAATAAACTTACCGTAACATTTTTTTCAGTGTCAGTATTGTTGATACAATATGACTATGTTAACTAAAGACAAACTATTTGATAACTCTTAATTTTCTCTTCTCTTTGCAGGTCATGGGTTATAGGTGCAATAGCTCTTCTCTGCCTATTAGGATTGACCTGGGCCTTTGGACTCATGTATATTAATGAAAGCACAGTCATCATGGCGTATCTCTTCACCATTTTCAATTCTCTACAGGGAATGTTTATATTCATTTTCCATTGTGTCCTACAAAAGAAGGTAAGCTAGAATTCTCTGTTCAGGAACAAATGGCATACCAAAAAAAAGAATAAATGGCATATATTCTATGATAACAAAACACCGTAATATAAATCATTCTTGATCCTTTTGTCTCTAAAAAATAAATATATGATTTGGTTAATTTCATTTTTATAATAATTAGAAGAGAAAAACAGACATAAAATGCAATTGTAAAAGTTGATGAATGTGTTAACAAAAAGACAGAATCAAATTTTGATTTAGACAGTGCACAAAAATAATATTCTTACAGATTTGACCTTATTGTCTTTCATATTATTGGCAGACACATGGAATTATATATTAGGAAGTAGATGTTCTAAGATGTATGGAGGCAAAGAATATACATATGCATATATTATATAGCATGGCATAGGAAATATACATTTTTCTATTTTTAAAAAAACTAGTTGTATATTCTAAGAAATATAAATATTAAATAATTTATGATAGAAAGCATTTATTATTTTAGTGAATGGTAAAACACTTAGTAAATATCTCTATGTGTGTGTTAGTTGCTCAGTCATGTCTAACTCTTTGTGACCCTGTGGACTTTAGCCCACCATGCTCCTCTGTCCATGGGATTCTCCAAGCAAGAATACTGGAGTGACTTGCCATTCCCTTTTCAAGGGGATCTTCCTGACCCAGGAATTAAACCCAGGTCTCCTGCATTGCACACAGATTCTTTACTGTCTGAGACACCAGGGAAACCTGAAGATCTCTGAACTTCTTTAAAAGCATATTTTATTAAAATTTATGATTTTGATGATTAGAATGCAATATTTAATTTTTATAATGGTCTATTTTTTATTATTTTTCACATCTACCAGGACCTAAAGTGCTCATTTTAAAAGTTAATTTTAGCAACTAAACACTTACATTGCTTTTTTTTAATCTCAACATTGATTTTCTCATCTTATACTTTTTAACTCAATTAAAAATGTGGTCTTTATAGTTCTGATCACATAGACCCCTGAGCCAAGACTGTGTCCGAATCCTAGTTCCTCTACTTAATGGCTTATGTGACCTTGGGCCATTTATTTAGCATGCATGTGCTCCAGTTTCCTCATGTATAAAGTGGAGCTAATAAAATAATTATAATACATTGAGATGTGGCACTGAAGATGAAATTGGAAAATGTGATTTTTTTTCCCTAAGCAACAACAAGATCTACAGTTTTTCTTCAGAAAATGAAGAGTAAATATATCAGTCTGTATGATTTTGGGTTTGAAAGACTAAACAAATTTGAGAAATGTGTGTCCACTTATTGAGATGAGTTCAGTTTTATCCTGTTTTCAGCTTTATTCATGTTAGATATTAAAAATATGCTGGCATGATATTAAATGTAGGCTAGAATAACAATGTTGACTTAGGCCAGTTAATGTAGGTTACATAAAACAGGTTATGATGTTAGAATGGATGAATCTTCCTAAATACTTAATGTGCATACACCCCAAATTGCAATCATTTAACCTAATAAATGTTTATTCTTTTTAATCATGGCCCAATTGATGCAGGTGCCTAATGGAGGGACACAGCCAGTGACAGCTCAACTAACCTCACTATTTTATTTCCATAGTGATACCAACACCTTTACCAACACTTTGGGTGTTGGTATCCAGCAGATAATCTGAGAAAAAGAGAGGGGACCTTGTATAAAAAGTCTGGAAATGGTTCATATCATTTCCACTCACATTCCATCAGATAGGACACCGTCAGTAGTACCACTCAAACTGCAAGCAAGGCTGGGAAACATAGTCTACCTCTTATACCCCAGGAAGATGAAGAATTGGGTATTATAATACAAACAGCTAGCAGTTGATGACACTTGGGCAGTGTGATGACTTGGAGACATGAGCGATGAGTAAGAATAGAAATGGAAGAAAGTGTCTGAGGAGAAGAATGAAAAGATAGTATCTGAATTAAAGATGGGGGGAAGTGTCCAGAAGTAAACAGTGGTCAGTATTATAAAACACTGCAGAGAAGTCAGAAAGACTTGAAAAGATTTCTAGATTTTGTTAGAAAGGAGCCATAACTGATTGTCAAGAGAAATATGTAAAAAGGTGGAAGCAAAATCAGGAAAAGGTAGCATTTGTTCATGTAAATAAGGGAATATTGGGCCATCATAGGTAGTTATACTAACATTTTCAAATAAAGTAAACTGGATTTGCCGATTCTTTTCTATATTAGCTAGAAATTTTGTTTTAATGTGCGTATTGAAATTTTCTATAGAACAGAAAAGATTTTTGTGCTTTATGCATGAATTATTCTGATTGGGATTATTTTCATTAGCTAGTACCTATTAGAGTTTTCCCTTATTATTTTATTATGTCCAAAATACACATCACTGTTTTGATATCCAGGTAGAGATACCAAACCTCAGAATCCAAAAACAAATTATGGGTTTTAGTATATGGGACATATTTAACAGAGGTGAATTTTTAAAAACTACATGTGATCAAGTTCAATTTTGTGATTCATTACAACAGAGTACAGCAAACTACAGTTTTCTTCTTGATTCATTCATTCACTGATGGACAGTTTGGTTACTTCTATATCTTGGCTGTTGTGAATAGTGCTTCAGTGAATATGGGTGTGCAGATATCTCTTTAAGATCCTGATTTTTGTTTTCTTGGGATATAAGCCCAGAAGTGGGATTGCTGAATCATATGGTAGTTCTATTTTCAATTTTGTAAGGCACTTTCATATTGCTTTCCATAACAGTTGTATTTATTTATATTCCCACCAACAGGGCACAATAGCTCTCTTTCCTCCATATTCTCACCAATTATTATTGTGGTTTAGTCTCTAAGTCATGTCCAACTGTTTGCAACCCTATGGGCTATAGCCCACCAAGCTCCTCTATCCATGAAATTTCCCAAGCAAAAATACTGGAGTGGATTGCCATTTCCTTCTCCAGAGGATCTTCCTGACCCAGGGATGGAACATATGTCTCCTGTGTCTCCTGCATTGCGGCAGATTATTTACCCCTGAGATACCAGAGAAGCACCAATTCTTATCTCTTGTTTTCTTCATGATAGCCATTCTAACATATGTGAAGTGATATCTAATTGTGATTTTGATTTTCATTTTTTTAATTAGTTATGTTGAGCATCTTTTCAAGCTAGCCATTTGCATGTCTTCTTAGAAAAAATGTCTATTCACTTCTTTAGTCCATTTTTAGTTGGACTGGGGGGGGCTACTTTTGAGTAGGGGGGGCTACTTTTGAGTTGTATGAGTGCTTTGTATATTATTGGTGTTAACTACTTATCAGATGTATGATTGGCAAATATTTTCTTCCATTCTGTAGATAGCCATTCAACTCTGTTGTTTCCTTTGCTGTGCAGCAGCTTTTTAGTTTGATATAGTACAACTTACTACTTTTTCTTTTGTTGTTTGTTCTTTCTATATGTGTGTGTTAGTCGCAGAGTCGTGTCCAAGTCTTTGCGATCCCTGTTCATGGAATTCCTCCAGGCAAGAATACTAAAGAGTAGGTTGCCATTTCTTCTTCCAGAGGATCTTCCCAACCCAGGGATTGAACCTGGGTCTCCCATATTTGGTGAGGTGTAGTCCTCTCCACTAGTCCACAGATAGCTTCTTTTATATTGGAACCCACCTCATGTCCAGCACAGTTGCAGCTGCTCATGCGACCAGACTTCAGGAGAAAAGAGGCTGATTTACTTATGTATAAGCAGAAGCAGCCTAAGGGGCAGGTGTCTAACTTAACATGTACTTCCAAGAGCTTTTGGATGCCCCCCAGTGAGGGCACCAGGGGTGCCATCTTTGGCATATCCCTCTACCTGCTCTAGCTCTGGGGTGCCATCTTTTTTTCCTCTCCACAGGTGTCTTAAATTTGTAAAAAAATTGATTGACTGATTTAATGAAGCAATGGCACCCCACTCTAGTACTCTTGCCTGGAAAATCCCATGGATGGAGGAACCTGGTAGGCTGCCGTCCATGGGGTCACGAAGAGTCGGACACGAGTGAGCGACTTCCCTTTCACTTTTCACTTTCATGCATTGGAGAAGGAAATGGCAACCCACTCCAGTGTTCTTGCCTGGAGAATCCCAGGGATGGGGGAGCCTGGTGGGCTGCCGTCTATGGGGTCACACAGAGTCGGACACGACTGAAGTGACTTAGTAGTAGTAGTAGGCCTTGGAATTCCCTGGTGGTCCAGTGGCCAAGACTCAGCACTCCCAATGCAGGGGGCCCTGTTTGATCCCGAGTCAGGAAACTAGGTCTCACACACGGCAACTAAGAGTTCGCAAATTAGATGTTGTGTATCGTATAAGATAGTGAGGTTCAGTTTCCTTCATTTACATGTGGTTATCCAGTTTTCCTAATGCCATTTATTAAGAGACTGTATTTTCCCCATTATTTATTCATAGCTTTCTTATCGATATTAGTTAACCATATCAGTCCAGTTCAGTTGCTTAGTTCTGTCCGATCTTTGCAACCCATGGACTGTAGCACCTCAGGCTTCCCTGTCCATCACCAGCTCTCAAGCTTGCTCAAACTCATGTCCATCTTGTCGATGATGCCATCCAACCATCTCATCCTCTGTTGCCCAGTTCTCCCCTGACCTTAAATCTTTCCCAGAATCAGGGTCTTTTCCAAGGAATCAATTCTTCGCATCAGGTGGCCAAACTATTTGGTGGCCAAAGAGTTTCAGCTTCAGCATCAGTCCTTCCAATGAATATTCAGGACTGATTTCCCTTAGGATTCACTGGTTGGATCTCCTGGCAGTCCAATGGACTCTCGAGAGTCTTCTCCAACATCACAGCTCAAAAGCATTAATTCTTTGGCACTCAGCTTTATTTATAGTCCAACTCTCACATCCATACATGACTACTGGAAAATCATAGCTTTGACTAGATGGACCTTTGTCGGCAAAGTAATGTCTCTGCTTTTTAATGCTAGGTTTGTCATAGCTTTTCTTCCAAGGAGCAAGCATCTTTTAATTCCATGGCTGCAGTCACCATCTGCAGTGATTTTGGAGTCCTCCAAAAAATAAAGTCTCTCACTGTTTTCCATAGTTTCCCCAACTATTTGTCATGAAGTAATGGGACTGGATGCCATGATCTTTGTTTTTGAATGTTGAGTTTTAAGCCAGCTTTTTCACTCTTCTTTTTCACTTTCATCAAGAGGTTCTTTAGTTCCTCTTCACTTTCTGCCATAAGGGTAGTGTCATCTGCATATATGAGGTTATTGATATTTCTCCCAGCAATCTTAATTCCAGCTTGTGCCTCATCCAGCCTGGCATTTCTCATGATGTCTGTATATAAGTTAAATAAGCAGGGTGACAATATACAGCCTTGACATACTCCTTTCATGATTTGGAACCAGTCTGTTGTTCCACATCTGGTTCTAACTGATGCTTCTTGACCTGCATACAGATTTCTCAGGAGGCAGGTCAGGTGGTTTGGTATTCCATCTCTTTAAGAATTTTCCACAGTTTGTTGTGATCTACACAGTCAAAGGCTTTGCCATAATCAGTAAAGCAGAACTAGATGTTTTTCTGATATTCTCTTGCTTTTTCTATGATGCAGTGTTGGCAATATGATCTCTGGTTCCTCTGCCTTTTCTAAATCTAGCTTGAACATCTGAAAGTTCATAGTTTACATACTGTTGAAGCCTCACTGGGAGAATTTTGAGCATTACTTTGCTAGTGTGTGAGATGAGTGCAATTGTGCCATAGTTTGAACATTCTTTACCATTACCTTTCTGTGAGATTGGAATGAAAAGTGACCTTTTCCAGTCCTGTGGCCACTGCTGAGTTTTCCAAATGTGCTGGCATATTGAATGCAACACTTTCACAGCATCATCTTTTAGGATTTGAAATAGGTCAACTGTAATTCCATCACCTCCACTAGCTTTGTTCATAGTGATGCTTCCTAAGGTCCACTTGACTTCACATTCCAGGATGTCTGGCTCTAGGTGAGTGATCACAACATTGTGGTTACCTGGGTTATGAAGATCTTTTTTGTGTAGTTCTGTGTATTCTTGCCAACTCTTCTTAATATCTTCTACATCTGTTAGGTGCATACCATTTCTGTCTTTTATTGTGGCCATCTTCGCATGGAATGTTTCCTTGGCATCTCTGACTTTCTTGAAGAGATCTCTAGTCTTTCCCATTCTATTGTTTTCCTCTATTTCTTTGCATTGATCACTGAAGAAGCCTTTCTTATCTCTCCTTGCTATTCATTGGAACTCTGGATTCAAATGGGTATGTGTTTCCTTTTCTCCTTTGCCTTTCATCTCTTTTTTTCAGCTATTTGTAAAGCCACCTCAGACAACAGTTTTACCTTTTTGCATTTCTTTTTCTTGGGGATGGTCTTGATAACTGCCTCCTATTCAATGTCATGAACCACCATCCATAGTTCTTCAGGCTCTCTGTCTGTCAGATCTAATCCCTGGAATCTATTTGTCACTTCCACTGTATAATTATAAGGGATTCAATTTAAGTCAAGCCTGAATGGTCTGGTTTCCCTACTTTCTTCAATATAAGTCTGAATTTGGCAATAAGCAGTTCATGATCTGAGCCACAGTCAGCTCCTGGTCTTGTGTTTGCTGACTGTATAGAGCCTCTCTAACTTTAGCTGCAAATAATATAATCAATTTGATTTTGGTATTGACTATCTGGTGATGTCCATGTGTAGAGTCATCTCTTGTGTGTTGCAAGAGGATGTTTTTACTATGACCAGGTATAGACAAGGGTTTATTTATGGGCTCACAATCTGTTTCATTGGGCTTGCATTGTAGCTCAGCTGGTAAAGAATTTGGCTGCAATGCGGGAGACCTGGGCTTGATCCCTGTGTTGCGAAGATCCCCTGGAAAAGGGAAAGGCTGCCCACTCCAGTATTCTGGCCTGCAGAATGTATGAACTGTATAGTCCATGGGGTCACATAGAGTCAGAAACAACTGAGTGACTTTCACTTCAGAATTTGATCCTTGTCTATTGATCTATTTTTCCGATACCGTACTGTTGTGATTACTATAGTTTTGTGCTGTGGTGTGCAGTCTGCAATGTGATGCCTCCATCTTTGTTCTTTCTTCTCAGGATTGCTTTGGCTGTTTGGAGTCTTTAGTGGTTCTGTATACATTTAAGGATATCTTTTTCTGTATCTGTGAAAAATACTGGAACTTTTATAGAAACTGCATTGAACCTATGGATAGCCTTGGTTCTTATGGACATTTTAACAGTCTTATTTCTTGTAGGAGGTTTTTCTTAAGCCATCTGACTGATTTCAATAATATGCTCATCTTATGTAGTTACTCATATTTGAGTAGAGAAATGTAAAATATTCCATTTTTGAGATCATTTGTTTTATAGGATTATTTGTTGATTGATTCAACTCATTAACAACAAAAAAAAATCAAACTTTGACTTCTCAGTCATTTTCTAGAGTGTAGGTTGTATGATTGTGTCACCAGAATCTCTACTTTATCATTAAGGTTGTCACGTTTTCTTTGTTGTTAATTATGTGAAACATCTCAGAAAGTTTCATAATTATTTTATTTCTGATCAGAGAGTATAAAAGAAATATTCTTTGGGCAGGTATATTTTCTTTTCCATCTTTATTTTAGAACAACCTCATGTTGAATAATCACATGCCATATCTGATTGGGATAAGATGTTGTATTATGTGAAATAGTGGATTAGAATATGCAAATGACTAAATTGTCAAATAAATTATATTATAATATGAAGAGATACCTCTCATGGAGATGGTGCATGTTATTTTTGCTTTTTTCTTTTTAACATACATGCTCACCACTTCGGATCTAATCATAGAAAAATAAAGTCTGTAATGATTCAGTAAGTAATATAGCTAAATGTGGGACTAGGTATCACAAGATATCTTTATTTACTGGTTATTTATATAATCAGTTCAGAATATTTAACATTTTTTGGTATATTTTCATGGTGAATTCCTGCTTATACAATATTGCTCCCTTTGAAAGTAACAGAAATGGAAGTGGTTCCCTTTCTTCTTCTTTCTCTTAATAGCCCCTCTCTCCCCAAAATATCTGTTTAGGTTTAAATCACTCCACTAAAAAACACATCCTCTTCTAAGGAGAAAAGCATCACCTGTTGAGTTCATGAATAAAAACAAAATAGGATATAGGTTATGGTGAAAATTTAGGTTCTAGGAGATATTTCATAAATTGAATACAAATTACTAAACTGTAATTGATAATGCCTCCCTATGAGTGGGGATTTTTAAGTTTCCTGAAATTCTAATTAAATATTTGTCCTCATTTTCTCCAGAGACAAAGAATGAGATAATCTAATAGATTAATAATATATAATACCTTATGTTGGTTATATCAATATTAGAAATGTGGCATCTTAGTGAGCACTTTCTGATCATAGAGCACCTATGAGATTTGGATATTTTCACATAATGCATATCACTTAACCTTTTCAGTCTTTCAGTTTACTTTCATTGCTTAATCTTTTTAGTGTTCTTATTTGTAAAATGTCAGTAATAATTATTTCCTAGATTCATTTTGAGGGAGGAGCCTAGCATAGTTCCTAGCAAAGAATGTTTAAGATGGAGAAGCTTCTTCATCTCTCCCTCCTATCTCACCCTCACACATGTCTTCAACAAACACACACACAGAAGTGGTCACAGACTTATTTTAAAAAACAAAATATGAATTGGCTTGTAAATAGTGAATATAAATGATGATTTCTAATTAATGATAAATGGCATAAAAACTTGGTTGGAAACAATATAATTTAAATATATTAAAATATGTAATTTTGGCATAACCAATGAAAGGCTTTAAAGATTAGCACATCATGCCTCTTTGTTCTGCTCACACTGAGCACCTTTTTTCTCTTATCTATCCTGTCTTTCAACTTAATTCACTAAACCAACAAATTCCAACATATATATTTATTAATTAATTAATTTTTTAATTGAAGGATAATTGCTTAACAGAATTTTTTTGATTTCTTTCAAACCTCAACATGCATCAGCCATTGGTATACATATGAAGATTATTTCAGAAGTCTTCTTCTCTGGAAAGCCTTTCTTGGTCCCTCTCTACTTCTATCAGGCACTCCTTCTCCATGCTTTGATTGACATGACTTTGTATCATTGTTCCTATCACATAATTTAGTGAATGTGAGTTCTTCAAACAAATCTGAATCTAGTCAGTCTCTGATTTTGCCATATTATAGATGGAATGAACTGTAATATATTGAGATAATGTTTAATTTCAAATACTAACTTTAATATATCATACATACTCCTTATTTTTCTCTTGATTCTAAGTAAAATTTCTCAGGAAAGCATGTTTTTATAAGTTTGTTTTAAGTAATATTACATTGTCACAAATTCTGGAAACTATGAACTCATGTGAAATCAATGAAATGCTAAAGATAATATATATACAATATTATTTCATAATGAATGTAAACTTTGTGAATATAAAACCAGTAAGTTATCCTATAATGTGTTTTAATTGATGAACAAGTAATTGGCATTTATTTTTCTTTTTTTTAATTTTATTTTATTTTTAAACTTGACAAAATTGTATTAGTTTTGCCAAATATCAAAATGAATCCGCCACAGGTATACATGTGTTCCCCATCCTGAACCCTCCTCCCTCCTCCCTCCCCATACCATCCCTCTGGGTCATCCCAGTGCACTAGCCCCAAGCATCCAGTATCGTGCATCGAACCTAGACTGGCAACTTGTTTCATACATGATATTTTACATGTTTCAATGCCATTCTCCCAAATCTTCCCACCCTCTCCCTCTCCCACAGAGTCCATAAGACTGTTCTATACATCAGTGTTTCTTTTGCTGTCTCGTACACAGGGTTATTGTTACCATGTTTCTAAATTCCATATATATGTTAGTATGCTGTATTGGTGTTTTTCTTTCTGGCTTACTTCACTCTGTATAATAGGCTCCAGTTTCATCCACCTCATTAGAACTGATTCAAATGTATTCTTTTTAATGGCTGAGTAATACTCCATTGTGTATATGTACCACTGCTTTCTTATCCATTCATCTGCTGATGGACATCTAGGTTGCTTCCATGTCCTGGCTATTATAAACACTGCTGTGATGAACATTGGGGTACATGTGTCTCTTTCCCTTCTGGTTTCCTCAGTGTGTATGCCCAGCGGTGGGATTGCTAGATCATAAGGCAGTTCTATTTCCAGTTTTTTAAGGAATCTCCACACTGTTCTCCATAGTGGCTGTACTAGTTTGCATTCCCACCAACAGTCTAAGAGGGTTCCCTTTTCTCCACAACCTCTCCAGCATTTATTGCTTGTAGATTTTTGGATCGCAGCCATTCTGACTGGCGTGAAATGGTACCTCATAGTGGTTTTGATTTGCATTTCTCTGATAATGAGTGATGTTGAGCATCTTTTCATGTGTTTGTTAGCCATCTGTATGTCTTCTTTGGAGAAATGTCTATTTAGTTCTTTGGCCCATTTTTTGATTGGGTCATTTATTTTTCTGGAGTTGAGCTGTAGGAGTTGCTTGTATATTTTTGAGATTAGTTGTTAGTCAGTTGCTTCATTTGCTATTATTTTCTCCCATTCTGAAGGCTGTCTTTTCACCTTGCTAATAGTATCCTTTGATGTGCATAAGCTTTTAAGCTTAATTAGGTCCCATTTGTTTATTTTTGCTTTTATTTCCAATATTCTGGGAGGTGGGTCATAGAGGATCCTGCTGAGATGTATGTCAGAGAGTGTTTTGCCTATGACAAGCAAAAGCTGAGAGAATTCTGCACCACCAAACCAGCTCTCTAACAAATACTAAAGGATATTCTCTAGACAGGAAACACAAAAATGGTGTATAAATTCAAACCCAAAACAATAAAGTACATGGCAACGGGATCATACTTATCAGTAATTACCTTAAACGTAAATGGGTTGAATGCCCCAACAAAAAGACAAAGACTGGCTGAATGAATACAAAAACCAGACCCCTACATATGTTGTCTACAAGAGACCCATCTCAAAACAGGGGACACATACAGACTGAAAGTGAAGGGCTGGAAAAAGATCTTCCATGCAAATAGGGACCAAAGGAAAGCAGGAGTAGCAATACTCATATCAGATAAAATAGACTTTAAAACAAAGGCTGTGAAAAGAGAAAAAGATGGTCACTACATAATGATCAAAGAATCAATCCAAGAAGAAGATATAACAATTATAAATATATATGCACCCAACACGGGAGCACCGCAGTATGTAAGACAAATGCTAACAAGTATGAAAGGAGAAATTAACAATAACACAATAATAGTGGGAGACTTTAATACCCCACTCACACCTATGGATAGATCAACTAAACAGAAAATTAACAAGGAAACACAAACTTTAAATGATACAATAGACCAGTTAGACCTAATTGATATCTATAGGACATTTTATCCCAAAACAATGAATTTCACCTTTTTCTCAAGCTCACATGGAACCTTCTCTAGGATAGATCACATCCTGGGCCATAAAGCTAGCCTTGGTAAATTCAAAAAAATAGAAATCATTCAAAGCATCTTTTCTGACCACAATGCAGTAAGTTTAGATCTCAATTACAGGAGAAAAACTATTAAAAATTCCAACATATGGAGGCTGAACAACACGCTGCTGAATAACCAACAAATCACAGAAGAAATCAAAAAGAAATCAAAATTTGCATAGAAACGAATGAAAATGAAAACACAACAACCCCAAACCTGTGGGACACTGTAAAAGCAGTGCTAAGGGGAAAGTTCATAGCAATACAGGCATACCTCAAGAAACAAGAAAAAAGTCAAATAAATAACCTAACTCTAGACCTAAAGCAACTAGAAAAGGAAGAAATGAAGAACCCCAGGGTTAGTAGAAGGAAAGAAATCTTAAAAATTAGAGCAGAAATAAATGCAGAAGAAACAAAAGAGACCATAGCAAAAATCAACAAAGCCAAAAGCTGGTTCTTTGAAAGGATAAATAAAATTGACAAACCATTAGCCAGACTCATCAAGAAACAAAGGGAGAAAAATCAAATCAATAAAATTAGAAATGAAAATGGAGAGATCACAACAGACAACACAGAAATACAAAAGATCATAAGAGACTACTATAAACAATTATATGCCAATAAAATGGACAACATGGAAGAAATGGACACATTCTTAGAAATGTCCAACTTTCCAAAACTCGATCAGGAAGAAATAGTAAATCTTAACAGACCCATCACAAACACGGAAATTGAAACTGTAATCAAAAATCTTCCAGCAAACAAAAACCCAGGTCCAAATGGCTTCACAGCTGAATTCTACCAAAAATTTAGAGAAGAGCTAACACCTATCCTGCTCAAACTCTTCCAGAAAATTACAGAGGAAGGTAAACTTCCAAACTCATTCTATGAGGCCACCATCACCCTAATACCAAAACCTGACAAAGATCCCACAAAAAAAGAAAACTACAGGCCAATATCACTGATGAACATAGATACAAAAATCCTTAACAAAATTCTAGCAATCAGAATCCAACAACACATTCAAAAGATCATACACCATGACCAAGTGGGCTTTATCCCAGGGATGCAAGGATTCTTCAATATCTGCAAATCAATCAATGTAATACACCACATTAACAAATTGAAAAATAAAAACCATATGAATATCTCAATAGATGCAGAGAAAGCCTTTGACAAAATTCAACATCCATTTATGATAAAAACTCTCCAGAAAGCAGGAATAGAAGGAACATACCTCAACATAATAAAAGCTATATATGACAAACCCACAGCAAACATTATCCTCAATGGTGAAAAATTGAAAGCATTTCCTCTAAAGTCAGGAACAAGACAAGGGTGACCACTTTCACCATTACTATTCAACATAGTTTTGGAAGTTTTGGCCACAGCAATCAGAGCAGAAAAAGAAATAAAAGGAATCCAAATTGGAAAAGAAGAAGTAAAACTCTCACTATTTGCAGATGACATGATCCTCTACATAGAAAACCCTAAAGACTCCACCAGAAAACTACTAGAACTAATCAATGACTATAGTAAAGTGGCAGGATATAAAATCAACACACAGAAATCCCTTGCATTCCTATACACTAATAATGAGAAAACAGAAAGTGAAATTAAGGAAACAATTCCATTCACCATTGCAACGGAAAGAATAAAATACTTAGGGATATATCTACCTAAAGAAACTAAAGACCTATATATAGAAAACTATAAAACACTGGTGAAAGAAATCAAAGAGGACACTAATAGATGGAGAAATATACCATGTTCATGGATTGGAAGAATCAATATAGTGAAAATGAGTATACTACCCAAAGCAATTTATAGATTCAATGCAATCCCTATCAAGCTACCAACAGTATTCTTCACAGAGCTAGAACAAATAATTTCACAATTTGTATGGAAATACAAAAAAACCTTGAATAGCCAAAACGATCTTGGGAAAGAAGAATGGAACTGCAGGAATCAACCCACCAGACTTCAGGCTCTACTACAAAGCCAGTTATCAAGAGAGTATGGTACTGGCACAAAGACAGAAATATAGATCAATGGAACAAAATAAAAAGCCCAGAGATAAATCCATGCACATATGGACACCTTATCTTTGACAAAGGAGGCAAGAATATACAATGGATTAAAGACAATCTCTTTAACAAGTGGTGCTGGGAAATCTGGTCAACCACTTGTAAAAGAATGACACTAGAACACTTTCTAACACCATACACAAAAATAAACTCAAAATGGATTAAAGATCTCAACGTAAGGCATTTATTTTTCTTGATGTCACTAGTGGAGATATGATTTAGAACAATTTCTGTTTATTTTTGTAAGTCTTGTTTGATTAAATTGATTTCCCCCAGAATTGTTGATATATTTTCTTGTTTGAAAGTATCAGCTAAAAAATGTGTATCTCCTTTTATATTGTGGTTTTTATACTACAACAAGGATTAATTAGTTAAGTGCAGTCCTATATAGGAAAGCAATCATATTTCTCTGTAATTATTTATTAGAACTATTTTGATGAAGGTCTTCCCTCATAGTTCAGTTGGTAAAGACTCTGTCTGCAATGCAGGAGACCCAGGTTCAATTCCTGGGTTGGGAAGATTCCCTGGAGAAGGAAATGGCAACCCATTCCAATATTCTTGCCTGAAAAATACCATTGACAGAAGAGACTGGCAGGCTATAGTCCATGGGGTTGTAAGAGTTGGAGATGACTTAGTGACTAAACCACCACCGTTTTGAGGGAATAAATTTTAAATATTTTGAATTTTATATTCTCAAATTGACAATTTACCTCTTTTAAGAGAAATACATTTCAAAGAAATATAAATTATTTTAAAATGCTTAGCCCAACACATTCTTTTTTTCTGCTCTGTCTTTAAATATTTTGTCTCTTCTTTCTCTCTCACCCTTTTCCATTTCCTCTTCTCTCTAACTTCCTGGCTAGACCTCTGCCTAAATGATAGTTGCACCAATAGGGATACTTTGTATCAGATCTATGAAGCTAAAAATAGTGTAGAAAAGTCTTAAGTTTTTGTTTTTTCAACTAAGAGATATCATTATGGTGTGATTAGGCATATGTGTGTTTATGTGTTTTAAAAAGTCCAGTTATACAAATTTCAATCTTCACAGTATGGATATTATTTTATATTGTAAAAAACATATAAAATATATTCTGAACAGACTTTCTTATTCATATCTGTAGGGCAAAATGTTTTAATTATCTGAAAATAAAACTCACACACATTTTATATTTCTAGCCGAAATGAAGTCTTTGCTAATAGAAGTTAATGTTTTTGACTAGGTACGAAAAGAGTATGGGAAATGCCTGCGAACACATTGCTGTAGTGGCAAAAGTACAGAGAGCTCCATCGGCTCAGGGAAAACATCTGGTTCCCGAACTCCTGGGCGCTACTCCACAGGCTCACAGGTAAACAATATTTGTTAATTAAAATGAAATAGCTCTTTTCTGTATTCTATTATAAATTGCTGTCCTTTCTTGATGAGATTTATTTTCTATCCCAAGCATTTAACACAACACAATTTTGTTGTTTTGTTCTAGTGTATCTCAAGTGAAAATGGTTATGACAGAAATTTAAGAAACCAAACTGCAAAACAATTTGAAGTTTAGAGTCTAAGTTTGAATAGTAATTCATGATTTCAGATTGTCCCTAGTTGAATGAAAAATGAAGGTGAGGAAAGGAATTTGACATTTCACCTAAAATTCTAAGAAAGTAATACTTTACATAAATGTTCTTGAGTTAATTACTTCTTTTAACTAGTCTAATAATTCTTTATTGTATACTGAAAATATTTACTTATTAAATAGTTTTAATAGAAAGTTATAACTCATTTCATGTTGTATGCTAGTAGGTCAAAGGGCAATTCAGAATACCAAAATAGCATCATTGATTTAACTGGTCAAAGTGCTTGCTCCCATGAGTCCAGCACTTCAGTTCAGTTCAGTTCAGTCTCTCAGTCTTGTCCGATTCTTTGCGACCCCATGAACTGCAGCATGTCAGTCCTCCCTGCCCATCACCAGCTCTTGGAGTTTACCCAAACTCATGTCCATCCAGTCAGTGATGCCATCCAACCATCTCATCCTCTGCCGTCCCCTTCTCCTCCTGCCTCAATCTTTCCCAGCATCAGGGTCTTTTCAAATGAGTCAGCTCTTTGCATCTGGTGGCCAAAGTATTGGAGTTTCAGCTTCAACATCAGCACTAGATATATTAATAATGACTGCATCACCCCTCTCAAAGGAAATTCTGAACTTTTAAGTAACTTGTCTTCTATTTTCCACACAATGTCAGTCCAAAGATTACTATGTAAAAATTTCAGCAACTCGAGGATATGTGGGTCATGCATAAGTGAGTTTGAGTTCCAATTACCAAACTAATATTTCTAAGAATATATGATTCATTGGAAAAAACAATCATTTTTATAGTGTTGTTAATTGAAATTTTCTGAAGAAGACTTGAATTGAAATTCCAAAATAAATTTATAAATCAAGAGCATATTTTCACTATATTAATGCAACCTTCTAACTTAATTTATTTTAATTTGGTAATTATATATATACACATATATATAATAAAAAAGATCATTTGTTCTTTGACTAATTCCAATTGGCTTATAAATATAATAGGTTCAGTTTCCCTAAACAATTCCATTCATATGCTTAGAAAATTAAATATCCTTGTAAGTTTTAATTATATCACTTGCCAAGCTAATATATCTTATTCTCTAAAACACATTCATTGTCAGGCTGGACAGTTGTACACACTGAACTAGCGCTTGAAAACCTCTTATAAACCAAAGATAATAAACAATATTCTCAGAAATGTTTTCATCACACTAAAGGAGTTATGTTTTATTTTATAAAGAAAACCACATATCTACTATCAATCTAATAGTTCCAACTAAACATTTTAAAACTAACATGAAACTGTCAAACCTATCAGTTATATGTTAGTTTTAGAATGTTTATTTTTATTTTGACAAGTTATCTTGACACTTAACAACCACAAATTATCATAATAATCACGGAACTTATTCCCACACATAATAGGCAGTTATTTAAAATTTGAATTTATTTTATTATTTCTATGGCTTTGTAAGTTTGCAAAGTTGTAAATTAAGGAAGCAAATGTACCAAATTAGATGGACTGAGATTTCTGAGTCAGGACTAGTAAATTTTCATTCAGAATCTGAGTTTCCTATAAGAGTGGAGGCACACCTGGATACTTTCTGTATGACCTTCTTGTGATCCAGTCCTTCCATTTTCAACCTGATAAATTCTTACCTCTCTTTTTTGTAACAGTCTTTTCAACAATTTTAAATTGAAATTTCTGAGATTCTGTATGTCATTTAACTTGATTTGTTTCTGCATTCCTTTCATATAACTGAGCTCATCAACCATTATCCCACAGCCATTTTATTGACAAATGTCTTCAGTGAAATCATAATATTTCGGAGATTCATGCATTATATTAGAACAGAGTTGTGCAATGTTTAGCATTACTTCTAACCCACAAGATAAAATACTGCAGCTTAAAAGAACAATCATAAACTTTGTGAGTGTGTAGACCTTGTTTTAATTCTAGCCTTGCCATATTCCTACCAGCTGTGACACAAAACAAGTCATTAAATCTCATTAGCCCTCAATTTTTTCGTAAGTAAAGTGGTTTCTGATTTCTTATGTCATTAGGAATATTAAGCTAATGTATATAAAACATGACAAATTGTGTATGCTCAAAAAGTTGGAATAGATATCACTTAGTAGTGGCATTATTGCAGACTATAATTTCAGGTATATATTTTAAAGCTGTGTCTTTTTTTTTTTTTTTTTACTTTTATAGTTATAACATCACAATTATAATATTGGGAAGAAAAACCTCACGTTGTTTTCTTGTGCTTAATTTAATACTAATTCTGTTTAACTTTGACAGTCTAACACTACACAAAGTACTATTACTTAAATATAGTCTGTTTAGGTAGAAATTATAAGTATTTTACATTAACTGTGAAATTCCATGCACAACATCTAAAACACTCACTGATACTGAGGTAAAATTTTGAGAGTATAGGTGTCTTTTTCCACATCAGAGAACTTCTAAAATAACAATCATTATTTTTTGTTGTTAAGAAACATTGGATTTATATTATAAAATGCCAAGCAATATTATAAGCTCTGGTGATAAAATGGTTAAAAGACAACTTCCTCCAAGATCTGGGGCTTTCATACTAACTGTAAAAGGCAGAAAATTTATTAGCAATCAAATAAACCAACAGAAAATATCAGATTATAAAAGTTGGTGCAGAAACAAATATAGCCATATGATGCATAAAGTACAGGTGGTTACTTGGATTAAGTGCTAGGCCAAGACTGTTTGGAGAAATGACAGGAAGGGTGTTCAGGGAAAGAGAATTTCAGGTGAGAGTGCATCAAATATAAAGCCATTTAGGTGGGTAAGAACTTGAAACTTTGGGAGTAGGAAGAATGTCATTGGTTCAAGTGGTGTGTGAATGGGAGATGAAGAAAGCTGGAGACAGATCCTTAGGTATTTGTAAGAGAACTGGAGTTTTGATTTTATTTTGACTATTTAGTAAGTTAAGGATATAATTTAGAAAAGGAGGTGACAGGAAATCACCCACATGTAATAAAATCATGTGGCTACTGTGTACGTAATGGAGGGATATGATTTTTAAGACTAAAAAGTAAAAATCCTCTCCATCTATTAATCTCCCAGTGGTAATCACTTATAAAAGACTGGTTTATAAAAACTCTGACTGAAGTATTGTTCTTTCCACCTTGACCTTTCATTAATTGTTCTCTCATCTATTTTCAGTTGTTTTGTTGAATTTGTAGATGTATTTACTTTTGTTATACAGTATTTTAAACAAAAAATATATGTACCATAGATGAAATTGTGAAGTGTAGTAATAAAATCAACACCTGTGAACTCATCATCAAACTTAGGAAACAGAGAACTTGCCATATGTTTTTCCCTTCTTGTAACTTCTCCCTAAGCAATCCCTGTGTCTCTCTACCAGAGACAATCAACTAACCTTTGTTCATCATTTTCATGACTTATTCTAAAAATTTATTCACCTCTCCAAAAGATGTTAATTACTTCACCTTCTTAAAATATTTCTTTAAAATGGTATCTTATTGTGTATAATCTTCTGCAACTTGTATTCACTGGCATAGTCTAAAGCTTGTCCTGGTCCTTTCCAAGAACATTTAAGTATAAGCTTAATGCTACATATTATATATTTTTCTCTGCTGGCAATACTTTACCCTTTTCTCCTTTTACTTTTTCAATTATTATTTGATATAGTGTAATAAGTTCTAAACTCCTAAATCAGGAGTCAAATGATTGAAGTCAAATATTGGTTATACCACTTATTAAGTCTGTGATATTGTACATGTTAACCTCTAAATCTCAATTTTGTAATGAATAGGAGAATGCATACCTCAGGGAATTCTTGGGAGATTTCAGTGAGTGAATACATGAAAAATACGTGAGAGAACCTAGAAGAATTAACTGAAATATTTGTCTTTTTATAATATATATTTTATATACACACAATAATTATTATATATCAGGTACCATTTCAGGTGAATAAAAAGGACAGAATTTTTATTTTACTTTTTTCTTTTGGCTGCATCATGTGGCCAATGGAATCTTAGTTCCCTGACCAGGAATTGAACCTGGGACCTCAGCAGGAAAAGTGTGGATTCCTAACCATTCAACAACCAGGGAACTCCCAAACTTTCTGTTTTTCTAGAGCCTCAAACCTATATGCAGACAATGGACATTACTGTTTGGACATTAAATATAAATATAAGAAATAACTATATTATAATAATATGTTGTATGTATAAAATGGTAAAGCTATGAGGGCAAAAAGTTTCAGAGTGGGTGCATGAAATACAATTCTATATAGGATTATCAAGTTAGGTCTCTTTAAGGAGAAAGTATTTGAGCAAAGGTAGAAAGAGATGTAAGAGTTATCCATACCCATATCTGGAGAAAGAGTACTCCATGCAGAAGAAATAATCATACAAAACCTAAGGCAGAAGCATGCTTGGCTTGTTACGTAAGAGCAGGGGAACTGGTGTGGCAAGCCCAGGTTGAGAGACTAATAAAATATAATAATAATAGAAGATAATGGGGCCAGCTCAAATAAATGTCACCTAAAAATAGTCAGGGAGGCCTGGTGTGCTGCGATTCATGGGGTCGCAAAGAGTCGGACACAACTGAGCGACTGCACTGAACTGAAAAATAGGCAGGTTTCCCACGTGGTTCAATGGTAAAGAATTTGCCTGTCAATACAGAAGGCACAGGAGACACAGGTGGGCAAGAGCCCCTGGAGGAAGGAAATGACAACCCACTCCCTATTCTTGCCTGGAAAATTCCATGGACAGAGGAGCCTGGCAGGCTACAGCCCATGGAGTCACAGAGTCAGACACAATAGAGCACACATGCAAAAATGATCATAATTCCATCAACTCTCAGTTGAGATGTCACTTCTTCACTGCAGTGTTCTCAGAAATACTCAGTTCAGTTCAGTCTTTCAGTCGTGTCCAATTCTTTGCGACCCCATGAATCGCAGCACGCCAGGCCTCCCTGTCCATCACCAACTCCCGGAGTTCACTCAGACTCACGTCCATCGAGTCAGTGATGCCATCCAGCCATCTCATCCTCTGTTGTCCCCTTCTCCTCCTGCCCCCAATCCCTCCCAGCACAGAGTCTTTTCCAATGAGTCAACACTTCGCATGAGGTGGCCAAAGTATTGGAGTTTCAGTTTCAGCATCATTCCCTCCAAAGACCACCCAGGGCTGATCTCCTTTAGAATGGGCTGGTTGGATCTCCTTGCAGTCCAAGGGACTCTCAAGAGTCTTCTCCAACACCACAGTTCAAAAACATCAATTCTTCGGCGCTCAGCTTTCTTCACAGTCCAACACTCACATCTATACATGAACACAGGAAAAGCCATAACCTTGATTAGACAGACATTTCTTGGCAAAGTAATATCTCTGCTTTTCAATATGCTATCTAAGTTGGTCATACTTTCCTTCCAAGGAGTAAGCGTCTTTTAATTTCATGGCTGCAATCACCATCTGCAGTGATTTTGGAGCCCCCCAAAAAAAGTCTGACACTGTTTCCACTGTTTCCCCATCTATTTCCCATGAAGTGATGGGACCAGATGCCATGATCTTCGTTTTCTGAATGTTGAGTTTTAAGCCAACTTTTTCACTCTCCTCTTTCACTTTCATCAAGAGGCTCTTTAGTTCTTCTTCACTTTCTGCCATAAGGGTGGTGTCATCTGCATATATGAAGTTTTTTATATTTCTCCCAGCAATATTGATTCCAGCTTGTGCTTCTTCCAGCCCAGCATTTCTCATGATGTACTCTACATATAAGTTAAACAAGCAGGGTGACAATATACAGCCTTGACGTACTCCTTTTCCTATTTGGAACCAGTCTGTTGTTCCATGTCCAGTTCTCTAACTGTTGCTTCATAACCTGCATATAGGTTTCTCAAGAGGCAGGTCAGGTGGTCTGGTATTCCCATCTCTTTCTGAATTTTCCACAGTTTTTTGTGATCTACACAGTCAAAGGCTTTGGCATAGTCAATAAAGCAGAAATAGATGTTTTTCTGGAACTTTCTTGTTTTTCCATGATCCAACGGATGTTGGCAATTTGATCTCTGGTTCCTCTGCCTTTTCAAAAACCAGCTTGAACATCTGGAAGTTCACAGTTCATGTATTGCTAAAGCCTGGCTTGGAGAATTTTTAGCATTACTTTACTAGTGTGTGAGATGAGTGCAATTGTGCAGTAGTTTGAGCATTCTTTGGCATTGCCTTTCTTTGGGATTGGAATGAAAACTGACCTTTTCCAGTCCCTTGGCCACTGCTGAGTTTTCCAAATTTGCTGGCATATTGAGTGCAGCACTTTCACAGCATCATCTTTCAGGATTTGAAATAGCTCAACTGGAATTACATCACCTGCACTGCCTTTGTTCATAGTGATGCTTTCTAAGGCTCACTTGACTTCACATTCCAGGATGTCTGGCTCTAGTTGAGTGATCATACCATCATGATTATCTTGGTTGTGAAGATCTTTTTTATACAGTTTTTCTGTGTATTCTTGCCACCTCTTCTTAATATCTTCTGCTTCTGTTAGGTCCATACCATTTCTGTCCTTTATCGATCACATTTTTGCAGGAAATGTTCCTTTGGTATCTCTAATTTTCTTGAAGAGATCTCTAGTCTTTCCCATTCTGTTGTTTTCCTCTATTTCTTTGCATTGGTCCCTGAAGAAGGCTTTCTTATCTCTTCTTGCTATACTTTGGAACTCTGCATTCAAATGTTTGTACCTTTCCTTTTCTCCTTTGCTTTTCACTTCTCTTCTTTTCACAGCTATTTGTAAGGCCTCCCCAGACAGCCATTTTGCTTTTTTGCATTTCTTTTCCATGGGGATGGTCTTGATCCCTGTCTCCTATACAATGTCACGAACCTCAGTCCATAGTTCATCAGGCACTCTATCTATTAGATCTAGCCCCTTAAATCTATTTCTCAATTCCACTGTATAATCATAAGGGATTTGATTTAGGTCATACCTGTATGGTCTAGTGGTTTTCCCTACTTTCTTCGATTTAAGTCTGAATTTGGCAATAAGGAGCTCATGATCTGAGCCACAGTCAGCTCCCAGTCTTGTTTTTGCTGACTGTATAGAGATTCTCCATCTTTGGCTGCAAAAAATATAATCAATGTGATTTGGTGTTGACCATCTGGTGATGTCCATGTGTAGAGTCTTCTCTTGTGTTGTTGGAAGAGGGTGTTTGCTAGAACCAGTGCATTCTCTTCGCAAAACTCTTATTAGTCTTTGCCCTGCTTCATTCTGTATTCCAAGGCCAAATTTGCCTGTTACTCCAGCTGTTTCTTGACTTCCTATTTTTGCATTCCAGTCCCCTATAATGAAAAGGACATCTTTTTTGGGTGTTAGTTCTAAAAGGTCTTGTAGGTCTTTATAGAACCGTTCAACTTCAGCTTCTTCAGCATTACTGGTTGGGGCATAGACTTGGATTACTGTGATATTAATGGTTTGCCTTGGAAACAAACAGAGATCATTCTGTCGTTTTTGAGATTGCATCCAAGTACTGCATTTTGGACTCTCTTGTTGACCATGATGGCTACTCCATTTCTTCTAAGGGATTCCTGCCTGCAGTAGTAGATATAATGATCGTCTGAGTTAAAATCACCCATTCCAATCCATTTCAGTTTGCTGATTCCTAGAATGTTGATGTTCAGTCTTGCCATCTCCTGTTTACCACTTCCAATTTGTCTTGATTCATGGACCTGACATTCCAGGTTCCTATGCAATATTGCTCTTTACAGCATCGGACCTTGCTTCTATCACCAGTCACATCCACAACTGGGTATTGTGTTTGCTTTGGCTCCATCCCTTCATTCTTTCTGGAGTTATTTCTCCACTGATCTCCAGTAGCATATTGGTTTCAGATTTCCTAGACAAGGACATATTCTTTTGTTATGTGCACTTAAAAATTATTTTAATTGTGTATTGTAATAGATATTAACAAAACCACACAAAATTTAAGTGTATGGCACATTGATTTATCCTTCCCCAGATCAATTATTAGAATTTTGGCAGCAACTTAGAAACCCTTTGAATGCTTCTTAATCAGTCATCTCAAGACATAATCACTATCTTAACAGTAGCTTTTCTTTTGCATGTATTTGATACTTATCCACATGAAATCATCCAGTACATATTCTTTTATGTTTTCCTTCTTTGCTTGGGCATTATGTTGCTGCAGGGGACTCTGTTGCTTTTTTATTTTCATTACTCTGTGTGTTCAGTCCATTCAGTCATGTCCGATCTTTGTGACTTCATGGACTGTTGCCCACAAGGCTCATCTGTCAATGGGATTCTCTAGGCAAGAATACTGGAATGGGTTCCCATACCTTCCTCAAGGCGATCTTCCCAACTGCCAGATTGAACCTATGTCTGCCTGCATTTCCTGCCTTACAAGCGGATTCTTTACCCACTGAGCCGCTGGGAAGCCCTTCATCACTATACATACTTCTATGATTTATGTGTCCATCATACCATTGATAGTCATTGAATTGTTCACAGTTTTCAGCTATTATTAGTAATGCTTCTATAGAGATTTGTGGACATATTGTACTTTTGCATTTATTTCGTTAATTTATATGTGATTAATCTGTCATGTATTAGTCTAGCATCTCCATGAAGGCAAAGATGTTTGTGTTTGCCTTTCCCCTTTGTATTTTTTACATTAAAGAGGCCAATTAATATGTTTATAGTTAATTAACCAATAAAACAAATGTGAGAGATTGATTCCAAGTATTTCAGTTTGAATTTTGAAGTATTCTTCAATAGAAACATTTTTTATGTGTCAGGTTTATTCCATTGGTTTTCTTATTGTACTTTTATTATTTTTGCTTTGTTTGTATGTGTGATATGTGTATTGTCTGACCTATATAACAAAATAGTATTTCCAAAGGATAAACATGACCCAATATTCATAAACCAATTGTCTAATATTTGAGGATTAGGTACTTCTATTATTTGAGTTCAGATATATTTGGAACGTAACCCTTTTACGAGCTTGGTTTCACCATTAGTACTAGTTAGTATTATAACTTTTTAATCTTGGAAAAGCATCTGAATATATTTTGTTTCCTGTTCACAAGACTGTTGTTTCTTTTTTGATCCCTAACTCTAATAAAGTAACTAAATAGTAAACCAGAAAAAGTCTCCCCCCAGAGTGGAAATTATCAGACACTTAAAAAATTGAATTTCAGAATTTATATAATGATGTAAGAATTTCAGTTCTCTATAAAACTTCCTACTATATGGAAATGAATAAAGATCAATTGACTTCCTTTGTTTCCTTCTAAAGATAGAAAAATCAAGATAGTATGTAACCTGTAAAATTACATTGATCTTCTTACAAAATTTATAGAAAATGTTAAGTTTCAGTTCAGTTCAGTCGCTCAGTCGTGTCCGACTCTTCGCGACCCCATGAATCGCAGCATGCCAGGCCTCCCTGTCCATCACCAACTCCTGGAGTTCATTCAGACTCACGTCCATTGAGTCAGTGATGCCATCCAGCCATCTCATCCTCTGTCGTCCCCTTCTCCTCCTGCACCCAATCCCTCCCAGCATCAGAGTCTTTTCTAATGAGTCAACTCTTCGCATGAGGTGGCCAAAGTACTGGGGTTTCAGCTTCAGCATCATTCCCTCCAAAGAAATCCCAGGGCTGATCTCCTTCAGAATGGACTGGTTGGATCTCCTTGCAGTCCAAGGGACTCTCAAGAGTCTTCTCCAACACCACAGTTCAAAAGCATCAATTCTTTGGCGCTCAGCCTTCTTCACAGTCCAACTCTCACATCCATACATGACCACAGGAAAAACCATAGCCTTGACTAGATGGACTTTTGTTGGCAAAGTAATGTCTCTGCTTTTGAATATGCTATCTAGGTTGGTCATAACTTTCCTTCCAAGGAATAAGTGTCTTTTAATTTCATGGCTGCAGTCACCATCTGCAGTGATTTTGGAGCCCCCAAAAATAAAGTCTGACACTGTTTCCACTGTTTCCCCATCTATTTCCCATGAAGTGATGGGACCGGGTGCCATGATCTTTGTTTTCTGAATGTTGAGCTTTAAGCCAGCTTTTCACTCTCCTCTTTCACTTTCATCAAGAGGCTTTTTAGTTCCACTTCACTTTCTGCCATAAGGGTGGTGTCATCTGCATATCTGAAGTTTTTGATATTTCTCCCGGCAATCTTGATTCCAGCTTGTGTTTCTTCCAGTCCAGTGTTTCTCATGATATACTCTGCATATAAGTTAAATAAGTTAAATATAAGTTAAATAAGCAGGGTGACAATATACAGCCTTGACGTACTCCTTTTTCTATTTGGAGCCGGTCTGTTGTTCCATGTCCAGTTCTAACTGTTGCTTCCTGACCTGCATACAGATTTCTCAAGAGGCAGATTCCCATCTCTTTCAGAATTTTCCACAGTTTATTGTGGAATCACAGGCTTTGACATAGTCAATAAAGCAGAAATAGATGTTTTTCTGGAACTCTCTTGCTTTTTCCATGATCCAGAGGATGTTGGCAATTTGATCTCTGGTTCCTCTGCCTTTTCTAAAACCAGCTTGAACATCAGGAAGTTCACAGTTCACGTATTGCTGAAGCCTGGCTTGGAGAATTTTGAGCATTACTTTACTAGTGTGTGAGATGAGTGCAATTGTGCGGTAGTTTGAGCCTTCTTTGGCATTGCCTTTCTTTGGGATTGGAATGAAAACTGACCTTTTCCAGTCCCTTGGCCACTGCTGAGTTTTCCAAATTTAGTAGCATGTTAATAATACTCGTTCTTTTCATCCCAAACTATTTCTTCTTATAAAATTCTGAATTAAGTAAAATTTTTGTTACTAAAGCTTTAATTTAATGCACATTTAAATATTATATTCTCATAAAATTACAGTGAAAATAATTTTTTTTACCTTAGAAATTAAAATTACTAAATTCTATCTAGAGTACACTTGTATGTATCTTCATATGTATCTTCTATGTATCTACACATGTATCATATGTATCTTTTAAATTCTCATATCATATTACATTTTGGGCTTCCTTGGTGGCTCAATTGGTAAAGAATCCTCCTGCTATGCAGGAGACTGCCTGCAATACAGGAGACACAGGTTTGATCCCTGGGTCAGAAGAAGGAAATGGCAACCCACTCCAATGTTCTTGCCTGGAAAATTCTATGGACATAGGAGCCTGGTGGGCACAGTCCATAAAGTTGTGAAGCATCAGATACAACTGACTTACTAAACCACCACCATTACATTTATTTCTTTTAAATAGTTATAATGACTTCTGGCATATGCATTTAAGAATACACTTAATAAGAACCAATGATTATCATTAATTTAGTTCCTGATGTTCTCATGCTCCTGTACTACAAGCATGTGGAAGCTGTGTATTTGCCAGATGCCAGAAATAAAAGCCTCATATAAGCCTATATTACAGAAATAAAAAAAAAGAGTGAGTTGTGCAAAGGTTCACTGTATAGTGATTTTATTTCCTTTTTCCTTTTTCTTCATCCAGAGCCGAATTCGTAGAATGTGGAATGATACAGTCCGAAAGCAGTCTGAGTCTTCCTTCATTACTGGAGATATAAACAGTTCAGCGTCACTCAACAGAGGTAATTAGAAATAATTTTTCATATTTATTCTTTTTGTGATTACTTTAAGAAGTTCCTAAATGCATTTCTTTATTTGCAACTTCTGGACTTTATTCCATGTGATAGGAATATTGCAAAGATATAAAACGTGGTTGAGTGTAGCAGTGTATTCCATTATTCATAAGGCTTCTTTTCTCAATCCTGAATTTTCAGATCTTTTCTGAAA
This sequence comes from Bubalus bubalis, assembly GCF_019923935.1. Taxonomy (NCBI): domain Eukaryota; kingdom Metazoa; phylum Chordata; class Mammalia; order Artiodactyla; family Bovidae; genus Bubalus; species Bubalus bubalis. Next base: position 39,736,697 of record NC_059163.1, on the reverse strand, counting down.
GTAAGTTAAAAAGTGAGAAATTTCTTTCTCTAGTCATCTGCCACTGCTATAAACTGGTGAGTTGTCAGGCCTCATTGGAAGCTGTGAAAATGGGCAATTATGTGGCTATATAGTCTGCTAAGCATCATAGAGTTCCACATTGTCCCAGGTATAGAGCAATTTCTTAGTCTTTGTGGAATTAAAATTATACTGTCTAATATACTTAAGGCAACCTGTGTATTTGTGGAAAAATCCTGTCTAATCTTAATATCAGTAAGACGTGTTCAGATAATATTGGATATTTAAAGATACAGAAGGAAAAACCCACTATATGTAAATTTTATACATATATGTATATAATAATTCTTTCAGTGTGTAGATGCTTCTGGTTAAAATTTTTCTGGAATATCATTTAGATTTTAAAAATGGTGTTCCCTTAACTACTATTTTGTTTGTGCTTGATCTTTCTTATTCCCTCTGTCTCTCTCCCTCTCACTTTCTCCCTCTCCTCCCCCTCCCCATTGTAAGTGTATGTGTGAGTGTGAGAAAGAGAGATTAAAATTAAATTGACTGCAGTAAAAATGGGTAGAAACAATGTTTGTGCAGAGCTGGGGTACACTACAGTCTGTGCTGGGAGATCTTTAGAACATAGTTTTATCTTGGGGATGGTGCTGGCATGAGCACATTTTAATCAGACTGTCCTAAAAGAGACATTTTTTGATGCATACATTCGGTGGTTATTTTCATGACTTTTTTATGATCAATATTGTTATTTTTATTAGCTCCAAACTAGAATTGCTTGCTTTAAACCTGCTTCTGTCTACTTTTTGTTACATCAAATGCTACTTAGAAACAACTAATTCACTAATTATGGCTTATGATTAAGAATGATTCAAATACTGGTGTTCTCGATTACTTTTAGTCAAATAAGTTGCATCTTGTTTATATAAAAGAAGTAATAACAAATAGTGTCTAAGTTAAATTTGATTTAGGGATTCTTCCATGTTGTATAAATCTTGATTGACTTCCATGCTTATATGTGTGGTAGTGATAAAGTAACTATAACTTAGTGATGATATTAAATTTTCTACAACACTTTTGCTTAAGTTAGAATGGTGAGTGCAAATATTCTTCCAAATATGAAGAAAATACATTAAAATAAAACAATTTCCTTCTTGTATTTTTTTTTCAGTTTATTTTACATAGTATCTCACAAGTGTTCTCTTTTTAAGTTTACTTTTATGATTAGTTTTATGAAAATTTAAATATGAATACTCTTAACTCTTTGACATACTTTCTAAATCAGAGCAAATATATTGTCTAAAGTTTAGGAAATAAATTGCTTTCATAGTGACAGATTTTCTTTTTACTTTAAATAATATATAGAAATAATACATTGAAAATGTATGGTATGCTCCTTTAAGAAAACTATTCTTTTATTCAAAGCTATTCTTATTAATAAGATTTTTTGTTAGGAGTATCTTGCATCTAATGATCACAGAAAGCATAGAATGTATTATTTAAACAAAAGATGAGGTTTGATTGTAATAATGCAGCATTTATTTGCTTACTGTGAAGACAGAGAAAACATGTAAACTACTTGGCTTAGCATTGTGATCTAGATTTATATTGACATTAAAGTATGTAGCTTTATTAAAAATTATTTTAAATGAATAATTTTTATGACCTTGATTTTAAGGTCAATTGCACTATGTAAGATTGCTTTGCTCTTTTTAGTTCCTTCTCAGAAATTTCATCGACTTGGAATATGTGCTATGTATGACTAGGTCAGATGAAAATATATTTAAAGAAAATAATAATATTTTATATTGTCTGATTATATATTAAATCTGTTTTTAAAAATCTTTAGTTTTAAAGGATACTTCTTAAAGTTACTGAAGAAAGGGTACAAAATTTCTTGTGATATCCAGTAAGTTATTTGATGATGACTTTGAGGAGAGGGTAAAACTGACTTTATGGCTTGTTTGAAGTATGCCTATGCAGTGATCTTTTCCTTCAGGATATATATTCTTCCTTTCACTCAGTGACTTTAATGGGGAGACATCATAGTGATCTTCTTGATCTCTTGTATTAATTTCCTAGTCCCCCGAGTCAGAAACTCCTCATTTTGTTCTCATCTCATTATTTTTTATCTTAGATGAGTCAGTACTTTAAAATTTTATTTCTTCATATAGTATCTCTGAAGCTAGTCTTTAACTTCCTTCTTTAATCTTGTCTTGTTCCCCAGGGTCCTATCTTCCCTGCATTCAGGCGTGTGTATCATATTTAGGTAGGTGGCATATAAGATTCACCCTTCCAGATAAACACTTCAGTCACCTCAGCAGCATAATTATTTACATCTATGTATTCAAAAGATTATATTCTCTATTATTAAAATAAAAATGTTAGGCACTACATCTTTACATCTTCATATATTCTAACTTCCCATTCATTCTTAGTTTCTTACAGTTATAAGTTTTTAATTTCGAACTTCATTTTCCTCTCTTTCTAAATTAGATATTTTAAATCTCTTATGTTTGTCTGTAGAGTGCTTCTGACCTTTGAAAACTACAAGAAGTTGTCTAAAAATCAGTCCTATTTTCAATTCAGGATTTCTTTTCTATTCATACCACTGTCCAATTCATTTAAAGAAAATTATCTTAAATTTCTGTATGTCTTATCATCTGTTCTTCCAAATAAGAACCATTATTATCATCTTTGGGATTCATTAAGAATAGAAGATCTACCATGCGGTGAATAAATCCTTCTCAATGGTTTATATTTTTTCAAATTATCTCTAATGTTGGTTCTTGAACCAACTAGTTATATCCTATGTATCAGATTATCTGTCTAGAATCCCCAATGTGATAAATTTGATTACTATTGGGATTGTACTCCTTGGAATCAAGCAAGACTTTGGAAAATTTATGATAATTTTCAAATTTATGAAATCATTCTTAGACATTCTCTTGGGGATTTTGTTATTTGGTCACCTCATCTCTTTAAAAGCTTTCATTACATTGTCCTTGGAATATCTATATTTTGAAGATGTTTTCCAAGTGTTCCCTATACATTTTCAGACATTTTTCTTCTGATGACTTGTTTGCCACAATGCTACACACTCATACAAATCCAGAATTTCACGAAGCCAATTCCCCAAATCCCAGAACTAACATCAAGTTAACTTCACCCATGCCACTGTATACACAGGGAGAAGGAGCTTTTTGAGAGCCCTGAGGTGATGGTTGTTTACAGAGAATTTCAGAGAAAGCTAACTCTGATCCAAGCCATGTTTCACAAACCCCACAGGATAGTTTGTTCCTTTGTTCATTTAAATATATACAATTTGCATATACCTTGAAGTCATCCTCAGTTCTCAAGCTGCTCCCAGGACAATGGAACACTAACTCAAATTTTTGGTAGCTCAGAACTCCTGATAGTAGTAGAAACAATTTGTAGCTAAGGTTAGGTTTCCCACCTGTATCCCCTACCCAGTCTCTACTGGCCAAACTGTATTCTGAGTATTTAGATTAGCAAACTTGAGTTTGATCCACATATGTAGCATTTGATGAGAAAGTCTCTGGTAGTTCAGTTATAATAATTGTTACATGTTTCCACTCTTTTTGTAGATATATATAGAAATTGTGATATTTTCTGAAATGAGATCTTATTAGGCTCTATCATCATGAATAATATTTACAGCTCTCATTTTCTTTTTGTTTAATAGTTGAATTGACATCAGAAATTTCAATTTAAAAACAAGGTTTGGTAGGTAGCTGCTACCAATATTTCTGAATTCTCAAAAGGTGCCTCCCCGCTCCCAGCTGTGGACTGCAAAAATGTGCCCCATTTGAGTGGGAGAACCACCAAAAAGGCATTTCTCTTTACGGAACAATGACTTGGCTAGTACTGTGAATTTTATTTTCCCCTACTTCCCATTCTCCATCCCATCAACGTCCCACACAATGTAGATTTTTCTTCATGGAGATATGACCAGTAAAGCTGTATTTATGTAAGCCAAGTTTAAGTGTTATATGGCAGAAGACTGTCTAATCTGTAGCTGTATTTTACATAGCAGCTTTGATTATGAAGTGTTAACCTAGGAACTTTCAGTAAATTGCTGAACTTTTCAGTGTCTTTGCAGTACAGATATAAATAGTACCCACTTCAGAGGGACCTTGAAAGGATTGAGTTAATATATCATAGTTGCTTACAACATGCCAGGAACATAATAAGTACTATTATGATTATTGTATTCACAAGTTCATTAGTATTTTCTAACAACTGAAAACTGATTCTTGCCAATGCTCTCAAGTAATCAGATATTAAAATTCATCATTCATTGCAAAGGTTTCTTTCACTTAGTAGTTTCTAGTAATAGGTGGGAGGAATGAGGTAATTACCTGAATGTCAAGTAAAAGAAATAATTTACCTAATATGGTGCTCCCCTTGACACTAACAAAAGGAAATAAACTAATAAAACTGAATTGTCTCTTTTGAATTAGAAATTAAATGCAAATTACACCTATGTAGTTGCATTTTCTATTTTTGATTTGTATCTATATTTTAGCATTGAGGAAATAAGTGTAAAATATTTTTTCTCCCTACCTTAGATAGTATAAACAAGCACAACCTTCTCTTTCCTCCAAGCCCTCCTGTGCTTCAGAGGCTTCGAGACTCTAGCTCAATGTAGACCGGTCCTCTAGATAACCAGATACATAGCAGAGTAGAAATATGACTTGTTCCCTTTTTAAATTCATGTCTTCTCAGAACCTGTATTCTCTTTCCCAGGAGGTCGGTCACTGGGACAGATGAAACTTCACAAGAAATCACTGGCTGTCTCCTTAAAATTTAGGCTACTAAACATATTTTATTTTTATATTTTTAAGAAAAATGCAAATGAAAAATATAAGTGGTCTTTCACTGGAATTAATGATTCATATATATTAAAACTACTAGGGTGAAGGCTCAAACTCATTCATCACCTTATTAATGTCAGTAAGTATAATTTGGCTTACATGCATATGATATGTCTTATTGCCCCCAAAGCCTTGCTGTTTTGAAGGATTATAAAATCACTGGCTGTAAATATTAACAGATTCTATTATAATTTGATATCTATTTGTGAAATCTGGAGACACCGTTAATCATATGCCTAAGAGAACTTGCATAGCTAACAGATCAGACTGGGCTATATAACAAATTACTTTGTTATGAATAAGTATTATGATGACATGAGTGCAAATGCAGTAAGTATCCGTGCATGGACACATTTTTTATTTGAGATTCACCATTTTATTTATATCTAGTATTTTTTACTTTTATATTTGTGATTGTTAATGAGGCAACAGTGATTTCTGTGTTTCTTTTCCTTTCTATGTGTCTTCAATATTCCAAAAGTATATGATAAAATAAGAGTATCTCCTGTTTTAGGAAAATCAGTTCGTTACACAAAAGCAAAATGGATACAGATTTTAAAAGTGAAATATTGCATCAAATAGATAATGTAACAATGCTACTAATAACCTGATTCCTTGATTCCTCAAGGAAGACCAAGTAACTTTCAGAATGAACTTTCCATTGCAATATGAGATATATTAAATATTGATCTCTAGTCAGTCTGGGGCATATGTTCTTGCTATAAATTGTTAGCAGGAACTGAAAAAGAAAAACCTTTAAAATGCTTGCCCAGTGAGTCCTACTTATGTTTTGCTCTTAACTTTGTCCCTTTGTTAGGAATCCTTGAAATCATCCAGGCTGTTGCAGCCAACTAACTGTACAATAATAAAAATGGTGTTATTACTGTTGTTATTATTATTATAATTTTTAAAGATCTCTTCACAAAGAGGGTTATTTATGTAGAGTAGATTTCTTATTTTTATTGAATATGATCTTTCTCCCTTTATATTTAATTTACAGTTAGCAGTATCTCTTACTGCTTTTTTATAAACCAAACAAGCCACAGTGAGATACCTTGGTAACTTCTAAATATGGTGCTATAGAACATTTCCAATTAGTTTTAAAATACTACTGTTTTGTATAAGTTGCTGAGGATGTAATTTTTTTATTTTAGAGAACAGTATCTTTTTTGAGAACTAAATATGAATACTCCAACTTATCTTCAGAAATTACTAGTGTTCTTTTCTCTGCTAGAACACAATATGCTCCTTTTTAGCCTTCATAAATTTGAAATTTCTCCATTATTGTGTGTAACTGTCATTTTCTTATTGTACACTGTTCATTATTTATTATCCATTATCTTTATATCCATGAAGAACTTGGGTTTCTTGGTAACTTGTCCAAAATCATGTGGCTAATAAAGTACAAAATCTAAATTCCAAACAAGGTCTTTCTGACCAGAGAGCCCTACTTACAGCAATAAAAATTTTCATTATTTTCTTATGATGACAACTTTTCAGGAAGCTTACTGAGGATTAGAATTAGAGATCTTTTCCAAGAAAGTATTTCAGAATGATTTTTATTACCTTGTATGGAAATAAGTTGTTCTTAAAGCACAGTTATTCACATCTTTATTTCTTAATTGCCTCGATATAATATTCATTTCCTTTCACTTTATTTTGTTCTAAGCACAGTTCTTTAGTATGGATTCATTCATCCTACTCACTTAGGGAAACTAAGATATTGTGAGTAAATTGGGAGATGGATTGACAATACCATTTTTTTACAAAATGATTTGATATTGAATATGCAGAATTACTGTTTAACTATATATTTAAATATAACTGCAGGACTTAGGTTGCAAGAATTTATGATCATTCTTTTTTCCTAGAAGTTCTCAAATACCCAAAATATCAAGAAATTTTATTAGTAGAATCCTTTTCTCTTTTATTTTTAATTTCTTGTGTTTCAGTAAAAGGATGAATATTTTGATTAGAGAAAAGATTGTGTTAAAAAAAAAAGCTGGTAAATAGCTTCTGCCTATAATAATTTAGTAATAGAACCAAAGATATAACTTTTGCACATCTCTATATTCCTGAATTTGATGTTCCTTGAACTGTGTCCTCTCAGAGGGCAGTATAATAATACTGAGAAAAAAAATTGGAAATTTATTTGAGTTGATTTCAATTAGGCAGTGTCAATGTTGTAAGTTAAACTTATTAGTTTCATGTGCTAATTTCAGGTTGAAAAAATCTATGAAACATCTTCCAATTCAAAATCTAAAAACAAACAAAACAAGACTGTACCTCTCATATGGAAAAATGCTCCTACTATATTATAAGCATAAAAGTTGTGATGGCATAAATGCAATATATAATATCCAAAGTTAATTGAGTCATCACTTGTTTGGATTTTTTCTAAGAAATAGATTATATTAACTTATATCTGCTATTCTGAAAGTGAATAGAAGCTAGTTCATTTACATGAAAAATTAAAATGTAGAAATGGGATATATTTTTAGTATAAATAAAGTCTTATTAGGAAAAAAAAATACTTAAATTGTCACTGCCAATAATTCTATAGTATCCAGTAGTCCCTGTTTATTGCATAGTGAATCTTTCATTTTATATAGTTCAACCTTATATACAACATGCCATTTAAAAGTAAGTATTTATGTGATAGGCACTCCTTTGATCTTGTAATAGGTTTTCCTCATAACTTATTATTATAAAGGATGTGGGTTCTTCAAAAACTAAAACAAGTTACCCATCACATTCATAGAGTAATGCACAACCCCAGAAAATCACTGGAGAACTAAGATAGGTTTAAGATGATATTACAGATTGAAGGAAGAGAGTTAGTCTTGATGTAGGAAAATAGAAACAATATGTTTCCTGAAATAGCCTCAGTCTAAACAAAACAGAGCTGAGCTGATTATGATTATATGACAAAATAAGTTTTCTCTGAAAAACATTATCAAGAATCTCTGTATTCATAGACACGTTGTTTTAATTCATATCTACTTTTCTCTATATACTTTTTAAATAATGTTTCCAAATTTAAAATTCAAACTTTAGCTGGTATAGGCTTCCCCTTGTGGCTCAGACAGTAAAAAATCTGCCTGCAATACAGGAAACCTGGGTTTGATCCCTGGGTTGGGAAGATTCCCTGGAGAAGGGAATAGGAGCCCACGTCAGTATTCTTGCCTGGAGAATTCCATGGACAAAGGAGTCTGGCAGACTACAGTCCATGGGGTCTCAAAGAGTTGGATACGACTGAGCAACTAACACTAACTTTCACAGACTTTCTTCATGTGAGTTTGGATAATTTACACACTATAAGTTTGCCAATATAGGGCAAAAAATTCTATGAAAAGTCATATTTTCTTCAAATTGGTATTTTAGGTTGTTTATTATATTTTCCTTTGTTCTAAAATTTGTTTTATTCAGCAAAAAATCACAAGCAGTTTGTGATTTACAAATGAATATAACTGTGGGAATAACTACATAGCACATTCTATACACTACATTCTTACTAAAAAGAAATGTGATTTACTGCTATTTTACCTGTGGTTAAGCACTTTGGGCCTATTATATTTGGGCTCAGTATTCTTGTTTTGAGTACTATGCCAAAGTATTCAAAATGTCTAAGTTAAAAGCATACAGATATATATGGCTCTGACCACAAAAGATGAGTTTTAGAGATGAATGACTGAGTAGTATAGGTTCATCATTTCTACTTGCAGACCATCCACCTCCTATTTTGTGAAGCAAAGACTCACCAAGAATTCTGATTTCCAACCCTGCCACCATTGACTTGAGTAGTCAAAAAACATAAAATCTCTGAGAAGCTTTCTTTCAGCTAATTATGTAAAAAACAACAATGAATACCTAATGGCATAAATTTCTTCAATAAAGTACAACCAGGTTGTGTTGCATTGCAGAGCAAAAAAAAAAAAAAAAAAAAAAAAAAAAATATATATATATATATATACACACATATATATATACACATACATAAAATAATACCTTAAAGCTTTTAGAAGAAAATATATTTTAGATTTTAGATTAAAGGAGTTCTTAAAAATAAAATAACAAACATAAACTACAAGAAAAAGAGAATATTCTCAGCTCAAAATTTAAACAGTACTCAAAAAAGGTGAGCTTCTGGAAGGAGATGTAAACAGTACATGTAACAACAAAATGTTAATGCCTACATTGCAATGAATGTCTTCAAATTAATATATAAAATTCAACAATCTAATATGTATGTGGGGAAAAGATATGAATCAGCAATTCTCAGAATAAAGAACACTTACAATCAATAAATATATGAAAAATGACTCCATCCCTCTAGTATTCAGGAAAATGCAAAGTATAAGGGTAGTATGATATATTTCATACTCTATCAAATCGGCAAAATATCAGCCAAACAATACTAAATCCTGGCAAAAATTTAAGAAATATGGACTATTTGTGAAAGTGTGCATTGATACACATGTATTTGAAAAAATGGAAAATGTGGGCAACATATGACCCATTAATTTTACTTCTAAGTATGTATTGTAGAAAAACTCATGTATCTGGACAAGAAGACATGTATAAAGCCAATTAGCACAAAATAAGGGAAAAGAGAATAGGTAAAATCTAGGCCTCCTGACTCTAAAGCTCTGAATTTACATATTAAAATAGAGGCAACACCTCTACATTCAGAATATTCCATTTTATACTGAACTAACAATAATCCAGTATTTACTCTGGAGACAACATGTCGTTGAAATCCATATTAATAGATTTCCAGTGAATGAATTAGCTATTAAAAGAAACTGAAGTATCTCTCAACCATTTGAAAGAAATTTAATAGGCAGGTTGATTAAAATTTAATAGCAAACTTGTTGGCTATTAAAAGTGCATAGTGTGATAAATCAAGATGTCAGCTCTTCAATTTATGACTGAGAAAAAGTGATGAACGAGCTTTTGAGTTTCAATAAAACATCTCTTCTTTGACACTTTGTAATTTAATTAATTGTTTGAATAAAAACAGTGGGAAAATATAAAGATATGGTTTCTATGGTTTTAAAATTTGTATCACTTTTAAGGACACCATGCAGATTATTTTACTTATATCATTATAAAAATCTTGTTCTTAATATGTCTGTCTCTATTTTATAAAGTAGCCCTTTAAAATTGATTTAATCATTGCTGGCACTTTCAGTAAATTGCATTTGTGTACTGATATTGTTTAGTTACACAAAAAAGCAGAAAAGTAGAAAAAAAAATATTTCAAATAGAAACTGCCTATTGAATCAGTTCTCCATAGGTCTAGAGGTCTCTTTTATCTACTTTTATTTGTTATATAAATTAATATGTGAATATGAAAAATAAACTAACAATTTACAGAAAAGCATATGATGAAAAAGTAATACATTACTATAAGGTTCCTAATAAAATTTTGTTGAAACATATTTTTGGAGAGGATGCTAAAATATGTTTGAAAGTCATTGACTTAAATATATTTAAGAAAAACTACCAGAGTAATTTTGGCCACCTGATGTGAAGAGCTGACTCATTTGAAAAGACCCTGATGTTGGGAAAGATTGAACGCAGGAGGAGAAGGGGATGACAGAGGATGAGATGATTAGATGGCATCACCGACTCAATGGACATGAGTCTGGGTAAACTCCTGGAGTTGGTGGTCGTCAGGGAGGCTTGGCGTGCTGCGGTTCATGGGGTTGCAAAGAGTCGGACACGACTGAGCAACAGAACTGATAGCTACTGATACTGACTAGAGTCATGTGTGACCTTGAATAAATCATGAATGTCTCTGAACCTGTGTTTCTTTACATATAGTGTGATGATGGTCAGTTCAGTTCAGTTCAGTCACTCAGTCGTGTCCGACTCTTTGTGACGCCATGAATTGCAGCATGCCAGGCCTCCCTGTCCATCACCAACTCCCGGTGTCCACCCAAACCCATGTCCATAGAGTCAGTGATGCCATCCAACCATCTCATCCTCTGTCGTCCCCTTCTCCTCCTGCCCTCAATCTTTCCCAGCATCAGGGTCTTTTCAAATGAGTCAGCTCTTCACATCAGGTGGCCAAAGTATTGCAGTTTCAGCTTCAACATCAGTCTCTCCAATGAACACCCAGGACTGATCTCCTTTAGGATGGACTGGTTGGATCTCCTTGCAGTCCAAGGGACTCTCAAGAGTCTTATCCAACACCACAGTTCAAAAAAGATTTAGATAATGTTAAAATCTCATTCCATTGTAAATTCTTGGTTATAACCTTTTTCCATTGTTACATTGCCATTGATTAGGTGATACTTACATATGTAAGGTATACTTTGGGTATTTCTGAATCATTTCTTCCAGATTTCTTGTTTATTTTAGGTCCCTTGTTAAAGAAAAAGACATGTGTTTTTTTTTTTTCCCCCTGTATATCACTTTTCTTAAATATTTAAAAAGGAAGTAAAAGCCACAGTACTCGCATTCTTGTATGAGCACAGTTGAGCACACAAACATACACCTATTTTGCATACAATTTTAAGGGTTTCACAACTTTGTAGAGACCATTTCCTGCTGAAAGAGTCCTTGCTTTACACTGCAATTAGTATTCTAAATTTCTATAGAAAATACATTATTGGTGAAACTATTTTTATTTATACAAAATGAAGTCTCTGCTATGGGACAGTATTATTATCTGAAGACAAAAGCACAAAGACATCACTCAAGCGTAACTCTGCTTTGTGTAAAACTATGACTTATATGCATTGGTCAATATATATAATGAAAATGACATCATAGAAGACAAAACAAAACTATGCCAAACCAAAGGAGAGAGAACCATGAGGGAATTGAATGGAGGATGAGGTATATTAAGGAGGGGGGAATCATCTGGGTAAAGCTATTTTATTGAAATAAACCAAACAGAACATTTACTATGCTGTATATTTATACATAAGAATTTGAAAATTGACGTATATTGATATGTGACTATTAGAGAATGGTTGTATTCAATTGGTTCATTGAATCACCACAGTCTTAAATTATACAATTTTGCCCATTTAATATGATCAGTATGAATGTAAGTGCCCTTTTTTTAATGAAGTGTGAGGGGCAAAGGAGAGTGATAGTTCTAGTTATTTTAAGAGCTTTTCAGTATACTTTTGTTAGCCTGCTGTCAAGAAGAAACATTGTTTGAATTATGTTTCTGAATCATATAATATAGATTCAAGTGAGATCCAACTGTGATCTTGTTTCAGATCTGTTCTTTCCTTCACAATTTCAAAGCAGGTGACTCTGCCTTAGATTTTCCGTCCTCAATTACACATATCACATTGAACTAGCCTATGCAGTGCTGTCATTCAGGGCCTCCCAGTGTCAGAACACATAGTTTAGTTTCCTAAGAAAAGAAATGTAGCAGGTTTGCGGTAAAAGACTACACATTTGAAAAGAATATACTCATCATTCCATTCAAATTTTACTCATTCAAAAACTTATATATCAACCTCAATATTTAGATTTTTTTTTTTTAAAAAAACCTCTTCTTAAAATGACTACCTTTGATTTTACACTTAGTCTTTTTCAGTAGCACAGGGTCTGACAAAAAACTGTCAGAAAAACCTCTAAGTTTTCAGTGTGGAATATGAAAATCCTATTTTGTTTTCTATCACGCTTTTACCAAAAGTAAAGATTTTGTGCTTAGTCCTCTGTTGACAGCCTTCTTAATGAGTCACGTATGTTGAAATTCAATACTAATCCCTTTCCTATGGTTTTATTAAAGAGCAGCCCCTTGTTTCTGATAGCAAATAATCAAGTTTGACTAGACTGTAGTCAGGATGTAATGAGTCAAAGAATTAAAGAACAGCTATATTTACATAGCCACCTTAAACTGTTTTACCCTATTTAAGCTTTTTGAGTCATAGCAGTCTGTTCTGTTTTTTTTCCCCTCTAATTATTATCTGCAGTTAATATTCAGGTAGCATTTACTATTTACAAATAATTATATGAATATTGTCTTTGCTTTAATAATTTCAGTATTTCATGGCAGGCAGTGCTGTTTCCCCGCCCCCCTCTAATTATTATCTGCAGTCAATATTCAGGCAGCATTTACCATTTCCAAATAATTATATGAATATTTATCTTTGCTTTAATAGTTTCAGTATTATGGTCATCAGTGTAGTATTGGAAGGAAAATAATCACAGTAGATGGTGAAATAGGTGGAGAAACAGTAGAAACAGTGGCTGACTTTATTTTTTGGGCTCCAGAATCACTGCAGATGGTGATTGCAGCCATGAAATTAAAAGACGCTTACTCCTTGGAAGGAAAGTTATGACCAACCTAGACAGCATATTAGAAAGCAAAGACATTACTTTGTCAACAAAGGTCCGTCTAGTCAAGGCTATGGTTTTTCCAGTAGTCGTGTATGGATGTGAAAGTTGGACTATAAAAAAAGCTGAGTGCTAAAGAATTGATACTTTTGACTGTGGTGTTGGAGAAGACTCTTGAGAGTCCCTTGGACTGCAAGGAGATCCAACCAATCCATTCTAAAGGAGATCAGTCCTGGGTGTTCATTGGAAGGACTGATGTTGAAGCTGAAACTCCAATGTTTTCGCTACCTGATGTGAAGAGCTGACTCATTTGAAAAGACCCTGATGTTGGGAAAGATTGAAGGCAGGAAGAGAAGGGGATGACAGAGGATGAGATGGTTGGATGACATAACCGATTCAATGGACATGAGTTTGGGTAAACTCCAGGAGTTGGTGATGGACAGGGAGGCCTGGCGTGCTGCAGTTCATGGGGTTGCAAAGAGTGGGACACGGCTGAGTGACTGAACTGAAATCACAGTAGGAATTATACAAATGACACTCTTAAAAAATTTACTCAAAGTATAAAACTCTTAGAGTTGAAAAAAATGATTTTGTTTTAGTTTTCATCTTTTCACAATGTCATGGATTTCACATAAATTTTTTCTTTAATTAAGGAAATATTTATTGAGCTCTTAAGAACTATCCTAGACATGAGATACAGAGCAGTGAAAAAAACCATATGTATTCTCTGTTTTCTGGGGTTTACATTACAGTGAAATTAGCACATGAACAGGATTTTCCCATACACAGTGTTATAACTATCTTCCTCGCCACCTCCCACCATCAATTTATTTCTATCTTCAAACTGACTAACCAGTAGGCTTAACATTTTAGTGGCAAATTAGTGACAGATGGTCTGTAAACTTTGATCTTCTTGGAAGTCTTCAGCAATTTCACAGTTATTAGAAGGGGAGTTTATAAATCAGTAGCTATTTGGAGGGAAAGGGAAAAGACAGGTTGGACAGAACCTTGGAAAACAGTATCAGAATTCAAAGTGACCCAATTAAATTGGAGAAGCAGCCAGAAGCAAGCAGAACAGACTTGGGCAAAAGACAAATGAAATGCGGTGCAGCTACAGAGAAAAGACATAGGCATAACTGTGCACGTAAAAGATGAAGGAAGATAGATTCTGTGCAGGTGTTTAGATAAAAGATTGGGCATTAGCAACAAGCAGAGTTTTTTAGTACAGCCAGTGCTATCTTTCATAACTTAAATGCCTAAATGTGAGTGGGTACTGTGAAAGTAAAATTGTTAGTCGCTCAGTCATGCCTGATTCTTTGTGACCCCATGGACTGTAGCCCTCCAGATTCCTCTGTCCATGGGATTCTCCAGGCAAGAATACTGAAGTGGGTTTCCATTTGCTTCTCCAGGGGATCTTCACAACCCAGGGATTGAACCTGGGTCTTTTCTCATCGCAGGCAGATTCTTTACCACAGAGCCACCAGGGAAGCCCAAAGATAGGCATCACATTCTAGGAAAATTGCACTTGTTTGGCACGCCAACAGGAAACATGGCCTTTTGAGATTACAACAGCTATGAGTGTCCATGAAAAGGTATTAACTTCTTACACAAGGTGAATCGAATGAAGCATAATTGTTGAGATATTCAGATATCTCCCTCAAAATTTCAAACTAGCAAACTCATAGAGCTTATCTAAAACCTTATAGTTTTTGCAAAACATTGATCACCAAACTGCACATCCTGCTCTGTAGTTCCTATAACTGAGCCCATACTTCTTATAACTCTTCGGTTTCAGGACTAAAGTCAGTTTCAGTGACACTAATTATATTAGTTTTAAATGGTGCATGAGGTATAAAAATGAATGATAGTAAAAAAGCCAACAATGTAAATAGTGATTCTTTTTCTATCAGGAAGAAGGGTCCTTAACACCAACGATAAAGAGAAAGCTGATTTTAGTTTTAATTTTTTTTAAGTTTTTATCTGGTTTTAGATTCAACAGCAGGTGGATCTCCAATAATGTCACTCATTAGGACTGTAGTTTAGTAGCTGATTCTTCCTTGCCCTCAGACTTGAAACAGCCTACCAAACTCTTGTGGTAGAGATGGATAGTGTACCATTCAGCAACACTGTATCAAATACAGCTGTATGCCAATCCATTGCTGCTGTTTATTGCTGGCCTTTTCTAACTTAGCAGGAATTGATGATAAATAACAAAACTTTCAAATTCAGTCTTCCACATTAGTAGATTTCACTGATAAAAGTGCTTTAAATTTAAAATACATTTAAAGATTAGGAAACCCCTAAGAAAAACAGAACAGGAACTTTATGCTAGGAAAGCTAGAACCAGATGGATTATCTGTACAAATTTTGATATGGAACTCCACTTTTTGTTCTCTTATTATTAGCTTTTTTGAAAACCAAATTCTAAACAGAAACCAAAATTTGAGTCACCTGCTTCCTGCTTATGCTTGATTCTTCCCAACTCAATTGTTTACTTGTTCTCTAGGTCATCTTTTTTAAATTATATTTTTATTATTTATTAAAGTTCAGGTAAATTGACATACTAGTTTTCAGTGTATGGCATAATTAACTTCTTGTATATATTATGAAATGGTCACCACGATGAATCTAGTTCATATTCATTACCGTACATAATTAGTTTTCTTCTGATGGTAACTTTTAAGCAGATTATCTTTTACAAAGGATAATCTGGGGATTATTATATAAAAAGGGATATTTTCTTTTATAAGCTATGTGAAGTAAGGAAAAAAAGTGACAAGCCATCTTCCCAGCCTACTGTTTGTTTTCCTATTACTTTAAATAATGTGTAGGAATGAAGGGAAATATATAGAAATGCACATGTAAGTCTCAGCGATAAAGATCTTACCCTTATTTGATCTATGAGAAAATATAAAGAGTTTGAATAATTTCACATTTTTAAGTTTTACCCTAGTTCATTTTAAGTTCTTACACCTTTCATTTTTTATTTAAATTTTCATTTATAGTAACTTTAGAAAACAATTACTTGTATTAGAAGACTAACCTTTTTTATTTGAGAAAAGGCTGCAATCATAAATATTACATAGATACAATTTGCAAGTAGTTTGTTTTTAAAAAATGTTGGGCAAATCAAATCCTGTCTCAGTCAGTTTATCTTAAATTTGTGCAACATCAGCAATATCCGTGTTTAAGATTAACAGTATTCAGTTTCTTATCTGAAAGACCACTATAGCCAACTCATTTTAGCTTTCCTTACTAATATACCATGTATTCAATTCATCAATGAAAAATAATATCCTGATGTACCCATTTTATAATAAGCTGAAGATCTGTCATCTCACTGTGTAAAGACATGTACATGTATATGAAATACAAGTTTAACAAATATTCATCAAGCATATAGTAAGTGAAAACTTATGTGCCAGTTCTTTGCAGAAGGTGTAGGATGTAAACATATGGCTTATTTCCTAATATAACTGAAACCTTTCAGCTCTACAAATCAGACAAGCTTTGCCTGGCCATGAAATTCTCCAGGCCAGAATATTGGAGTGAGTAGCCCTTCTCAGGGTATCTTCCAAACTCAGAGATTGAACCCAGGTCTCCCACATTGCAGGCAGATTGTTTACTGTCTGAGTCACCAGGGAAACCCAAGACAAGGTTTATTGTACTTTAAATCAAGAGTTTACTTTCCCAATTTTGAGGTTAAAATACTTATTTGACTGGTAATTTACTGTATAACAGTATGATTAAAAGAATTAAAACTGCCATGGAAAGTTTTCCCTTTTCACTTTCTTAACATTTCTGTGAGCAACTGAATGTTCCTATTTTATGCATTCAGTATAGATTACTTTTTGAGACAGTTGTAGATTCACTTGCAGTTGTAATGAAATACTACAGAGAGCATGTACCTTTTTCCCAGTTTCCCTCAATAATATCTTGTAAAAGTATGCTACAGTCTCACAGCCAGCATATTGACATTGAAACTTCCCACCAATTTTGCTCAGATTTCTTCAGTTTTACTTGTATTTAATTGTATTTGTGTGTGTGTGTGTGTGTGTATTTAGTTCCTTGTAATTCTATCATAAGAATGAGTGAATGAGTGAGTGAGTGAAAGTCGTTCAGTTGTGTCCAGCTCTTTGCGACCCCATGAGTAGGTTTGTTTAGCCACCACCATAGGCAAGATACAGAGTCATTCCATCAAGGATGCCTCATGTTGCCCCTTTATGACCATGCCTACCTCCTTCCCACTTGCATTTTTCAACCCTGGGAGCCATTAATCTGTTCTGCATTTCTATAATTTTGTCATTTCTAGATTATTATATACATATTTATGGAATCATTCAGTGTAAATCTTTTGAATTGTCTCTTTTACCCAGTATAATTCTCTAGCAACTCATCCAGGTCATTATGTGTATTGATAGTTGTTCAGCTTTATTTCCAAGTAGTATTCCATGGTATGGATGTGCCACAGATTGTTTAACCACTCACCAGATGAAGGACATCTGGACACTTCCCCATTATGGACTATTAAGAATAAAGCTGCCCTGAATCTGTAGGTTTTTGTGCCAGCGTGAATTTCCAATTCTCTGGGATAAAAGTACAAGAGTACAGTAGCTGGGTGGTATGGTAATTGTACATTTAGGTTTTTTTAATTTATTTATTTATTTTAATTGGAGGCTAATTATTTTACAATATTGTACATTTAGTTTTATAAGAAAGTCCAAACTACTTTTCAGAATAGCTGTACTACTGTATACTTGCATCAGCAAAGTATGAGTGATCTCATTTCTCTTTATCCATGCCAACATTTGATGTCATCACCATTTTTAAGTGTATAGTGATATCTCATTATGGTTTTAACCTGTTATTTTCCTAAACCATTCTTTCTCCTTTTCTCATTATGAACTTGTTTGCCGCCTGTCTACACTTTTCCATGACACATCTGTTTATACCTTTGGTCCATTTTCTAATTGAATTGTTTTCGGTTTTGTTTGTTGTTGATTGTTTTTTACTGTTGACTTTTTGGAGTTCTCCAAAGTCCCAGATATCCCAGATACTAGTCCTTTGTTGGACTGCAAACATTTGTAAATTGTTTGTAAATGTACCTTTTGCAAATATTTTCTCCTGTTCTATATGTTATATTTTCATTTTCTAATATTTATATATTTAAATTAATAAAGTGTTTTCAACCTACCCTTATACAGTTTGTATTTTTCTTTCTTCAGTGATTTTTCCTTTATCATCTAACATAAATACATATATATCTATGTTTTTCATATATGGCCTAATTTAATAAAACTATCTTCTAAAGTTTTTGCCTTTTTGGTTAAATTGCTATGAAAGATGGGAAGTTGTAATGCATGCTGACAGTTTGGTAGAGACTAAGTACTTCTATTCATAAAGAAATGAAAGAGTTTAACTTTCTTACTTTGCTATGCCAAAACCCACCAGTTGGAAAATGGAAAATGTAATTATATGTATTGGTTGATACCATGAACTTAATATTTAATTTAAAGTATTTTAGAATAATATCCTTATGATCATTTTATCAGATTTGAAAGTTCACCTAATGCTTACTATGGTGAACTAACAAGTATGATTGCATTTTATTTTATTTCAATTTGAATAAGTCTTCTTCATAGAATTGTAAGTAATGTCAAAATCTTCTGTTGTGTCCACAACTGCTCTCCAAATGAGTGTTTTATCATAAATGTTGCCTTTTATTATTTTCATTGGAAACAACCCCGTGGTTTCTGTGATTGAATGAATGTTTTAATTTTAGCTTTTCTTTCTGTGTTTTAAACTTTCTTTAAGCTTTTGTGTTTTGTGTTTTGTTTATATGGAAGACTATATTTTGCTTTTTTAAAAAATCTTTCATTTTTAGCAAGCATGGGAATATATTCTTGCTTACACTCTGGGAAAGAGAACCCCCTAAATGTGGCTTAACATTATAAATCATCTTCTTTCTTTCCCATTGACTCAGATATGTGCATTGTTGGAAACATGTGTGCTTTAGTGGCATATATTTTTGAGTCTGACTAGCTGCCTGCCTGTAATCAGGACTATATCAACTGTTATCATTCTAAATGTTTCCTTTCTTTTTTTCAAACACATTTGCCTGATTGACCTTTTTTTTTTTTTTTTTTTTCTCTGTCTTTCTATGGGGCTGCTCCAGGAGCCATGGCTAATCATCTTATAAGCAATGCTCTGCTTCGCCCGCATGGTACTAACAATCCCTATAATACATTGCTTGGGGAACCGGCGGTCTGTAACAACCCTTCTGTCAGCATGTACAACGCACAAGGTGTGCTGGAGTTTATCTTAACTTTTTCAAGTGAAAGTCCCATTTTATGTAGCTTTTATGGCCACATTCTATTTTTCTTTCCTTCTTCCTGCCTCTTCTTTCTTTTGGAAGCAGACACACAGACTCTTTTCACCTTTCACCCTTCTTGGTGCTTTTATTTTCCATTTTCCTTAGGTTTTCCTTAGTAAGAAATGGATTTTTTCCTTCTGATAAACAAATGCTTGATTCACCAATATGTGTTTGTTCTCTGTAATGTTATAAAATGTTTTGTGGTTTGTCAGTACTTTTCTTGTTGTTGATTGATTTCCATACTAAATACCTATGTATTCATTTTGAGAAATGAACTATTTGCCTAAGGTAAGTAAGATAAAGAAGACTTGATTCAGTGATCTTAATGCTATAAGATCAAGAAAGTAATCTTACTCTCTTCTACCATGAAACACACTCTAGGCACAAATATCAGTACTAATGAAAGCACTTAGATCAACTTCATGGAAAACAGTGAAATAAGCTGTGGAGGAAAGAACAGTGAACTGAACAGTAACAGATCAAGTTCTACCCTATCTTAATATTGCCTATATGCACTGACTCAGGAAGGTCGTGAAATGCTTTTTCTACTGTGGCTGCATGTTAACAGCAAGGGTTTTGGATATGGCTCCTCTGTATATCCTCCAACTTTAAATTATATCTCAGATAAGCATGTCTCTTTAAAACCACTTACAATCTAAGCATTTGTATGTGACACTACCTTTTTTAAGATAAAAATATATTGGGGCACAAGAAATTAAAAATATTCATATCATAAGTAAAGTGACCACATAAAAAAATTACTCAAGTAAAAGTTTTATAAAAGAAAAAATTTAGTCAGTGATCCAACTATTTAAAATTATATTTGAAAATAACTCACTATAACAGAGAGACTTCAATAGTTCCTTCAAGCTGGACATGATAGATTAGATATATTTTAACTTTCCTAGGCAATCTTGAGTAAAATGTCTATTATCCTTTTTTGGGAATATGTGTGTGTGTGTGTGTGTCCTTCTTAGTCAGAGGTGAAAAATTACTGGCATGAATGTGAAAACTTGGTGTGAATGTTTATTCCAAAACAAAACATTTTTGTTGCAACATGGTCTTTGGGTATCTCTCTAAAATTATCTGAGTTTCCTAGGTGACACCTTGTTAGATACAAAAGACGATTATAAATGATTTCAAAAATTTCAAAGCCAATAATTCAGAAGTGACTTCAGGAATATAGTCAAGTTGTTTGTCAGTAGGAAAAATAATTAAGCAAACTGTTAATTTTATCCAGTTTCTTAAGATTTACACCTGAGAATCATAGACCTAGAATTAAAAGAAGGGAGAGAACGCACTGAATCCTCTTTGCTATGCTATGGACATTCTGTCAGCCTATGCTTAAGTATTTCCTCTAATGATGCCCTTCCTAGCTCAGGATCTTAAATATTCAATTGTTGAAATGTTCCATTTGTTATAAATATTTTTCTTTCCACCAAACCGAAATTTGCCTCTGGCCATGATGCTTAGCTTTGCCTTCTCGAACAAAGATGAGCAAAGCATTTTTCTGCTGTCTGTGGCATCCTTGAAATACCTGAAAGTAGTTAATCGGGCTTCTTTTAGTCACCTTTTTATTCTAGTAAAGCAGCCTTAGTGCTATCAATAGAAGAAAGTTTCTTCATGGTTACCCCCTTTATATCATTTACTGTTTGCCAATATCCTTATTTCGTTGTAGCACTCAGTGGTGTGTATATCACACAATGCACCAAATGTGGTTTGGCAGAACAATTCTGCAGACTTTACGAAGGCTTGTCTGGGGCTTTTCTTTATTTTCATTAGTCTAAATGACAGATAACCGTGTCATTAGAAGCATTTTAAAGTGTGCTGACGTATTAAGTTTTAAATGATACTAAATGAAGATTTACACCATATTTGCAAATTATATCTGTTCTACATTGTTCACCTTACACAAAGAATTGTTGGAAATTGGTTTAAAATAAGTAATAAATTTAGATCACATTTTATTTAGCTCTTTTGACTATTCAGATATAATTTCTAATGTCATACATAATGAAAAAGTAACAATCATTAATCTATGTTTTCCCTAATTCCGTATTTACCTTCTTGTCTTACTTTATTACTGACATTCTAAATTAGGAGATTTTTCTAAGTATGGAACACTATTATATAAACACTTTCAAAGTGAATTTTTCATGACAAAATTTAAAATAATACTATATAAATCCAAAGTTTTATTCCTGTCAAGCCTATTACTGAATATTACTATTAAGATTATCAATAAATTCACAAAGGTTACTTCTGAATGGATTTGTTGTTTATGCCAGTAAACTACATTTGGCTGACTTTTCTTAAAAACAGAAGTAAATAATTTTATTATTGGTTTTCAGAATCAGAAATGGAATTGTTCAACTACTTTATGTTTTAGTATTTTTTAAGATGTTAAGAAACTATGGTAGTGCTTAAAATGATGTTTTACCACTGACCAAAAATAAAACTTGGTGACTATCATATTGCTACTAATCTTATGCTTTCAGATGAATGCACTTATATTCTTACTGGCAAGGTGAAATCTTACATGAAATATAGGTGGCTCGGTATGTACTGGAGTGGTTTATGTTGAATTACGACTTGGTTCTGTTCTGTTGGTCCTTTAATTCTGTTATACCAATGCCATCCAAGCAAAGAAGCATTTGGATTTAAAGTATCCATTTTTGGTTTTTATACCTTTATTTAAAATATGTAAAGATATGTTATAGTGTTCCTGATGCATATAGACTTAGGAACAAAAATGAATAATATACCTTTGTTAGATTGGATTCAGATTCTCTTTGTGGAAATATTTAAAACTTCATGCACAGTATTTCTGGACCATTATCTTCCTATCAGTATTGGATAGTTCAGTTTTTGTTAGATAAATCTTATTATAGATTAACCTGTCAACAAAATGTAATATATAGAGAAGTCATGCTTTTACAAGTTAATTTACATTTTAAGGTGACTTAATTCAATTCTAAAACTTTAAAGAAAGACATATCTTTAGGATGGGATACATGAAGAATACATTATAGTTGTCAAGAATACAAGGTTATAGTATAAAGTATATAATTAAATATTCTGTTACAGCTTTCAAAGTCTAAGGCAAGATGTGAAGAGAAGGAGGTAGAAGGGAGTAGTGCATGAAGTCAATCAAGATTCCCCTTCTGATCCCAGTTCTGCCACTGTTAGCAGAGGGGTGTTAGATAAGGCTCAGTCTCTCTTGGCTGCAGCTTCCTCATCTTGCAAAGCAGAAGCTGAACTTCAGTTACCTCTCCTGTGCTTTCCACTTCTAAAACGTTATCATTTACAGAAGGGGCCATAATGAGCCTACAAGCAATTTACATCTGTTGCTATACTAATTTGGCTTTTTATTTCAAATTCTTCTTCTTTAAAAGAAATTTTCTCTGCATTTTGAAATATTGTTGGTCTTTTGCTGAGAAGCAAATCAACTTTTAAAGTACAAAAACAGTACCTCTAAAGCAGTGGTTAAATTGTAACAAGTCTGAATCTCTTGAAATTATCTAGCCCAGCGACTTTGCTGACTTTTATTTTGTGATGATTTAATCCTCTTATAAAGAAAATCAGCAAGAGCAGTTTTTTGACTGGATTAAAATATGAGAATTTTTTAAAATAATGTTTTTATAGTTGTTTTTAAAGTATTAACTTTTAAAATGTTTGATTGCATATGATTATGCAACAATCCAGAGGAAAACTTGATATTGATTGGTGGTATTTTTTCCCTTCACATTTTCATGATACAGAATAATGGTTGGATTTAACATTTTTCTTTCTCCATAGTTAAACAACTTTTGAATATGAGCTCCAGAAATGACAGTATTGATCAGTATTATTTACAAATGATAAAAAGCATTTGTATAGGTACAGTGGGAAAAAAATAACCTTTGTACATGAGAAGATACATAAGAAAACAAACATAAAAACTAAAAAAAGTGTTTTTCTTTTCTCTATATACAAACTAAAGAATTTACTAATAATCTAACTGAAAAAAACTTAAAGTGACATTCCTTAGAAGCAAGTATGTCCTAACATGTACACACAAATATATATGTAATATTGAATTAAAATTGTGGAAAATGTCATGGCTTGCCCTCAGGATTTTACTCTCTTTGGTTGGTGTGATAATTTTAACTTTAAAATAAATGTGTATTTGTTTGAAATTTACAAACTGACTAAACGCTTATTACTCATTTTATTAGCATGTGTTATGGGGGTTTCTTATTTTCTAACATTTCAGTATTTTTAATTATGATAAGCCATGTAACACAGACTCATGAATTTTGGGGCAGTGGAATTATTTCCTTTGACTCTTTTTTCTGCATATCATCAATTTGCTTTTTACTCATGTTTCTTCTACTGTCGCTGTAAGCTTACTTGTTGTTTTTTCTTTCCTTTTCTCCATGCTGTCGTTTAGAGCCCTACAGAGAGACAAGTATGGGAGTAAAGCTAAACATTGCATATCAAATGTAATTTTTTTTAGTTCACTTTTATTGCATCACATATAGATGATGTAGTTATTAAAAACAGTTCATCTCACAATTTAAAAACTAAAGAACCTATAAATCAACTTATATAAATATATGTTAACAGAGATTAGACGCTTTTGTTGTCTGATTCTTTTATCGTGTCACGTAACATAATTGTTAAGTCTCATGTAATGTTTGTGTGAGTTAAATTGTTTTTAAATTAAGCATTTATTTTTGCTAAGTAATTCATAAACTTTTAATTTTCATTACTACATTCCATCACACAAATACATGTCACATAGAATGTATCCACCTTCTTTTAGTATGGCTGTTTTCAACCTGTACCTAATGCATTGACAACAGAAATAATAAACACGTTTCAATGCATCAGTTGCTCAACCATAACCATCAAGCATACCATAGCAGCCTCTACAGCAGCAATCACCCATCACATATGGCCCTTTAAAAAACATTTACTTTTATTTTTTCTTAACATCGTGGATTTGTCTACAAGATATCTTATAACATGAAAATAAATCGCTTCACCCTATGTCTGTGATGGCTGCTTTTTTAATGGATTCAGTGCATTGTCATTTTTGAAAACTGTGTTACTTGAATACAGAGTATGCATCAGAAGTCCATATAAAAATTGATATATTTGGAACACTTTATTTAAACCAGTAATGAACTAGCTCACTTTTGGTAAACATAACTGCATCACAGATATAGAATGAATGCTATATTTTCACAAGTTAATGATGTATTGAGAAGTTTAATGGAATTCTTAAAAAAAAAATTGTTCTATAAAGAAGTACCTATATTTAGCAGTATTGGTTAAATGTTTGTGTTTTATTTTATTTTGTGGTTGCATTTGAAGTAATTTATATAACTATTATTGATTCTTGGATTCTTGTTCATTCAAGAAAATGCAAAAACCTTGAAGAAGCACATGGTCAGATTTATATCACTGCAGCTGTATCTTCCCAGAATAAGATGTTTAATCTCTTTTAAACCCAAAGTTTAATATGCACACAAAGTCATCACTCATTATGAAATGGAACCTTAAATACTGACACTATGTTTTTAGGAATTAGATCCCATGTTTTATACATTCTTTTGTAGAATGATCTAAGGACCCTAACGATTACTAATGGATAGATAATAGTAATCAAAGTGCTTATAACAGAAAAAAAAATGGAAAGTAAATCAAAATATTTCTGTTTTGAAAGTTCCCATTTGCAAATTATTTTGATGTGCCATTTATTTACCTAGGCATTATTTCATAACTATATCATTCTGACAAATTTAACATAATCCTTTTGTGGTTTTTGTATAGGGATTTCTCAGTTTTACAAAATTACATACCAAATTGTTAGACAGTGCTTGAATCTTCTACTTTGATTAGTATATTCAAAGTACCACACCATGAATTATGTTAATTCTATACCTATTTCAATGTTAAGACAACACATAAAATTAAAAGGTAATGAATTATTGATTGACTTTGGTGTGTATAAATTGAAAGCTGTGAATGGCTACAGAAAATTTTGTGTTTTTTTCCTAACTTATAACCAAATATGTTTCAAATAGTGTCAGGCAATGTTTGTATGGAACTTTATAGGGTTTTGTGCAAATTTATAGAGTTTTAAAATTCTTTTAGAGATTTACTGTAAATACTTATTTTCTTTTTATAAGATTTCTATCAATTGTCCAAGTTTACATATATATATTTATATAGATATGTATATATAGATTTAATAGTACTTTTTTATTTCTAAACATTTTATACTTGATTAAAATTGCTACCAATTTATACATACTTCATAGTCGGGTGTTTTTGCTTTTGTGTCTGTGTATGTGTTCTATGGCCAATTGGACATGAATGTCATAATGTTTTGTGATCTTTTTCAGAGGGGCTTCTGAACAATGCCAGGGATACAAGTGTCATGGATACTCTACCACTGAATGGTAACCATGGCAACAGTTACAGCATTGCCAGTGGTGAATACCTGAGCAACTGTGTGCAAATCATAGACCGTGGCTATAACCATAACGAGACCGCCCTAGAGAAAAAGATTCTGAAGGAACTCACTTCCAACTATATCCCATCTTACCTGAATAACCATGAGCGCTCCAGCGAACAGAACAGGAATCTGATGAACAAGCTGGTGAACAACCTGGGCAGTGGGAGTGAAGATGATGCCATTGTCCTGGATGATGCCACCTCCTTCAACCATGAGGAAAGTCTGGGCCTGGAATTGATTCATGAGGAATCAGATGCTCCTTTGCTGCCCCCAAGAGTCTACTCCACAGAGAACCATCAGCTACACCATTACACCAGAAGGCGGATCCCCCAAGACCACAGTGAGAGCTTTTTCCCTTTGTTAACCAACGAGCACACAGAAGATCTCCAGTCACCCCACAGGGACTCTCTCTACACCAGCATGCCAGCGCTGGCTGGCGTGCCCACTGCAGAGAGCGTTACCACCAGCACCCAGACCGAACCCCCACCGGCCAAATGTGGTGATGCTGAAGATGTTTACTACAAAAGCATGCCAAACCTAGGCTCCAGAAACCACGTCCATCAGCTGCACACCTACTACCAGCTAGGTCGCGGTAGCAGTGATGGGTTTATAGTTCCTCCAAACAAAGATGGGACCCCTCCAGAGGGAAGTTCAAAAGGACCAGCTCATTTGGTCACTAGCCTATAGAAGATGACAGAAATTTAAGCCAACAAGACTGCTAACACCTGATAGACTGTGCTGAGTTGATATACGCAGTGGTAATAATGTGTGTTCTTTTAAATCTTTATGCTGTTCTTGAACGACAAACACAAACTCTCAGACTCCTTTTTTTTTTTTTTTTTTTTAAACTGGGATTTTTAGGTCAGCCCAGGGGAAAAAGATAACTGCTGAAATTCCCCTGTGCCCTCTCCTTTCTTGCCCTTCACCCCCCGCACCCAAGATGGAGACTTCATTATGTTAATGAACGAGATTTGAAGAAAATGGCACTCATTGTGGCCTTGTTGAATTATGTTGTGTTTGTTCTAACATCTCTGATGCTCTGTTACTATAATTACAAGGACCTGATTTTTTCAAAGGCCAGAATGGTTGTTTGAAGTTAGTAACAATGCTGCATCTAGACTGGAGTGTTGCACAAACATACAAGCAAAGCAAACTGTATCACATAGTGGTTTTTAGTCATTCACAACCTGAATTCACCACAGTGGGAATAGCTGTGGTATACAAAATCAAACAACAGAATCAATAATGAAATGGAGGGGAATTCTAGAATTATATGCTAAATGCATATTTTATGATTTGCTGTATTAACTGATGATAAACTAATGGCAGAAAAAAAACTGAACAATTTCTATGTAATGTACAGATACTAGCATTGCACATGTAGTCTGCTTTCTGTTCCTCCAGAATTTGAGTCCTGTTAATGTAGTGGAAAAAAAAAAAAAAAAAAAGAAATTTTCTTTTTCTTTCGTGCTGGTCTTGCAAGTTTGTCTACCAGTTAAGAGCAAAGTTTCCTTCCTTTCTTCTTTCTTTTCTTTCTTCATTTCTTTCTTTTCTTTCCTTTCTTTCGTTCCTTTTTTCTTTAAAATTTCACCTGGCAAAAAATAAATAAATAAATGAAGCTATCACTTTATAAGAATCATTTTCTAGTAATGCAAACAAATTATTTTTTACAAAAAAATAAAATAAATAAAATTAGACTTCCTTCCCTCACTATATATCTTTATTCAGTCAGAATATTTCCAAGAGCATTTTTGCAAGTTAGAGCAGGAAGAACTTTTATGTTTACAGTGCACATCTGTTGTAATGCAAAGCATATTTGGCAAGCAGTTCATCACTAAGACAGTAGCTATGATTCTAGAAGTCAAGAGATGTCAGTAGAACTAGTGGGGCTTCTGCATGTGAAAAACGGTATCCCATAGGTGTGAAAGTGCTGACTACTCAGTCTGATCCCTAAGTGGGCACCTGCACTACCAATTTTTAAAGGAAATTCACTCAATTGTAGAAAGAATCAAAAGGTCAAGTTATTTTGAAGTGATTTAAAAAAGAAAACTCCTCTGTTTATTAACAGGAAAATTATTTATTTGACAGGATTTTAAGTAATGTAGGATTATAAGAGGTAAATTAGCAGCACATACAATTTTTTTTTTAATTTATGATCCATTTTGTATGGTCTCAAAGTTGGATGACCTCATTACTAATATTTGTTGTAAAAGTGAAACTTGTTTGCCAACCAATAAACAACTGATTGAGATTTAGAAGATATTGTATTGATGTATGTACTATATGATTAATTATTCTTTTCATTTTTCTCACCTTTCTTTCCTTCTGTTTTCAGTATATAAATTCTGCTAATCCTCTGTGGCCCAAATGAGCCGTGCTAAAGAAATCAATCTGCCTAGGTGAATAAACTAAGCACAAAATTAGTTTTTGCAGACAAAGTATAAGAGAAAAATGAGATGGGCATTTTTATGTTGGCTGAAATAAGATGCATAACTTACTTTCAAGCAGGTTAATATATAGATTACTATGTGCTTATTTATAAGCCAGCTTCAGTCACACGGCTTATTATAAAAGTCAGCTTCAATCAGAGATTTAAAGTATTCGGAAAAGAAGGATCATATTTTTTCCTCCATTGTATTCTTCATTTTGATGTTAAATAGTTAAATTAATTACATTGGCTAAAAATGCAAGAATAATGGCAAAGAGAATACCCATTTTATAAACATAAGACATTTTTATGCTATTTTTTGGTTGTTTTTCTATGTATAGATAAAATGAGAGGGAAAAAGTCCTTTCAAAGAAACTTTCTAGATCTCCAGTTACTGAAGAATCTTTACCAGCAGTGTGCAAGCATGGGGACCCTCCTAGGGCAAAGTTAGAATGAATTTGCCAAATTATAATTTCTAATTGTATTATATGATTTCTTGGTGATTTTTTTTCTTTATTTTTTCAAAAAATTTAAACATCAGCCACCTATAAATTAATTTCTTGAATTAAGATTAGAAAGAGTAGTTTAGAGAGTAGCCCGTAATCTATGTATACAGTTTTAATATAAAATGAAACAAAAAATTCTGTACTGGGCCAGAGTACATCATAACCTTAAATTAATATCACCTCAAAATATCTTATGCATCATTCCTTTTAGTCACTTGACATAAATATTTTTTAAGTCTACACTTGTCTCTAAGTTACAGGAGAACCACAAGCTTTATGAGTAATTAGGTTTTCAATTACCACATATGGCAATATTAGCTCCTAAAAGGTGGTTAGTCTATCTGGTATATAGAATACATTTGATAATGAATGAATCCCTTTTAGACATGCTTAAGGTAATTTCAGAAACACAAATGTAGTCTGTGGATTTATGAGTACTTACACTAGTTTTGCCAATCCAAAAGTAATCTATATGAAAACAACTCCATCAATAAGAAGCTAGTTTCACAGAATAATGGGGAAACTACCTCAATTCAGCTTGCTGATGATGCCAATTCTGATTTTCTGCTATTGCTACCTCCCTGACCATTATTTTTTGTGTTTCATTATATGGAAATTTGAAGCTGATAATCTCCCAGCTCTACATAGTCCAAGTTGAAGAAGATCACTTGAATACATAGACTGATGGGGAAAGCCCTTCAGTTCTGTTGGTAACCACCAAGCGCTTATGTCAAGATGAAAGGGTCAGATTTTTGAACTTGCATACATCATAATTGGTG
Source organism: Bubalus bubalis (assembly GCF_019923935.1). Lineage (NCBI taxonomy): Eukaryota > Metazoa > Chordata > Mammalia > Artiodactyla > Bovidae > Bubalus > Bubalus bubalis. The sequence goes on along the minus strand of NC_059163.1, from coordinate 39,706,895 downwards.
TGCTTTCAGAGAGACTTAAGATCCCAAAGACTTTCACAAGAAGAGATTATTCCCCCAAATTGAATGTGACTATAGTGAAGACAAAATAGTGGATGAAAGAGTTAATTATGTATACATTTCAATAGAAATTTGTGTCTGTCTGTCATGTATTCCTCTAGTCCTCTTTACAGGAGCAAGGGTTGAATTCCTGAATTTGAATCTTCTTTCACGTGCATTTTCATGTGTGGCAATTGATAATAACTTTTAAATTTTCTTAATCATATTTGGGTGACCCTATACTTTCAGTACTCTGTGACATTCATCACCCTTTTATTTGCATATTTTGGTGTATTTATCTGATTTTCCATCAAAAAGTAAATTTTCACCAAACATACTATACTACATTGTACATTATTTGGAGAACTGGAAGTAAAAGTTATGCAGTGAAACAAGTTATTATTTCCAAGTAAAATAACATTTTTATAACATTTTACAATTTGTTTCCTTTTTGAGGTCTGTTTCACATGATACTTTAATAGGGCATTAGCTTACAAACCTCGTGTCTAGTTGATTTAGAAAATGTTGGATTGTTGCATAGCCCATGTTCCTAATTGATAATATTTATGGAGAAATATAAATTTTGTGAGGAGAAATAGGCAGGAATTCCAATTAAGTTTTTGAGCATCTTTTGTTTTCACTCTATTAAAATTAAAAATACTATAGTTAAATAATAAATTGTTATGCTAAAATAATCATAATGGCAAAAAATAATTGGCATGAAAAATTATCTTGAAGTTAAAAATAGTCAGTATAATGTAGTAATTAAATGCAGGTAAAGGACACCCCTTCACCTCCTGTAATGCAAATTTTATAATGACTGAAATTAAAATGTAGTTGTGATTTGTATTTTTAAATTACCATTAGCCTAAAAATGTTGACATTATGAGGAAAGGTTTTTAAGATTTCATATTTAAATTTTTTAATATTAACTTAGTTGGTATAACAAAAGTTTTCATAATAATGGAAAAAAGGATATATTATAAATGAATTATTTAAGAACCCATAAACTTAAAGTCAGGGAATATCTGCAGCTTTTTCCCTCAAACCTGTTCAATCCATTGTAATTTGCCTGCTTTAAAAAATGAGATTAAAAACTTCAAAGACTAACTTTTTGCTCAATTATGGAGACCAAAAGGGAGAGGAAAATATTTCTTCTAGGTTGTCTAAAGATCAACTTCAAAATCACCTCCTATTAGTGAAAGAAGAATTCCTTTTTTTAGAAGTTGTCCATCAGTACTGTACCAAAGTGCAACTGCTTATGGTATTTTTCAAAAAACACTGTAGAACTAGTATGTAATTGTTCATATTTAGAGAGAGAAAAATTTAGAAAGAAAAAAATAAGAACCCAAATCCTAATTTGATTTGATTTTGAGTAACTCTGAAAATGCTGACAAGAATGTCCTTTCTTCTTTAACAAATATATATTTTAGATAAAATAGCAATATGTATGATCTCCCCAATGTACTATAATAATAGTATCAAGATATTAAGAATTAATTAGCTCATGTTTAGCAATTCCTAATTATAGCTCACTACCTAAGTAATTATTATGCATTTCTAAGTAATACTTTAAATATGTCTTATGTTAGATTTCTATACATAAATTAGTAACATGGAAGCACAAAAGTGAAGCAGCAACATTGCAAAATAGCTTATGGAAGCATTTTTGTGCAAATGAATTCTACATGAGAATCATCTTTGAGCTTGTAAAATAAATTCGATGGATCCCAACCATAAATTCAATTTTGTAATCAGTAGCAAAAAGGTCCCTATATAATCATCTGAAGAATATTGACAAATATCTAAATTTTCATTTCCAGACTAAAATAAGTTCAAGTGTTTATAGCTTCTTCTTTCCTGCTTAGGCCAGAAGAGGAACTTTCCTATTTGCTAATTAACCTGATTACTTCCTCTTTGCTTTAAAAAGGAAATCAGCCAACTTTCATCTGTACACATACTTCCATATGCCATTTATTTTATTTCCTGTTTGCAGAGGAAATAGCTTGTTTACATTATTGCAAACTTTGTGATTTTTGCAATGAAACAGATAGTTGTTATGGTTTTGCATCTTCTCATTTGAAATAAAGTTATTGCCATTCCCTATTCTTAAGAAGTTAAAAGCCAGCAATTCTTTAATATCTAGGATCTTTAAGTTATTATTCAAATGTGTTGATTTCAACATTTCTGTCTCTTAATAGTACATCACACAAATCTTTCTAAACTCATATCCCCTTAGAGTATTTCAAAGGTAAATACAAACTATGGTTTTTAAGAAGGCGTGTGAAAGGAGAACTTTGATTTATGTGAAGAAGTCATAGAAGACTATATAAGGAAAAAAACCTCTGTTGAAGTAATAAAGTGTTTTCAACCACAATATGTACAGAAGAGCAGAACCAAGTTGAATTCATGGTGAGGTAACTAGAACTAAATTAGAGATACAGAGAAAGGTTATCTAGAAAGAAATAATAAAATTACTTAGAGTGATAAAAATCTTAAACACTGTACCAAATGTTATTGATGTATTGAAAAAAATCAAATTTAAGTTTACCATATTATAATTTTTACCACAGAAAACACTAAACACTTTTAACCCTCTTTAGAGATTTCTTGTTTAGTCTTGTCTCAAGGAAACATGAATATTTTATAAATGTCTCTTAAATAGGAGTATTTTTGCCTCAATTCACAGTCACGCTGTAGTCTGCTTACTCTATTGTATGTCAACATAGTTAATGCTACTAGTAGCTTTGTACCTTTTAGAGCTTTATTATGAATCTTTCTAATAAACATTAAATTAACATTAAATTGGAATTATGTACATTGTGCAAAACAATTCATAACTAAGCAATAATCATTAATTCATTATATATATATATGAATAAACTTTGAGACTGAATAATACAAATTATTAACAATGCTGAAAATAGTACTCTCAAGTCCTTCTCTCTCTTCAGTTATTGTAGTCAATTCATAAAATTCTGCAGACAGTTGTACACATGACGTGTTATCAAAGTACTCCATAATCCAAGTATGTCTAAAAGTTCCCAGTGCTTCTTTCATTCTAAAATGCCAAAGGAAAGAGCTTGAAAGAAGAAGAAAGTAATGCCTTCTAAGGATCTTATTTAGGTAAACATTGTCATTCAGAATGAATAATTTTAAAAGGAAAATGTTCCATTTTGTGGTCTGAGGGAGAGGTTATTAAAGTCTACAGTTAGCCCAATGTTGGATAATTTTAAATTTTAAAGGAGTTAAGTTTGTCTCAGTGGCCCAAGAGTGCAGAATTTCACAATATATTGGCAAGGAAATAGGTTTAAAATCCATACCTAAATTGGCTTTTAAATGTTAAGAATTCCTCTGATTCTTCTGAAAGTGGAGCAGGTAAAATAGAGCCAGATTCAAAATGAAATATATTGGTTGACCTCAAAAGGCAAAATAACAACACCTCTTTAGTAGTAGGTAGAGGTCTTTGGTGATGGAACTCAGGATACAGTGACTAAACAGAATGTCTTCTTATGCTGACCACTGCCTTGTCCTCTAGTGCATTTTTTAATGCCTTGTATTTCAATTTGTCACCATGTCTTATGTTTTGAATGACATCATGAATCAAGAGATTAGGAAAAAACATTTAAAATTGATTTTCATGCCTCATTTGAAAATAGAGATTTCCTTTACCATCCTAAGTAATATAAGATGATATGTCTTGAAGCAGCTGTGGACAATCAGAATGTGTTCATTTATAAACAAGTCTTATTTGTATATTCTAACACTGATCTTTGCCTATGAACTACAACGTTAAGAATTGTAGAGAGGGTCAACTTGATTTCCCTTAATGGCTTCTGTGAATATATTGGAAAATGGAAGGATAATTAGAAAAGTTTTTTCATACTGTTTTCCCACTTGCCAAGCATTAAATCTAATTCAAAATACATCTTTTTAAAAATGATAGTTTATTTTAAAAACTAACAAATAATGAACCATTTCTCATTGATAAAAATCACTTTTTTAGAAACTAGAATATAGCTATTGCAGGCTTTGGTCTCTTACATTCTCATATATTTACACATGGCATTAAAATTATCATATACACTTACCAGATTTCAATCTATTGGATTTTTTCCCTTGTACAACGTTTCCAACTTTTTTTTTCCCCTTAAATCTTCTGTACAATCACATGTAAAATCATAAGCTACAAACCTCAATAAAAAAATATCAGTAAACAATAAGTGATGTAGTCACTGTTATTATATGGTAATACCCAAACTCTGGTTTGGGAACAGTATTTCAACTGCAAGATAATAATTGAAACATGGACTCTTACTATCCCCACCCCTTTAATCTCCTCTGACAAGCTGAAAATAAAACAAGAAACTATTTTGTTTATGTTTTCAGAAAACTGCCATCTGAGGTGTCTATGAGTTGATTCATTATTGCCAGGAAAACAGAAAGTTAAATTCAGAACTTGGTGTTTGCCCTTAAAGTTTGCCAATGATGTAACATAATCAAATGCAGTCCTGTATCTGCTGCCTGATCAATTTCTTTTTCCTCCTCTCAAACTGGCAAGTAGGGGAATCAGTCACCAATGAAACTTTGGCTCAAAGGAGAACTAGGTGCTCTGTGAAAGTGAAGGTGTTAGTTGCTCAGTTGTGTCGGACTCTTTGCGACCCCGTGGACTGTAGCCCACCATGAAATGCTCCAGGCGAGAATACTGCGGTGGGTAGCCATTCCCTTCTCCAGGGAATTCTCCCAACCCTGGAATTGAACCTGGGTCTTCTGTATTGCAGGCAGAGTCTTTATCATCTGAGCCACCACTATTCTTCTTTTGAATAAAAGGCATGATATGTAGTAAATGTTGTAGATCGCAAAGGTAGACATTATATAATCATCATTCTGTACTGTCAGGGATTCTGATTATTTGGTTTACTAACTCTTAGCATCAGTACAAATTTCAGCTAGAGGAAATATAATTTAGATGCCTCTACTTTGTAATATTGAAAATACATTTTCATAAAAAAAAAAAATACTTTGGAAAGGAAACAGAAATCAGGAACTCTTGAGTGGCTAGTGTGTACCTGACTCTTTACAGTGCCTCATTTGATCTTTCCAATCATATGGTGAAATGGATTTTTTCACACAAAGGAAATTGAAATTCATACCTCAGAGTCATAGAGCTAGTGAGTTTTGAACCAAACTCTCTTTTTTGGTTCAAAAAAAAGATTTTTGGGGTCAAAGTCCATTGTATTAATCTCATCAACTAAATGATTAGTTGAAAAGAGGTAGCTCAGACGGTGAAGAATCTGCCTGTAATGCAAGAGACCTGGGTTGGATCCCTGGGTCGGGAAGATCCCCTAGAGAAGGGAATGACAACCTACTCCAGTGTTCTTGCCTGGACAGTTCCATGGACAGAGGAGCCTGGTGGTCTACAGTCCACTGGGTCACAGAATTAGACATGACTGAGTGACTAACACTTTTACTTTCACTTCTTATTTAAATAAAGGAGTGAAAACAGATATTCAAGGAAACTAAGAAAAACATGAAGCCTGCTTTTTAAAGAGCTAAAAGTTTATGCAAACTCCATTTTACTAGGCAGTTGGCAGAAATAGAGAAGTGTCACTGACTGTACACTTCTGAAAAATTACTTTTCTAAGAATAGAGCATCTCGTCTCTAAAGTAAATGCAATACCTAATTTGTATGGGATATATAATGTACTTGACACACATGAAATTCTCAAAAAAAAAAAAAAAACCTCTTAAAACAGATTTTTCATACTAAATAAATTATATGTGTGTGCTGTTTTTCAGCAAGTCTCATTTGATGAAAAAAAATGTCTTTGAGTTTAAACGTTTTGGGGAGATGTCAGGCTAAACAAGGTAACATAACTTTTTATCATAAGATTTCAGAGAATGTACTGCAGAGTAAAAGAGGAGTATTTATTGTGTTGTTTCCTAAACTTAATTGGCCCTAAAATCCTCAAGGAATCTGAAGAGCAACAATTTAAAACTATTAACCTATGGAACTCAGTTGGTAAAACACTGCCCAAAATATTTTTGTTACAACTGCATTTTTTATTTCCCCTGAGTATTTTACATCAATGAAATGCTGTAGGTGTGACTCCTTCAATATTAATTGGTTTTTATAACTCATCATGAAATAATGTTACAAAAGTATTGGCCCTAAACCTCTGGTCCTATTCTGCAGGTGGCGAAAGAGCAATTAAAATGAATGACACCTTAAGAATTCTGCCTAGTCATAGAATCCCTTTATTTAAATATACCTTCCTATCTTCTAACATCAAATATCCATTTGGCAACAGACACTGGAGACAAAGAATTTTTACTCAACAATCGTGTTTCTCATTTACAAAGAGAGACTGATTCAAATCCCTATGAAACACAATAACTGTGCTACATTTCGTTCTCTTATTTTGAAGAGGATGATTAAACTTATCTTGCTATTTTCCTATGTTATTATAGAGGTCAATAAAATAGCTCAGTATTTCTCAGCCCTGTCATCAATGAGAATCACCTGGGGTATATTAGGAAAAAAAAAGAAAACAAACACACACCTCATTCCATAGCAATTAAATCTAAATCTCTGGGTGGTGACCAAGTATAAATTAATCTTCAGAGCCCACAGGTGACTTAATATGCAACTTGAGCTGAGAATCACAGAGTTAACAGTTTAATAAATACTGGTAAGTATTAACATTAATAAAATGTTTAAATATGCTCAAAATTTATAAAGTTTCTCTTTAAAGCAGAAATGATATACAGAAAATTACAAAGAAAATTTCTTATCCTCAGGTGAGACTGATTAATCATCTAAATAGTTTTTCTCTCAATTTATGAAGATAAATTATATATTGTTCAAATATAAATCAACTGGAATATTAAATATATTTTTCATTTTTTAATTCATAGATGAAAAACTCTTGTTCAGAATATGTGGGTTTCTATCACCATTTTCAAGTTCATGAATATTATCATATAGAAAGAAGTCAGTTATTAGTTTTAGATCATGCAGAATTCAAAGATAAATATCAGGAATTAACTTCATGGAACAAAAGTTTCTTCAAGTTTTCCCTGGAAATTTGACTACTACCAAACCATATATGTACCTGGTATTTTGCACAGCTATTTACAAATCCAGCTATTCAAAAATCTACTCACTATAAACATGAGTTGCTTGTAAAATGAAGGATATACCTTTTTACTATTAACAATGTATTACAGATAGTAAATTAAGTTTCTTCAATATAATGCCCAGCTAATATTTACCTGGTGGTCATCCAATTCACATTTTTATTTTAAGTTCTAGTAAACAGCTAATAGTGATTCCTAAATGTTTCTCTAATCAGGAATAGCAGGGAGGACCCCATGGAAGGTAAGAGAAAAATCAGTAACCATTCATTAGAAATAACCACTTATGCTGGGTTCTCACAGCCACTAGTGTTCTCCTTCAATGGTTAGCAATAATACATAGAATTAATACATTTAAATTACCAACCTACTTAACACATAACTTTCATGGATAAAATGATAGGATGTCAAATAGTTTTTACTCTAGTGACAACTGATCAAATGTTAATGTCTGCTTGGAACACACCTTTTGAAAGCTGCATCTAAGATTAGTAAGAAGGAATCCCATAATGAATTTTTTACGTCTGCTGTAATAAGGGGGGAAAAAAAACCATGGGTAATAAATCAACTCATGTGCAATTTATATATTTATATAAACATATAGTATATAGAGAGAGTCTGGTGGGCTCTAGTCCATGGGTTGCAAAGATTTGGACATGACTGAGTGACTAACACTTTCAATTTCACTTTTCATCTCTTATATACAAGTTGTTAATACAAATATCTGATACATATTTTAGAAGAATCCAGAGTCCTAACTCCTTTTTGATGATAGCTATTTCAGTTATGCAATGATAGAAAATATTTTACAAGGGGAGCAGAAAAATTATTTATAATCATTCATTCCACCTCTTTCTCATGTTCACTTTATATTACTTATTGAGCTATGTTTAGAAGATTTCCGTTCCCATTATTTTCACAAAGCTATACCTAAGCTCTCCTCTCCTCTATCTAGTCATTACTTCCATCTTACCACATCCCTGTCTGGTCTCCCTCATATTCAGGCTATATTCTATCTGCTGCTGCTGCTGTTAAGTCGCTTCAGTCGTGTCCAACTCTGCGCGACCCCATAGACGGCAGCCCAACAGGCTCCCCGGTCCCTGGGATTCTCCAGGCAAAAACACTGGAGTGGGTTGCCACTTCCTTCTCCAATGCATGAAAGTGAAAAGTGAAGTTGCTCAGTCGTGTCCGACTCTTCACGACCCCATTGATTGCAGCCTACCAAGCTCCTCCGTCCAAGGGATTTTCCAGGCAAGAGTACTGGAGTGAGTTGCCATTTCCTTCTCTAATTCTATCTAATCTCATAGAAATATGAGATCTCTTTTCTCTTTAATATTTTCCTCCTTATCAATCTCATTCTCGGTCTCTCTGTTATCTTTACTTGTGGCCTTACTCACTTTCCTTTCATAGGTCTGTGTTTCACAAATGTCATTTCTGTCTTATCTAATGTTTCTTATCAACAGCATCTTCTCCCACTCAGTCAAAAGATTTACTCATCAGCCAATCCTTTCTTTTGTTTCCCTTCTTTTCCTGTCAATATTCCCAGACCCACTTTTGTGTTAGTCCTCAACCAAAATTTTTTTTCTAGGTCATTTTCATCCATCTCTCTCTGGACTTCTCTGCTCATCACTCTAAGCCATTTGTGTCCCCAGTGTACAGGGTAAATTCACAGAATTGCAGACCTGAGACAAGTCTTGAAATCATTTAGTTCCATCCTTTTACTTCACAGATACGTAAACTGAGGACTACAGAGGACATGGAAGTGTTCAATGTCATAAGATTCATGCTGGAGCTAATTCTTGAATCAGGGTTTCCTGATTAGCACATTTTATACAATATTATTTTTAAAATGTTTTCCTGGTTTACCCTTCCTATGGCAATATGTCTGCCTTACATGTGATATAGTTTCTCCTCTCTTTCTATAATTTAAAGATCCTTTTTTTTTAAGCAACAGAACCAAAACTCAATCTTTCTTAAGCTAAACAAATTAAAAAATATTTAATGGGATTTATTGATTCATGTAATCATGGAGGAAAAGGGTGAAGACAAACCTAATTAGGAACCAGGACAATGAACACAGTAAAGACTTGTTCTGTGTCTTATTTTTATCTACTTTTCCCTATGTGCTAGCTTGATTTCCCTACTGAGAAGCAGTATCTGATGGTGGCTGAGTTTCCAGACTTTGAAACTATACTGCTTGAGTTAAAAGCCTGCTTCTCCATTTTCTAGTCCTGTGATTATGAGCAAGTTCTCTATAGTTCAGTCCCCTTCTCTGTTAATATGTGAGATAATACAGTAAAATTGTAAGTTAATAAAATGCTTTTAGAACAGTGCCTTACATGTAATACATGCTTAAGAACTGTTTCCTATTCTTTCTGTTGCAACAAGACAGTCTCTTTTTATAGAGAGTCATGTTTGGCAGCAGCTTTGGATTTTGAATCAATCAGAGTCATGAAAATCTAAAAGAGCATTTGGTTAGAAAAATCACAAGGAAGGATTCAGATTCACCATGCTTGGTTCTCATAGCTTACCCTGGACCAGTTTTCCCTCTGGGATTATGTACCATGATTGGAATAGCCTAGGTTACTGTTCCTATCTCCTCTAGGACAACAAAGTCTTAACAGGAGCTATGTAAGGGGAATGCTGGACAAACACACTTGGAGTAGAATCAGTTCTTACAGTGCTGTGTCTCATCCAGTCCATCTGAGACATGGGCCTTGTAAATGTCACTCTTTCACAGCTAAATCCTGCTTTACATCTGACTGACCTTAACTGATTATTTTGATTTAGTTTCAGTTCTATCTCACAAAAGCACCTAGTAAACCCATAATCCAATCAATATTATAAAAGTGGCATATTTCCCTCAGTTACAATTAATTTCTCTCCTTTCCTTAATAAGTCTAATTATAAACATTAGAAAATCAGAAATGAATGTTTCATTCTTCTTATTCTTCTCTCAGTCAATTCCTGAATTTTACTTTGTAAGTTTGAAAATTTCAAGTACAGAAATACTACTTTTTCTTACACTTATGTGTCCTTGAAAAGATAATTAAATTGGTTTTGATGAAAAAACTCTTTCTCAAAAAAAGGTGGAGATGAAAATGCTATTAGGTTTAATCCAGGATTAGCAAGAGACAGCCAGAGAAGCTGTTATACTCATCCAGCATGAAAGTTTAAAACTGAGGGATACACCCCACTACAATACATACATCTGTACAAAAGAATAATTACATTTCAGTTCTGACATGCTGCCACCAGTTGGAAACAGTCTTTCAGATAAAATGGTCAGGACTTTTTCCAAGGTATGCCTTGCACAAAAAGCAGTTTATTTGACTATGTAGTGCTGATATTATCTTCCAACACACATACAAACATACAACTATTGGGAGGAAAATGAGAAAAAAATATATGTGTGTGTGTGTGTGTGCGCGCGAGCATGCGCTAAGTCGCTTCAGTCATGACCGACTTTGTGACCCCATGGACTGCAGCCTTCCAGGCTCAGTGGGATTTTCCAGGCAAGAATACTGGAGTGAGTTTCCATTTCCTACTCCAATATATATATAATTCTAGCAAACAAAAGCAAATCCTATCAGCTTTCCACCAATTTCACTGCTGCTACTGCTAAGTCACTTCAGTCATGTCCAACTCTGTGCGACGCTATGGACAGCAGCCCTCCAGGCTCCTCTGTCCACAGGATTCTCCAGGCAAGAATACTAGAGTGGGTTGCCATTTCCAATTTCACTAAGGAGGAATATATATGCGTTATACTCTGGGGTGTTCTATATTCTTTAGGTTAAAGAAAAGATCCAATCCCTTGTATAATGCCATAGGATTTTCAGTTCTACCAAAAGAAGTCAAAAGTGAAACACAATTATAGTCCTACCTCTTCTGCTTCATGATCCATATGATTGTATAGTTGTGTTTTATTTATTAGTTTCTTCAGTTTTAAGTGGAAGTAATTATTGAGATTTTTGTGAATAAACAAACTAGAAGTGCTACTAAATTTTGATTTTTCTTTTGAAGCATTTCCAGAAATATTAAAAGCTAGACAAAAATAAAAACTAATTGAGTGCTCTCATTTAAAAAAAAAAATAGTTTGAAGTGTTCCAAATCTGAGATGCAAAAACTTGGATATATCAGAGGAAATTTCTATTTCCAGTAGACTTAATTTCAAACAAGCTAGAGGGGAGACCATCATAAGGAAATGATGCAAATCTTTAATTAGAAAAAATTAAAGCCTAATAGTGATTTAATTACAGATAAGATTAAATTTTGCCATTTAAAAATAAAATCCAATTAAATGTTAACACTCTATTGGGAGTTTGCTAGATTTAAAAGCCTGAATTTTGGAATTTTGGAACTTGATTACTAAAAAAGGCCTCATCCTTTATCTATACAGGCTTTACATTAAAGCAGTTGCATAATCTCAGTATGCTAAAGTTTTTAAGATGATAGAATGTTCAACCATTTCCTGTCACCCTACCTAAATACTAACAATATACAAAGACAACACATACTTTCACTTTTCTTGGAGGAATATCAACTTCAAGAACAAGGGAAAATACTGAGGATTAAATCACACTTGGGGCTTATAGAGTTGCATGCCCCAAGTGTTTGAAAACACTTTCAAGAGAAGGGAATACAGAAAAGGATTTTAACTCTCAAGACTATTGTAACTTAAGCATATTGTGCTGCAAATAAATCCTGATGTGACTGTCATGGAAAATAGATGCTGTAAAGACCATTCTTTAGAGGGTAAATACAAACTGTCTATGCAAATAATAAAACCTTTTTGATTAAATGAGCTGAAGCTCGGCTGTCTTCTGAGTTTTAGAATGTTCTTCAGCAATTCTGTGCCTCAGTTCAGTTCAGTTCAGTCACTCAGTTGTGTCCGACTCTTTGCGACCCCATGAATCACAGCACGCTGGGCCTCCCTATCCATCACAAACTCCTGGAGTTCACTCAAATTCATGTCCATCGAGTCGGTGATGCCATCCAGCCATCTCATCCTCTGTTGTCCCCTGAGGTGGCCAAAGTATTGGAGTTTTAGCGTTAGCATCAGTCCTTCCAAAATTATGTCCCTAGTGAGATTTAATTATCTCATTAGATATTTATTTACTACTATATATTAAGTTTCAGTGCACCATTATAGTTTGTGGACTAACAAATACATAACTGCTACTAGATAGAAACAAGTTACCCAAATAAGTATTTCCAATTATTAATATTTCACAAATATATAACAGTATCCCCAGAACAATCAGTTTGAAGTACATTAAGGAGGCTTGTGGATGGAATATAACATAGAGGAACAGAAGATTGGAGAGGGTCACTTACAGGTAAGTGACTTTTTAAATACATCCTGCTAGGATTATTTTTTTCTCTCAAAAGCTACCCTAGCTTGGCAAAAAGAATGTTTAAGATGTTAAAAACTGAGACACAAAGGACTAGAGATAAAGCTTTTGAATAACTATTTCCTTTTTGTAGTTCTTAGAGGAAAAAAAAAAAATGATCTACTATCCTCCAGTAAATGACTGTTTATCTTACACCTCTTATTCAAAGAGTTTGGAAACATTGTCAAGCCTTCAAAATAATCTCTATCATGATGACATTTCCGCAGCAATGAAGTGTAAGAAAGTTACTATAACACTTAAGTCAGTGTTTCCCAAACTATTCTGATAATCTTCAGTTCTTTGAGATACTATGTATGTGTGGGGGGTGGGCATGGGAAGGAGGGTTTTCTGTGAGTCAAATAAATTCAGATTAAACAAATTGAAACACATTTTTTAACCCAAAGTTTTCAAAATCTGTAATATTTTTGTGTTTTTGCCAAAACAGCATAAACTAAATATTCAGTTCATTTCAGTTCATTTTAGTCACTCAGTCGTGTCCGACTCTTTGTGACCCCGTGAACTGCAGCACGCCAGGCCTCCCTGTCCATCACCAACTCCCGGAGTTCACTCAAACTCACGTCCATCGAGTCTGTGATGCCATCCAGTCATCTCATCCTCTGTCATCCCCTTTTCCTCCTGCCCCCAATCCCTCCCAGCATCAGAGTCTTTTCCAATGAGTCAACTCTTCACATGAGGTGGCCAAAGTACTGGAGTTTCAGCTTTAGCATCAGTCCTTCCAAAGAACACGCAGGACCAATCTCCTTTAGAATGGACTGGTTGGATCTCCTTGCAGTCCAAGGGACTCTCAAGAGTCTTCTCCAACACCAAAGTTCAAAACCATCAATTCTCCAGTGCTCAGCTTTCTTCACAGTCCAACTCTCGCATCTATACATGACCACAGGAAAAACCACAGCCTTGACTAGATGGACCTTTGTTGGCAAAGTAATGTCTCTGCTTTTCAATATGCTATCTAGTTTGGTCATAACTTTCCTTCTAAGGAGTAAGTGTCTTTTAATTTTATGGCTGCAATCACCATCTTTAGTGATTTTGGAGCCCAAAAAAATAAAGTCTGACACTGTTTCCACTGTTCCCCCATCTATTTGCCATGAAGTGATGGGACTGGATGCCATGATCTTCATTTTCTGAATGTTGAGCTTTAAGCCAACGTTTTCACTCTCCACTTTCACTTTCATCAAGAGGCTTTTGAGTTCCTCTTCACTTTCTGCCATAAGGGTGGTGTCATCTGCATAGCTGAGGTTATTGATATTTCTCCTGCAATCTGGATTCCAGCTTGTGCTTCTTCAAGCCCAGCATTTTTCATGATGTACTCTGCATAGAAGTTAAATAAGCAGGGTGACAATATATACCCTTGACGTACTCCTTTTCCTATTTGGAACTAAATATTAAGAAGATAATATTCAGGGTTATGATGGGATAGAAAAGAAGGAAATTAAAGTAGAAAGAATGGTAGTGATTACTAAGTCCATGATGTATTGATTTCTAAACCTAGTTCTGGATCAGCAAGATCTCAAGCCTACTCTGTTTTGTACAAAGATACCTAAGAGGAGTAACAGAACAGACTCACTCTTTGGTGAATAATCAACTGCATGTTACCTACCCAGTCATCCTTGTCCCTCTTAAAAGAAGTGAGATGGATATTTGTCAGGGATAAACTAAAATAACTGAAGCTATTACTGGAACACAGCCACATGCATTCAATTTGTGTCTTTTATTGCTGCTTCTGGTTACAAATGTAGAGTTGAATAATTGTACAGACCCCTTACAGCTGGCAAGACAAAAATATTAAGTATCTGGCTCTTTTTAAAGAAAAATCTTTATTTAATGCCAACTCCAGCATTAGTAGTTAGGGGTACACATTCTGAAACAAGAAATCAAGCTTCAAATCTTGGACTGTTTCTGATTTAGGTAAGTTACTCAATCCTTCAGTGCCTCAGTTTCCTCATCCACAAAACATGGGTAATAATTTTACCTCTCCCATAGAATTTTTATAAGAATGAAAGATGTTAATATATGAAAGCACTTAGAATATGTGATGCATATCTGTGCCTGACACACACAAAGTATATAGAAGTACTAAACTATTATTACTATTACTAATAAAATCCTGATATTATATTACCATTGCAGTTTGCTGAGGTACAAGTCAATATTACTCACCCTTTCTTGTGGCTGAAGGTGTTTAATGAGATTTTGATAAAAATTATTGATATTGCTTCCAAGAAGTCTCTGTAAAAGCGATTGCCTCTGCTAGGCATTGTGTCTTTCATCATTCCTTCTCTTCCCTCCTATGATGGTTGGAACTTTAGCAGTCATCTTGGACCATTCAGTTCATTTTAGTCACTCAGTCATGCCTGACTCTGTGACCCCATGGACTACAGCACACCAGGCTTCCCTGTCCATCACCAACTCCCAGAATTTGCTCAAACTCACATCCATCGAGTTGGTGACGCCATCCAACCAACTTATCCTCTGTCAACCCCTTCTCCTCCTGCCTTCAATCTTTCAATCATCAAGGTCTTTTCCAATGACTCAGTTTTTCATCAGGTGGCCAAAGTACTGGAGTTTCAGCTTCAGCATCAGTCTTTCCAATGAATATTCAGGACCGATTTCCTTTAGGATTGACTGATTTGATCTCCTTGCAGTCCTAGGGACTCTCAAGATTCTTCTAAAACACCACATTTCAAAAGCATCAATTCTTTGGTGCTCGACTTTCTTTATGGTCCAACTGTCACATCCATACTGAAGAAAACATAGCTTTGACTAGACAGACCTTCGTTGGCAAAGTAATGTCTCTGCTTTTTCATATGCTGTCTAGGTTGGTCATAACTTTTCTTCCAAGGAGCAAGCGTATTTTAATTTCATAGCTGTAGTCACCATCTGCAGTGATTTTGAAGCCCAAGAAAATAAATTCTGTTACTGTTTCCATTGTTGCCCCATCTCTTTGCCATGAAGTGATGGGACTGGATGCCATGATCTTAGTTCTCTGAATGTTGAGTTTTAAGCCAGCATTTTCACTCTCCTCTTTCACTTAGGCAACCTTTAAAAGGCAGCTATATGTTAAAGATGGCAGAGCAAGAGATTGAAGGAGCATGAATCCCTGCTGAATATGCTGCTTCTGTAGGACCCTGAACTGTCTACTTTCAGACTTCTTTCACCTGAGCAAAACTAAATCACTATCTTTTTTACTTATTGTTACTTAGATTTTTCTCTCACATGCAACTAAGCATAAATCCGAACTGATAGAGCAGTGAATCAATTAAAATTATTATTTATTTCCTTTTTTTGAGAAGAGTGGGAAAAGATAATAATGCCTTTTTTTTTTTTTTTTTAAGAAAAATAAGGAAAGAGTGTGAAAGGTTTTTGCTGAACCACAAAAGACGCTGGGATTCTTGGCCTCCAGAGGAGAAGAATTCAATCCGGTCCCAGAGATGAGGCTTGATTGCTCAGAGTTTTTGTGCAATAAAGTTTTATTAAAATATAAAAGAGATAGAGAAAGTTTCTGACATAGACATCAGAAGGGGGCAGAAAGAGTGCCCCCTTGCTAGTATTAGCAATGGAGTTCAGATCAGATCAGATCAGCCCCTCAGTTGTGTCCGACTCTTTGCGACCCCATGAATCACAGCACACCAGGCCTCCCTGTCCATCACCAACTCCTGGAGTTCACTCAGACTCATGTCCATCGAGTCAGTGATGCTATCCAGCCATCTCATCCTCTGTCGTCACCTTTTCCTCCTGCCCCCAATCCCTCCCAGCATCAATCTTTTCCAATGAGTCAACTCTTCGCATGAGGTGGCCAAAGTACTGGAGTTTCAGCTTTGGCATCATTACTTCCAAAGAAATCCCAGGGCTGATCTCCTTCAGAATGGACTGGTTGGATATCCTTGCAGTCCAAGGGACTCTCAAGAGTCTTCTCCAACACCACAGTTCAAAAGCATCAATTCTTCGGTGCTCAGCCTTCTTCACAGTCCAACTCTCACATCCATACATGACCACAGGAAAAACCATAGCCTTGACTAGATGAACCTTTGATGGCAAAGTAATGTCTTTGCTTTTGAATATGCTATCCAGGTTGGTCAAAACTTTCCTTCCAAGGAGTAAGCGTCTTTTAATTTCATGGCTGCAGTCACCATCTGCAGTGATTTTGGAGCCCAGAAAAATAAAGTCTGACACTGTTTCCACTGTTTCCCCATCTATTTCCCATGAAGTGATGGGACTGGATGCCATGATCTTCGTTTTCTGAATGTTGAGCTTTAAGCCAACGTTTTCACTCTCCACTTTCACTTTCATCAAGAGGCTTTTGAGTTCCTCTTCACTTTCTGCCATAAGGGTGGTGTCATCTACATATCTGAGGTTATTGATATTTCTCCCGGCAATCTTGATTCCAGCTTGTGTTTCTTCCCATCCAGCGTTTCTCATGATATACTCTGCATAGAAGTTAAATAAACAGGGTGACAATATACAGCCTTGACATACTCCTTTTTCTATTTGGAACCAGTCTGTTATTCCATGTCCAGTTCTAACTGTTGCTTCCTAACCTGCATACAAATTTCTCAAGAGGCAGATCAGGTGGTCTGGTATTCCCATCTCTTTCAGAATTTTCCACAGTTTATTGTGATCCACACAGTCAAAGGCTTTGGCATAGTCAATAAAGCAGAAATAGATGTTTTTCTGGAACTCTCTTGGTTTTTCCATGATCCAGCGGATGTTGACAATTTGATCTCTGGTTCCTCTGCCTTTTCTAAAACCAGCTTGAACATCACGAAGTTCACGGTTCATATATTGCTGAAGCCTGGCTTGAAGAATTTTAAGCATTACTTTACTAGCGTGTGAAATGAGTGCAATTGTGCAGCAGTTTGAGCATTCTTTGACATTGCCTTTCTTTGGGATTGGAATGAAAACAGACCTTTTCCAGTCCTGTGGCCACTGCTGAGTTTTCCAAATTTGCTGGCATATTGAGTGCAGCACTTTCACAGCATCATCTTTCAGGATTTGGAATAGCTCAACTGGAATTCTATCACCTCACTAGCTTTGTTCGTAGTGATGCTTTCTAAGGCCCATTTGACTTCACATTCCAGGGTGTCTGGCTCTAGGTCAGTGATCACACCATCATGATCATCTGGGTCATGAAGATCTTTTTTATACAGTTCTTTTGTGTATTCTTGCCATCTCTTCTTAATATCTTCTGCTTCTGTTAGGTCGATACCTTTTCTGTCCTTTATTGAGCCCATCTTTGCATGAAATGTTCCTTTGGTATCTCTGATTTTCTTGAAGAGATCTCTAGTCTTTCCCGTTCTGTTGTTTTCCTCTTATTTCTTTGCACTGATCGCTGAAGAAGGCTTTCTTATCTCTTGCTATTCTTTGGAACTCTGCATTCAGATGTTTATATCTTTCCTTTTCTCCTTTGCTTTTTGCTTCTCTTCTTTTCACAGCTATTTGTAAGGCCTCCCCAGACAGCCATTTTGCTTTTTTGCATTTCTTTTCCATGGGGATGGTCTTGATCCCTGTCTCCTGTACAATGTCACCAACCTCATTCCATAGCTCATCAGGCACTCTAATCAGATCTAGGCCCTTAAATCTATTTCTCATTTCCACTGTATAATCATAAGGGATTTGATTTAGGTCATACCTGAATGGTCTAGTGGTTTTCCCTACTTTCTTCAATTTAAGTCTGAATTTGGCAATAAGGAGTTCATGGTCTGAGCCACAGTCAGCTCCTGGTCTTGTTTTTGTTGACTGTATAGAGCTTCTCCATCTTTGGCTGTAAAGAATATAATCAATCTGATTTCGGTGTTGACCATCTGGTGATGTCCATGTGTAGAGTCTTCTCTTGTGTTGTTGGAAGAGGGTGTTTGTTATGACCAGTGCATTTTCTTGGCAAAACTTTATTAGTCTTTGCCCTGCTTCATTCCATATTCCAAGGCCAAATTTGCCTGTTACTCCAGGTGTTTCTTGACTTCCTACTTTTGCATTCCAGTCCCCTATAATGAAAAGGACATCTTTTTGGGGTGTTAGTTCTAAAACATCTTGTAGGTCTTCATAGAACCTTTCAACTTCAGCTTCTTCAGTGTTTCTGGTGGGGTCATAGACTTGGATTACTGTGATATTGAATAGTTTGCCTTGGAAATGAACAGAGATCATTCTGTCATTTTTGAGATTGCATCCAAGTACTGCATTTCGGACTCTTTTGTCGCCATGATGGCTACTCCATTTCTTCTAAGGGATTCCTGCCCGCAGTAGTAGGTATAATGGTCATCTGAGTTAAATTCGCCCATTCCAGTCCATTTCAGTTTGCTTATTCCTAGAATGTCGACATTCACTTTTGCCGTCTCTTGTTTGACCACTTCCAATTTGCCTTGATTCATGGACCTGACATTCCAGGTTCCTATGTAATATTGCTCTTTACAGCATTGGACCCTGCTTCTATCACCAGTCACATCCACAGCTGGGTATTCTTTTTGCTTTGGCTCCATCCCTTCATTCTTTCTGGAGTTATTTCTCCACTGATCTCCAGTAGCATATTGGACACCTACTGACCTGGGGAGTTTCTCTTTCAGTATCCTATCATTTTGCCTTTTCATACTCTTCATGGGGTTCTCATGGCAAGAATACTAAAGTGGTTTGCCATTCCCTTCTCCAGCGGACCACATTCTGTCAGATCTCTCCACCATGACCCGCCCATCTTGGGTTGCCCCACAGGCATGGCTTAGTTTCATTGAGTTGGACAAGGCTGTGGTCCTAGTGTGATAAGATTGGCTAGTTTTCTGTGAGTATGGTTTCAGTGTGTCTGCCCTCTGATGCCCTCTTGTAACACCTACCGTCTTACTTGGGTTTCTCTTACCTTGGGTGTGGGGTATCTCTTCACGGCTGCTCCAGCAAAGTGCAGCCCATGCTCCTTACCTTGGAAAAGGGGTATCTCCTCACTGCCGCCTTTCCTGGCCTTCAACCTGGGATAGCTCCTCTAGGTCCTCTTGTGCCCGCGCAGCTTACTGTGAATCAAAAGAATGTCTGGAGATTGTAAAGACCTTACTAGACCCACTCCAATAATTTACATTTTAAGATTACAGGATTAGCCAGAAGGTTTTTTTCAGAAACTGTCCTCAAGCAGGATATATTATTGTTATATAATCCTAAGGAATGTAGAGGGGAAAAAAAGTTTGTCCTTTCCTCCTCTTTGAGAATTTCAGACCCCTCTCTCCTTGGGGACCCCCAGTTCTTATCTGATAAGAACCTCAGGTTCTTATCAATCTTCCTAGGAATTGACTCTCTCAAGTGGTAGGGCTTTACACTTCAACATTAAACTACAGCTTTGAGGATGGTCTTATTTTAGACTGCTTAAAACAGGACTATTCAATTTAACTCTAATCTCTTCATGGAATATATATATTATTGTAGGAAAATCTCAGCTATCATTTAGCTCCAGCACAGCATGATTTCTCATTACTAGCCTACAGTTATCAGAGGAGTTCCCTTTCAAAGTTGTAATCATTATGAAAATGAAGTGAAGTGAAGTGAAGTCATTCAGTCATGTCCAACTTTTTCGACCATGTGGACTGTAGCCTACCAGGCTCCTCCGTCCAGGGGATTTTCCAAGCAAGAGTACTGGAGTGGGTTGCCATTTTCTTCTCCAGGGGATCTTCCCAACCCAGGGATCAAACCCAGGTCTCCCACATTGTAGGCAGACGCTTTACTGTCTGAGCCACTAGGGAAGTCCATTATGAAAATGGCAATGTACTATTTAGTCAAAAGATAGTGAAGTTCAATTAAAACCTGATAGCAACACAAATCTTTCTTGTCTCATGCATGAATGCTGTTTATATCAACATTTTACTACTCAGTTAAAAATGAGCACTAGAAAAAGTTTAGCAAGAGTCATAATAGCAAACACATCAGGAAATGGCTATTTAACAAATACTACAGTATCTTAATAGGGGGTGTGATAATCAGGTATGTGTTTTTTTTTCCTCTTGATAAAGCCATGCCATTTTACCCAAAGATGTCAGTAAGGTGAAACTCTGTCCCAGTAACACAAGACACGCATCATATGATACAATCACATGCAAATGATAAACAATTGGTTGGTAAAATCACTTTGGGATAAAAGTATTGCTTAGATGGACATTTCTGAATGTCTCTGCACACATACAAGTAACTCTATTACTTGAAATTAAGAGGAATAAACAGGAAAAGGATAATTAAGTGTACTAGTAGGTGAAGAAACTAGTTTTAATAAATGATTACAAGGAAAAATAGTGAAGATCGTTAGAGCTTAACACATAAGTATTTATAAGTGACTGAAGGATTGATGTGATAGGTTCTCAAACAGATTACTGCCAACTGACAGACAGGTGAATGCTTTCCTTTACTGCAAATGGTCACACGTCCAAATTAAATGAAGACAACCACAGATGTCTTTTATAAGCATCAGTATTTTTTTTTTAATTTAAATTTATTTATTTTAATTGGAGGCTAATTATTTTACAATATTGTATTGGTTTTGCCATACATCAACATGAATCCACCACGGGTATACACGTGCTCCACATCCTGAACCCCCCTCCCACCTCCCTCCCCTTACCATCCCTCTAGGTCATCCCAGTGCACCAGCCCCAAGCATCCTGTATCCTGCATTGAACCTGGACTGGCGATTCGTTTCTTATATGATACTACACATGTTTCATTGCCATTCTCCCAAATCATCCTCCCCTCTCCCTCTCCCACCGAGTCCAAAAGACTGTTCTATACATCTGTGTCTCTTTTGCTGTTTCTCATACAGGGTTATCATTACCATCTTTCTAAATTCCATATATATGCGTTAGTATACTGTATTGGTGTTTTTCTTTCTGGCTTACTTCACTCTGTATAATAGGCTCCAGTTTCATCCACCTCATTAGAACTGATTCAAATGCATTCTTTTTAATGGCTAATACTCCATTGTATATATGTACCACAGCTTTCTTATCCATTCATCTGATGATGGACATCTAGGTTGCTTCCATGTCCTGGCTATTATAAGCAGTGCTGCGATGAACATTGGGGTACACATGTCTCTTTCAATTCTGGTTTCCTCGGTGTGTATGCCCAGCAGTGGGATTGCTGGATCATAAGGCAGTTCTATTTCCAGGTTTTTAAGGAATCTCCACACTGTTCTCCATAATGGCTGTACTAGTTTGCATTCCCACCAACAGTGTAAGAGGGTTCCCTTTTCTCCACACCCTCCCCAGCATTTATTGCTTGTAGACTTTTGGATCACAGCCATTCTGACTGGCGTGAAATGGTACCTCATTGTGGTTTTGATTTACATTTCTCTGATAATGAGTGATGTTGAGCATCTTTTTATGTGTTTGTTAGCCATCTGTATGTCTTCTTTGGAGAAATGTCTACTTAGTTCTTTGGCCCATTTTTTTATTGGTTTGTTTATTTTTCTGGAATTGAGCTGCAGGAGTTGCTTGTATATTTTTGAGATTAGTTGTTTGTCAGTTGCTTCATTTGCTATTATTTTCTCCCATTCTGAAGGCTGTCTTTTCACCTTGCTAATAGTTTCCTTTGTTGTGCAGAAGCTTTTAATTTTAATTAGGTCCATTTGTTTATTTTTGCTTTTATTTCCAATATTCTGGGAGGTGGGTCATAGAGGATCCTGCTGTGATTTATGCCTATGTTCTCCTCTAGGAGTTTTATAGTTTCTGGTCTAACATTTAGATCTTTAATCCATTTTGAGTTTATTTTTTTGTATGGTGTTAGAAAGTGTTCTAGTTTCATTCTTTCACAAGTGGTTGACCAGTTTTCCCAGCACCACTTGTTAAAGAGATTGTCTTTAATCCATTGTATATTCTTGCCTCCTTTGTCAAAGATAAAGTGTCCATAGGTGCGTGGATTTATCTCTGGGCTTTCTATTTTGTTCCATTGATCTATATTTCTGTCTTTGTGCCAGTACCATACTGTCTTGATAACTGTGGCTTTGGAGTAGAGCCTGAAGTCAGGCAGGTTGATTCCTCCAGTTCCATTCTTCTTTCTCAAGATAGCTTTGGCTATTCGAGGTTTTTTGTATTTCCATATAAATTGTGAAGTTATTTGTTCTAGCTCTGTGAAGAATACCGTTGGTAGCTTGATAGGGATTGCATTGAATCTATAGATTGCCTTGGGTAGTATGCTCATTTTCACTATATTGATTCTTCCAATCCATGAACATGGTATATTTCTCCATCTGTTAGTGTCCTCTTTGATTTCTTTCACCAGTGTTTTATAGTTTTATATATATAGGTCTTTAGTTTCTTTAGGTAGATATATACCTAAGTATTTTATTCTTTTCATTGCAATGGTGAATGGAATTGTTTCCTTAATTTCTCTTTTTTTTTCTCATTATTAGTGTATAGGAATGCAAGGGATTTCTGTGTGTTGATTTTATATCCTGCAACTTTAGTATATTCATCAGTATTTTCATGTGCAAATGATACAAACTTATAAAGCACCCAAAGAGCTACATAAGAAAAATCCCCAAACTTGTATTACAAATACAATAAAACATGTCCTGTGGCCTGTTTCACCTCACCCAGCATTAAAAAGTCCTTATAAGACCTTCAACATTAGGTACCTGGTTCCCTCTAAATTCATCTTCTATACTCCTCTCTTCATTCTTTCCCTTTGGCCACACTGTTTTTGGTGCCAGTCCTTAAGGATAGAAGGTGTGTTTTTGCAAAAAACACTTGCAATTGCTGTTCCTTCTGCTGCAGGGCTCTTTCTTGAGAAAATCCCCAAAGATACTGCTCACACTTCCTCAGTGAGGCTTCTGCTGGCCAGCCTATCTAAAAATTCAGCAATCTCCTCCTCCCACTCTTCCTCTGTTTAATTTTTCTTTTGACATACTGTCATTTTTACTTATTTATCTGGCATTGTATCTGTCTCTCCAGATTTTATTTCCATGAAGGCCGTGATTTATGTCTGTGCTATTTATTAGTGTATTCCCAGTACCTGGAATAGTATATGGCATGTGGCAGCACTAAATAAATATTTGATAAATGAATAGGTCAATGAATGGATTGGGAATAATGAAAAACTTTAAAATAGCATATTATAAAATTTGGCACTGGTATCAATTTGGTATGCATTCCTTCTAAAAACTTTCTAGGGATATGCCAATGTGTATATGTGGCCTAGGTATACATTCATACATGTATATGTATGTTTACATGCAGATATAAGCATGCTTTATACTTTATATAATTATATATTTTAAATTGACTTACATTTATATATTAGCATTTAATATGTTACTTATTTTCAGCAAATGGCTTTTTTTTTTTTTTTTTTACATTTTGAGTAGTTCAATGACAGCTTCCTATGTGATACATGAATGTTTCTATTATTTTTTTATAACAGTAAATTTTTCCAACCAGGTTCAACCTCCAATTTAAGTTAATTCTAGCTTTCTGTCATTCTTTTTACACATAATCTTTACACTATATTAATGTATCTATAGATAAACTCCTAGAACCAAAATTGTCAAGTCAAAGATGTGTGCTGTTTTAAATGTGTTATAATAGATAAACATAACCCCCCAAGTACTTCCCAACCTCCACTATCATCAAGCATTGGCCAGTGTGTTCATCTATATCTCTATCCATCTCCTTCCTTCCCATTTTATTTTGAAATAATTTTTGTGATTTACTTTCCTTTTCATGAAGCAAATCATGCAATTATATCCATACATATATGTCTCTTTAAGAGATTACTGCTTCATTTACACACAACTGTGATATCATTTACATGCCTTAAAATAAAAGAATAATTCTTTTAAAATTCTCAAATACCTAGTCAGTGTTTATATATTCAACTGCCAATTGTTTGGAGAAGGCAATGGCACCCCACTCCAGTACTCTTGCCTGGAAAATCCCATGGACAGAAGAGCCTGGTAGGCTGCACTCTATGGGGTCGCTCAGAGTTGGACACGACTGAGCAACTTCACTTTTACTTTTCACTTTCATGCATTGGAGAAGGAAATGGCAACCCACTCCAGTGTTCTTGCCTGGAGAATCCCAGGGACGGGGGAGCCTGGTGGGCTGCCGTCTCAGGGGTCACAGAGTCGGACACGACTGAAGCTACTTAGCAGCAGCAGCAGCAGCAAGGCTGATTAGGTCTTTAAGCCATTTTTTCCCCCTTGATTAAAAAAAATAAATTTTGTTTTTTGTTTGTTTGCTTTGTTATTTGTTTGCAACAATCAAGGTTTTACTTGAGACATCACTATGATGTCTTTTGCTCGTTTCCTCCGCTCTCTGCACTTCTTCTACAATGAGTGTTGGATCCAGAAGCTTGAGTAGATTCATGTACAGTGATTTAAGCAAGATTACTTCATAGGTGATGTTTCACTCTTTTCTTTCATCATCAGGAAGCAAATCATATCTGTTTGTCTCTCTATATATAGTATGAGTAGCCATTGATAATGACATCAATATTCATGTCAATATATGTGCAGTCATTTTCATTATTTGAGGATTATTTCCCTAATGGATTTCTCAAGAAGGGGCATGGGCATGAGAACTGAGTTCATAGAAGATTTAAAAAGCTGAACTGTGACTTTTATACTAAAAAATTTGGCAAGAAAAACAGAGTCAAATTTGCTTTTCTTGAGTATCTGAAATATGATGAATGTACTACTCCTTTGTCTTTTGGCATAAAATGCTGCTATTGACAATTAGGTGACAATCAGGTCTTCTTTACTCATATGTAGCTTGGTCATTTTGACAATGTTCACAGGACTTTTTTTTTCTTAAAATTTCTATGATGTTATTAAAATATGTCTTCAAGGGTGGCCATTCTGGGTCAAGTTTTTCAGTATGCATTCCTTTTCAATATGGCTTGTATTTTCAGATAGTTTTCTGAATTATAACTTTTGGCATTTTTTTTTTCATTTCTTGGAATTGATTTTGTTTTTGTTGAGGACATCTATTATAGCTTACTTCTATTTCATTCCACTGTTTCCTTCTTCAGGGATTACTATTATAGATATATTGAAACTCATTTACCCACATCTTTATCTGTGTTTTCCTTAATTTCTTATTGCTTTCCTCACTTTTTGTTTTTACAATTTTCCTTTTTTCTTTGTATTTCTTTTAAGAAGTTATCTATTAAGTTTAGTAGCTTAGATATTCTTTATAATTATTTTTATTACTGAATAAATTTTTATTTCTATTGTTTTAAGTTCAATCACCTTGTCTGAACTTTTAAAATCCTAATATATATTGTTCTTTCACAACTTATCATTTTATTATTTATTCCACTGTATTTTAAAATTTTAGGTTATAATTTTAATCTTTTTGGAGCATATCTGTCCTGCTTTAATGTCTGTGGGAAGTTCTGCTCCACATTCTTTCCTTACTTCCAAAAGTTTTGTATGAGTTTCAAACCAATCCCTGTGTCCCATTTTTATCTGAAATTAGTTTTCCTAAACTTTTAGAAAGGAGAGGTGGATCAGAATTTTTGTTTTAGCTTAGTAGTTTCAGGGGTCCTTCTCATTGCCATAAAGTGTTATGAGAAATGTGATTTTCTGAACTCTTCTGATCTGGCACCCTTCTATTTTTATTCAGACCTTCACTTTTCTTACCTTGTCCCTGTCTTGCTCACTTGGAATCTATTCCCCAAACTTTCTTCTCATTGTGGGACTTTGTTCTAGATGGTAGCTTTGCCTGGTTAGTTTTGAATGTTCATAGAAACCATACTGCTCCATCCTGTCAGAACTTACCATGGAACTTGTGCACCCAAGAATTGGAATGTGCAAAAACTCCCCCACTTTTAGCTCCTGTGCTTTCTGGTAAAAATCTTTTGTAATTCTGGAGTTCTCCTCCTTTCAGATCATTCAGATTCCCATTTGCTTAATTTTTATCCCTTTAATGAATGCTATGAATTGTAGTTTATAATTATTGGTGATCTACTCCCATCTGCTAGTATTTTGGAGTCCATGGAAATACTTTGTCAATTTTATTGCAGCTGCTAGCTGTGAGGTTTGGGGTTTTACTATGCAGTTTCTGGATCTCTTTTTATAACGGGATTTTGGAAGGTCCAACATTGCACCACTACAACCATCATTTCATAATATTCTAGCAAAGATGGTACGTGGATTTTTAATTTTGACAGGTGGGACAAATTTCCCTTAACAAAGTCTTAGTCCTTGTACTCTCATATATAGTTTATGAGAGTTTCTTTTCCCCATCCCATGGCTAACATTAGATATTATTACTTTTCATCTTTGGCAGTCTATCAAGTGAACAGTTGTAGATCACTGTATTATGTTTCCTTTCATGAATGCAATTTATGAAGAAGGGGTATTGAGCTGTATTCATAGATATACCGGACAATCATGTTTATTTCCTGTGAACTAATGTTTTACATATTTTGAATGTATTTCTAACAGGGCTGCCTGGTCTTGTTTGTCCTGGTTTATTAATTTAATATATCAATAAATTGGTTAAATAATTTAGAGAATTTTAATGTAGTAATTCATATTGTCTTAAGTGTTCCATGTCATTTGTTTTTCACAGATCATTTTGTTGTTTAAACCTTATTATCCAAATATTTTGTTTTCTTCCATGGTTTGAAATTCCACATGTATTATTCTCAAATTGCAGAACTGTATTTGGATCAATTAATGAGCATTTAATTCTGATTCACTGACATGCCTGTCTACTCTTTTTTTTTTATTAAATCCAATTAATAAATTGTAAAATTATTACAACATATAAGGTATAATGTAAAATTATCTGCACAGCATATTTAATCTATAAGGACTATGTTCCTCTAAACATTTTTTCCTTAATGTTTCTTTCCATTATGTGAAGCTTAATTGTAATTTTTGCTTTCTAAGGAAGTAAGAGGCTTCCTGAGGATACATATCTCAGGGTGGGCAGAGGCAGCATTTGAAATAAAATCTGCCTGGCTCCAAAATTTATACTCCATATACATAGTTTTTGTTTGTAAAAAATTCAGTTCACTCAGCAAGAAAAACAACTCTGTCATGTGTACTATGTGCCAGATTCTGTGTTAACTGCTAATGCTACAAAGATAAATTATTTTATTTTTGAGCTTGAGAGGTTATTGCTTAATATCCTATTGTAATCCTTTTTATTGCCAATTTCCCTCCAGAAAAATTATATATAAATCTTTATAAAATCTTTTAAAACCAAAGAAGTAGTCATTTTAAATATCATAAATACATCAGTTAGGCACAGAGACAGTTTCTAAAATAATTTTTGTTTGGAATCATTTTTATGAGAGCAGAATACTTAAAAAAACAGAAGCAAGCTTTATATTTTAAAAATAAAAGAATAAGTATAATCTCTCCTACAAAACGGCCCCTTTAGAGTTTATACCTAAAGATCCTAATTCATGTTCCTTAATTCTCCTTTAAAGATTGTCTAAGCTATTGGAAAACATGGCTCAAAAACCTCAAAAGGTTTCAAATCCTTCCTCCTTATATTAGTTATTTATAGCTGCATAAAATATTACCCTGGATTGCCTTAAGACAACAATGTTTATTATCTCACAGTTTCAGTAGGTCAGGAATCCAGGTGAGGCTAGGCTGAGTATTCTGTTTCAAGTTGCAATCAGTCAAGATGTCAGTCAGAAGAGCAGTCATTATCAGGTTCAACTGACAAAGGGTCCACTTCCAAGCTCATTCACCAAATTGTTGGTAGGACTTAGGGCTTCAGTTTTTCACTGGCTTCTAGTCAGTGGCTGCTTTCAATTCCTTGCCACTTGGACCTCTCTATAGTTCAACTCAAAACAGGGCACCTTGCTTCATCAGAACATTCAAGCAAGAAGACAAGAGAAAGGTGTGTCAGCAAATGGCAGAAAGATTTGAATCTAGTCTTGGTAGTACCATCCCATGGCCTTTGCTGGGTTCAAATCATTAGAAGCAGATTACTAGGTTCACCCCGCATACAAGTAAAGGGGATCATAAAATGATATAAATAACAGGAGGCGGGCGTTACTACAGATCATCTTAGAAGTCTGCTTACAACTATCCTCTCTGTACTGATTCTGCTACCCTGACTTGTCTGTGTAACACAGTAATAGAAGAAAAGAAATAATTTACAAATTATTATCAATAAAATTAAATATAGATATTCTTAGAATAAAGTTTTGTCAATATATTCTTTAGTTTTGCTATTACTGATAAACTTAACAGGTATTTAATGACTTACTGCATGGCCAGTGGTGAACTAAATTTTGTACAAGCTTATCTCTTTTAGTATTCACATAAGGTTACCAATAGCCTTAAGAGTTAGGTGATCACTGTTCCCCCATATTATATTTGATAAAACCAGGGCACAGAGAATCTAAGTAACTTGGCTCAAGTCATACAACCAGTAAAACAACTATCTCCAACTCCACAACTGCCATCACTACATTATAAACAGAAAAATGTGTTTATTTTTAAGCTCTCTCTAAATATTGTGAGCTGGACACTCTCTACTACATTTCTGGTGACTAATTCTGAGACCAAAATCATCATCTAGGTAGGACTTGGGGTATCTGTTTGAAAAAAATAAATAAGTAAAAGCTGACTATGAGTTAAGGTTGAGATATATATCCTATAGTAAGACTTTGTTGCACAGAAATTTTATAAGCCTGCAGCAGTTATTAGCCTGAACTGTGAAAAAAACCTGAACAGACACAAACCATTTGCAGATAATTGTGCTGTCATTCCTACTTCATTACTTTTAATAGAATTGAATTTGTGGTGCTCATGCCCAGATTCATGAGTGCTACCTTTAGGACGAAGACACGTCAGGTGTCTTTATTCCTAGGTGAATGGAATGCTTTGGGGAGGAAGTCACTGTGCAGCACAAAAGACACATTCATTTAACTAAGGGACCATCTTCATTAAAATAAAATAATTTTTAAAATGGTTTCAGATGACCCTGTATATCTAGCCTGGCTCTTGGTACAAGAGATGTGATGATAGAAAACAATTATACAATGGAGCTCTCAGGGCAAATTTGGTATCTGTTCCAATAAATATCAAGCAGGGATTACATAACCCACTCTTTTAAACTCTGAGAGGGAATGAAACCTGAGTCAAACAAATATATATTGAAAAGGGTTACTTTTGTATTCAATCAGTGATGAGATTAAAAAAAATAAAACTTTAAAACATTTTATAGGAAAAGAATTTAATTAATAAAGCTAAACAGTTAAACATAATACTCAGGTTCCTTTGCCTATCCAAATGAACTTTTTCATAGCCTTGAACCCACTCCATTTTGTCGTTTAAGTCACTTTATCAAATGAATATCTGTTCAATAAGTTGTACTTCCCAGATGGCGCTAGTGGTAAAGAATCTGCCTGCCAATGCAGGAGACACAAGAGACCTGGGTTAGATCCCTGGGTTGAGAGGAGCCTCTGGAGGAGGAAATCAGAAACCCACTCCAGTATTCTTGCCTGGTAAATCCCATGGACAGAGGAGCCTGGTGGGCTACAGTCCACGGGGTCACAAAGGGTCAGACACAACTGAGCAACTTAGCGTGCAGACACCAGATGACCAAAACACATGTTAAAAATGTTGAAGAATTTAAACTTCCTGACTTGCAGCTAGTTATCAAGACAATAGGATAGTTGCATAAGGATTGACATAGTCCGTATCAATGGAATAGAATTTAAGCTCCAGAAATAAACCTTTACATTTGCTGTCAATTGATTTTGACAAGATGCCAAATCAATTCAGTTGTGGGGAGGATTGGTGGGAAGAACAGAAGTCTTTCTATAAATGTGTGCATATGTTTAGCTGCTCAATCATGTCCGATTATTTGCGACTGTAGTCCTCTAGGCTCCTCTGTTCATGGGATTTTCCAGGCAAGAATACTGGAATGGGTTGCCATTTTCCTCTTCCATGGGATATTCCTGACCTAGGGATCAAACCTGTGTCTCCTGTGTCTCTTGCATTGGCAGGTGGATTCTTTACCCACTGAGTCATTGGGGGTGCTGGAGCAATGAGACATCCAGATGTCTACCTCACATCATATGTAAAA
The DNA here is from genome assembly GCF_019923935.1 of Bubalus bubalis. Taxonomy (NCBI): domain Eukaryota; kingdom Metazoa; phylum Chordata; class Mammalia; order Artiodactyla; family Bovidae; genus Bubalus; species Bubalus bubalis. The sequence goes on along the minus strand of NC_059163.1, from coordinate 39,676,291 downwards.
ACTAACTAAAAATGAATCAAAGATCTAAATTTAAAAGTTCAGTATATGAAACTCTTAGAAGAAAACACAGAAGCCAATTTTCATGACCTTGCATTAGTAAATGGTTTCTTAGTTATAATGCTCAAAGCACAAATAACAAAAGAGAAAATAGATAACTTAGGCTTCTTTAAAAAAAGTTTGTGCTTTAGTACCACCAAAGAAGTGAAAAAACAGCCTGCAGAATGGAAGGAAATATTTGCAAGTCATAAGGAATTTGTATCCTAAATATATTAAAAAAGAATCACAACTCAATAAGAAGAGGTTAAATAATGTAATTAAATAATAGGTAAAAATTTAAAAGACATTTCTCCATAGAAGATATACAAGTAGCAAATAAACACATGAAAACATGAGAAGAGAGGCTAGTATCCCTAGCCATTCAGATCAGATCAGATCAGATCAGTCGCTCAGTCGTGTCCGACTCTTTGTGACCCCATGAATCGCAGCACGCCAGGCCTCCCTGTCTATCACCAACTCCTGGAGTTCACTCAGACTCACGTCCATCGAGTCGGTGATGCCATCCAGCCATCTCATCCTCTGTCGTCCCCTTCTCCTCTTGCCCCCAATCCCTCCCAGCATCAGAGTCTTTTCTAATGAGTCAACTCTTCACATGAGGTGGCCAAAGTACTGGAGTTTCAGCTTTAGCCATTAGGGAAAGACAAAACTACCATGAGATGCCCCTTCACAAGCACTAGAATGACTGAAACAAAGACACACAATAACAAGTTCTGGCAAGGATGTGGACAAATTAAAACAATTAAACACTGCTTGTGAAATTGTAAAATGTGCAGGTGCAAGGATGGCAGTTTGGCAGTTCCCCCAAAAGACTAAATAAACAAAGGCTACTATATGTGGCAGTGGTTCTAAGGATGTACCAAAGAGCATGGAAACATGACCACATACAAAATTACACACACATTTTCATAGCAGCATTGTTTGTAAGGTCAAAAAATGGAAACAAACCAAATTCCACTAACATAAATGGTTGAACAAAATGTGGTATATTCATGCAATGGAATATTATTCACTTATAAAAAGGGAATGAAGTATTGGTACATGCTAAGACCTGGATGAACCTCAAAAATATCATGCTATGTAAAAGAAGACGGTTACAAAAGACCAAATATTGTATTTTCATTTAAATGAAATCTCCAGCATTTGTGAACCCATAGAGAGAGTGGTTATTAACTGCCAAAGGCTTAAGGAAAGAGAAATTTTGTGGTGGCTGCTAATGTGTATGGAGTTTCTTTGAAGTGTGAATAAAAAAAAAGATCTTGAAATTAGTGATTGTATTTGCACAATTCTGTGAACATTAAAAACTATATTTCAGACAAGTGAATTTTATGTTATGTGAATTACATCCCATAGAAGTTTATAAGAAAACTGTACTTGTCTCATTATGTATTTGTCTATTTTTTCTAATTACAGTGTAAGTTTTTGTTTTTGCCTGAATATTAAAAATTCATTAAAATTAAAGGATTATGTTTTTCTGGAAAATTATACTTATTATCTTCAATAACTAACCATCAGTTCAGTTCAGTTACTCAGTCATGCCCAACTCTTTGCGACCCCATAGACTGCAGCATGCAAGGCTTCCTTGTCCATCACCATCTCCTGGAGCTTACTCAAACTCATGTCCACTGAGTCAGTGATGCCATCCAACCATTTAATCCTCTGTTGTCCCCTTCTCCTCCCGCCTTCAATCATTCCCAGCATCAGGGTCTTTTCAAAGAGTCAGTTCTTCATCAGATGGCCAAAGTAATGGAGTTTCAGCTTCACAAACAGTGCTTCCAATAAATATAGAGGACTGATTTCCTTTAAGATGGACTGGTTGGATCTCCTTTCAGTTCAAAGGACTCTAAAGAGTCTTCTCCAACACCACAGTTCAAAAGCATCAATTCTTCAGCACTCACCTTTCTTTATACTCCAAATTTCACATCCATACATGACCACTGGAAAAACCATAGCCTTGACTAGATGGACCTTTTTTGGCAAAGTAATATCTCTTCTTTTTAATATGCTATCTAGGTTGGTCATAACTTTTCTTTAAAGGAGTAAGCGTCTTTTAATTTTATGGCTGCAATCACCATCTGCAGTGATTTTGGAGCCCAGAAAAATAAAGTCAGCCACTGTTTTCAGTGTTTCCCCATCTATTTCCCATGAAGTATTGGGACCAGATGCCATGATCTTCGTTTTCTGAATGTTGAGCTTTAAGCCAACTTTTTCACTCTCCTCTTTCACTTTCATCAAGAGGCTTTTTAGTTCCTCTTCACTTTCTGACCTAAGGGTGGTGTCATCTGCATATCTGAGGTGATTGATATTTGTCCCAGCAATCTTGATTCCAGCTTGTGCTTTCTCCAGCCTAGCATTTCTCATGATGTACTCTGCATAGAAGTTAAATAAGCAGGGTGACAATATACAGCCTTGACGTACTCCTTTTCCTATTTGGAACCAGTCTGTTGTTCCATGTCCAGTTCTAACTGTTGCTTCCTGACCTGCATATAGGTTTCTCAAGAGGCAGGTCAGGTGGTCTGGTATTCCGATCTCCTTCAGAATTTTTCACAGTTTATTGTGATCCACACAGTCGAAGGCTTTGGCAGAGTCAATGAAGCAGAATAGATGTTTTTCTGGAACACTCTTGCTTTTTCAATGATCCAGTAGATGCTGGCAATTTGATCTCTGGTTCCTCTGTTTTTTTTAAAACCAGCTTGAACATCTGGAAGTTCACAGTTCACGTATTGCTGAAGCCTGGCTTGGAGAATTTTAAGCATTACTTTACCATCCTGTGAGATGAGGGCAATCATGCGGTAGTTTAAGCATTCTTTGGCATTGCCTTTCTTTGGGATTGGAATGAAAAGTGGCCTTTTCCAGTCCTGTGGCCACTGCTGAGTTTTCCAAATTTGCTGGCATGTTGAATGCAGCACTTTCACAGCATCGTCTTTCAGGATTTGAAATAGCTCAGCTGGAATTCCATCACCTCCACCAGCTTTGTTCATAGTGATGCTTTCTAAGGCCCACTTGACTTCACATTCCAGGATATCTGGCTTTAGTTAAGTGATCATGCCATTGTCATTATCTGGGTCATGAAGATCTCTTTTGTACAGTTCTTCTGTGTATTCTTGCCACCTCTTCTTAAAATCTGCTTCTGTTAGGTCCATACCATTTCTGTCCTTTATCTAGCCCATCTTTGCATGAAATGTTCCTTTGATATCTCTAATTTTCTTGAAGAGATCTCTAGTCTTTTCCATTCTGTTGTTTTCCTCTATTTCTTTGCATTGATCCCTGAGGAAGGCTTTCTTAACTCTTCTTGCTATTCTTTGGAAATCTGCATTCAAATGGGAAGATCTTCTCTTTTCTCCCCTTGCTTTTTGCTTCTCTTCTTTTCACAGCTATTTGTAAGACCTCCTCAGACAGCCATTTTGCTTTTTTGCATTTCTTTTCCATGGGGATGGTCTTGAGCCCTGTCTCCTGTACAATATCACAAACCTCCATCCATAGTTCATCAGGCACTCTATCAGATCTAGTCCCTTAAATCTATTTCTCACTTCCACTGTATAATCATAAGTGATTTGATTTAGGTCATAGAGTTGACTCATTGGAAAAGACTCTGATGCTGGGAAGGATTGGGGGCAGGAGGAGAAGGGGATGACAGAGGATAAGATGGCTAGAGTTTGGGTTAACTCCGGGAGCTGGTGATGGACAGGGAGGCCTGGTGTGCTGCAATTCATGGGGTCACAAAGAGTTGGACACAACTGAGTGACTGAACTGAACTGAACTGAACTGAATGGTCTAGTGGTTTCCCCTACTTCCTTCAATTTAAGTCTGAATTTGGCAATAAGGAGTTCATGATCTGAGCCACAGTCAGCTCCCAGTCTTGTTTTTGTTGACTGTATAGAGCTTCTCCATCTTTGGCTGCAAAGAATATAATCAATCTGATTTCGGTGTTGACCATCTGATGATGTTCATGTGTAGAGTCTTCTCTTGTGTTGTTAGAAGAGGGTGTTTGCTATGACCAAGGTGTTCTCTTGGCAAAACTCTATTAGCCTTTGCCCTGCTTCATTCCGTACTCCAAGGCCAAATTTGCCTGTTACTCCAGGTGTTTCTTGACTTCCTACTTTTGCATTCCAGTCCCCTATAATGAAAAGGACATCATTTTTGGGTGTTAGTTCTAAAACATCTTGTAGGTCTTCATAGAACCGTTGAACTTCAGGTTCTTCAGCGTTACTGGTTGGGGCATAGGCTTGGATTACCATGATATTGAATGGTTTGCCTTGGAAATGAACAGAGATCATTCTGTCGTTTTTGAGATTGCATCCAAAAACTGCATTTCGGACTCTTTTGTTGACCATAATAGCTATTCCATTTCTTCTAAGGAATTCCTGACCACAGTAGTAGATATAATGGTCATCTGATTTAAAGTCACCCATTCCAGTCCATTTTAGTTCGCTGATTCCTAGAATGTCAGTGTTCACTCTTGCCATCTCCTGTTTGACCACTTCCTATTTGCCTTGATTCATGGACCTGACATTCTAGGTTCCTATGCAATATTGCTCTTTACAGCATCGGACCTTGCTTCTATCACCAGTCACATCCACAACTGGGTATTGTTTTTGTTTTGGCTCCATCCCTTCATTCTTTCTGGTGTTATTTCTCCATTGATCTCCAGTAGTATATTGGCACCGACCTGGGGAGTTCCTCTTTCAGTATCCTATCATTTTGCCTTTTCATACTGTTCATGGTGTTCTCAAGGCAAGAATACTGAAGTGGTTTGCCATTTCCTTCTCCAGTGGACCACATTCTGTCAGACCTCTCCACCATGACCCATCTGTCTTGGGTCGCCCCACACGGTGTGGCTTAGTTTCATTGAGTTAGACAAGGCGGTGGTCTGTGTGATCAGATTGGCTAGTTTTCTGTGGTTGTGTTTTCAGTATGTCTGCCCTCTGATGCCTTCTCACAATACCTACCATCTTACTTGGGTTTCTCTTACTTTGGACGTGGGGTATCTCTTCATGGCTGCCCCAGCAAAGCGCAGCCACTGCTCCTTACCTTGGACGAGTCACCCCTCCTGACCTTGAACATGGAGTAGCTCCTCTGGGCCCTCCTGTGCCCGCGCAGCCGCTGCTCCTTGGATGTGGGGTTGCTTCTCTTGGCCGCTGCCCCTGACCTTGGACGTGGGGTAGCTCCTCTTGGCTGCTGCCTCTCCCTCAGACGTGGGGTAGCTCCTCTTGGCCACTCCTGCGCCGTTGCAGCCTGGCACTCTCAGTTGATGCCCCTGACCTTGGACATGGGGTAGCTCCTCTTGACTGTGCTTCCTGTGTGTGAGATGAGTGCAACTGTGCAGTAGTTTGAGCATTCTTTGCCATTGCCTTTCTTTGGGATTGGAATGAAAACTGGCCTTTTCCAGTCCTGTGACCACTGCTGAGTTTTCCAAATTTGCTGGCATATTGAGTGCAGCACTTTCACAGCATCATCTTTCAGGATCTGAAATAGCTCAACTGGAATTCCATCACCTCCACTAGCTTTGTTCGTAGTGATGCTTTCTAAGGCCCACTTGACTTCACATTCCAGGATGTCTGGCTTTAGGTGAGTGATCACACCATCATGGTTATCTGGGTCATGAAGATCTTTTTTGTGTAGTTCTTCTGTATATTCTTGCCACGTCTTCTTAATATCTTCTGCTTCTTTTAGGTCCGAACCATTTCTGAACTTTATTGTGCCCATCTTTGCCTGAAATGTTCCCTTGGTATCTCTAATTTTCTTGAAAACATCTCTAGCCTCTCCTTTTCTGTTGTTTTCCTCTATTTCTTTGCACTGATCATTGAGGAAGGCTTTCTTATCTTTCCTTGCTATTCTTTGGAACTCTGCATTCAAATGGGTATATCTTTCCTTTTCTCCTTTGCCTTTCACTTCTCTTCATTTCACAGCTATTTTTAAGGCCTCTTCAGACAACCATTTTGCCTTTTTGCATTTCTTTTTCTTGGGGATCGACTTGATAACTGCCTCCTGTACAATGTCATAAACCTCTGTCCATAGTTTTTTAGGGACTCTGTCTATCAGATTATATTTTTCTGGAAAATTATACTTATTCTCTTCAATAACTAGCTATGCTTTTTGACATAAAGTCTATTTTGTATTATTTATTCAACTGAATCCACTTTCTTTCTTAAGAATATGGTGAATTATAACTTTTTAAGAATTCTTTTTTTTCAAGTATCTATTTTCCAATTCTAAACCTTTCTCCTATCAGTAACAAAGCCCTTTGAAAGTCCTTAAACAATGTATTCATTTACTTTATGTTTTGATTAAATTTTCAGTAAAAGGTTTTTTGACTGTAATTGACTGATTGTTACTTTTTTCCACTCAGTTTTTCTGAAGTCATACTTCCCTAACTGGTCAATGTCAATAGCATGGCCATGGAACTTTGGGGAATTCAGCTAAGGAGATAAGTATTTTGGGAGTAGAGAATTTTGTTTATGTGGTTTATAGAGTTACTTTCTTGGATTTTTAATTCTTGTTTGTCTTGTTGGTGTGGGAATGCCTTCTAAGAGTTCTCCAGCCACATATGGTATAGTCTTACCTGGCTTCACCACACAGAACTTATGGCCCTGAGGCTGAGCTGCCATATGAACTTGCCCTACAGTCCCTAGCAACAAAGATATATGTGAAGTGGAGGAGAAAAATGTTTTGCAAAACATGAATGTAGGAACTTACTTATTAAAAAAAAAAACCTTCCAATCAAATTGTAAGTATAAGATGTTGTCCTTCTTGGTGCTTATTCAAAACAGAAGCTGTGTCCTGTCTGGTACATATCCAATAATTTACATGTACAGTTATAAATACACACTTTTTAAAAAAGTACCTTACATAACAGAATTCAGTGTTCGGTAGGGCACAAACCTGTAAACATGCTGTAAATAAGTACACTAGCATGTCCACCCTTGTTTTATGCATCTCAACACGTGGGAGCACATCTTAGTATATTTGATGCATTTGTCTTTTAAGTTGCAGCTGTATGGCTCATGCTAAAAAAAGAAAGGTTTCCTGCTGATGTGACCCAAAATACTAACATTGATGAATATACCATAAAATATGCCACACAATGAGTCTGTAAGTAATTTGATTGATGAATACATAATTCTTTAATGTATTCCCCTGTACAAGAAGATTTTAAAGGCTCTGAAACCTCATAGCTCATATATAAAACAAACAGGTTTTCCTAATTTTAACAACAACCACCAAAAAAAGTCTAAATGATATTACTAATGATAAGCCATAAAATTGAAACTTTTCTACTTTACCAATATTAGAAACAAACTTCAATCATGCTTAAAAAATTGGAATTGTTTTTCTTTCTGTTCACTAAAAATTTCCCAAAATCTTTATTCTATGAAAAGCAATACAAAATATTCAGCCAAAAAGTTTAGGACATATAAAGATATGTCCAAAAGGAGACTTTTAAAGTTCAATTGTTTGTTTTGGCTTATGGTATTTGTGATGTGTGTGTGCTAAGTCACTTCAGTTGTGTCTGACTCTCGGTGACCCTATAGACAACAAACCATTAGGCCTTTCTGTCCATGGGATTCTCCAGGGAAGAATACTGGAGTGAGTTACCATGTCTTCCTCCAGGGGATCTAACCCACTTCTCTTAAGTCTCCTGCATTGGCAGGCAAGTTTTACCACTAGCGTCAGGTGGGAAGCCCACTTGTGGTTTTTGCCAGCTCTTAAAACATAATTTGTTATGATTTTTCATTCTAAATAAATATTAAATTTTATACCAGATTTGTTATTAGTTATTCTTTATATCTTTTTCTTAGAGAATCCCAAATTAAATAAGCCCCTGGATTCTTACAAAATCTGTATTTCTGTCTATCATTTATTTTATTTTTGTCACATAGTGTATATAAAAGTATTTCACTGCAAACTTTTTTCTGAATTTCCATGTCGACTGCTAATATTTTTATTGGTCATGTGAATTTTTTTTTGAAAATTTTCCATCCATTTTGACCATTTATTTTATCATTTAAAAATTTTTCATATTCTACTTTGTGAAAGTCTTTTTATATGTAACATCTTAGTACTTTGTTAAGTATATTGCAAATATTTTCTCCCACTTTGCAACATTTTGACTTACTTTAAAACATCTTTTGATAAATATGTTCTCAGTTTTGATGTAGTTAGATTTATGTCTTTTTATTTATTTATGGTCAATGCTTTTTTTCTAAAGGTTTTATGTTTTTTTTCCATTTTTACCACGACTGACATGTTGCAAAAACAGTGCAGACTAACCTGGCAACCTTTGCAGGACTTGGCAATGATTCAAAACTAGTTTAGTTAAAAAAAAAAAAAAAAGGAACATATTTTGTAATCTATCTTCAAGGTCTTCAGGAGAAGGTTTGAATTCTATACTTTATTATTAAGCCAACAATTCAGGACTAATATA